>NC_091710.1:19950621-20575621 GCF_041296265.1 Equus caballus | reverse complement strand
AGCAGCAGGGGAGCATCTTCTTAAACCTTGCTTTGCTCTTAGAAGAACCACTGTATGTTTCCGCGAGCAGAGAATGGAAGCAGAAGCAAGAGTGGTTATTCGCTGTCGCTGACTCGTGGCACCAGCTGGACAAAGTACAAAAACTGACTATCTCAGATGGTTTGTAAAAATAGTGTACATAAATAAATAGACAACACGATGAAATTGACTGCGATTGTTATTTGCACCCACTAGATAGAGGAGAGTCATAACTGAAAACTGGTGGATCCTTGCTGAGCCTCAAACCTTGGGAAGTGAGAGGATGAATTCCTCCTCGTTTTTTCTCTGAAACTAACTGATGGGAGCCACACCCCCCACTGGCAGGAACAACAGCAAATCGGCCTTTGAAGTTTCTTCTCTGCTTCAACAGCTGAGCTGGGGTAGGGGGCAGCCCTGCGGCCACACTACAGAGCAACACAGCTGAGGGTCCTGCTTCTGCCCCCACAGCCACCAAGGATTCAATGGAACTGTTTTCTTTGGAAGAAAAACGGAATGACTAATAAACTGGTAAGTAACACTTGTGTTCTCCTTTTCCTCATTTCTTCTCTTTTTAACGCCTCAGACTTTGGGCAGTAAGCTCTGCTCCATCTCTCGCTGCACGGCTTGAGCGTGTGAAGTCACTGATGTTTAGCTGGGCCCGCCAGCTGCACTGAGGGAACAGTTTGCCTCCAGAGGGCACAGGTATTTGCTGTTGACCTCACACTTCCGGGGGGAGTTATGTATGTGATTGACCAGAAAATGAGATTCAGGGTTTACGGTAAAATCTCTGTAATGTCAGAAATATTTGAAGTATTGAGTAGAAATAAGAGATAAAATAGTGACGATAAAAATAATTTCTGACATTAAGATAAGATTAACTGGATCTTAGAAAATATAGTTAAAGACACAAGGGACAAAAGTAAATTATACTTTTCATTCAACATGTGTGAACTTCTATAGACAGTTTGGTTCTAATAAGAGAAACAGACTAGGAACAGGTGCTGGGAAACTAAATGGAAATGAAAAGGGCATTCGGCTTACCTCCAACCTGTATACAAAATAGCATCATAGAACAGCGACTGGAGCTTAGTCTTAATCCATTTCCCACTTGACTCCCCAATAAAATCGGAGCCAAATTTACACAAAGCTATAAAGCAAGAGAAATTTTCCACCTCTCTTCTTGTTCCTCTTCTGCCTCCTGTAAGTCTGTATGGGCGAGACAGGCCTTGAATGAGGATTTAGGAGTAAGCATGCGGAACTAAGCAGAGAACTAAGATGGTGAACCCTCAGCAGCAGATGGTCCTCCTGTCTTTGACCTCTCACCCCAAAATGAAGGCGTGGCATTCAGCGCTGGATTCTACACTGATGTATTCTCTACCTTTATTTTATTTCGGTGTAGTAAAAAGCTAAGCCATTTATGTAGATGAGTAATATCCTACATTCTAGGTAGGAAGATGAGACAAGTCAAAGGGAGGCTGCTTACTGTCCAGGCTTCTTGGTGGCAGTTCAGCCCCAAATAGGACACTGAAGGAGCACTATGTTGTTCATTTCTTTTGTTTTTGATATGTCTCGTTCCAGAGTTTCTTTCTTCTCTTCCAAATAGAGAAACAACGGAGGTCTCACTGTTATGAGTGACTCCATCCCAGGGATGTTTATAAAAAAAAATTGTTGACAAATTTCAAACTAACTGAAGAAAGTAGGGGATTTTTCACTGTAACCAACTCTTGGTGTTAATAGCAAATATTTTCAGCTTTAGAAATCTGAATTTCTTGAAAAGATGTACCACATACATATAGAGTATTTATGACAGAACAAGTAAATGTATGTTTACTTTATTCATTTCTGGGGGAAGGGATTGCAAGTGTCTCTAATGTTTTGAGGTTTAAAAAACGAGGCCCATTCATGTTGACTACAATCTAATATAATTCTTATATCTGAAATGCTTTCTAGCACATACTATTAGCATAACTAGCCCAAAGGAAATGCTTGGTAAATACTTGTGGAATTAATTTACTTGTAATAATTTATGGAATTGATGTTTTATTTTTTAGTTTTTATTCTTCTCCCCAAAACCCCGCCTGTACATAGTTGTATATTCTGGTTGGAGGTCCTTCTGGCTCTGCTATGTAGGACGCCACCTCAGCATGGCCTGATGAGCGGTGTGTAGGTCCACACCCAGCATCTGAACCATTGAAACCCTGGGTGGCCAAAGTGGAGTGCACAAACTTAACCACTCAGCCACAGCGCTAGCCCCTGATGTTTCATTTTTTATGTTTTTAAAAAAGTGTTTGTAAATTCTGCTTGAAGTAATGGAAGAGTAATTGTGTCAGACTAACTCTCTTACAGATAATGATTATGAATTCAGAACAAAACATAAAAACTATTCGAAGGTAACTCTAAGCAGACAAAAAAGAAGGAAGATGGCCTTTGAAAGAAGAGGACTGCACTGGTCGAGATTTGTGGTTATATTGTTTTTGCCTAAACTCATTTCCCAGTCCACCAGTCGAGAGTAGCCAGAACTCAAGCAGAAAGCTACAGTGAAATTGGTTTGAGGAACAGGACAGAGTTCAGGGCTTCTAGAGAGCCTGAAAAGTGAGGAGGAACATCACAGAAAGAAGGGAACCACAGAAGGGGCAACATTAAAATCTGCATATAAATTCTGCCAAATCCTTGGCTGATTCCTGAGTTACAAATCTATATAAGAGACTGTAAGGAGCCTGGCAGAAAGCAAATAGCTAAAAGGATGAAAGTACTAAGCAGAGTTTTCAGCTGCTGCCCACCATAGGAGATGTAGTTTGAGTCCTACCAAATTAACTGCCTGCAAGAACAAAACCAGCAATTTTCAGAGGAAGATAACAGAATCTAGAATCTCTACACCGTATCATCCACAATGTCCAATATACAATCAAAAATTACAAGAATGAGAACAGGAAAATGAGACCCACAATCAAGAGAAGAAATAGGGTAATGTCGTCCCTAGTCAAGAAAAACAATGCCAATATAAACTGACTCTGTGGTGACCCAGATGTTGAATTAGCAGACGAGGACTTTAAAGTGGCTATTACAAGTATGTTTAGATTAGCGAAATACTTTTAGATAAGTGATAATTAAAAGGACTTATCCGTAACACATCTGCTGTACAAGAAATACTAAAGGAGGTTCTGTGGCCAAAAGAGAAGCGATAGCAGGTGGAAACTCAAATCTAAGCAAATTCTGGGCATAATAAATGTCCAGTTAGGAAGAGACAATGATACAGCAAGTAGGGGCTTTCACCTACTGAGGATGGAGTATATAGGAGTTTCTTGCACCATTATAACTTTTCTATATGCTTGAAATTATTTCTTTTAAGTTACAGAAAAGGTATCTGTAAATCAATTTCTTAGTAAATCAGATTCTACTTTTTGTGTTTACCAATCATTGGGAAAACTCCAAAACAGGCAGGGTGTCTGAAGGTGTCTTGGATAACAGCATGCTTCTTTCTTCTCTACTTCATCCCACAGTATCCAATATCCCTCTGTTCTCTATCAAAATCTGCTTCCAAGAGAGAATCTAAAACACACTTCTACAAACGTATAAATGACTGATAACAGTTAAAGTGTTACTTCTCACAGAGTGTTTGTTCTGCATTTTAACAGAAAGAGCCTTCAATTGGAAAGATATGAAGTTTTCAGACATTAGAGAGCAGTAGTAAGTTTTAAGGATAAGATAGCCTTTATGGCTTCTGAAGTCATGTCATCTAAGCAATTAAGTCCACCTAATCATTTGGGTACCACTTCCAATTCTACCCTCCGCCATCATCTTAGTTTAAAATTAGCAATCAGAATGTCACCTCTTCTCCATCAAAATTGTTAAATGCATTGGCTCTCCTCAAAAAAAGTGATTTTACAGTTTCGTATCTGTTAAAACACGGCACAGTCAATCCTGCTCTATTGTCTCATCTCTGTGAGGTAGAAAGACAGATGATAACAGATAATGATCTTTTGGTTACCATTTTACAAATGAGTGAAAGTGAACAATGTGAATGACCCTTCCAGTCCCGGCCTTTTGCAATATTGAGAAATGTGAAGCTTAAATGGGAGGAAATATCGCCAGGGGCAACCAGGGGGAGGTATGAAAGCAGGTTTACAAGAAGGCAATTTCTGATGAACATACAGTTTGGTGTCAAGTTTTTTCTTTATCCACCGTAGTATCTTACAAATATTAGGTGTTTAACAAATGTTCACTTAATTAAACCAGGTTGAATCCAATGTTGTGCTATCCCAAAAAGCAGTCAGGCTGATGCTATAACCCTATTTTAATCGCTTTTGAGTTTTTTCCCAGTGCCACAGGGAGCAACAGTGATTCTACCATTCGTGCAGCTCCTGCTGGCAGACCAGTATACTTTGTGAAAGTAGTTAACTCCCAACAACATATCATATTTTATTTTACTTATTTTTTTTAGTGGCTTAAACCAACACACATTTATTGTTGCACAGTTGAAGAATTTCAGAGCCATGTAGCTGAGTGGCTCAGAGTCTCTCAGGAGGTTGCAGGGAGGATGCGAGCTGGCGGCAGGGGCCGCGCCCTCAGCTGGAGGCTGGAGGAGCTGCTTCCAAGATGGCTCCCTCAGCTCCTTGCCATGCGGCCTGTATCGTATTTACACCCTCCGAAAAGCAAAAAAAAGGAGGATGGATTTTTTTCCTCAAAATATTCCAGAGCACAGTACATTACATATACTTAAGGTGTTATAATTTTTTTAATATATAATTATTCCTCAAAAACTTTTTAGCAATTAAATCTCAATTTATCACATCAGTGAAAGTGGTTGCATGGAAAGTCCAAAAACAAACTAAAAAGGTTAACCTTTTTCTTGTTATAAGTTTGTCTTTCCAAATTAGTTTTGCTATACCAGTATTTTCATTGGTTTGCAATTTCTTAAACTCATTGCACCTAATGATAACAGCCAGCAAATCAAAGCTATTTGAATTCCAAAGGGAGGGAAGCTGGCCTGGGACTGTGAAGGGGTTGCGGGTAACCTCCAAGTTTGCCAGTTGGTATTCAGACAACCTTGAGGGGCCAGTTCCATTTTTTAAGAGTAGTCATGGTGCAGGTGATCGTTCTTACAAATTCCTTTCTCCATGGTTATACAGTATTCAGATTTAGCAAATTAACACAGGGTCACATTTTGAATTTACTTAGGTCACCACCTTCCATAATTTGTAGTTCTTAAGCAAAATCTAACATCCCACTACTGTTTTGTACACCAGCAAAACGTGGATCAAGAAGATATTGTTGATTAGAAACCAACAACGACTGAGGAAATATCTCAGCAGCCGAGAACAGGGAAGGGGCCTCTGGCCTGGCCAACTGCAGGCACACTTCATGCACCCTGTTTGGGCTGTCACGGCTTTTATCAACAAATCTTTTTGGGAAAAGAGTTGCTCCCTTTCTTCCTTGAGACTTGATCGTCAGAGTTAGTTTTCTCTTTTCATCTTCAAGACCTGTGACATTTTCTGCAGAGGATTGGAGACTGGGTTTTAGTAATGCCAGTTCTAAGGATGGATTTTTATTTATCTACAAATTATAAAGGAAGAAAAGTGGCTGGAAACTTAATTACTCAAAATTTGCTTATTTAGTTGCATTCTAACTTTACTTAAGGCTCTGGATGTCTTCGGCTCCTTCTTAGATGCCTTACTTGGCCTGTGGCCCGTTGCCATAGTGAAATGGAATTAATAATTCTGACTTATGCCAACTTAATACTTGTTAAATATACCCTTTCTTTGTTTATAAAAAAAGAAAAGGAGCCTGGCAAATCTAGTATGCTTCAAAAGGATTATAAAATTTTAGGAACTCTAGTCCTGAATTATAGCTGTGGAGAAAGGTAAGCTGAATGTATTACCCAACATAAGACAAATGTAGATACTTACTGTTCTGCCAGCTGACAGTTTTGACTGAAGCTTGATGTTTGCTTTTTCAAGCTGTTTGAGAGTAAATTTAGCTTGAAACAATTCTGAATGGAGGGAAGTCACTTCATGGTCCAAATCATCTTTTTCCTTTTGAACTCTATTACAACTTGTAATTTTGGCCGATCAAAAGGCTCTAGATCATCTTTCTCTTAAGTTAAAATAAAATTTGAATTTGATTTAGTTTGTATAAAGTCACATTTAATACAATCAAAGACGACTCCATTTCTGCATATTTTGGGACAATTTTGAAAGCACCAGTATACACAGAAAATGAACTAGGTAACGGTTTAGTTAATAGAACACAGAATTTGAAACCTGAGTCCCAGCCAGTTTTGATCTGTGCTGCATCTGTTTGAATTTGAGCATATCATAACCTCACTAGGCCTGAATTTGTTCATCTGTTAAACAGGAATAAGACTGCCTTTACCCCAGGGATGGTCAAGATGCTCAACGATTTGCCGCCTGAGCCCCTTGGAAGGCAATGTAATGACCCTTGGTGATGGGGTCATCGTGCAATATTCTTTTACTGTGTGACCAATTTATATATTTAAGAGTTCGAAAAAGCAAAATGACTCTAGTGCCCCCAGGCCACTGGGGTGTGCATTCTTTACTTTCTCTACGGGCCCAGGAGAAGCAGCTAGCTAACGAAAACTTACAAAGTGCATGGATCAACAAAATTGCCTTCTGTGAACACACTGCTGGGTATCATTCACTTCGACTACATTTTAAAAACCTTCAGTCTTCTGTGTCATCCTTCAAGTAATGATAATATCTCCATTTTTCAGATGGAAATATGGGCACAGAGAAATTAGGGAATAGGCCCAATGTTAAAAACCAAAATTATATTATCTCTTGAGATTCTTTCTACCCTAGGTTTCTATGGTTCTCATAATAGAAGCAGAATGATTTGGAGGTTCAAGCATTGTTTCCAGTAAAAAATAATGCAGATATTATTCCTGGGGAATAATTTATCAGCCTCAGTCAAGTCCCTTTGAGATCAAAGAAAATTCAAGCAAATGGTAGCAAGGAAGATTTCCTTAGAATATTTTAAAAGTATTGCTCCCATTCAAATACAGAGGATTCTTTTATTCCTTTGTATTCTTTTGAGTACCCTGTAGTTTATAAATCACATGTCTGTTTTGTACACTTTGTACCAGACAAGTCTGGGCACGCAAAAATTGTAGGGTGTTTACAAAGCCACTTAACATATTTGGTTGTCATTTAAGTTATGACTTTGAAAACCAAAGAAGACTAGCCCTTTTACAGTGATAGGCAGGTTTACGTAACTTGCTGCACAAACTAAATTCAAAATTACTTTAGTTCACATTGAACAGGTTATTCTTTCGTTGCCATTCTGACATAACACTCTTTGATATTTTAAAAAACATCCAAAGTAATTAACAAGTATGACATGAAAGTTTCAGTACCTCTTCTCCTGTGTATCATTTTTCCGTCATGGAAACTGCAGCCAGTAGGGCTGTCTATTGACGATTGGATGAAGTCTAGCTTTTCCTTCAAAACGCTTATCCTGACACGTTGTAATCAGAGAAAGGAAGCCAAAAGACAGCCTTAGGAACACATGTAGGATTGGGAGTTCGTTCATTTGCTTCATCTAGTATCTCTTTTTGCTACAGTTTCAGTTCAGTGATGCAAGAATATCCAAGATAGAAAAAAAAAGACTCCTGCAGCTCAGGTCCCCCTGGCGGCTGAGGGAGCGCGGAAGTCAGCAGGTGTGTTCCGTGGGCACGTGTTGGAGGGGCTAGCACTGTGAGGTGTGGCCAGAGAAAGACCTGGGCTTACATCTCAGCTCTTTTTCTTACCAGCAGCACTCTGTGCCCTCATCTATAAAAGGGACTATAGAGAACTATTTTCAGAGTTAAATGAAATCTCCAATGTTAACTGCTCTGCGTAGAGTCTGACAGAAAGCATAACCATAAGAGTCGTTATCGTTATATATTCATTTTGAGCCAGTCTATATAATTTATGCTAAAAATAAAATGAAGGATTACTAGGATGAATTGAGAACAGAGACCATTCTCAGGAGTGAAATATTTGTATTACATAATTTAACAAACAATGGAGTTTCTTACTTTCAATAACATACAGCATCAGAACTACCTGCATAAATTGTGGCAAACCTGTTTTAATGAACAAATAAGAGCCACTTAGAATTATCATAGCAGGATATACTGGAAAGGGGTGTTAGATTTACCTGATTTCAATTCTAGCTTTGGCCCTTGAGCAAATTTCTTTATCTTTGATCTTTGACTTCCTCATTTGCTAAATCAACACCTTTCAGGGCGGTAGTGAAGATACACAGTCATGCATTGCTTTACAGGGACATGTTCTGAGCAATGCATCGTTAGGCAATTTCGTCATTGCGCGAACATCATAGCATGCACTTACTCAAGCCTAGTTGGGATAGCCTACTGCACACCTAGACTAGATGGTACTAATCTTCTGGGATCACGATAGCACATGTGGTTTGGAGTTGACCGAAATGTCGTTATGTGGTGCATGACTATATTAAAACTATTATTAAGAGTATATACATGTCTGTTATCTATCCATCATCTATCTATCATCTATCTATAAAGAGCACACAGTAAACTATAGAGAGTGGTGATTATTCCAACATTATAATAAATTTCTACTGCAAATAGAATTTTTAAATTAGAGTGCTAAAAATTAGTCTGATATATGTAAACATTCTCTTTGAAATTATTTGCACTATTGTTTACCTAATCCTTTTGTCATTTATATGATTAAAAATTAACTTCAAGGGGATCGTGACTGTGAGGGGGCACATGGAGTGGCTTCTGGGGTGAGTGGCAAAGTTCTATTTCTTGACCTGGGTGGTAATCGCAAGGGTACATCTGCCTTATAATTATTCATTAAACTATATATTTGTTTTGTGTGGGTTTTGGTGTCTGTGTGTTATTATACAATGAAAAATTTTTGAATAAAATATTACTCATACCAGTTACTGTATCAACTATTACAAAGGTGAAACTACAGAGAATTGATTTAGTGAGGTTTTACTATGTTTTTAAAACACAAAATAGAATTCATGTACAGATAAATGAGAGATCTTGATTCCTACCTCTTTATTGTGTCCTTCCACGAATGCACCAAATTGCTATCTGAGTCTTCTATTTTCATGTGAAAAATTTTGGATGCCAACAACTGTAAGTATAATGTAGGATTAATGTCATGTTAGACAGTAACAAAGTTCACTTGGCAATGCCTATGATCAATGTTGTTGATTGGAAAAGACAAACCAGATTGCAATGAACTCTCATGATTTCAGTGGAGGCAAGCATGATAGTGCCCACTTAAAGAATAAAAAGAGGTCAGTGGATGACAAGGTGAATGTGAGTCCACTTTTGTGTGGCTATTAAAAAAGTAAAACGACGTCCCAGCTATGGTAAGTATTTATTGAACAAGTTACTATTATATCTACTGAAAAATGCGAAAATTGCAATGATTTTGTGAGTATGTGGAAAATATATGAATAGGTCTCTTTGGGATGTTTTACTTGAAAAAGAGGAAACTCCTCAAGCTCTCTCCAGGTCAAGGAATTTGGAGGTATCTTATGATCTCCACAGCTTCCTGAGTGATCAGAAGCAGAAAGCCTGTCAAGAACCAGGGCAAACTGAGTCTCTCTCCCTTTGCCGCCATGGGCTCTTGCCCTCTTCTCTCTGTAGTCCACCTCCCACTCCATGACGATCAGCATACATGTCCCTGAATGGCTGTCCTATGCTTCCAGATCTCTTGGGGCCAGTGTCTGCTTACCGCAGACTCATTCTGTCTGAGCCCCAATTCCAAATAACTTCGGGCAAAAGAGACCATGGGAGCGGAAGGCATGGTGGGAGTGAGAGGAAATGACTTACTAGAATTCAATACAGATAATGACAGGGCCACCAAAATGAGTCATTCACTCATTGCACCAACACTGAACTACCAGGAGTCAGACTTTGCTGGGGATTCAGGGATGAATAATGCCCAGTTCCTACCCTTGAGGAGGTCAGACTTCAGAAAACAAGACAGAATATCTAAAGAAATTCTTTAAAGAGGACAAAATAAAAGAGGTCTGAGTAAATTCTTTCAGTATCCTAGAGGAGGCAATGACTAATTTCGCAGAGAAGATTATAGTAGAACAATCTTGAAGAACGAGTGTTAGAACTCAAAAAGCACACTCAGGGAAAAAAACATGTTCATTTACTTACATTAAAATTGGGAATTTCTCTTCCACAAAGGGTACTATGGATAAAGTCTTGACAGGTCCAGATTTTTGCAATATCTAAAACTGACAAGCATCTAATGCAAATCAGCATGGAAAAATGATGGATGCTCCAAAAGAAGATAGGTGAACCTTGTGAACAAGCAATCACCAGAGGAGAAAGCCAAAAGCATCCAGCACCACTCATCTGTAATCATTTTACACCAGGTAGACCAGCAAATCAGCAAGCTGGATAGTGCCCAGGGTGGGCAGGCGCCGTGGGGCGTCGGCTCTGGCAGGGAGTGTTGATCAGTGCGTGCATCCTGAGAGCGCTCTAGCGGTGTCCTCGAGTCTGCACTAACACTCTGCATCCAGTGTGGGAGAAGGGGGCAAAGGGAGAGGCCACCTTGGAAGGGTTTTCTGTGTCATGAGTTTGATTTCGATTCTAAAGACCATGGAGAACCAAGAGAAGATTTTAATCAGGCCAGTGCTGTGACATGGCCAGAACAAAACTCATGGCAGTGTGGAGTTCAAAACAGAGTAAGGGGCAGATGGCAGCTTAGACAATGAGTGAAGGGGCATGTATATATAAAATGACATACAGGGAGTAAAGCAGAATGCAAAATCGTATGCACACACCAGCTACTTGTGTATCTGAGAAGGGCAGAATACATTCAATGAAAACAGAAGTGGGCCGGCCCCATGGCCGAGCGGTTAAGCTCACGCACTCCGCTTCAGCGGCCTGGGGTTTCCCTAGCTCGAGTCCTGGGCACGGACATGGCACCGCTCATCAGGCCATGCTGAGGCGGCATCCCACGTGCCACAACTGGAAGGACCCACAACTAAAAATACACAACTATGTACCGGGGGGCTTTGGAGAGAAAAAGGAAAAAAATAAAATCTTGAAAGAAAAAAACCAGAAGTGAATCTGGAATTAAACATCATATTTAGCATTCACAGGTTTCTTTTTTCCTGTGCAGCAGCTTGTTTATGATTTTTTTTATGGTACAAAATGTGTTTAGAATTCGAGTCTAAATATTAAAAGCATTATTTTTTAAAAAGGTACACAGAGATTTGAAATAGAATCATGACCTTTGATCCTACTTGGCAGGTGAAGTGTTGGCATCCTTTGGTGGTTTCAGACAGTCCTTTTTTATATGACTACTAGGAAAATTTAGAGCCTAGTTCTACATAAATTACTCTTTAAAGAATGTAACTATTCTGAGTTTATGGGATTATGGATGATTTTTCGAAACGTTTTATATTTTCTAACGTTTCTACAATGAGGTTGTACCCCCACAATGTGCCATTTTTCCAACTAAATTCTGACTTATAATTTAGATGAATTTAGGGTTTGTTTTAGGTAGGATTCCAATGGAATTGTAGACCTTTAAGCCGACCTGGTTTCTCTTGTGAAATTAATTGGTTGGTCCAGCAAGTAGCTGATGTCACTGCTGCCTCAGCCGGTGAGCAAAACAGCCGTTGCCCCGAGGAGTGTGGGAAGTCAGGCCCAGCCACTAGCCGAGTCTATGTAGAGATGAAACACACGGAGAACTTGTGATCTCGAAGGCATGAAGCCCACCAGTCCGATGAAGTAGGCGGTCAGTAAGTGTTCGTTAGCTTCTCTTTCGTATGTGCAGAGATTTAATTACCTCCACTCTTAGAGACTTTTCATTTGGCTTCTGTAACCTGAATAGTAATTAGCACCCTTTTCTCTTTCCTGTGCATCTTCCCATCGCAGGTGATGCCCATGCTGAGAATACACAAAGCCCTTTTTCTTATTTGCTTCTAGTTTTCTGACTTTGCTTTCTCCCTCTGCTTCTCTGTTTTGTCTCAGCCGCAGTCTGTTGTGTTTCCTCTCGTGCCCTGTGTCATAGGCTTGATGGCGTGTTTTCTATTAATCCACGAGAAGATGACGTTGAGGCCTAGACACAGTCTAGACAAACAGACAATCTGGGGAGAATGTCTTTACCAACAGGACCCCACAGAGAGGGGGATGGAGGATTTATGCTCGTTCAGCAGTGGTGTATTCTAAAGTCAAAGAACCGTGTAAACATTATGTTACATGCTAGAATCTTAAAAAAAAAAAGATTCTTGGGATGCAGGTCAGCTCTTTATTTTGTTGAAAATATCACCCATCTACTAGAAATGGTGTTGAGTTGTGTCAGGCATTATGAAATCTGCCACGTTCTGCCAGACCCAATTTCCTGACTGGTCTTAAGCACCTTTAAAGAACTGCTTCGTACTTTTTGACCATTATGATACGATTTTCTATACTCTAGTAACAAATGAAAATTAACATAGCTGTACTCTACTTAATGCGATAGGAGAGCTCCTGAAAAGTAGTATGTAAAGAAAATTACGAATAGAAAGAATAGAATTTTAAACTACTAAGCTCTGTGAAGAAATTCTATTGTTAATTACTTGATAATTAAAGAATCAGGGGCTGGCCCCATGGCCGAGTGCTTAAGTTTGCCTGCTCTGCTTTAGCCGCCTTGAGTTTCACTGTTTCGGATCCTGGGCGCAGACCCAGCACTGCTCATCAGGCCATGCTGAGGCAGTGTCCCACACAGCACAACCAGAAGGACCTACGGCTAGAATATACAACTATGTACTGGGGGGCTTTGGGGAGAAGAAGCAGAAAAAAAATAAAACAAGATTGCAACAGATGTTAGCTCAGGTGCCAATCTTTAAAAAAAATTCCTCTAGTGAATACGATGGCAGCATTATCAAGTGGGAAAATAATGGAATTTGGAATAATAAGTGCTAGGTTTCAGTTCTGATTTTGCAAAATATGACCTGTATTACATCAAAATGCTCTTAGCCACAGTTTTCATGTGTAAAACAGGCATTATTTCACAATGTTATTGCACTTTGCAAATTATAAAGTTCTACACAGCTGTGGGCTACTGCCGTGATTATTCAGAGCCTGTTAATACACACGGTCTCATGTGATCCTCCTGCAACCTGTAATCGACATAGAACTGATTTTACTGTACTTTCTACATAGATGAGGTGACTGAAGTTCAGAAAAGTCTAGCCGTCCATCCAAGGCAACATCACCAAAGGTGGCAGAGGCAAAACCAAAATCCAAATTTTCTAACTCCTAAACCAGTACGTTTTCTGTTACACCACACTACTCGGCCTTTGGGGGTGGGGAAGAGGAGATGAGCACCTATGCGTTAATATGCTTTTTCCCACCACAGTGGAAAGTGGAAGAGTGTGGGAAACAGTCCGGGCTGAAACACTAGCTCTGCCTCTTAGAAGCTGTGTGAGATTGGATATAATACTTAACCTCACTGAGTCTCCTTTTAGTCAACTATAAATAAAGATAATAACATCTAATTTGTAGGGTGGCTAGGATTAAATAAAATGATGTGTGTGTTATACATGGCACATAAAAGGCATTCATTAAAGAAAATATTAGTGTCCATTTAGGCCCACTTAGATGTGGGCAAAAAGAAACCAAATACATGTAAAGTGGCCCAGGGAAAGTCAATAGTTCTGCCTGTCCTGATCCCTTAAGGGGCCATTTTTGGGGCCAGGACAAGAGAAACACTCTCATATCCCATGAATTTCCTCCACTCCAGGCATTCTAGCCATCAAAATTCCCTCCAATTCAAAACACCCTTCCCATTTCTTCCTAAGCAGCAACAGTGAAATTATTTCTTGATGACTAAAGGAAACGGAAGATTTTCAGTCTCAGATGGCAGACTGAGTACATAAATTTATTAACTCTGCATCAAAATGCTAATAAATAATATTTTGAAAATTCCAACAATAAAGAGAATAGGAGGGGCTGTCATCAACAATCAAGGGAGTTCAACAAATTTCTGTAAAACAAAAAGTGTATAGACTGATGAAAAAGACTCTAAAAAGCCTAGATTATTGGTGGGACTATACTGCAGGCATTGAGTGAAGTGGGACTAACGTGGGAATTAGTTACAGATCTATACATTAAAATCAATTTCCTACCATAATTCTGCCCGACTGCCCTGTGCAAGGTGTCTTGTAGCCAGATGTTTAACTCCTAAGCAGAGAAAAAATATCATTTCTACAGAAATCAAAAGAACTCTCCAGGAAGGACTGAAGTGGCTAGAGCGGTGCTGGTGGTCCAGAGGAGGCTCGCTTCCTCTCAGCACACTGCATCCCCACGGCGTCCTCCCAGCCTGTTGCCCAGACCACAGCGGAGCGCGTCCAGGTGGAAACTCCTACCTCTGCGCCCAGGACTCTCACTCAGTCTTTGAATTTCCTCATTGTCAAATATAAACAGACACCCAAAGATCATCAGACATTTGAGTCAAACCTGCAAAATGGAAGAGAAAGAACAAGGAAACAAAGCGCAAAACTGTCCCTAAAGGAGATGGAACTAATGAATGAGACAGGAGTAGCCCTTTAAATGATATAACTGGTACCACCATGGAGACACGACTAAATAGCATGTCCATTAAACAAGGATGGAAGGCTGTGGAAAGAAAGAGAAAATCAGAAACAGCTCTTGGAAATAAAAAAAAAAAGGAAAAGAAAAAAATTACTGAAAATGCAAATTCAATAGAAGGGTTGGAAGATAATCAAAGAACTCTTTCAGAAAGTAAACCAAGGGGGCCAGCCCCGTGGCCGAGTGGTTGAGTTTGCACGTTCCACTTCAGCAGCCTGGAGTTTTGCTGGTTCAGATCCTGGATGCTGACATGGCACCGCTCATCAGGCCATGCTGAGGCAGCGTCCCACATGGCACAACCAGAAGGACCTTCAACTAGAATATACAACATATACTGGGGCGCTTTGGGGAGAAGAATTAAAAAAAAAGAAAGAGAAGAAGATTGGCAACAGATGTTAGCTCAGGTGTCAATCTTTTTTTGAAAAAAAAAAAAGAAAGAAAGAAAGTAAACCAAAACAGCAAACATACAGAAAACTGAACCAAAAAATAAGACACATGGAGACTCAATCTAGGAAGCCCAACATACAGCTCGTAAGAATTTTAGAAAGAGAGAACAGAGAAAACAGAAGGAATGAGTTTATAAAAAAAAAAACCCAAAACATAAATTCCAGAAGTTGTAGAGAAAGAAACTACAGGATGTCCAGAAAGATAAGTGAAAAAAAAACAGCCACATCTAGAAATTTCACTGTGAAATTTGAGAACTCCAGAGATTAAAATTCTAAAAACCTTCAGAGAACAAAACAGGAAGGAAGAAGGCTAAGATATTCATTGTGCCAGAATGAGAGCAAAAATAGTCACTTTCAGATAGGCAGTTCCAAGAAAATTTACTTCCTACCCTACCTTTACTGCAAACACTTGGGAAGGTTTTCTGGTAAAATGAGGAGTAGGAGCTAGGATACAGTGGATGCGAGGCAGGGGAGTAATGAAGGATGGTGCCACGATGACATCTGTGTAGCAGTCCCAGAAAACAACCAGGTCCAGATTAGAGCATGGGGGTCCTGGAAGGGAGGTCCCTGGGGACAAAATGGTACGACCATTTATTTAGACCAAATAGAATGATTGTGCACTCAGGAAAAGTAAATGAAGACATAATAATGGCATTGGGTCCAAGAAGGTAACCAGAAACTCCAGGGAAAATAAAAAGCTGTAGAAAAAAAATCCCACAGTCTAGCATGAAAACTGAAGTTTCAAAAAGAAACATGGAATAGTTTCCAGCAATGGATAACATGAATAAGAACCTGGAAGATAGTGGGGAGTTCAGGAAGACGTATTCTGTTAACACATATGTTCCTCTCAGAATACCCACAAAAGAGTAATTAGAAACCCCAGAGGGAAAGTCTAAGAAAGACTTTTCCAAATATAAGGTAATCTAAGATGTGACATCCTTTGATTTTGTGTTAGGACCCTTCGTATTTGAGTGGCACGTGCTCAGGAGAAAGCATTGTGTTTATAGATGCTATTTAACTACTTAGTGAACAATTTTTACAGTCGTAATGTCGTAAATTCTGTGAATTATTTTTAATGTTTAGAATAAACTTATAGACAAAGAGCAGAAAAGTTCATTATGGTTGCAAAGCAGTCTATAAATGTAACCAACTTGGGTATTTTAAAACAAAGGTTCAGCCGACGAAGGTGGAGATGGAAAGAAAGAGCCAGGCTGCTAACATTCACAACACAACTTGGGAGGTTGTGGAAACAGCCCATTGTAGGGAACAAGAGAGCGAGGTTTAAGTGTCCTTTGAGGGTTGCAACGGTGTCAGGGAGCTAAATCCTTAGCTGTCGTAGCAGGAAGTGGATAGATAACATTTAAAGCTGATGAATTGAGAGTAATATAAATACATAGCGGTGTTGATGTATCATTTACTGACGTGGAGCTAACTACTAGAATAAACGAAAACAGAACAAGGCTACAAGTGGTGACTATGGCGGTAGGAGAGGAGGCAGAGAGGAGTGGGACAGGGGACTGTTTACTTTCTTTTAATCCCTTTACAATGTTTTTTCATCTGACAAAAATGCTAATATTTTTTTCAGTTTAAATTAGTCTAGAACGCACTGCATATTATGTTAACACTTTTTACATGTTTCTATTTTGACGTGGTGAACGTTTACATAAGAACTACTATTATTCCCATTTTACAGATAGGACACTAAGGCTTAGAGATGTTAAAAAGATCATTCAGTGCTGCACAGCATGTAAGAGCAGAACGGAAATTCCAGCCCAGGTCGAAGGAGCTCGTGTTCCTGATGCGATATCATCGTTCAGAGGATTTTCAGCCTGATACCCAATGCTCAGATGAAGGATGCAAATTTACCAGAACAGGAATAGTGCTAGGAACAAACAGAGCAGGGTTTTCTCCACAGCTCTGAAGAATATAAGGTTACACACATCACAGAGTCAGAAGAAAAGAGGCAAGCTGAGTATTTATGGGACTGTTTTAAAGAAAGCATTATCTGTGATTAGAGGAATTTCTAAAGAGAGTTCTCAATGTGGATTACAGAATTTCTAGGAAAATGATCTATATAAACCCATTGACTTAGCTCTGACATGGTCCCCACCCTCTCCCAGAGCGTATGCACCCCACACACGCATGCCCAAGAAGTATCGTTAGAACCACCAGGTCTTGGGTCTTGAACTTCCTCTTTGTGACTGAGTCAGTATGGCTTCAGCGAAGCTGTCTCGCCCTGACCTCTAATATTCTTTGGGAAAACTTACCTTGGCTACAGGTACTGAAGAGAAGGTTAGTCATGGACCTTCTGATCCTTCCATCACCCCAGAGAGAGGTGTGGTGGAGTCTCCCTCCATCAGTCTTCCTTTTCAGGGCAAGTGAGGGAAACTGTCTTGTTTGAAGGATTTGGGTGCCTGCTATTTAAGGAGCCATCTGGGAACTCCAGATGCCCAACCTGGGGAGAATTTTTGGCTCATAAAATATTGCAATTCCCCTTGCTCGGGGAAAGAAGCTACCCGTCCCATGGAAAGCTGAGCAAGGGTACAGGGATTCTAGCTCTCAGCCCCCTCCTGTACCCTCCCCTCTCCCCATCCCAGCTGGCTCATTGTCCAGACAACCCAGAATTAGTTTCGTTCACCAGTTTCAGACAGTTCTGTTTATTTCATGACAAACCCCTAGCCCTCCTGAAGCTGCTGTAGCTGGAAGCGCAAGTCAACCCTAAGCAGCCACGTGGAGGGGGTGCTCTTCCGTCCTTCCATCCTCACCGGCTTTAAAGCACTGACACCACTGACTACTCCCTTTTCTTGAAACTCAAACTTCTCTTGGCTTTTCCAATATTCCAATCTCTCTTGAGATTCCTTCTGCTGACCTCCATCTCGTTCACTAGCTCTTTTTATGCCATCTAAATGTGAGAGTTGTAAAAAGTTAATGGATAATGTTTAAAATGGAAAACAAATCCAAGAATTTTAATATTTTTATAATAATTAGAAATATGAGAAATAGAAGCACATAAATAACTAAAAGAGTTGCACATGTTTTCTCTGGGAAGATTAGGAATTACTGGCAAGGAGAGGTACTGTTTTTTTGTAACAATTCTTATATACTATTTGACTTTTTAAACTAACTATGGCTATTTCTTTGATTGAAATTAAAATATACTTTAAAAATCTCAGTAGAAAGGCTGGAAGATAAAGAAATCTATATATATACTGATATGTGGAGATATCTCTAAGATTTGTTAAGAGATAAAAATCACAAAGGAAAACAGTGGTTGGTATGTGGCTATGTGTGTGTATACATGTGTATGCAATGCTCATATAAGTATAGACTCTCTCTGGGAAGATGTAAAATCATTTCACAGGAGTGGTTCACTCTGGGAAGGGAAACTGGATAGTCAGAGGACTGGGCTGGGACAGAGACTTCTCATGGCATACGCTTTTTATTTTTTGAGTTCTGCATTATGTGCTTTTTTTTACTTATTAAAAGAAAATTCTACTCATCCAAATCTGATTTAAAGTAATGTTTAGCAAGCAGCTCTTAAATGCAGTAGCTCCAAAGCTTTTATTAAAATATCTGTGAAGATGAAAGTTCATACTATCACAAAAAACTAAGACTGATGGACAACAATAAAGATTCTAGGAGGACTCATTCTTAATTATAAGTCAAATGAAGGTAAGTTGCAAACACATACCCAACTTTCATTTCAGGGCATGCCACCTTCAGTTTACAAAACAGAGAATACTTTTTTTTTTCAAAAGATTTTATTTTTTTCCTTTTTCTCCCCAAAGCCCCCCAGTACATAGTTGTATATTCTTAGTTGTGGGTCCTTCTAGTTGTGGCATGTGGGACGCTGACTCAGCATGGCTTGACGAGCAGTGCCCTGTCTGCGCCTAGGACCAGAACCAAGGAAACACTGGGCCGCCTGCAGCGGAACGCGCGAACTTAACCAGTCGCCCACGGGCCAGCCCCGAGAATACATTTTTAATGGTGGAAAATGCTTTAAAGCTTACACCCCACTCACAGCTCAGAGGTTTAGGGTCCATTGTTCATTCATTCTCATGACAAACATTAAGTGCTCAAGTATCGTGTGAGATACTGTCCTGGTGCTGGTGCTGAGACGGTGTGTGGGATACTCATGGGCACGGCCATCACGCAACTAGAACCTAGCCAGAAGAATGGGGAAGCAGTCTCCTCCTAGCTGGGACTGGTTTGTGTTTTTTTTAAACAATACCAGAGCACAGTTGCCACCAGCCCCACCTCCAGCCCACCCACACCCCTTTGTCGTCTATGTACCTATGTTAAGAGACAGGAAGTTCCAGGTGATAACTGGAGGTGGTACAGAATATTCCTCACAAGTAAACAACTGCTGGTCGGGGCAGACAGGAAGAATCCTGGAAGCTGTGCATACCCAAATTGTATTTTCTTTGTTTAGAATATTCCAGAATTAGGCAGATTCTGAAGAATCTGGAGATTGTGTCACCTCAGCAGAGCAGAAGCACTGGCTGGAAACGTAGACTTGGACTGTGAGCTGGATTCACCCGCCTCCTCTCCACTGGAGGATCGATGACAAGATTTTAACCATCACTAAATAGACACAGAGTGAGGCCAAAGGCAGCACATGTACACTATAGATTGAAAAATGTAGTCTTATTATCCAATCAAAAAAAATCAAATGAGGCCTATAAAAACACATCACAACAAAGAGAAGGGAACAGCATACTGAAGACTTTGAGGAGACCTCCAAAAACCAGAAGAAACTTTCAGAAACTGTGTCCTTAATAGAATGCAAAAAGATATGGTCAATATGAAAAACAACAGAAAAGTCATAAAGAGTAAATAGAGTAAGATGAAAAGACATCAGAATGAAATTAAAAGGGCCATGGATAAGATAAAAAAAAAAAAAAACATGGAAACTAAAAAGAAAACAGCAAAATAAAATCTATAGATGAGAATTGATTCTGCAGAAAATCGAATAAGTAACATAAAGGAAAAATGTGGGAGACTGACCCCATTAATGGCCCTAATTTATAGTCTCCCTCTATCCATGCTCCTTGCCCCATAATTTTGAAGCTCGTTCCGCTTTGTCTTTGGTCTCAGCCATTGACTGGCCAAAGAGACCCACACAGAGGCTTGAAGAAGGGCTTGAGCACTTTCGCTCTTCACCGGCCCCTCTGCTTTTGCCATGAGATTGTGCCTAGGCTAGCCTTCAGGAGGATGAGTGACCACACGGAGCAGAACTGAATCATTCCAGCAAAAGGTACCTAGACAGCCAATTGCTGGTCAACCCTCCAGCTGACCACAGAATAAGAGCAAGCCAAGCTATGGGCTGAGTTCAACTCAGATTAGCAAAACCTCCTCCCTACCTGTAGACTCTTGAGAAATAACACACGGTTATCATTTTAAGGCATTACATTTTGAGATGATTTGTTACACAGCAGTAGCTAACTGATAACACAAACTTGAGAAAGTATCCCAGAATTAGAGTAAATAACAAGGAAATAACAAAGAAACAAAAAGAGAGAATGTGGGTATGGAGGACAGAGAAAGGAAATCCAACATGTAAATAATAGATATTTCTGCAGAAGACATCAGAATAAATCAAACAGAAGCAATTATCAAAAACAAAATTAAAAAAAAAATTTCTGGGATGAAGAAAACCTATGTGCTCAGATTAAAAGTGTTCATCAACTTTAAGACAAAATTTATTTATTTTTATTGCAGTAACATTGGATTATAACATTATATAGCTTTCAGATGTACATCCAAAATTTATTTTAAAAGGCTTATATCAAGACACAATCTAACAAATTTTGTTTACATGAATATTTTCTTATTTAGTCTTTTAATATGGTAAATTACATTGATTGACTTTTGCATGTTGAAATAGCTTTGCCTTCCTGGGATAAATCCCACTTAGTTGTGATGTATTATCATTTTTGGTAAATTTCTGGGCTCAATTTGCTAATATTTTATCAGGAATTTTTGTATTATATGTTCATGAGAAATATTGGACAGTAGTTTTTTGTGTGTGTGCGTGACTTTTTTTTTTATTGAGTTAATGATAGGTTACAATCTTGTGAAATTTCAGTTGTACATTAATGTTTGTCATTCGTGTTGTAGGTGCACCACTTCACCCTTTGTGCCCACCCCCCACCCCACCTTTCCCCTGGTATCCACTAACCTGTTCTTAGTCCATAATTTGAAATTATTGGACAATAGTTTTTTTTGTAATATCTTTGTCTGGTTTTGGCATCAGAGTAACACTGGCCTCATAAAACTCCCTCCTTTTCTATTTTCTGGAAAAGGTTGTGTATAATTGGTATTATTTCTTCCTTAAGTGTTGGGTAGAATTTGCTGGTGAAATCACTTGGGTCTGAAATTTTCTTTGTGAGAAAGTTTTAATTTAATTTTACTACAAATGTAATGTATTCAATAGACACAGGACTATTTCAGGACATCTATTTTTTCTTGAGTGAGTTTTAGTTTTTGTCTTTCAAGGAATTGATTGATTTTATCCACATTGTCAAATATATGGGTATAGACTTTTTCTTAGTTTTCCACTATTATCTGTCTAATGGCTGTACGTTCTATAGTGATAATGGCAATTCATGACTTCTCTCTTTTTTTCCTTGGTCAGCTGGCTAGAGGTTTTTCAAAGTTTCTTTTTTTTAAATCTTATCAAAGAACTAGCTTTTGGTTTCATTGATTTTTCTATTGTTTTCTCTTTTGTTTCTAATTGTATTAATCTCAGCTCTTATCTTTTTATTTTCTTCTTTCTGCTTGCTTTGGGTTTAATTTGCTCTTTTTCTATTTCATAAGGTGGAAGTTTACATTATTGTGTGTTGTGGATTGAAGGTTTGTGTTCCCTCCCAGATTCATATGCTGAAGCCCTATGTGATGCTATTTAGAGGTGGGGCTTTGGGGTGGCGATTAGGGTTAGATGAGGTCATGAGAGTGGGGGCCTCATGATGCGATTAATGCCCTTATAAAAAGAGGAGGGGACACGGAATCTGTCTCTGAGGGCCGTTGCCAAGAGCCCAGCCGTGCCGGCACCCTGATCTCAGACTTCCAGCCTCCAGAACAGTGAGAAATAAATGTTTGTTGTTCAAGCCGCCCGGTCTGTGGTAATTTTTTTATAGCGGCCCACACTGACTGAGACTGTTTGAGGCCTTTCTGCTTGTCTAATATAAGTGTTTAGTGCTATAAATTCCCCCTAAATTGCTTTAGGTGCATTCTACAAATTTTGACATGTTGATTATTTATTTTAATTCAGTTCAAAATATTTTCTACTTATCCTTTAGACTTCCTCTTTGACCCAGAGGTTATATACATGTTGTTTAATATTTTGAGATTTTTT
Source organism: Equus caballus (assembly GCF_041296265.1). NCBI lineage: Eukaryota > Metazoa > Chordata > Mammalia > Perissodactyla > Equidae > Equus > Equus caballus. The sequence goes on along the minus strand of NC_091710.1, from coordinate 20,553,195 downwards.
TCAGGTATCTTTCTTTTATTGACTTTTGTTTTATTTTGTTATGGTCAAGGAACATATTTAATATGATTTCAATTTTTGAAAATTTGTTAAAGTTTGTTTTGTGGCCCAGAATATGGTATATATTGATGAGATGATAACTTTCTTAGTTGTTTAGGAAAGAGTAGGTTATCACTCGTAGGCAAAAGCATCCTAGGGCATACACTATTTCAGTCCGAACTTTGACTGAAAGCAAGAAACAAGATAATGGAACTAGCTTCAAACAAATTATAGCAATAAATGCTTTACTCTAGCTATTACATTCTCTCTTATAAGCCGAAGATTTTCAGATTGAGTAAAAAACAAGACCAATCTATATTTCTTGTAAGAAGCAGCTTAAAACAATTTTGTCAAAAGAGTGTTAAGATAAAGGATGAGCAAACATATCAGGCTACTGCAAACAAAACCTACAGCAAGAATTACGATACAGTCACACATCACTTAATGATGGGGACACATTCTGAGAAATGCATCATTAGGTGATTTCGTCCTCGTGCAAACATCATGGAGTGTACTGAACAGGAACAAAATTTGCCACTCCAAAATGTGCCTCTTTAACATGAGGATTATTTTAGGCTGATTATTTTTAAGAAACAAAAGACTCACAAACTTGTTCTTGTTACCTCCTCCTTAACTTCTTAAAAGAATTCAGATAAAATTCTCAGGAAGTGAGCTATCACCTTAGCATAACGTGAACTAGATGACGGACAGAGAGGGACCTAGAAAAACCTGTTTGTTGGGCTCCCCTCTGTTCTTTTCTGTGTGGCCAAACCAACACTTGTTTTTCAAATGTTTGCTTCTTTTCACCTGCCTATGAATTGCCTTCTTCCCCTCTGAAGTCCCTGACCCTCCCCACCACCACCATCTTCTTTTGTCTTTAGCTGAGGGGAGTATTTAAGGTGAGGGCTTCGGCCATTTTGTCAAGTTACTTGGTTTTCCTGGGTTTCTCCCAGGTACACATGCTATTAAACTTTTGTTTGTTTTTCTCCTGTTAATCTGTCTCATGTCAATTTAATCCTTAGGCCAGCCAGAAGAACCTAGAAGGGTAAGGGAAAATTTCTTCCTCCTCTGCAGTACTTATAGAAACCTAGATGGTATAGCCTACCACATGCCTAGGCTGTATGGTACCAATCTTCTGGGACCACCGTCATATATGCAGTCTGCTGTTGATCACAACACCATTATGTGGCACATGACTTTATGTTTTGTAAAATGATGAGATGTGGAAGATATGCTTTTCACAAACTTTTATGTGTTGAAGAGTAGAGCATCAAAATGTGTAAAGCAAAAACTTAATAGGAGTGTGTTTAATATACCTCTGAATATTTGACAGATCAAATAGACAAGAAATGTCAGGGATATAGAGCAGGAGTTGGCAAACTTTTTCTGTGAAGAGGGAAATAGTACATATTTTAGGCATTGTGGGGCACACACAGTCTCATGTTCTACTTTGTTTTTTTCACAGCCCTTTAAAAATGTAAATATCATTCTTAATTGGTGGGCTATATAAAACCAAGCCATAGGCTGGACTTGGCTCTTGGGCCATAGTTTGCCAACCCCTGAAATGGAAAATTCAAATAATATATTTAATAAGGCAATGTAATGAATTTAAAAGTTGTATCTCAAACTTAGTACATTACGTTTTCTATGCTTATACAATGAGAGATGTTTTGGTCGTAAGTTTAGAAACCCTCTTGAATTAGCTTAGGTGGTGAAGGAGTCATTATTAAGAGCCACAGAGTCCTCTCTCAGAAGCCATAATCCAACTGGCTTCAGGTCCAACCCTGGTCCAAGTGGCTATGACCAAGGAAACAGGTCCCACCCCATGCATGGAAAAAGGCATTGTCAGAAAAGGGGATCAGGATCAAAGCAGATACTCAGAAGATATCTGTGACATGACAACCTTTAGAGAACAAGTGTGTTTGTACACATACACACACACACATGCTCACACAGATGCTCATTCCTCCAAGGATGGCACCTCCTAACGTGATCCCATGTCTCCAGTGATTTTCAAATTGTGGGTTGCAACCTATTAATGGTAATAAAAGCAATTTAGTGTGTTGTTTGGCACTTTAATAAATGAAATAAAATAACAGAAAATATCAGAATGTCTTACCTGTAAGGTTAACTATTGTTTAGAGATTTTTAATTTGTTTTATATGGAAATACATATTAGTCTAAAAAGTTTACCAAATGCTGAATCCCCATGTACAACCACAGCTGCCCTCATCCCTCACACCAAAGGAGGGAAGCCCACATCTCATTCCTTTTCTCGGCCAGGCTTGACCTGGTCCAGCTCTGCCTCCCTACCATCCCAGGGCATATGGACTAAATGATCAATTCACCACCTCCCACCACACTCGCCAAAAAAGGGGGCTGTCCTGAGGCATGAGGAAGTGACACTGGGCATTAATTGTCTAACTGTATGAAGTTTTGATAGTAAAGTTATGCGATCTTGGTACAATGAAGAGGAGATTGCGAATCTTTTCCTGTGTTCTGCACCATTTTAAATAACATTAGCACTATTTACACTTTGAAAGTTTGAAAAGGACTCAGCTAGAGTCAGCTAGAATATGTGTCTGTTTCATTGGCAATTTTTTTTTTCAAGGCCAATTTCAACTTTTCCAAGGTTGTTGTTCCATTCAGTTTTACCACTTTTTTTGCAGTATTTTGCTCATTTATGTAAAATCATTAATTTTGTCCAACTTTTCAAGTGTATTAATATTATTTTGTAGAAGTCCTTCTCATACTTATTAAATCTCTTCTGCATCTAAGTTTGTCTCCTTTTTAACATTTAATGAATGTATTTATTTTTCTTAATTATACTTGCTAGAGGTATGTCTATTTTATTGTCGATTGTTGTTTTTGGAGAAATAGCTCTTGAATTTAATTCTATCATTTTGCTTTTCAAAATTTATTTATTTTAGCTCTTAACTTTCTCAGTTTCTTTCTTCTGCTTTCCTTGGATTAAAAAATTTCTTTTTGCTATTTCTTTACTAATTTTTTGAGAAGAATTCTTGATTTATTTATTTTAACTTTTTTCTAATTAATAATGAAATCATTTCAACTGGTGAATTTTCTTGAATACAGGTTTGGCCTTACTACATAATTGGAGTATTTTATATGTTATCGTTGCGCAGGGGCCATGCTAATCTTCTCTGTATGGTTCCAATTTTAGTATATGTGCTGCCGAAGCGAGCACTGGAGTGTTTTAAATGTTTATTGACTGTCTTAATTGAAACTTCTGTTTTTAATTTCTAAAATTATTGTATTGTGACAACAGAATGTGGCCTGTATATTTTTGGCTTCTTGAAATTAAATGAAATTTGTATTTCTGATTAATACTTGAGTGTTTCTATAGATAATTTAGTAGACTCCTGGAGCTTTCTGGCCAGCTCATGCCCCTTTCTTTGAGGATTGTCCTCGCTCTCCCAGGATGGGTTTCAGAGCATGTGACCTTACTCTCCACTCCAACACCACACCTGCCTCACATCCCCAACAGCTAAATCAATAGGACTCAAGTAGAGCCAATCAAGTTTTTTCTCCCAGGAATTGGAAATTGAGGTTCATTGATGATATGGATCTCTGTTGATTGTTCCAACTGTAGGGGAACCCATATTCTACCTTGTGCATGGAAAATTAAAGAAAGTTGACAGAGTGAGAGAGAGAGGCAGGAGACAAAATTATTGGCTCTTGGCGGCTTTCCAGCTTCCAGCTTCCTGTTTTATTTTCTTCCCAAAGTCTGACTATACTTCAACCTCTGAGTTCCAAGAGATACTCCTATATTCTACCAGCAACTCCTTTTCTTGGCTTAAGGTAGTTTGAATAGATTTCTATTACCTGTTAAAGCAAGGTATGAAGATTCATGCTATTTGGATGTAAAACAGAGCTCGTTTTTTCTTTGTTCCATTAGCAGTGGTTTGTCCCACTCTGTGGAGGAGAGAAAGTTGCCCCAGAGAAGGAAACATTTGCCCTCCCTTCGAGGCAGGGGAGATCAGAAAATTGTGATATCTAAATACTGAACCCTCTGTGTCCATGAGAAAGAAAAACTGCTCAGTTTTTCTTGACAATCAGGGCTTTTTCTAATGTAGAGTCAAGGGCTATTAGAAAAGAAAAGAAGAGAATAGGGCTTTTGGGTGTAGAAGGGACCTTGGCCTCAACATTGGAGGAGGGTAGGAGAGAAGTTGATGGAGATTCTGAAAATGGCACCATTTCCCAGGAAGAGCCAGGTGAGTGGGCAAGAGAAGGCCCTCTGCAGGAAGTGGAGAGTCCTGGAGCTGTTGGATTAGAGTCCTCACTGACCAACAATCCGTGTTTTTAATGGTTGGCCCACACAAAGCTTTATTGTTTTATTTATTTTTGCTCTCATTTTTACTCCCTTTTTCCTAACCTCTACAGGCAAGCATTTTAAAGTGTTTGAGATATTGTGTTCTTTTATTTGTTCTTATGAAAACATTTACTACATATTTTTTATTGAGATATAACCCACATATCATATAATTCACCCTTTTAGCATGCATAATTCAGTGAGTTTTAGTACATTCACTATGTTGTGCAACCATCACCACTATTGTGTATGTATTATTAATTTACATAAAGATATTGTTCTATATTGCCATTCTGTTTCTTACCATTTTTGATAATGACTTTTTCTTTAGGTCCATCCATGCTGCATGCACATCTATTTCATTGCTTCTCACTGCTGCGGAGTATCCTATAGTGTACATCTACCACATTTTTCTTATCCATTCTGTCTGTGATGGACACTCAGGTTCTCTCCAAATCCCCACTGTAACAACCAATGCTGCAGTGAACATCCTCTTACATGTCCCCTGGTGGACCAGTGTGAGAACTGCTCTTCTGGAGGGGACTGCTGGGTACAGGCTAAGAGTACCTGATTTGAGTAAGTACCACCAGCTGCCTCTCTAGAATGGCTGCACCATTCCCATTCCCATTGCAGAACAGACATCTCCATTGGCTCTCAGCATCATCAGCTTTCTATTTATGCCAATCTAGCAAGTATAAAGAGAGACATTCTTGTTTGATCTCATTTCTGTCATTGCCACCAAGATGGCACGTATCTTCACATGCTTATTAGCCTTTTGGGCTTCTTCTTCTTGAATTGCCTATTTTGTTGTTGTTGCCGTTTGGGTTTGCCAGTCCCTCTTTTTCAGTTGGATTCCTGTCTTCTTTTCTATCCTTGTGGACTCTAGATGTTAAACCATGTCTGGTTTAAGATACCGCAAATATCGTCTCACGATCCGATCTCACTGTTATTTTTCACTATGGTCTCTCGCTTCCCATGTGGTTAGAAAATTCAAACTGCCTGCATCCGGAACCTGTGCCAGTCAACTGTTCAGCCTTCACACGAGTGGAAACCTGACTCTGTCTGCCACAGACACCCTCACCAGTCAGCCACTGGTGACTGGTAGGAGAGGCCAAGGTAGGAGAGATGCCTGGCCCCTGCCACTGGTGTCTGCTTTGCCGCCATCTGGCTTTACTATGACAACTTCTAGGAATATTGCTCCCCTCCACTCCTCCAGCAACAGTAAAACCAAAGATGACTTTGACACCCAGTGAGGTAGCGAGGGAGGAGAACCTGCGCATGGAGTGTGTGTGGAAATGGGGTGGGCAAAGGGCAGAGAGCTAAGCCCTGGGAGAACTTTGAGGGAGTACAGTAGGCATAAACACTCCACTAGGGTTTCAAATACAAAGGCTTTAACAAAGGTGGAAATTGGTACAGAGAGTTGGTTTATAAGTAAAAGACCCTCGGGGAAAATGTGGAGCTGGGGGCCACTGGACTTCCCCACCCCAGGAAGGGAAGCTGGTAATCTACCGTAAGTCACCAACGAAGACCCCTGCACCTCAGCCCTCTGATAGTAAGGCTTAAATCAGACTCAAAGCCTTTAGTAAAATGTACCAGCAAATTGACAGCTTCCAGACCAAGGTGGCTTGGCTGGAAACAAAAAGGGACAAAAGCCAAATATTTGAAAATGCTGAGATCCAGTCTAATAATCATGCCAAGCTGCAATAACTGAATTTTGTACTTTGCTCCCACCTCTATTGCTAAGGTTTAAACCCTAAAAATTGGAGTCTGGCGATTGCAATGGGGGGTGCATAGTAGGAACGTGAACTACTAGAAAACTCAAACTCCTAGGCCTTGCTCACATTTGCCTCCCTGCACGGCTGTGGAACAGAGATGGAGAGGCTTCCCTCCGGAGACTTCTTTGGACAATAGGGTTGAAATGCAGCAGAAGTGGATGTTCGTGCAAAGGAAAGACCCCTTCTGCAAACTCCAAAGTCCATTTTTCCTCCATAACCCCAAACTAAGAAGTTTTGGTGGGAAGCAGAGCTTAGCCAACTCTTTCTGTCAAAAAAACTAGACAAGAAGGTGTGGTCCAACTCCAACTGTTTAACTGCTGGTAAAGTTATTCACAGAGCTGCCTAGCCCAGCATGACAAGATGATAACCTCTGCATTGGGTTTTGGCAAATAAAGTGACTAAAAATAACACTGTCAGGCAGCCTACTAATGTTCCGTGGAGTTAAGTCACCAGGACAAAAAAAAGTCTGTCAAGTGAGAGCCTGCAGTTGATTTAGCATCTGGCCTCTGTTTATAGTGGACCTATCTGAAAAAGAGAACCACACAGAAAGAAGCAGAGCCAAGGGACAGAGAGAAATTGTTCAAGACATTGTATGAATCCCCAAATTCAGCCATGACAGAAGCAACTTCTGCCTATTCTGGTATTTTCATTTCTTGCGTAAGACAGTTTAAATTGGATTTCTATTATGGGCAACCAAAACATTCTGACTAGTATAAGTGGTGTAAATATTGGATAGGAGAGTAAAATTTTCACTAGTTATATTAACTACCTGGAAACCCCCAAAGAATCAGCTGAAAACTTATTCAGCTGAAAACTTATTCAAACAAATAAGAGAAAGGATGATTCTTTTTTTCAGTAAGCGGTGTCGGGACTTTAGATCCCTACCTCACACCAAAATAAATTTCAGAAAGATAAAAGATTTAATTAAACCATAAGAGAAATGGAAGAAAACATGAACAATTCTTTTTTCTCATTTTGGAGTAGGAAAAGCCTTTCTTAGCATTCAAGCGAAAAACAGAAAATGAGCCAACAAAAAAGACAGACTTGTAAAAATTAACTCTTCTGTTATAATAAATAGTAGGTAATGATAAAGCACAGAATGAAAAATCCATTCAGATAGTAAATTTGGGAGGAAGATCAGGTTTCGGGAATCCAGGGGCCCTCTCTGGGAGCGGGAAGATGGTTGATTTGACTTTAGACGTGTTGGTACTTGTGGGAACCATTCTGTCAAAATGAACTAGAAACAGATACACATGTCTAAAACCCAGGGGTGACTACAAAGTTAGAGACACACATTTGGGACAATTCAGCAAATAGATGACGTGGAATCTACTAGCGTGGATGGGGTTATCCAGGAATGAGAAAAGAAGTGGTTCCCAGAACCCTGCAGAACACTGACACTTAAGGAACGTGGAAGAAGAAAAACCCAGGAGGACGCTTAGTTCCTTCAGGGAAGGAGATATTCCAAGGCTGAGTTATCTTCGTGGTCTAGACAACATCTAGCACTGTGCCAGGTACGTGTTGGATGTTCAGTGCACACCCTTTTGTTTGTTTTCATTTGTTTCTTAAATTTGATTAATTCGAAAATAGGTCAGTTCATATGATTCAAAATTCAATAGGTATGAAAGGATATTTTCTTGGAACCCCGGTCCCTCAGCCACTATTTTCCCTCCCTGGAATCAATGAATATTAACACTTTCTTATGTATCCTTTGAGAAATATTTTATGCATATACAAGCAAATAAGAATATATTTTCTTTCCTTTTAAAAACCCTCTTATTTCAACTCCCTTTTTCAATTGATACAACATTTTAGAGATGGTGTCATGTCAGTAAATAAAGAGCTGTTTCATTGTTTTTGTGACTGTGCAGTATTTCAGTTTACAGATGACCACAATTTGCTTCACCGGAACCTTTGCGATGGCCCTACAGGTTCTTCACAATATTTTGCTTTAACTAACAACGCCAGGATAGAAAACTTTGATTGTGTGCCATTTCATGGTGGTGGTTTTGAAATGTGTCAGCTGGATTAGGCTGAACCACGGATGTTTCCTGTTAGGACAAGCCGAAGAGGCATTTTTGTCACGTGAGATGGGGGAGGAGAAGCGACGATGCAGTGTATCGTTTTCACCTCGGAAGGTCGGGCAGGATCACCAGGGGGTTTTGTAGCTCACGAGAGTTGTTGCTTATTTGCCACCTCAGCTCCTCAGAGTGGAGCGGCAGGCTGCACCCACTTTAAGCTTAGAAACAATTTTGCTCTGGCCACTCTCATGCTCTTGCAGCTTACTTTCTTATACCTAAATATGTAGACCTTTGGGGCTGGCCTGGTGGTGCAGTGGTTAAGTTTGCACATTTGGCTTTAGTGGCCTTGGTTTCACCAGTTCGGATCCTGGGTGTGGACCTACGCACCACTCATCAAGCTGTGCTGTGGCAGGCGTCCCACATATAAAGTAGAGGAAGATGGGCACGGATGTTAGCTCAGGGCCAGGCTTCCAAATAAATAAATAAATAAATAAATATGTAGCCCTTTGGAATTTGTCCATGTGTTTACCCCGTAGTTCCAAGACTATTTATTGAACACTCTTGTTTTTTCACCATTGATTTTAATGCCATCTGCACCATATTATACATTTCTATATGTATTTGGCTCTATTTCTGGACTTTCTCATCATTTCTATTGATTTGTGTGTAACATATTATTTTATTATTAAAGTTGATAATATTTAAAATATCTGGTTGGTCCAACCCCCTTAATTACTCTTCTTTCTCAGAATTTTACTGCCAAATCTTTCTTTCTTTCTCTCTCTCTCTCTCTCTCTCAGTCTCTCTCTCTCTCTCTCTCCCTTCCTCCCTCCCTCCCTCCTTCCCTCCTTCCTTCCTTCTTTCTTTCTGTCTTTGAGGAAGATTAGCCCTCAGCTAACATCTGCTGCCAATCCTCCTCTTTTTTTGCTGAGGAAGACTGGCCCTGAGCTAACATCTGTGCCCATCTTCCTCTACTTTATATGTGGGACACCTGCCATAGAATGGCGTGCCAAGCAGTGCCATGTCCGCACCCAGGATCCAAACTTGTGAACCCAGGGCCACTAAAGCGGAATGTGCAAACTTAACCGCTGTGCCCTCAGGCTGGCCCAATGTTTATTTTTTTCACACAAAGTTTAGACTCAATTCCTCTAATTTAAAGATCTATTTAAAAATTTTATTGGAATTTTACTAAATTTATAGATCAACTTAGGGAGACTTGATGTCTTTATGATATTGAGTCTTGTTAGCTAAGAACTCAGTTTACTTTCCACTTGATCAGTTTTTCTTTCGTGTCCAAAAGCAAATTTAAAAATTTTCTTTCTATTTATTGTATCTATATGAACTGACGGATATCAACTAAAGCTATTGTGGCCATCATTTCATAACATATGTAACTCAAACCATCATGCTGTATGCCTTAAACTTACACAGTGATACATGTCAATTATTTCTCAATAAAACTGGAAAAAAATTTTCTTTGTAGAAACTTCACATTTATTAGTAAGTTTATTTTTAGCTATTTTATCTTTTTGTGAGACAATTGAAATAGGTGTTTTCTTCAATTATATTTTCAATTGTATTTTTCTTTTTTTCTTCTTCTTCTCCCCAAAGCCCCCTGTATATTCTAGTCGTAGGTCCTTCTGGTTGTGTTATGTGGGACGCCGCCTCTGCGTGGCTTGATGAGCGGTGCCAGATCTGCGCCCAGGATCCAAACCGGCAAAACCCTGGGCCACTGAAGCAGAGAGCACAAACTTAACCACTCGGCCGTGGGGCCAGCCCCACAGCACTGTCTGTTTCTATTGGGTTCTGAGTGGGACACCTGAACTGTTGCAAGTCAGTTACTGTTGCTCTTTTTTCCCTCAATAAGTTTCCTAGGCAGTCTTAAAAACAGTAAATTAAGTACTGCAACTCACTCGCAAATTTCTCTCTTAGCCACTCAGTTTCAAAATTCCTTAGTAAGGTCACACAGATGGTGTCCCTCTCTCCTGGTATTTTAGTCAAATCAAAGGTTTTGTTTTTGCTTTTTTTCTGCAGGCCAAATAGTGGAGATATTTTTGGTTAAAACCAGAGTTTGATCTCCTTAAGTCTCCAAACTGAGATCTCGGGAAGCTGGCCAGCAGGGCTGTTATCTCTCGTGAGGACCCCGCTGGCGAGGATCATTCTGCAAGTCTGTAGAAACTGCTAAGGCCATATTTTCCTGCCCTCTTGTGAACTGACACAGCTTTGTAGTGGTGAGAGCATAAAAATTACTATGCTTTTGTCACATTAATTAATGAGAAATGGTTGGAACAGCAAGAGATTTTTAAAATCACACACCTGGTCTAAAGCTTTCATTTTACAGATGAAGGGCGTGATGAAGAGACAGTAGTCAAAAAGGGCTGCATTAAAACTGAAGACTTCGGACGCCGGAGTGGTGTTCTCTCTTCTAATTTAAACTGTTCCTTCCTCCTCTAACTGAAAATATCTCAATGTTTCAAAGGAACTTTCTACAATAGTCATTGTTTTCCATTGTAAGCACAAGTGAAAAACACTTGGTCCACCACAAAATGCACTCATCGGTAAGTCAGGCCAAGTGGCTGTGTTTGACTTCTGTTTGTCTCTGGACCTTTTTGCTAATCTAGCAGTTCTCAGAATGTGGTCTGGGGACCCCTGTGAGATCACAAGACCCTTTCAGGAGGTTTGCGAGGTTAAAACTATTTTTGTAATAATATTAAAACTTTAGGGGTCGGCCCCAGGGCCAAGTGGTTAAGTTCGCGCACTCTGCTTCAGCAGCCCAGGGTTTCGCCACTTCGAATCCTGGGCGCAGACATGGCACTGCTCGTCAGGCCATGCTGAGGCGGCGTCCCACATGTCACAACTAGAGGGACCCACATCCAAGAATACACAACTATGTACTGGGGGGGCTTTGGGAGAAAAAGGAAAAATAAAATCTTTAAAAAACAAAAACAAAAACATTATTTGCCTTTTGTACTTTCATTTGCTCAGGAATGTTTTCTAGAATTTTCCAAGAAAGTAGGTTTAGGATATAAATACGTGCATTTTCAGAGATTAACAAATTTGTTTTCAGTACTTTTACTGAGCTCATACGACCTTCAGTTTTACTTGCTATAATCTCTTTAAACTCATTGTTGTCCAGTAAATTGTTATTTTGAAATCCTGAAGTTTGCCTCAAGCTTATGGGGAAACTCACAAAGTAAGCATACTTTGTTATTTCGATTTGTAAATATAGTTTTACATTTTAAAAAACTTTTCTAAAATTTAAAACTTTATCTAAAACTTACTATTTTAAAATTTCATGGCATTTGTTTCCAAAATAAAAAAATTTATTTATAATATACCTTTCTTATTTTTAAGGTGAATTAGCTTCCTCAGCCCACAGCTCCCGTGTATGTATAAAGATGTTGCTCTGACTCAGAAGGGAGGAATCTTCCAAGAAACAGGGTGAAACTGTGAACAAGAAATGAAAATATAGCAAATGTTATCTTTTCCTTGGCTGTATATGTGTTAATAATTTATTTTGTTACTATTCTAAAAGTATTATCATGGATGACTTCCAGTTTCTGGTCCAGCACGTACAGAGCTTAGAAGTCACCACTCTATCCTTAGAAAAGGTAAAAAGCTAAACACACTGAAAAAATCAACAACTCTTCTTCGATCTGTCGTCAGAGAAGCGAGGTCATAGGGCAAACTGCTGTCCGAAAAGTTAGAGAGACAGACAGGTGGACGGAGAGAATGACAACTCACCAGACATGAAATCCCCAAGCAGAAAACTCCGTGGGAACCAGAGCAGGTTAGGGAGACCTGAACTATAATGGAAAATTGCTGGAGACCCAAAGGGGACAATCTGAGAGTTAAAAACTCCGCGGGGAGTCGGGGGCCAGCCCCGTGGCCAAGTGGTTAAGTTCACACACTCTGCTTCAGGGGCCCAGGGTTTCCCCAGTTTGGATCCTAGGCGCGGACATGGCGCTGCTCATCAAGCCATGCTGAGGTGGCGTCTCACATAGCAGAGTTAGAAGGACCTACAGCTAGAATATACATCTATGTACTGGGGGGCTTTCAGGAGAAGAAGAAGAAGGAAAAAAATCAGATGGGCAACAGATGTTAGTTCAGGTGCCAATCTTTAAAAAGAAAAAAAAAAAACTCTAGGGGGACCCAATCATAGGAGAGTCCCTGTAACTTTGTGAGTTTTACCTCCAAGAGCTCTGCCAGGTCCTCACAGTGAACACTGCAGGAAAAATTCCCTCATGCGGCCAGCAGGGGAGGGAAAAGGAACCATTTCGACATTCCCAGAGAAGTCTGTTTAACAAGGTCTGCCCTCAGAAGAAACAGTTTACCCAGAACCTAACCTGCTGGGGCTTTATCAGAGTCTACTGACCTTGGGAAAGGGAGTTACTCAACTCCAGCCCCATCTAGCTTTCCACATGCAGGGAGAGAAACATCCAACTCTACGCCATCTAGACATTCTGTCCCACCAAAGAAGGGGCAGGAAACTGAGAAGCATTGGGGAAGTTGCCAGTCTAGTGGCCCTGGCTCAAAAGACTGAGACCTAATCGCAGAACCAGAGAACACTACCCCTACCCCACACTTTACCACTGCGTTACTAAAGGCCTATTTACCATGCTTCTTTTTACTCAGTACTTTGTGTCCATCTTTCAACAAAAAAGAACAAGGCATACTAAAAGTCATACAAACATAGTTTGACGAGATTGAACAAGCATCAGAACCAGAGTCAGATATGGCAGGAATGCTGGAATTATCAGACCAGGAATTTTAAAAAACTATGATTAAAATGCTAGGGACTTTAATGGAAAAAGCAGACAACATGCAAGAATGGAAGAATAACGTAAAGAGAGGGGTAGAAATTCTAAGAAATAATCAAAAAGAAATGCTAGAGATCAAAAACACTGTAACTGAAATGAAGAATGCCGTTGAGGGGCTCATTTGCAGACTATGTTATGTGTATTTTGTGAGGTTGTGTGTATTTTTGGTAGAGGGGCTATATGGGAACTCTGTGCTTTTTGCTCAATTTTGCTGCGAACTTAAAACTTTTCTAAAAAATAAAGTTTGCTAATTTAGAAAAAAGAAAGTATTATGATGTCAATTAAGTTATGGTATCACCTGGAGACCAGTCACTCAGTGTTTAAAGAAAAACGAATTAAATATTTTAAATGTAGATGTGATGAACTCTTTAAAAGCTAAAAATTATTACAGTTTTTCATATTAGAAATAAGAAAACTTCCAAAGTATCTTACAGAATAAGTTATCTTATTGCCTTGGCTGGAGAAACGTACCCAGTAGTTGAAAGCCTTACAAAACCTTTACAGCTGATGTTGCTGAATGCCTGCTGGATGAAAGGTCAGTAACGGAAATCGTGGTAGTGCCACATTCCAAGGACACAGGAGCTTGTTGCATTAAAGATTTGACTACCCAATATGACAACTGAGTCAATATCTCATCTGCGGAAATTATACTTTTGCTTTAGCAATGGGACAAATCCATAGATGTGGCTGGGCTCGCTGTTTTGCATGTATTCATCTGTTATCAGCCCCAACCAATAATTATCGAAGATCTTCTACAGGAACACTTGGCAAGAAACACAAAGTGTTGAGTAACTTCTTTGAATCTCATGGTTTATCCCGGAACAAGTCTGTTGACATTGCACGGATGATACAAAAGCCAAAGTGAGTAAAACTGCTGGCATGATCAAGGCGGCGGCATTAAATTGTACTATCAGACTTTGCATTCTTCATCGTGCGGTTAAAAAACAAAACAAAAGCAGTTTCACTTCGGAATGTCCTTGATAAAGCTATAAAAGTTGTTAATTTCGTTAAAACTCTACTCCTTGAAAGCATGTCTTTTTAATATTTCTGCATGACAACATGGGAACCACTTGTGCTGTGTGTTGAAGTGTGATGGTAGTCTCAAAGAAAAACACCTGCGCAATTGTGTCGGTTGTGCGCTAAACAAGCTACTTTTGTCATGGAACACCATTTTTACTCGAAAGAACAGCAGACAAATAAATTCTGATTATTCAGACGAGTGTCTGGCAGACATTGTACTGAGAATGAACAACGTGGACCTTCCATTTCAAGGAAAACAATTGACAGTTTTTCTTGCCAATGATAAAATTGAACTTTCAGGGTAAAATAAGAATACTGTAAAACTTGAGTTAATCACCGTGAGTTTGACAGCTTCTAATAATTTCCTTATAGGATAGGTGGTGATGTTAATGAATTCTTTTGTATTGTAATGGTTTATCGACACTTGAAGATTTCCATAACTCAGGAAACCAATATTTTTCAAATGCAAAATGTGTGATGTTATTGAAACATCCATGAGTAAAATATCCATTCAAAGCATCAAATAGACCACTGGGTTTTAATGTAACAAAGTATGAAAAGTTCATTATTATGGTTTCTGATTCCACGTTGCAGCTATTAAATTCTATCTCTTGTTGAGTTTTGGTGTAGTATCAAAGAATATTCACAATTATCTGGAAAAGCTTTTAAAATACTCCTCCCTTCTCCAACTATCTATCTGTGTGATTTTCTTCATATTCTTCAAACAAGCAACACATCACAACAGATTGAATGTAGAAGCAGACACGAGAGCTGTCTTTTATTAGCTCAGACATTAAAGAGACTCGTAAAAATGTAAAACAATTCTACTCTACTAACTGAACTATCTTTTATAGTTTAAATACAGTTTAAGGAATGTCATTTGTGTTACCAGGTAAAGAGTTTATTATTGTTATTTTTTAATGAATATATACATATGGAACATTTGAGAACCATTGCTCTGCATATTACTTATCACATACCTACCAATCCAATAAAATCAAGTCATGGGTATTTGAGGCTGTTAATTCAGCTGAAGCTTTCCTCATTTATTCACACTAGTTCTCATTCTGGCTCCACTGCTGGCCAGTTCCAAACTTTGGGCTCCCTCTCTACAACCCACCTCTGAACTTACCTGTGGCAGCCATCCCCCACCTTCCTTCTTGCTGACAGAAGCCCAGCTTTGTTTCCCCCTGCTCTAGATGGCCTTGACCTTCATAACAGTCTAGGGCCCTTCCAGCCCCAACATGGAATCTTCGTTTTGTCAATCATGGCGATCTCCTTCCCTTTGCCAAGTCATTGGTTTAAGCAAGTTTGTGAGACCATGCTTAAACCAATTTCTGACCCATGACATGTGAGAGGTCTGTTGAGGAGCCAGAAGGTTTCCTCAGTCTTAATATGGGACAGAGACAGGGTTGATTCCCTTTTTCCACCTGGGTCTTGTTGTTGGCACATGAAGCCCAGACCCACAGCAGCCATTTGGGAAACAGCCGAGTGAACAAGCCAGTATGTGGAGGATGGCAGAGCACAAAGATGGAGGCCCCCTGGCCCTTGATGACATTGTTGTTCTGTAAAACCAGCCCTGCCACTGCCCAATCTCTAGATTTCTTAGGTAGCTAACACATTTCCTATGGCTTACACCATTTCAGTGAGGGTTCACCTTTACTTTTAGCTGAAAATATCTAAAACCCTCCTGACATTCATATGAATCATTTTTTCTTGCCCCGGCCCACCCCCACCCGGCACGCCGTTCTCTGGTTCCCTTGGGTGAGAAGACAGCATAGCAGAGTGAAAAGCACAGTCTTAGACCCAGACTGCCAGGCCCAAAGCTGGGTTTAATGACATCCCAGCTGGTGAAGACAGCGAATTATTGAATCTGTTGGTCCCTGGTTTCTCATTGGTGAAATGTAGCTAATAAGAGGGCCAAACTTCAGGAGGTTATGGTGAAGACTGAAGGACCTGATATGTTTAAAGCATTTAGAACAGTTTCCACCTTGGGCAATCCAGAAAAGAAGAATCCAGACAAGGTAAACTTTCAGTGAATGGCATCTTTGCTCACAAACCTTGTTTAGACCAAAATATTAGGTTGGACTATGTGAAGTTACCAGTAACTCAACATTTCTGGCCTACAAACGGCAGTTTCATGTGGTTCCACCTACCCCCCCTGGAAGTTGTGTTTCGGAGCTGTGAAAGAAAGTTTTCTTTTCTTTCAGAAAAGAAGGGCAGCTCCTGGAGCAGCTCCACAGAACACAGGACATTGGAGGTTAAACAGGGCCCGTCATGGAGTCGACTTCCGCACAGATCGATTACAAGCAGGCAGCAAGAGCTGAAAATCCAAACACACAAATGAGATTGTGTGTATATGATTTGAAAACGCTCAAGTACTTTCCAAATATTATTGCAAAAATTCTTTATTATATAAGCAGTCTTTAGTGCCTCATCCGTGAAAAAGATACATTTCAATAGCAATATATTTAACGTTTCAGTTTTTCATTCAAGAAAACCAAAAAGTAAAGGAATTAATTGGCAGCACCATAGACGTGAATTTTATTCATCTCATGATCCTAGGTGGGTCACATGGACTGGAATAAAATATGTTTTCTTGAGCTTTTGAGAGTCTGACAACTTAGGCGTCTCTTTCACCACATTGGTTTAAGTTTAAATTAGAGGATAATCGCACAGTAAGAAATGTGGCCTTTTGACACCTTCCCTATGGGATAATAACATACAAGCTGCCAGCTAAAATGAACTCGATTTTTTTCAAAACACCAAGAATGTGGCAAATGCTGTGCTGAGCCTCACCGCCATGCTCAGTGAAGGCTGAGTGCTGGAGGCCCCGTCACCGCTCTGTCCTGTTTCATAGGCAGAAGTGTCACAAATCGGAGCCAGACCAGATGTGTGGTAAAAGAAAAAGAGCGTGATGGCCTCACATTGCCTCACAGTCCATTTCCTCTAGGACAGGACAGCGCACTGCCGGGTTTCTAGGGGCAACAGCCCTCCCCTTGGACGCTTACAAGGGAGAGAGACCAGGCTCCCAAGTGTGGCCTCTCACCCAGTGAGTAAACCTGGAGGTGACAAGGGGTCGAGGAGGAGGTTCTGAGAGTGGGCTGGGGATGGGGGAAGAGATGCGAACGCTCAAAGTTTCACTCTCTATTCAGAGAGTTCCTTTCTGTTTGGAATCCGCTTCTGTGCCCTGGAATTCTGATGTGGGCCTATTCACACCCATGGAAACCGCCCCGTGGAGTCCTGGCGTGGGGCCATGGTGCGAGCTCCACTTGTCCTAGGAGGCGGGCCAGCTCAGGGGCTCCCTGGTGGTCTGAGTCCCAACCCAAATCTCCCTTTTGTTTCCCAGATGGCTTTTTCCCAAGCTCTTGGAAACTAATCAAAGTAATGTTAAATGAGAAATGATCACGCGGTCTGTACGGACCCCACACTTTGACTCAAAGCCTGGCCTTCTGGACTGGCCCCCTACGCTCAGTGCCAGTGTCCCTCGGCTCCTTTTGGAGCAGTGTTGGACTGAGCAGCCTGCGATGGGACCGCCCAAGCTCAGCTTTCTTGTTGGCTGTGTCTGTCTAGAACCTGTGTGCTTACCTTTCTCCTGTCCTCCTACGTCCCCTCCCCAGCGTGACAGCAGTTACCTCTGGCGAGAGGAGGGAGCAAGACCGCGGAAGGAACAAAGACAGCCTCAACTTTATCTGTAATCTTCTATTTCCGTTATAAAATTAAGGTCTCTGCGAACCTTTTATGACAAAATATTAACATGATATTTGGGGAGGTGATTTAATTACTATACATTTTTCTGAATCTTTAAACTTCATACAGTCCTTCAAATGTTAACAGTGGCGAAATTAGTGGCAATACCTTTTTTCTCCTTTCATGTATTTCTCACATATCTTCTAAGGAGCATATTTTTCTTTTCTGATAAGAAAACATCTTTTTAAAGTTTGTGTTGAGGAGTTGCTTATACACAGGCGCCGTGAGAGAGGTGCTACGTGGAGAGCTGTTTGGACCTGGGCCCTACGCTTTATAAAGAGATGACACTGGAAGGCGCAAACTCTGTGAACAGAGTCATTTGAGGAGCAGAATAAAAACGTTTAACGCCGTGGCATAGAATGAAACTATATTGTGTTGAATTCCAGCTAGGTCAAAGGTAAGCACATAAGCGGCGTGTGGGGAGGGCACCGTCTTCAGCTTGCACTTCAGTCAGCACGTCAGGCCATCGTCCTGGAGGTTGCACAGGCCCTATTGTGCTGCAGAGCTGCAAGGGAGGCTGCAGAGAAATGGGCTGCACGGAGAAGGCCTTCCCAGAACGGGCCATAAAGGAGGCACTCGGGATGCGTCAGCGGCGGATGGCAATGCAAGAGGCTGAGAATCAGATCAAACCGGAGCCAGAGCTCTTTGCTCACTGGCTAAGTCTGTCATTCGCTCAGTGGGGAGCCTGGAGGGTCCTCGCTTCCTGGTATAGTCTTTTTATCTTGTATGTAAGAATACCTGAGTTGTGTGCTGGAAAATCCACGCGGGTCATTAGATCTCAGAGTGTAAGTCACTCGCAGCAAATACTTTTGTTACTTTAAGACAGTCTCACATTAAGGAATCTGGCCAGGTATTGTGGAAGGTTTTGACTTCCCCTATCAAAACTCAGCTTCTAAGAATGAATAAAACCAGGTAATTAGTTGTCCTTCTTGACTTACAGAATGTTATTTGAATAAAGCTTGTTTCTCCCAGCTGTGGTACATGCTACAAAATGGCCTGGTATCCCATCTCATTCCGCCAGTCCACAGATACAGACAGCACAGATTGCATCCACCGGGCGCTGCTTAGATGTGAGGGTGCTGGAGTAAACAAAACAGACACAGCCCCTGCCACTTGGAGGCCTTCAGAAATGGGCATCTACCTGGCCTGCACCACTCAGAAGGATTTTGACATTGTTGAGAACAAATTCTTTTCTCCATTCTAACATTTTTAGGTGAAACTAGCTGATACATGTTGTGATGGTTGGTTTTATGTGTCAACTTGGCTGGACCATGGTGCCCAGACAGTTGGTCAAACATTATTCTGGATGTTTCTGTGTGGGTGTTTTTGGATGAGATTAACATTTAGGTCAGTGGACTTTGAGGAAAGCAGATTGCTCCCTAGAATATGGGTGAGCCTCGTCCAATCACTTGAAAGTCCTAATAGAACAAAGACTGACCTCTCCAAGCAAGAAGGAACTCTCCCAGCAGACGGCCTTCACACTTGAACTGCAGCACTGGCTCCATCCTGAGTTTCCAGCCTGCTGGTCTACCCTGCAAATCTTGGACTTGTACCTCCACAACTGTGTGGGTCAATTCCTCAAAATGAATCTCTGTCTCATATATATATATATATATATATGTGTGTACACACACAAAACCTCACATAACACACACTAAAGACAATGAGATAGATGTCAAGGGGAATGGGGATGAGAGAGGGTCCATAGCTACCAATACTTTCCACTGTCAGTGAAAATAAGTGGGTTTTAGTTACTAAAGCTGAATTGGTTCTTAGAAATAATCTAGAACCATGGTGTTCATACTCCTTTTTTCCAAACAAAATCTTGCACAGAATTCCAATATACCAAAATGGGGTAAAGGAATCCACTTATTTCAACTGCCTTATTCTCTTTCCCGATCCTCTCCCCAAGGCAGCCCTGGAGGCACAGCTCCTGAAGTTGACGTTCCAACTCACAGTTTATAAACAGGGTTAATGGATATGCTCCCAGTAACATATTCTTGCATGCCCCAGTTTTATTTTTATAGTAGTACTGTTCAAGTCTGCACCAACATTATTATAGACATAAATTCCTTATGCTCATGGCTCTTGAACAACTATAATAAAATAGATGTACAAATTCAATAAAAAGATTACCACCAAAGCAATGAAATTTAACTTAATAACATTAATTTAATTTGCCAAATGATGTTGTTTTGCTCAAACTAAATTGCTACTGGTAATACGAATATGGTAATGACGTCTTTGGAGAAGGTTCTTCTGTGTTTGACACGCCCACTCCTTTCTTTGTTAAAGTTACAGGACAGCCTTCGTTTACATGGGGCCCCGTGATAGCGTTCGGCCTTCTATCACTGTGAGTACTGTTGAGAACTCTTCTTTTCTGGGCATCCCACGGAAATGAAAGTAGCACTGCCTGAGCCAAAGGGAAGATACACACCAACCAACACCAGCTCTGGTGGGGGCAGCGGCCTTACGTTATAAGGGGGACAGCTTAAGGATTCAGAGAAAAGCTTGTATGACTTTTTATCAACATGAAAAACTAATCGAAGACAAAAAGCAAATAATTAGTAAGACCAAGTGAAGAATGTGTGGATGTTCTCATCTTATTCTTCCGACTTTTCTGTAGGTTTGAAATATTTTTAATTAAAAGGTTGGGGAAAAAATAAATTCTCATAGAGAATTCACTGCTCCTAAGATATGTCTATACCCCGCAGTGTGAGAAAGATTGATCTACTTCAACCCTGTATTTTATAGATTGGAAAATTGAGGCTCAGAGAGCAGAAACAACTTACAGGAACATTACTGGGCTAATTAGTGGAGAATCCCGATTAGAACTTCGGTCTCCTTGCCCAGACACTTCGCCATACTGACTATGAGTTGTAGGGTTTAGAACCCTACAGTTCTCACAGGCTTATATTCTGCTGTAAGAAATTGGTCAGGACTTCACAATAGGCCTGTGTTTCCAGAACACTATTAAGCTGACCTTTGAGGAGATACCAGCTTGCATACCCCAAACACATCACAGGCACAATAAAGAGTGTAGCGTGCATGAAGAAGGAACGGAGACTTCATTCTTCTATGAAGCATTTCCTTCCTAACAGGAAAAAAATCTCTTCTTGTACTCCAGTGACTACTAAATCTTCTTCCAGTCAGCAACACCTGAGGCTGGGCAGGGCCTGGGGCCACGACCTGGGGCCATACCCAGACCTGGACCCACATAAAGGCAACTTCTCGGCTATAAGTCCTGCCTCCAGCCCTGCACTTTAATTTTTCATCAGTAAAAAGAGATAATATAAAGCTTAAGAAAAGAAGCAAAAATTACTATACATAAAAGCGCATTGAAAATAGGAGTATGAAATAAAATACAAAATATTTTAGGAAACGCCCATCATTCAAATATCATTTTTCCCAGGAATCTGATCCCAGGGTTAAATAGCTGAATGACTGAAAGATGTGATTATTGCCAAAAGGATGAAGCATCTAAGGAGTTGAGAAGAATTTGTGAAAGGTTTGAGCAAGTACTATTGCCTCTAGCTTATGAGTAGGGTCAAGTTCGTGGGAAAAAGCCAGGGGGAAAAGTCGTTATGTTTAATGCGAAACACAGACACTATAGGTATTCATCATGGGAAATTACATGCAGAGAGGACTGTTCAAAGAAAACCTCAGTCCCCCACTGCAAACATACAGAGCTGCAAATACACGGCCAAAGTGAACTAGTCTTTGGCTTTCAACAAACAGTCCACAACCTCTGTAAGCTGTAATCTAGTTCTTAAGAGTCTACACTTACGATTAAGTTGTGGATGAACGCATTTGACCACAAACCTTAGAAGTTGCACAACGTTTCCCACAAATGTTAGGTTCACAGTTCATTAGAAGGATCCTGGATCCCGGGCTAGGGTGCCAGCTAGCATTCTGGTGCCTCTGGGAGAGGCTTGTGGTGGGAAATGAAAGTCTGTAAACTGTCTGGGCAATTGGGAAACAAAAGTTATAAGCTGCCTGGGCAATTCCACTCATTGTTCACATTTCACGGTTCACATCCAAACCAGAGCTGTCCCCCACACACATATTTGAGAGCTCCACCTGGAGTCCCCCGGACACCTCAGGCTCGACATGTGCCAAACAGAGCTCAGCAGCTCCCCAGCCCCAACCTGCCCCTCCTGCTGTGTCTGCGGTCTCGTTGGAAGGCACCACTAGACACCTGGGAGCCGTTCTTGACTCTTCCTGACACCCTCATAAGTATCTGTTGACTCTCCCCTCTTCTCCATCCTTGCACGGCTGTGTTTCATCCCCTCTTCCCTCACTGCTGCACTGTCCCACCGTGGCGTTTCTGCCTTGGGCTCGTGCTCCTCAACTCCATCCTCCAGCGGCTCCTCATTGCCCACAGGAATAAGTTCAAGTTCTTCGGGACAGCTGTGAAGGCCTTTCAATCTGATTTCTACCGCTCCTCCACTCTTGCATTCCACCCACACCAGAATGTTGGTGTTCTGTGTCCTCGCTGCATTGTTTCGAGGCCACGTGCTTCTTTCATGCTTTCTCTTATACCTGAAACGCCTTGTCGGCTCACTTTCTTACTTTGTCTAGCTACCGGCTAACTCAGGCACTCAGACGCAGTTCAGGGGTTCACTCTTCCTGGATGTGGCCCTCGCCTTCCCTTGTGGGGTTAGGTAGGGCCCCTCTGCACAACCTCAACACCTACAATATGCCTCTATTATTTCATGTGTGCCCTTGTTTTATAATAATCTCTTTATTTCTCATGCATTCATCTGCTCCACAACGAGCAGAGTCTTCGTGTCTTCAGTATTCCACAAAAGCATTTCAAAACATTTGCTGCATGAATGAGTAAATGATCTAAGTTCACTTTTCTCGTTCTCAAGGAACTATTTCCAAAACAAATATCTACAATATGATACACCCATTCCCAACAAGGGGCCTGCTGGGCACCCCTTGATGGAAGGCTGGCTCAAAGCTCTACTACCTGCACCACGGTAAATGATAGCCCAGGAAGGGCTGGACGGCATACGCTGTAGGCCAGAGATCTGAATGACAGCATGATGAGGTCTTGAAGGACTCAAGAAATGAGGCTGTAATCATAGTTTACTAGTCCTGTGAACGGAGCTCCCTTCTGGGCCTTAATCTCTAAAGGAGAGCCTTGACTTAGGTCAACTCTAAATTCCTTCCGTATTTCAAGAAATACCTTCAGCTGAAACAAAGTGGCTTTGCCCAGGGATTACAAAGTGATGAATGATGGAAGGAGACAGACACATGTGCTGTGGACACCCTACCATGACACCCTCATGTGTGTCCCTTTCCTTACAGCTGTGGGCGACTTTTGGCAAGTAGAGAGACACTTTTGATTGTTCTGACTGGGGGATGGAGCAGGAGGATGCTAGTAGCATGTGGTGTTCAGAAGCCGGAGGTAGGCAGGGTTGAGTCTGGACAAAATCATGCTGTCATCAAATTGATGATATCCCACCTACTCCCAGTGAGCCATCTATTGTCATATTGGTTCCTGCCCTCCAGTCTAGTGGAGAATGTGACACTTTAGTGGTCACTTTCCCTCGTCACCTTGGGAACATTTCCACGAAGCCTCCCCAGGATACTAGGAAGCCCTCTTTGATCTCTTTTTCTTTAACTCTATAGTTTTTGTGGTTTCTACTGCACAGCCTAGAGCTTAGTTATATATGGTTTGATGTTATCCATTGAAGGCATCTGTAACCATAGACATATCCCCAACTGGATTGCAAGCTCTTCTAGGAATTTCTGTGGCCTCTCAGTGCCCACCATACCAGAGTCTGTGGTAGAAATTCATTAAAATCTTATCTTATTGATTTCTACCTTCTAAGGAGATAATTAGCTAATTATGCTAAACTAACTCCTGCTACCGAGGAAACTGTCCCTACCAAGTTTACTCTTCATGATCCCTTTTCACTGCACATCCCCCTTCCCCTGGCAACCCTACCGTGTTTTAGTAACTCTGGTAGGAGTTTCAGACTGGGTAGGAGAAGGTGTTGCAAAAAGGGGAAGACGTTTGGGCCTCCTTTCCTTCCTACCTGGCTAAGGTTGGAAGTTGACAGAGGAACACTCTCACAGTCCCATGGGAAGTGGCTGGGGCTTTGCTCTTTTGGCCTCCTGTCCAAACTTCTCACTGAAAGAGAAGCCAAACGTGTATGTGGACAGGGAGGAATGGTAGCAGAATCAACTTGTGGGCAAAGGATTTGTGGTATCTCCCCACTCCTTTCTGTGTCTCTTCACCCCGTTCTTATCTTTCCGAGCTGATGTTCGAGTTATTACTCATGGCTGCTTAGGTTAAGACTCAGGATTGTAACAACTGGGGATTTTTGTGGTTATAAAATATAATGCTCCTACATTTCTGATGGTACTGGCAACACCGGTTGCTGTCAGATACTCTTGCATCAGCAGAATATATAAACTTTTCAGGACCAGTACCCCCTTTCCAAGTCTGTAGACACAGTATGGGAAACGCTTTCAGAAACCACTTGGTTAGAACTTTAGGGCTAAGCTAGGCAAGATGTGGACATTAAAATGACTCTTTCCTATAACTGCCTGTATTAGGTAACCACTCTTGAATACTGAGCCCACCAAAGCATAATTGAGAGGGTAGCAGTTAATGTCGATGCCTGCCTTCAAATCTTCACTAAATCACATGTGCTAATTAAGATGCTTGTAATTCTAAGTCTTTATGGAATGAACCCTTGACTTGGAGTCAGGAGACTCGGAACCTGATCCATGCTTTGCCACCGACCAGTAAGTCACTTCACCTCCCTAGTCCCTTTTTCTAAAATGTGGATAATCGCATCTGCTTTACCTGCCTCCCAGGTTTGCTGTGAGGATGAGCCTGAGTATATGGTAGTGTGCCCTCCCCCCATTGAAAAGACCTCTTAGAACCATCTGGCTGTTTTCATCTTGTGAAGGAGCTCCTCACCTTCTTCTGGTCTGCATCATTATCACAAGAATGGCTGGAGGAGAGTGCCACGGTGAACTCAGTAGGAAGAGGAGGTGGGCCAAAGGCCAGCCTGCACCCTGGCACTCCCTTCTTTCCTGATCGCCTCAAATTTGCAGGCTTTCCTTTCTAGTCATGGTTCCCCCAGATCCCCCTGGAGAGTTGGAGACTTAGCACCTGATGGATACTGACTGTTAGCAGGCAACATCCCATGTTTTCAGGGTGGCAGAGCGATGTGGAGCAACGCCCATCCTGAGAATCTACCCCCCAGCATCCCCTGCACCTTCCCAGGCAGCCTGGCGCTTCCATTTGACTCTGCGCAGCCAGGCTGGTTCACATGGGCTTCCAGGCTCCCCAAAAGGTTGAGGCTTCTTCCCACCCCAGGCTCTCCCACGGCATTGCCCGCCAGCCTGGCTGGGATCCTGCATTGTGGGAGCAAGGAACTAAGTGTTGGTGGGAAATATTATGCAATTCCTAGGCATTATGGTAATATGTATTCATCCTCAATTTAATCACAAGTAGAGACAGTTAAACACTAGATTATAGGCATCAGAAGTTGTTGATTATTTACTAAAAATCAAGAGGGGCAGTCCAGTGCGATCCAACAGTACATATTCATTAAGGGAGAAAAAGGAAGTGCTTTCAAACGTCCCCATTGCATATAATTTACTCTGATGAATACCCACAGAGTATGTGTTTCATGTCAAATACAAGTTAATTTTCCCTCTGGCTCTTTCCCATGAACTTGCCACTAGGCCATAACTACTTAATCTCGCTAGCACTGGAGTCCCAGAAAATCCTCACTAAATTATAGTGCAGGAACAATGCCCTCTCACCCTGTCCCTCCCCTCGTTCTGTCAGCTCCGGGTGAACATCACTGTGGCTCTGTTAGACCCTGTCTTCCCTGGGGTCCCACACACGGGACAACCTCAGTCATCTCTCTGTGCTGTTACGTCCTCAACCACCTTCTTCCACGGGTCCTTTGACCTCCAGGGAACCCATTCTCATTTCCACATCATAGAAAAGCAAGAAAAAAACCCCAGCAATGAACCCAGATATGTTTGCTTAAATGCTTTTGCACACAACTTTGGGGGTTTACCATTAAAGTCTATTCTTCAATATTTGCCTGTTGCGTGGGGTCCCTCTGATTTACATCTTAGACGAGAGTCACCACCTTTCAGTGGGCATTCTAAGTCTCATCAACAGATGAGTGATGTCTGCTCTGAAAGAGTACAGAACTGCTCATTTTAGGCAGAGAAATTAAAATTCAGGGTGTTTAACTGAATTATTAAAATATAATGAGATGACACTGATGCTGGAAAACCGTTACCTGATTATATAGTTGAGGAGGAGGGGGTCCCTGTTCTACCCAAGGCCAGCCCCTCCTGCCACATGTGCTCTGGATCCTTCTTGCCTTCTCGAAATCTTCACTCTTGCAGTTTCCACTCTCTATTTTGCAGCATCATCTTCTCTCCCTCTCTTGGATCATATACAAAACCAAACAAACGTGCTGAAGTATCTCTCACCTTTAAAAAAGCAAAAGCGCCCCTGACTCCAGGACCCCTCCAGCTGTTGTTCCCTATTTCCTCTTGATGGTTTGTCTTTAGCCACTTCCTATTCTCTCCTTAAACTGCTCCACTTGGGCGATGGAAAATGTAGTCTCCGGCGGGGTGCCCGTGTGCCTGGCTAAAGGGCGAAGTGGGGGACCTGATACTACGAGAAGGGGAGGGCACGTGCGGGGGACAGTTAGCAGTCTGCCACATCATACTTCTCCAGAATACTAACTACAAGGGCCTTGGAATTCTTTAATTTGAGTTAGGGTAAAATTGCTTTTTTTCCTAAACTGTCCTTGTTTTTGAATGAAAGGATGTCTAGGTTACCTGGGTTGACAGTTATTTTTTTCATACTTGAAAAATATTATTCTTCTGCCTCATTGTTGCGAATAAGAAGTCTGCTGACAGTATAAATGTTCTTCCTTTGTACGTAAACTGTCTTGTCTCCTGGCTAAGATCTTCTCTTTGTCTTTGGTGATCTGCAGTTTCACAATTATGTGGCTTGGGGTTTATTTCCTGTTATTTAGCTTGGGATTCATTTAATTCCTAAATCTGGGGATTTGTATCTCTCACCAACCCTAGAAAATTTCCAGCTTTTTAATGTTTGAGAATTCTTTTTCCTTTTATGGAATTCCAATTCACTGTGCTGTAAACCTTCTTACCCTCTCTTCACCATGTCTCTGTCCTTCTCTTCCATATATTTCATTTCTTTGTCTCTCTGTGCTGCAGTCTGGGTAAGATCTTTGGGTATTTTTCTGTTCATAATTCTTCCAGCCTCTTATGTTTACAGCAACATTAAAAATTCTATTAAAGCACGGTAAAGTCTTACTTAAAATTTTACACACACACACACATACACAAATACTGATGCGCTGGAGCGGATTTCAGCATTAAACAGCTGTACACATCCAGTTTCAGATCTTTATTTATTAATAAGGTAAATCCCAAAAGATATACCAGAATGATTTTGTGCACTTAGGGGAAAATATCATCTCCTGTCTAAGTAGAAAATTGTGTGGACAGATTCTGAAAACCCTCCTTCTAAGTAGCTTTACAAAAGGAAATTTTTCATTTAGAAATCGGAGCCCTCCTTCATTTTGCTGCAAGCTATGGGCAGTGAGAAGAATTTCTGCTAGTCATGGAAACTTTAAGGCTAGGATTTATTCCTTCTGTCCTGCTTGACAAAAGGATTGAATGTTCCTTCTGTCCCACGTGACGCGCAGCGCTGCTCCGGTACTCCAGCTCCAAGAGGAGCCAGAGCGAGTCGGATACTCACGGCCTGATCGTAGCAAAGACACAGAACTGGATTTTCCAGGGCCAAGAATTGAGGGTCTCTTCCAATTCTTTCAGCTGTGTCTAGTCTGCCTTTTAACCTATCCACTGAGTTTCAATTTCCATTATTATTATTATCATTATTTTATTTTATTTTTAGAAGTGTTATGTTTCTTTTTTTCACATCTGCCTGGTCTTTACGATAGTATCTTATTTCTAGCTTCTGTTTTTGACTCCCTCTCTTATTCCTTTATGCCCTGTAAAAATGCTCATTTCAGATCCTATAGGGGATAATTCCGACGTCTGACGTCCTTGGGGGACCTCGCTCTGCTGGCGCCATTTCCGCTGACTCCTGCTCAAGTACCTTGTTTATTCGTGTTTTGTGGTTGGGCTTGTGAGCGCATGTCCTGCTTTTTGGGCTGTATTTGTGGAATCTTGGGAAGCTTTGGTTGAGTGTGCAAACCTCCAACAAGGTTTTATCTTTAACTGCCAGGGGCCCTCAACCCAAGACCAGTCTAAGTTAAAGTTCTCAGCTCTGGGTTTCTGGACAACCCAGGTAAGGTAAATTCATTCCCCAAATCCATATGAGGGAAGGCCATGGTTATACATTTTCAGGGGATTTTTTTCCACATCTAGAGTCAAGGTCAAAGCCGATAAGTTTCTTTGTCACTTCTTTGCGGGCGTGCAGTTTTTCAGGTGAGGATGTCTTATATATGTGAGGGGTCTTATTTCCAGCTTCCCAACCGGTACGGACCCACAGCCTTGTCTCCATACTCCATGAGGCCTTTAAAACCCACTGGTCTTGGAAAATGAGATTGGCAAACTCCTTCTTGGAGGGTCTCTGCATAGACGCTGCCAGAACCTGAATACCACTGTGGTTTCCTGGTCTGTCTTTAATTTTGACTCCTCAGAATTTCCCCTGTTTTCTTGAAAGTGCAGTCCCATATATTTTTAAAAGCTTTTAAAATTATCACATCCAATATTTTTAGTTGTTTTACTTATCATTGTTTTTGCAGATATTTACTCCACCATATTGCTGGAAAAGGAAGTTTCCTCCCATATTCAAAATAACTTACCTTTAGGAAAAAAAATCTTTTGCAGAAAAAGAAATATTACTATAACCAGAAAAAAAAAAAGCCTAGAAGTCAATGTGCCTTGATGTCTGAATGTTGCTTACATCTTGCATTGGGCTACAAACCCAGACATGGTGACAAGGGAATGCCTAAAGTAGGCTGCACTCTAGTTAGCCAACTGTATCTTATATAATTTCATTTAAATTATATACCTTTGTCTCCCTAACATGCATTCCTTTCTAGCGTTAGTGTAGTTATAAGAGCCAAATGGAAGACTGGTTAAGAAATATGCAAGACAGTAGATGAAAAATGATATTGCTAAGTAAGAGAATGAGTTGTGTTGGGTGGCTCAGAAATCTTTGGTACATTTACTGTCACTCATTTGTGGGGAATGGGCATCTGGATACTGGATGCTAACCAGATCAAACCCACTCTTAGCCTAATTTAGTTGACACCTAGAAGAATGATGTGTGTGGTGCCACTTGCAATTGCTGGTGCATGATTGTCCTACTACAACTAAGATCCTGTGGTTGCCTGGGCATAGAGAGCTACGCTGGCGAGCACAGCTCTCAATTTCCAGAGCACGCATATGCTTAAACAGCTAGCTCCCCAAACCTGATCTGTTGACCTTGCAAAACAGAAACTGCTTCAAGCGTGGGAGCAACAATGGGGTTCTTTAGAACAGCTCTAATTACCTGATGGAAAACTTCTTTATCTAGTCTGGTGAGAGCACAGGCTTAGATGCCATCTCAAGGTTGTGGGGAATGTGTTCAGCATTTGTGGTTCATTGGATCTGCTCCCTTCGATCCTGAGTGGTTCAACTGGTATATGTGTGTGTGTGTGTGTGTTTGCCATTGCCATAACTTCCCTCTGCCACCTAGGCAATGGTCTTGGGAGGCGGCAGAAAGTAATAGTTGGGCTTTGATGTCACACAGTGTAAGTTAAAATCCCGGTGCTGACACTTACCCTCTATGTGAACTTGGAAAATTACTTATGTCTCTGAGCTCAGCTCCCTCAAATGAAAATGGGATAATAATAGTGCATATCTCATATGAGGACTGAAAAAGAAAAGGCAAAGCCTTTCACACATTTCTTGGCACACATTAAGTGCTTGAGAAATGTAAGCTCCTAATCCTATGGTGGTGGTGTGAGTAAGGGTGGAACAGCTGTGGAAAAAGTGAGCAAGAGAAGATGCCTCGGGCTCTGGTTTCACCTGACCTGGCACTGGCTGGTTCTTTTCTTCCTCCTAATTAATTCCTTGCCCATAGCACAGGACGTGGAGCTGTCTTGTTTCCTGCTTATATCCTGGTCCTGCCCTTTACTAGTTAAGTGAACTTAGAAAAGCATAGTACTTAGAATGGGTCCTAGAGTAACACATCTCTGGGCTTGACATGTAAAAGTTTATTTTTCGCTCATGCAAGGCTGGCTGTGGGTCCTGGAAGCTGTCCTCTCTACAGCGGCTGGGCAGTACAGGCTGTGCACATTTCGAGCCTCCCAACAGCAAGTCTCCCGGTTGTCCTGGCAGAGGAAGAGGGTGCTCGGGAGCCCGCTCCCTCTCCTGAGCGCCCTCCCGTGCGGCTTCCAGCAGCCCAGAGGCCAGAACTCGTCCCACAGCCTTTCCTATTGCCGGGCACTGGGATGGAAATGGAGGGGGCATGATAACTGATAACCATTGCTGTTCCTGCCACTGCAAGTCTTTTAGCCTCTCTGTGCCTCATTTTCCTTACCTACAAAATGGAAATAATACCTCCCAGAGCTGTCATGAGGATTAATAGTACATAAAGAGAATTCATAGTAACTTTGTTATAGTCCTGGCAGGAAACAGACCACACACTGACAAGAACTTATTGTTCCCAGAAGACAATGAGCGACAGGATTGGGTACAGAGGTGCGGGCAGGGTTAAGGGAACCGTTAAGGGATGATGTCTGCGGCCCAATTCCTTAGAAGGAAGTCAAGCCCAGCTCTAAACCAGCCCCCGGGCACAGACAGGACAGATCTGAGAGGGGGTTAGCAAATAGAGAGTAACTCGCACAGTACATAATAAATATTCGTTAAATCTAAAACACCCAACCCACATCACCATTCACCTGGGCTTGTAGAGTGCTGTGACTTACCCTACCCCACGTTGGTCTGGCTTCCTTCTCTAGTCTTTGTCTCCCCCTTCACTGAAGCATCTAGAAGAACGGGTTGAGATGGCAGACCCAGATTATAACACAAATCCAGAGGAACGTGTGTCAGTGACATCTGTCACAGTCGCCACACATGGGAGGCCCTTGGATGGCGCTTGAGTCCAGTGTTCTTGGTATAGATAGAGATGTTGTACCTCCATCTAATACTCTGGGCTCCCTGAAACTCACCTGGGAAGAATGAGGAATGACTAGGAACCCTAGGAATTCAGTCACCATGGTTCAGGGCCTCATCTCCTCTCCCCCGGACTCTTGCAGTAGCCTCCCAGCTGGCCTCCTCGCTCTGTGCTGCCTCCGTCCTGACAGCACTCCTTCTGCTTTAAAAACATTCAATGCTCCCTCTTTCACAGAGGGCGAAGTCTGAACTCCTCAGCCTGCTATCCAGGCTGCTGTTCCTTCTCACCTCCCACCACCTCCTCCACCTAAGCACTACTCCAGCCACACCTAAATAACCATGGTTTCCTTCATTTCCCCTCCTTGGATCGTGGCTCCAGATGGAATGCCCCTCCCACACCATGGTCACTTACTGAGGTTGTACCCTTCCTCTAAGGTTCAAGTCAATACCAACCTCTGTCAAACTCTGTCGGCTGATCCGCCTAGAAAGAAATGTCCCTTTGTATCCTCCATGTTCTTGTATGACTGTTGTCTGCCTGATGCTTGTAATTTATGTATGTGTTTGTGTCCTTTACTAGGTTAGAAGTTCACTGACATCATCCTTTCTGTATCCCTCATGATGTTTGGCGTGGTGTTTTACATGCAGTAGATACTTATAAGCGCTGGTCGAATTGTAGCAAATGCTTTTTGAATCTTTTTCAAAAGTAACTCCCCTAACAGCTGGAGAAAGAGAAGCTCCATTGGCAGCCCGTGATTTAGATAAATCTCCTTTTTTCTATTTCAAAACCTCAAATGTCTACCAATAGAGGGCTATGGAGGCATAGGAGACATGACCTGGGGTTGGGTGGCAGGGTTTGGTTTCGGAGGCCTGCAGGTCTTTCCCCTGCTCCCAGGAGAATGGGGACAGAGTGTGAAGGACGCTGGGCTGCTTTAGTTTGCGCTAGAGTCAGGGTTCTGGGTGGTGGCCCCCCCGGCCTTCTGCTTTGCACAGCAAAGACAGGAGAGTCTAGTTCCTGTGTGGCTTGCGCCCTTCCACATGTAAATCAGTGTGGGCACGGAGACAGAAGGCCTGGCTCTCCCCAAGGTGCCTGTCAAGGTGGACTCAGAGATTCTCTTCGGGGAGTTTGCATACACAGGGCTCCCAGGAGGGAAGCACGCGCTGCCAGAATCCCTGCTCCCTTCTGCAAGCCTCTAGCCAACGATTTGTTTGCCAGAATGTCTTCATCTTTATAACTGGATTGCCAAGGAGGCTTTGCTTTCTTCCACCACAGGCTGGAAAATGTGGGCAGCCTCCTTCACCGAGATGGCTCAAAGCCTCATCTCCCCGCTGCCCGGCTCTCTCCAGCACTCTGGGAAGCCGCTGGTCATCTCCTGTTTCCCTGACCTGCCCCCTGCCGCTGCCCCGGGACTGTAGGAGATGGCTCCTCCCTGTCTCTCCTTCTTTAAGCAGCAGCTTAGAAGCAATATCCTGTGTTTGTGTAGTGGGTTCCAGCCAAGCCTTCCAAAGCCCTTTGCAAACATCAGCTGTCGTGACCACATCTCTCCCTCCTCTCACCATGTCATGGCAAGGAGACCACTGAAAGGGCACAATGCTTTGTGGAATGGGGAAAACAGCACTGGGGATAGAAAATAGGAGGTTAGAAGATGGAAAAGGTCAGAAAGCCTCAACTCCTGGTTTCAGAATAAAATTCACTTTGGTTCTAATCAAAATTTTCCCTTCTTTTAGATTCCAACCACCTGCCTGCTTTCCTGGTGACATTTCAGTATGGTGCAACCCTTTTGGGGGAGGGCAGGCTCACTGTGTGTTGATAGCCTGACGACATCAGTGAAAACACGACTTGATTTTGTGTAGAACAGACTCTATGCATTTGTGAAGCGTGTTCTAATTCTGGCTCAGCTGGTAGGAAGTAAGCACATACTATGTTTATATATTATATAGATATATAGTATATATATACCATGTTTATATATATATGTTAATTTGTTGATCTTCCTAATAAACTCTCCACTTTATGGATGAAAAACTGAGTTCTCAGAGATGAGCCAGATCCCCTACTCCGCACGCAGCTTGTTCCGCTGGACCACAGCTCCACGTTCTGCTGAATTTGATGGGACCCGTGAAACCTAGGATTTGCAGACCACGAAGCTGTCCATCCGCCTCTCCCCTCGATTGCTCATCTCTGGGCCTGTGAACAGTTGGTCGGACTTCTCCAGCTTCTAGCTGCGTTGCTTTCTACCTTGGCCCTGGCACTTCGAGTGTCTCTGAAGGTCAATCCCAAAACTTTATTCTCTCCCTCGTCTCTCCCTCAGCCTTTGCTCCCTCATCCTCTCTTAGAACTCAGACTTGGAAGTTCACCTGCCTCTTCTTGCAAACTCCATCTGTCCTGCCCAGCACAGCCAGGTAAGGCCTGTTATAAGACTAAGCTCAGATCACCATACATACCTGCCAAAAGCAGGGGCCTGGTGCCCTCCCACAACCTACCAAATAAGAAACGTCTTCCCTTTCAGCACTCCGTAACAGAACCTCTGTCTGCCCAAAGCCTCGTTCCCACGGTTCCTTTGTACATAGCCCGCGCTCACACTCCAGCCGGGCGTCTTGCTGGTACGTGAGACACACCAAACCCTGCCTGACCTCGAGTTAGCATTCACGTGCACTATTTCCTCTCCCTGGAACGTCCTTCCTAACCCTCAGTGCCCCCAGCCAAATCCTAGTCTTTCTTCAAGGCCTATTTCAAGTGCCACCTCCTTGATGATGCCTCCCCTGAAGCCGCAATTCTACATGCCTCCTTTGACTCCCCAAACACTATATTTCTCTCATACGATTCATCATATGGTGTCCTGTAGCATAATTCCTGTTGTTTTATCCAAATGCTACTTGTATTGTAAATTCTGAAAACAAGTCTGAGTCTCCTTTCTTTTTGGTATTTCCACAGTACACAGTGTGATCCTTGACGTAATAGGTGCTAAGTAAATGCTTGTTGATTATGTGGACGAGTGCTTGCACCAGGAGGTGCGCAGCAAATATCTGTTGAAACTGATTTCCCAATGATCCCCACTCTCCTTCTGCAGCATCTATACTCCAGGTTTGCATTCTAGTTGCCTTCAAGAATGTATCCGGTAATGTCATACCTTTACCCGAAACACAGCACATCAAAACCTGGACCACCTGTTCCCCTAACTGCCCACCCCCAGCTTCATTACTTTTGTCTTTTTGCCTCACGAATGCTCCCAGCTCCTACTTCTGTAAGAATTGCTTCCTATGGGGCTGGATCAGCATCAGAAGCTGTTCCAGTAGCCAAGTTCTCAGCACCCGGTATCTGTGGATTAATCAGAATCACAAGATGATAGAATGTCAGAGCTGGCAGTGACCTTGGCCAAACCCCTTCACTGCAGATGAAGAAACCAAACCCCCAAAGGGATTTGCAAGAACTAGAGGCAGAACCATCACAAGACTCCCATCTTCTCGCTCTTGGCCTAGTCTCCGTCCTCGTGAGATTTGGCATGACCTTCCTAAGCTCCTCTGCTTTTCCAGGAGCTTCAGGTGGTTACTTTTCAAGTGACTGCATGTTTCAGCAGCTCTTTTTCTCTGACTCCCACGGGTGAGATTGGACGATCCAGGTCTTTAGAATCTGCGGCACAGGGCTTGAGCCAAGCTTCTGCCTCTCTCAGAACATCCTGCCATAATGTTAAGCTCATGAACTCAGCCCCAGTGTGTGGTGAGCCTGTTTCTCAAGGAATTTCCTAGCAATTAGCTGGTAGAACTAAATTCCGCTCTAACCAAACAGCAAACTCAAATTCTCTCCATTTTATCTAACATCCCCTACAAGGCTAAAGATAACCCAGGATGCATTAGGACTTTGCATAGTTAATCAGTTCAAAAAGAGTTATTTAGAGCATGATTAGAAATGACCAGAAGTCCACAGAATACAGTTTGAATCAGACAATATGCACTTGGGCTCAATCATCTAAACTCACAGACAGCCTCAGAGTGACACTGATTGGAAATTACTCATGCACATCTGCTCTGCTGAGCCAAACAGGCCAGCGAGCTCTTCCAGCTGGCCCTGCTCTCTCCCAGGCAGGGAGATGGGAGACAAATGCCGCTTCTGAGCACTCGCTATGCACTTTACATATGCGATCTCTTTGAATTTGATCCTCTCAATAACCCTGGTGGTAGTGTCCTCATTTTACAAATAAGAGAACTGACGCAATAAAAAGTGTGGTCACTTAGGCTGAAGAAAGTAGAAGCAGCGTCAGCTGTGTCTCTGTCTCCAAAGACCAAGCTTTTTCTGTATCACCGGTGAGCTCCTTCCTTCCTTCCTTCCTTCTTTCTCCCCCTTTCAGCCTTCTCCCTTTTCTTCCCTCCTCCCTTCCCCCCACTCTCCCTTTCCTTCCTTCCCTTTTTCAAGCCAAACGCTTTTTTCAACTGAAATGATACACAAACCCGAGTATATGAAACATATAAGAGCCAAGCCGCTTTGCTTTCTCACAATTAACAAGACTGGAAACACCTCAAATGATCATCAGCAGGTGACTAGATCAGCAGACTGATCTACCCAGTGGACTACAACTCAGCAATAAAAAGAGATGAAGCACTGAGATCCCCAGACCATGGATGAATCTCACAACAGTTGTGCTGCGTGAAGGACGGCAGGTACAAGAGTGCACACTGTCTGACCCCACTTACACGGTAGTTTAAAAAAAGCAGAGCCGATCTACGCCGCTGGAGAGCAAATCAGTGGCCGCCTGGGTCAGCGGCCGGAAGGCTTGTAGCAAAGTGGCTGAGGGAACTTTGGTCCACTTTGGGGGTAATGAAATGGTTCTGTATGTTGGTTGTGGTGGTGGTGTATATATTTGTCAAAACTGTTTGAACTTCACACTGAAAGGGGTACAATTTAGTGTGTGTAAATTATACCTCAATAACATAGGTTTGTTTTTTGTTTGTTTTGTTTTGTTTTTTAAAGCAGACATGCTTTAGCTGAGGAAGGGACGCCCAATCCCTCAGTGAGCCTGTGACCCCCAAAGGGTCCCTGGGAGTGCCCTGTGGAAATTCACCTCTTCAGGAAGCTGTCTGCCACACCAAGCTGCCTCACGCAGCCGTAAATATTGCTCAGGCAGTCAAGGCCTTGTAAGGGCATAAGATCTGTTCATTCTCGAGTAAACCACTCAGCATTCTTTCTGAGGGCCGCACAGTTCCAACAAAATCCGTGACAAGCCCCATCCCCAGCAAGAAAGAGGCTTCTGGTCTAGTTGTATTCTCTGTGCTATAAAAAGAATGATAATGCAGAATTGGGAGTTAATAAATGAAACTAAGGAGTTTTATGAGCGTGAGTATGTGTGTGGTGTGTAATGGGTATAAATTTGCTTCCCACCACTTAGACTCAGGAAATGTTGTGTTTTATTTTCCTAAATCAAATTACATCTGGCTCCCAGTCTCCACGGACCAGAGCGATGGGATGCACAGTGTCAGTTTTCACCGCCTCAGGGCCATGCAGGAGTCCTGGAGGGAGTATCAGTCCAGAGGATTTGAGGAAGTAGCTCCGTCCTTGAGTCCACCCTGGTCCCAGTAAGGCATCCAGTACCCAACCTCTAGTGGTCCATTTCAAAGGTCAGCGCCTTGGATCCCTGACTGGGGGGGGACCTTGCACCAGGCCCCCCAGTGGACATGCCTAGTATAGCGCCTCCTCAGCCCTCTTGAAATCAGACCCCTTGGAGCGCTGGGCACAGGAGGGCATGGTCACTGCTCCCTCCAGGCCCCCAAACCCCTCCCTTCTCTCAGGACTGAAGGTGAGGATCTCCCTTCTCCACTTTCCTCCCTCCCCCAGGCTGCTGTGATCTCCTCCGCTCCTTGGATCCTTCTCCAGGACTATTCACCTTAATCTACCTATTGGGTCTGAAACCAAAGCTAGCAATGGTGGGCTGAGGCAGTGGAGGGGAAAAGTGGGGGAGAGGGCAGCAAAATCCGTCATTCCTTCCTATGGTCAGAGCTGGTAAAGGAGGTCTTTACCCCGCCTTGGTGAATCCACAGCAGGAAAAGAAAGCTGAGATGGGAGTTAGTTTCTTTATTAATAACTCAACCAATTGCATATGAGAGTTTGTATGCGTATTTATGTAACATCCATGAGTTAAAGAACAGTGTTTTACTCATCATAATTGTATCCCGTGCACTCAGCTTGAGACTATATAGGTGATGGACAAATATTGGGTATTCATGAATGAGTGAATGAATGGGAAATGGCGCGGAAGGACACACCCCACACTAGAATCCGTTACCCTTGGGAAGTGGAATTCTGCAGCAGACTATCAATTACTACTATTTATACTTTTGTACTGTTTGCATTGCATGAAATTGTGTTTAGCGACGTTATAATGTTTATACAGTTTGTATTAAAAACCTTTCAGACTGTAAGTAATGAGCACACACAAAAGTATTGTTATAATCTTGCTGGAAGAAGGAAGCCACCCAGCAGCCACCCTTCACATTGAGTAGGGTTATGTTACTGGATAAGGAAATGTTAAGATTATCAACATTAGGCCAGATTCAGAAAGGTCAGAGTGTTTGGTTAACTGTCACTAGATGTGGAGTGACAGTGGAGTGGGGGACTGAAGTTAAACAAAAAAATTCAACTGAGTAATTTAAAAGATTAAATCGGCTTTATTGAATGATTCATGAATTGGGCCACATCCCATCTAGCAAATAGAAAGGAGCTCCACTGAGCTGCAGAAAAGGAGAGGTTTTTAAAGGGAGAGAGAGAGGAGAAAAAAGGAAATTATTAGCAAAGCATGCATTGGTTTAGGCAAGGCTGCCCTCCTAAGGGGAACAAAAGGGGTCTATCAGGGGATAACCTTGTAGGGCTAACCAGGAAATTCCAGGTTCACTGGTTAAAAGTCACATTCCTGGGGAAGGTTGAAACTGTCTTTAGATTATGTATTAAGTCTTGGTTTGCTGGGCCTAACACAAGTGACTCCATTTTGGGCCTGGTCATCTCCTTTTTAACACTGGTTTCTCAGAACACATCTTAATATTTCTAAATTTAATGAGAAAGTTATTTAAGCATTTTATCAGGAATAAATGATATCCCCAGTGAATTTTGCCTCTTCCAGACTAGGTTATGAACAATCATTCTTTTATGTTTTTGAGGTGTTAGTCATCCTGTGGGAGCCCAGAAGAGAAAGAAAATGAACATGCAAGCTAAAATCAACACAAATCAAAGGAGCCTCCCTAAAAGCTATGGGTGTTGGAATGGCATTGCCATGAAAGCATTTTATTTCCTCTTAACTGATTAGACTATTGTTGGGGAAGATCTTTGGTTTCTCTGAAATGCCCAGAGAAAATGATGCTGAAGGGTTGGTGCCAAGGTGGCAGCACAGGCCAACTCTGAACTCACCTCCTCCTGTGGACACAACCAATTTACAACTACTCTTGGAACAATTACACCTGAGAGAGAACTGAAAACTGGACGAGAAGAACCCTGCAACAAGGGACAGTCCTGCCTGATGTGGAGAGACGGAAATTCCTTTCTGAAGAGAAAAAAGCCACCTTGAGTTGCAGCACTTCATGGCAGGCGGGGAGCAGGAACCTGAGCAGGGGAGCATTACTGCTATAAGCAGCTTCTGGGCTCAGCACAACTGAGACGAGTGTCACAACATCAGGCTTTGCTGGTTACTAACTACAACAGAGAATACTCCTAGAAAAGCTATCAGACATTAAGGGGAAAAAAGCCAGCTCTTAAAGGGCCCATGCACACATTCAACCATTTCAGAAAGCAACCTAAAGTCACAAAGTCTTTTGTGTGCAAAAGACCTAAAGGTGCACAGTCCTTTGGTGAAAAGAGACTCACCTGATAGGCTCTGGGTGCATCTTGGTGAGAGGTGAGACCTCTCTGGGGACTGAGACATTGGCAGCAGCCATTATTGTGACCAAGTACAGGTGTGCTGACACAGACACTGGCAAACGCCATTGGAGTTCTTCCCCTGGCCTGTTAGTCCAGGGTCCACCCCACTCAGTAGAGTACTGATTTAATCCAGCTCAGCCAGGGCAGGCAGCCCACCCTAGGGACTGGCCCCACCCAATGGCAAGCCCTTGGGTGACTTGTGGGCCTGCATAGGCTGGGTGCGTGGGTCCTCAGTAGCTGGGTGAGAGGGTCCACCTTCAGAGTGTGGGTGTGCATGAGGAGAGGGTGGAGTGTGTGGGTCCTCTGCAGTGGGGTGACTGGGTCTGCTTCAGGGGTTGGGGCATGCGTATAGGGCAGGACTGTGTTGATGGTGTGTGGGCAGTGGAGCTTGTCAGCTGCAGAAGACTTGTGCTTCTCAAACAGCCACATAGGGGATCAGCACCTCCTTCCAAAGCCTGAAACTACTGAATGCTCCCATGCCTGGGGCCAGCCACACTCAGCTGCAGTTTTGAGAGAGCTGATAAGAGCCTTGCAGGCTGGAAGCCTACAGCAACTGTAAGCTTCTGAGCCTACCAACTAGCCATGCTGTGGGCCTACTCACTTAACAGAAAAACTGCAACAGGAATGTGCTATTAGTCCTTGCATCCAACTGTGCTGGGGCTCGCCAAACATGATAAAGTGATTGAAGGGTCCATAGCAGCCACACGCAGCTAAGAATTACAACCAGCTGGACAGGGGGACAGCCTACCCTCCCTGGGCACCTGCAGCAAGAGCAACCAGGTCACAATAGAAGGACACATGTAGCCCACACAGGGGCACACCTGAACATTTGGAACTGGTGACAAGAGGGAAGCTACCTAAGGCATCTCTTACATAAGACCATCTCTCCAAGATCAGGAGACATAGCTAACCTATGCACAGAGAAAGAGGCAAAGTGAGGAGGCAAAGAAATACATTCCAAGTAATGGAACAGGACAAAACCTGAGAAAAAGAACTAAACAAAACAGAAATAATCTATGTGACAAAAAGTTCAAACAAAAAGTCATAAGGATGCTCACTGATCTTGGGAGAAGAATGGATGAACCCAGTGAGAACTTCAACAAAGAATTGGAAAATATAAAAAAGAACCAATCAGAAACGAAGAATACAATACTGGAAATGAAAAATTCACTAGAGGGACTCAATAGCAGAGTAGATGATACAGAAGAATGGATCAGTGTGCTGAAAGAAAGACTAGAGGAAATCACCCAAGCTGAACAGATAAAGGAAAAAGAATTAAAAAGAATGAGGACAGTCTAAGAGAACTCTGGGACAATATCAAGCACACTAACATTCATATTAGAGGTGCCCCAAAAGGAGAAGAGAGAGACAAAGGGGCAGAAAATCTATTTGAAGAAATAATAGCTGAAAACTGTCCTAACCTAAGGAAGGAAACAGACATCCAGGTATAAGAAGCACAGAGTGCACCAAACAAGATAAACTCAAAGAGGCCCACACCAAGACACATTATAATTAAAATGTCAAGAATTAAAGACAAAGAGAGAATCCTAAAAGCCACAAGAGAAAGGCAACAAGTTACCTGCAAAGGAAACCTCATAAGGCTATCAGCTGACTTCTCAGCAGAAACCTTACAGTCTAGAAGGAAATGGTACAATATATTTAAAGTGCTGAAGAAAAAAACCTACAGCCAAGAATACTCTACCTGGCAAGGTTATCATTCAGAATGGAAGGAGAGATAAAGAGTTTCCCAGACAAGCAAAAATTAAAGGAGTTTATCACCAAGAAACCAGTCTTACAAGAAATGCTAAAGAGACTTATTTAAGTGGGAAAAAGAAGACCACAAATAGGAATAAGAAAATTATCAAAAAAAAAAAAAACGCAATAAAAACACTGGTAAAGGCAAAAAATACAGTAAAGGTAGCAGATCAACCACCCATAAAGCTAACGTGAAGGTCAAAAGACCAAAGTACTAAAATTACCTATTTCCATGATAAGAGGGTGACAGATACACACACAAAAACAGGTTAGATATGATATGAAAAATATAAAATGTGGGAGGAGGAGAGTGAAAGAATAGAGCTTTTAGAAAGAGGTTGAACTAAAGAGATCATCAACTTAATATAGATTGCCATATACTTAGGTTATTATATATGAACTTCATGGTAATCACAAACCAGAAAACTATAATAAATACACAAAAAATTAAGAGAAAGGAACCCAAACATAATACTAAAGCAAGACATATGCCACAAGGGAAAAGAGCAAGAGAAAAAGAAAGGATCAGAGAAGACCTCCTAAAACAGCCAGAAAAAAAGCAACAAAATGGCAGTAAATACATACTGATCAATAGCTACTTTAAATGTCAGTGGACTAAATACTCCAATCAAAAGGCATAGGGTGGCTGATTGGATAAAAAAAAAAAAAAAACAAGACTCATATATATGCTGCATACAAGAGACACATTTCAGACATAAAGACCCTTACAAACAGAAAGTGAAGGGATGGAAAAAGATATTCCATGCAAATGGCAATGAAAAGAAAGATGGGGTAGCAATGTTTATATCAGACAAAATAGATTTTAAAACAAAAACTGTAACAAGAAACAAAGAAGGGCACTACAAAATGATAAAGGGAACAATCCAACAAAAGGATATAACACTTGCAAATATCTATGTACCCAACATAGGAGCACCTAAATATATAAAGCAATTATTAACAGACATAAAAGGAGAAATAGACAGTAACACAATAATAGTAGGGGACTTTAACTCCACTTACACCAATGGATAGATCATCCAAACAGAGGATCAATAAGGAAACATTGACCTTAAATGACACATTAGACCAGATGGACTTAGTAGATACACACAGAACATTAGATCCAAAAACTGCAGAATATAGATTCTTTTCAAATGAACATGGAACATTCTCCAGGACTGATCACATATTAGGCCACAAAACAAGTCTCAATAAATTTAAGAAGATCAAAATAATACCAAGCATCTTTTCTGACCACAACGGGATGAAACTAGAAATCAATACAGGAAGAAAACCAGAGAAGTCACAAAAATGTGGAGATTAAACAAAATGCTACTGAACAACGATTGGGTCAATGAAGAAATCAAAGGAGGATTCAAAAAATACCCAGAGACAAAGAGAATGAAAATACAACATGCCAAAAGTTATGGGACACAGCAAAAGTGGTTCTAAGAGGGAAGTTTATAGCAATACAGGTCTACCTCAACAAACAAGAAAAATCTCAAATAAAAAAATCTAACAGTGCACCTAAGGAACTGGAAAAAGAAGAATAAACAAAGCCCAAAATCAATAGAAGGAAGGAAATAATAAAAATCAGAGCAGAAATAAATGAAATAGAGACTAAAAAAAAAACAATTAAAAAAATCAATGAAAGCAAGAGCTGGTTCTTTGAAAAGATAAACAAAATTGACAAACCTTTAACTAGACTCACCAAGAAAAAATGAGACGCCTCAAATAAATAAAATCAGAAAAGAAAGAGGAGAAAT
Source organism: Equus caballus (assembly GCF_041296265.1). Lineage (NCBI taxonomy): Eukaryota > Metazoa > Chordata > Mammalia > Perissodactyla > Equidae > Equus > Equus caballus. Next base: position 20,510,864 of record NC_091710.1, on the reverse strand, counting down.
TTCAATGGACTACAAAAGACTATAAGAGAATGCTACAAAAACTATACTCCAACAAATTGGATAATCTAGAAGAATTGGATAAATTCTTAGGATAATACAACCTTCCAAAAATGAATCAAGAAGAAATAGAGAATTTGAATAGACCAATCACCAGTAAGGAGCTTGAAACAGTAATCAAAACCTCCCCAAAAATAAAAGTCCAGGACCAGATGGCTTCCCTGGTGAATTCTACCAAACATTCAAAGAAGTCTTAATACCTATCCTTCTCAAACTCTTCCAAAATTGAAGAGGAGAGGAAGCTTCCTAACTCATTCTACAAAGCCAGCATTACCCTGATACCAAAAGCAGACAAGGACAACACAAAAAAACAAAATTACAGGCCAACATCACTGATGAACATCAATCCAAAAATCGTCAACAAAAGACTAGCAAATCAAATACAATACATTAAAAAGATCATACACCATGATCAAGTGAGATTTATTCCAGAGATGCAGGGATGGTTCAATATCTGCAAATTAATCAATGTGATACACCACATTAACAAAATGAAGAATAAAAATCACAGGATCATCTCAATAGATGCAAAGAAAGCATTTAACAAGATACAGCATCCATTTATGATAAAAACTGAATAAAATGGATATAGAAGGAAAGTACTTCAACATAAGAAAGGCCATATATGACAAACCCACAGCTAATATCATTCTCAATGGAGAGAAACTGAAAGTTGTCTCTTCAAGAACAAGAACCAGACAAGGATGCCCACTTTCATCACTCTTTTTTTTTTTTTTTTTTTTTTTTTTGAGGAAGATTAGCCCTGAGCTAACTACTGCCAATTCTCTTTTTGCTGAGGAAGACTGGCCCTGAGCAGACATCCATGCCCATCTTCCTCTACTTTATATATGGGACGCCTACCACAGCATGGCTTTTTTGCCAAGTGGTGCCATGTCCACACCTGGGATCCAAAACAGTGAACCCTGGACTGCCAAGAAGCAGAATGTATGAACTCAACTGCTGCACCACCGGGGTGGCCCCACACCACTCTTATTTAACATAGTGTTGGAAGTCTTAGGCAGAGCAATCAGGCAAGAAAAAGAAATAAAAGGGATCCAAAAGGAAGAAGTGAAACTGTCACTATTTGCAGATGACATGATTTTACATACAGAAAATCCTAAAGAACTCACCAAAAAACTTTTAGAAAGAATAAATGAATATGCATAGTTGCAGGATACAAAATCAGTTGCGTCTGTATATACTGACAACAAAGTAGCAGAAGGAGAAATTAAGAATACAATCCCATTTACAATTGTAACAAAAAGAATAAAGTACCTAGGAGTACACTTTCCCAAAGAGGTGAAAGATCTGTACATCGGAAACTATAAAACATTGTGGAAAGAAATTGAAGAAGACACAAAGAAATGGAAAGATGTTCCGTGCTTTTGGATTGGAAGAATTAAAATAGTTAAAAATGTCCATAATTCCTATAGCAATCTACAGATTCAGTGCAATCCCTATCAAAGTTCCAACAACATTTTTCACAGAAATAGAACAAAGAATCCTAAAATTTATGTGGAACAACAAAAGACTCTGAATAGCCAAGGAATCCTGAGAAGAAAGAACAAAACTGGTATCCTACTCCCTGATTTCAAAATATACTATAAAGCTATATTAACCAAAACAGCTTGGTACTGGCACAAAAACAGACACACAGATCAGTGAAACAGAATCGAGAGCCCAGAAATAAAGCCACACATCTACGGACAGCTAATTTTCAACAAGGGAGCCAAGAACATACAGTGGAGAAAGGACAGTCTCTTCAATAAATGGTGTTGGGAAAACTGGACAGCCACATGCAAAAGAAGGAAAGTAGACCACTATCTTATATCATACACAAAAATTAACTCAAAATGGATTAAAGACTTGAATGTAAGACCTGAAACCAGGAAACTTCTAGAAGAAAACACAGGTAGTACGCTCTTCAACATCAGTCTTAGCAGCATATTTTCAAGTCCCATGTCTGATCAGGCAAAGGAAACAATAGAAAAAAATAAACAAACGGGACTACATCAAACTAAAAACCTTCTGCATAGCAAAAATCAACAAGATGAAAAGACAACTGGGAGAAGACATTTGTAAACCATATAGCTGATAAGGGGTTAACAACCAAAATATGGAAAAAACTCATACATGTCAACCACAAAAAAGCTAACAATCCAATTAAAAAATGGGCAAAAGATCTGAACAGACCTTTCTCCAAAGATGATATACAGATGGCCAACAGGCACTGAAAAGACGTTCAAGATCATTAACTATCAGGGAAATGCAAATCAAAACTAAAATGAGATATCACCTCATGTCTGTCAGAATGGCTATAATCAACAAGACAGGAAATAAGTGTTGGAGAGGATGTGGAGAGAAGGGAACTCTCATACACTGCTGGTGGGAGTGCAGACTGGTGCAGCCACTATGGAAAACAGCATGGAGCTTCCTCAAAAAAATAAGACTAGAACTACCATACGATCCAGCTATTCCACTGCTGGGTATTTATCCAAAGAACATGAAAACACAAATGTGTAAAGATACACGCACCCCTCTGTTCATCGCAGCACTATTCACAACAGGAAAGACTTGGAAGCAACCTAGGTGCCCATCAAGGGACGAATGGATAAAGAAGATGTGGTATTTATACACAATGGAATGCTACTCAGCCATAAGAAATGACGAAATCCTGCCATTTGGGACAACATGGATGGACCTTGAGGGTATTATGCTGAGTGAAATAAGTCAGCTGGAGAAAGTCAAATACCATATGATCTCACTCATAAATAGAAGATAAAAACAATGACAAACAAACATATAGCATTGGAGATTGGATTGGTGGTTACCGGAGGGGGTGGGATGACAGAGGGGAGGGAAAGGGGTGATCAGGCACATGAGTGTGGTGATGGATTGTAATTAATCTTCTGGTGATGAACATGATGCATTCCACACAGAAACTGAAATATAATGATGTACAGCTGAAGTTTATATAATGTTATAAACCAATGTTACCACAATAAAAAATAAATTAAAATAAATAAATGAAGTAATTAAATACATATAAATATACATGTAATATTAAAAAAAAAGAAAAGAAAAATGATGCTGGAGAACCAGGAATAGAGATGCAGCCGATCCAAGGAGAGCAGCAGAGAGCAGCAGGGGTCCCGGAGCCTCCCGGGCCTCCCTGGGGGACTCACTCAGTGCGTCAGGGCTCTGACTCAGCCTCGGGGACTCTCTGGGTGGCTCCAAGCATCCCACCAAGAGGAGCCGCGCTTCTCAGAGGCCAGCATGCGTCAGAATCACCTGCAGGTTTTTTTTTTTTTTATTTTTTAAAGATTGGCATCTAAGCTAACAAAGGTTGCCAACCTTTTTTTTTTCTTCTGCTTTTTCTCCCCAAATGCCCCCAGTACATAGTTGTATATTTTAGTTGTGGGTCCTTCTAGTTGTGGCACGCAGGGTGCCACCTCAGCGCCGCCTGACCAGCGGTGCCACGTCCTGGCCCGGGATCCCAACCAGCGAAACCCTGAACCACGGAAGAGGAACGGTGAACTTCCCACTCGGCCACGGAGGCCCCTGCAGGGCTTTTCAAACACGTAGTGCTGAGCCGCTCCCAGAGTTTCTGATTCAGCAGGTCTGGGGTGGGGCCTGAGAACGGGCATTTCTAAGTTCCCAGGTGCTGCTGATCTGGAAGTTTCTCTCCTTGGGCTGGCACATTGGAATCGCTTGGGCACTTGTTTAAGTTATAGACGCTGACTTAGAACTAAAATTGAAAATGGGATGTGACATGATTCGTTTACACCAAGAGGGATCTTTACTGAACTTGAACTGGACTGCAGGACAAAAAAGAAAAGCTTATCCTGTGTTACTCATGATTGCTTATTGCACATCGAACACGGCAGAATCTTTACGGAAAGAAAGGGTGCAGGCAGGGGAGAAGGAGAGTGTGGTCCAAGGACAGAATTAGCAGGGGAGTCTGGGCAGGTGGACATGTCGTGGGCCACAGTCTCTGTGGCCGGAAGAGGAAGCTAAAGCTTCTGCACGCTCGCAGAGTGAGACGGCTGCTTGGTTGATGTCGCCCGTCATCTGAGCACTACTTACGGCAGAACGAGCAGGGCCAGGACCGGGCAAGGCAAGCGAGGCACTTACATAGGGCTCAAAACCGAAATGGGTGCCAAAAAATTCAGTAATTTATACAAATAGTTATTTTTTTAATTTTTAAATAAACTCACAAGAAGTTGCAACAACAGTATACCCAGCTTCCCCCAGTGTGGACATCTTATGTAGCTACAGTGCAATACCGCAACCAGGAAACTGACATCAGAACCTTCTTGCTAACTAATCTACAGGTGGCCATTTTTTTTTTTTATTAAGATTATGATAGATTACAACCTTGTGAGATTTCAGTTGTACATTATTGTTAGTAATGTTGTGGGTACACCACTTCAGCCTTTGTGCCCTCCCCCCACCCCCCCCCCCCCCCTTTTCCCTGGTAACCACCGATCGGTTCTCCATGTCTATATGTTAACTTCCACCTATAAGTGGGGTCATATAGAGTTCGTCTTTCTCTGTCTGGCTTATTTCGCTTAACATAATACTACAGGTGGCCATTTTTAAAGGCTGTGTTCATGTGTAACGTGTTCACGTGCACTCAGCTATAATGCAATTTAAAATGAATAATATTTTAATGCAATAATTCTAAAGCTCAAAATTAATGACAAAAATCCATGATGAGCAAAATATCCAAATTTTAAAATAAAGATTAGTAAAAGCTCTGCTAACCACATTGGAGCCTGAGGCAAAAGGAAAAATTAGTAACGTCTTGTTCATGGTGGATTTTTTTCCGTTAATTTTGATTGTTTAAAATATTGCATCACAAGATTCGTTGTCTTGACCGCTGAGTTTTCTGGGCCCCTTGGGTCCTGCGCCTCCGGAGCGTGGGCGCCGCGGGCCTGCGGAAGGCGGGCTGGGAGCCGGGCGGGCTCTTCGCCGCCGGCTGCTCTGCCTTCGGGGCGGGGCAGGGTGGCACTGGCACTGGGACTCAGCTTAACTACATGCTGCAAGACGGAGGGCTTCCTTCTTGAGGCCAGAGACGCAGGGAGCCAGCGGCTCTGCCCCTCCCTCCGGCCTCTGCGCCCAGCTCAGCCGCCACCCTCGATCCAGACCCCTCCCCGACCCCTGCTTCTCCTCCCGGACGCTAACCGAAATCGCAGACCGTCCCTCCCCGCCCCCCCCGCCCCTGTCCTCCCCGGAGAGCAGCCTGCCACCTACTTTAGCGTGGGGCTGGGAGTGAAAGCGGGTCTTGACTCTGAGGGGAGGCTGAAGGGTTTGGTAGACGCGTTCGGCTGAGCGTGCTCCTTCCCGGGACCCTGCAGTGACACGGAGCTGTGCATCTAAGAGAGAGCAGAGGAGTCAGGGGTCTGCGACATTCCATCCATGGCCAGGGACAACTGCCTTCAGCGGACACGTTTAAAAGGACAATGGGAGAGAAAACCAAGTGTGTTTTGAACACATCACGTGTCAGCAGTTAACAAAAGGTTTTAATGTAATGGTGTTAATAGCGAAAGACCAAAACACAAGTACTACGGAAGTACCTTTTATCAACATAAGGCATTTACTGAGTGCTTGCAAAGCACTGTCCTGGGACTACAAATATTTATACCTGTCGTCTTTGACCCCTGGGGCTGGCAACCTAAAGAAGGCAGACCAACGCAAACTCGAGTAACTCTAACCCGGGTTGACCAGGCGGACAGCTGTCCGTCAAGGTACACACTTCCTGCGACGGAGAGCGACGACAGCAAGGCTGCACTCCGACAGGGGCGGGTCGCAGCCGGGGAACCAGGCGCTCACGCTTCTTTCAGCTATGTGTTTTCCATCCTGATATTCGCAGGTACCTATACTTGTGTTTATTTTATCGCTTGCTGTTGTTTCCCAAATAGAAAGCCAAGTTCCTATTCTTCTGAACAGGCCTTTTGCGAGCTCATCAAGAAGAAATTAAAATCTTCTGGAGGCTCAGAGTAATTCCGAGAAGATCATTGTTAGGTAGCCCCAACATTTTTGAGACACAATTTATTTTTAAATCCAAATGACACAGAACATGGGAAGAGGGATCCGAAGGGAAAGGATTGATACTTACACAGTTACTGTCTTCCCACAAGAGTTTGGCTAAGTCTCCGGACCCACCTTCGCCTAGTAGAGGCAAGAAAGAGGGAGGCAACCTCCTTACTCTCTATTCACCCTGTCCTGACCACGCCCAGCCACGCTCTCTCCAGGACCCCAGCTCTCCTGAACAGCATCCATCGCATGCTTAGACCACATGAGACCAGTACACGAGGGTATGGGCAGGACCCCCGAATTCTGAGCGAAATAAAGAACAATCTAAATGCAATGGGTGAGGTTCCATCTGAAAAACCCTGGAGACGGTGTGCTCTGGGCATGTGTGACTGTGGAGGGTTACTGAAAGCACATCAATTATTGAGGAAAGACAGAATGAGCAGGAGGGATGGGTCATCCTGAAGTCCCTGAAAAGGGGCTGAGGCCCCAGCTCTGTGCAGGGAGAAGGTGCCATAATCAGCCAACAGGAGCAGTATGTGGCTTTGGTGGGTACAACCCCGTAATGAAGCCGCCTCGTTGCGCTTTCACAACAAGAACCACAAGCCAGTCACACTGAGCAGATTCGCCTTCCCCTGTGTGAGCTTCCTGCGGCTGCTCTAACAGATTAGCAGAAACTGGGGAGCTAAAACCAACAGAAATTTATTCTCTCACCGTTCCGGAGGCTAGAAGTCCAGACTCGAGGTGTCGGCAGGGCTGTGCTTCCTCCGGGGCCTCCAGGAGAGAGCCCTTCCCAGCCTCCTCCAGCATCTGTGGCTCTGGGCCTTCCTGGGCTTGCAGGGGCATCGCTCCACTCTCTGCCTCCGTCTTCACACGGCCTTCTTCTCTGTGTCCGTTTGTCTTCTGTCTGTCTGTGGCCTCTCCCCTTCACATAAAGACACAAATGTTGGGTTTAGGGCCCATCCTAATCCAGTAGGACCTCATTTTAACTTAACCAATGACATCTGCAAAGACTCTTTCTAAATAAGGTCACATTCTGAGGTTCTGGGCAGACAGGAATTTTGGGGACACGGCTTACCGTGACTCTCCATTTACCGAGCAACATTCTGATCTTGTTTTGCAGAGCTGACTGCACTGATCGGTCACCTGGCAGTTATGATTCCCGACACAAACGTAAAGCATCATCCGGCTTCGTACTGCGGATGTGTCTTACTGAACCTCACGGCCACGTTCCCAGGAGGGAAATCCTGGTGTTCCTCAGATGGGAATTTTGACCCATTGCACTTATCCTTCCCCTGGCAGCACTAACAAGAGCTTCATGAAGACAAGTGTCCCGTGTCAGTTTATCTGCAGATGTGTGTCCACACACCAGCACAGTGCCTGCTACACAGCAGCTGTTCAATCATTCTGTTGAATAAATTAATTAAAACACTTAACATTTGATTGAGCACTGTGCTTAATGTATTCACAAATGATCAGTTTGATTATGATAGTGGCCTTTTGAGATAAGTATTGCTTTCCAAATCATTTGAAAATAGGGAGGGGCCACCCCGTGGCTGAGTGGTTAAGTTCACGCACTCCACTGCGGCCACCTAGGGTTTCACTGGTTTGGATCCTGGGCGCAGATCCAGCACCGCTCATCAGGCCATGCTGTGGCGGCGTCCCACATGCCACAACTAGAAGGACCCACAACTAAAATATATAACTATATACTGGGGGGATTCAGGGAGAAAAAGAAGGGGGGAACAAAAGGAAGTTTGGCAACAGTTGTTAGCTCAGGTGCCAATCTTTTAAAAAAAAAAAAAGAAAGAAAGAAAATAGGGAAACTGAAGCTTGAGAAAGCTGAGTGGCTTCCGAAGCTCTGGAAACAGGACTCAGGCCCAGGGAGGGGCCACGCGGGTTAGCGTAAGACACGCGCTCTCAGCCGCGTCAGTTCCGGTCACTGACAAACTGACTTCTAAAACAGGGCTGAGTTCGGAGCCCTTCACCTCCAGGAGCCACAGGGAGATGCTGTCTGTGAGGCACCAGAGACCAGCCTGTTCAATCTCTCCACAGCTACAACACTACTTTCTGAGACTGAGTCGGCTAGGAAGATTCTTTGTATTTTCTTCCCCTGAACATTTCTCTGTATATTCTCTTCTCTTTGCCTTTTTTTCCACAAAAAGAAATACTTCCCCGTCTCTGCAACTTTTGATCCCTTCTAACCCCTCACTGTGCTCCATCAATTATTTCCTCTTCCTCCCCCTTCAGTTTCTCCCTCGCTGCAGTCCGCAAACATGCTCAAGTCTTCCCACCCTAAAAGGAATTCTTTCCTTGATCTTGCCACTCTCTCAAGATGTCATTCCTTCTTTCCTCTTCTTGACAAGAAGAGTGCTGTGCTGCTGTCAGCAGGAGGCAGCCCTGGTCTGTTGTGAGACATCATCTGTGGGGCAGGAGAAGGGATGGGGAAGACAGAGCCCGGAGAGGGAACGCCCAGAGGGCAAGAACACTCATTTAACTCCTACCTTCTGACTCCACCTGTATGTGGCTTTGACCCTTACCCCTTTTTCTCAGTGGGTGGGGGGGAGGTCTCCTAGAAGCTAACATTTACCACCCACTCATTCCTTTAGAGTCTGGCTTCTGCCCATGCCAGTCTTTCATTGGTGTCATTACTCTCATAAACATCAGCACAGGTCTGTTGGAACCATTATGCAATATTGCTTCTCCAAGTAATTCATGATTTGGTAGGGAGAAGACACTAGAACAGTTGGGAGTTCATCTCATTCCAAGTGATAGAGTACTTGACTTAACAATGTCTTCAATATAAGAACATATATTGTTACTTAACAAGTATAGAGGTAGGCTGTTTAGGACTTGTTGAGCAATTCAGCAACATCATCAAGGATCCAGGCACTTTCAAACACTCTCAGTATGTTGACTTTCTGTTCTCATGCTTGTTGGATACCAGTCACAAAATGGCTGCAGTTGCACCAGGTATCATAGCCTCACACTGCATTCAAAAGTAGGAAGCAGCAAGGAAGGAGGTGGGCAGAAAAGAACTTTCCTTTTAGTAGGCAGAAAAACATCTTCACAGAAGTCCCTCAGTAGTTTCATTAGACAGAACTGAGACATGGCTACTGGCCTTGGCTTCACCTTTTTCTTTGGCCTCCTAAACATGAACATTTCTTCAGGCAAACTTAAAAGGTCTTCTGTGTATCCATTGTACTTCTTGTGTATCTTGATTACAGAACTTAATGCTTTCATATCTTTCAGTGCCTTTCTTCCTTAATAAAACCCACCTTTCATCTTTTCATCCCCAGGTTCTGAGATCTTATGAGTACTTACCTCATATATTTTTGAATGAGTGAGTAGATGAAGGAAGGAAGGAAGAGACTCTCTCTTAAGTCCTTGTCTTTTTCTTTTCTGCCTGTGCTTTTTCTGCTGGTCACGTCAGCTACTTCCACAGCTTCCACCCTGATATGTCTTCCACCCTGAAGCCTTGTCTTTTCAACTCCTGCTTGGAACTGGGAATCTCAAACTCAACACATGTAGGATGGGACTTATCATCTTCCATCAAAAAAAATCTTCTGAAATGGAGATAACATTTTTGGAAATATGTCAGTTGCTTTTCTCTATTACAATCCTTTCTGTGTGGTTTCTGACCGTTCATTTGCCTCCAGGAAAGTTAGGATGGTTGTAGGAGGAATGCAAAGAGGAGGAGGGTAATATTCAGCTTTTGATGTCCAGCGTGGGCTTTCAAAAACAATAATTTATTCTGGAAAATTCCAAACATGTGCAAAGTAGACAGAAGAGCATAAGACTCCCTGTGTGCTCGCTGCCCGGCGCCAACAGTTCTCAATCCATCAACAGTCGTGTTTCGTCTATGCCCCACTTACTACCACCCCCCAAATCATTAAATAGCCAGTCGGTAGTCAAGTTCTCCTAATTGTCCTTGGTTGTTTTACGGTTTGTTTGAATCATGATCCAGTTAAGATCCATTCATTGCAACTGGTTGATAAGTCTCCTATTTTAAAAAATTTACTGATTCCCCTCAACACCTTTTTTCCCCTTGTGATGTATTTGTTGAAAAAATCTGAAGCTTCTGGTTTTGCTGATCACGCCTCTAAGGGGTGCTTTGACATGTTCTTCTGTCCTCCATATCTCCTGTAAGTTGGTGGTTAAATCTGGGGCTTGTTCGGGTTCGGGTTGGACTTCCTGGCGAGGACACACGCTCTTCTGGTGACATCAGCAGATGTCGATGACCATTGCCCAGAACCATTAATTAGGTGTTGCAAAATTATGACTTTCTATTATTCCTTCTTCATTTGTTAGCTAGACTACTTCAAAGAGAAACTTCCCCTCCTCAACTAGTAGCTTATGATGAGGTACAATTTGATTAGGAAAGGCTGGAGAAATGAATTCTGCCCCTGGTTCCTTTCAGTTGGAAATGGTATTTAAATACCACACCCTGGGCGCTTGGAGTGCTCAATCTTAGTGGAACGATCGTTGTTTCTAGGTCTTTTCAATGGACAGAATAAATAAATATTTTTTGAAAAGACAAAATACATGATGAATTCATATTTATGTATCCAAATTAAATTCAAGACCACATTTTTTTTTTTTACCAGTCTTATATCTATAACTCCTCTTCCCATGCCCAAATCCTGGTTCTCAGTGACACCACTATAATTACTGGTTTGCGTCATCTCATAATCCATATACAACAATCTCAAAATAATAATACTAACACTATCATCAACAATACAATTACTGAAAGCAGGGTTTTTTTCCTTTTGGTATTTCTTTGTCCTTAGGATCCATCTGACTATAGATATACGGTCAAATTACTATGAGTTAAAGTCCCATGAGGGGCTGGCCCAGTGGTGCAGCAGTTAAGTGCATACGTTACGCTTCGGTGGCCTAGGGTTCGCTGGTTCGGATCCCAGGTGCGGACATGGCACTGCTTGGCACGCCATGCTGTGGGTAGGTGTCCCACATATAAAGTAGAGGGAGATGGGCATGATGTTAGCTCAGGGCCAGTCTTCCTCAGCAAAAAGAAGAGGATTGGAAGCAGATGTTAGCTCAGGGCTAATCTTCCTCAAAATAAATAAATAAATAAATAATAAAGTCCAGTGAAATATCTCACCTGTGTGCACTGTGTCACTGGCTCAATAGACAGATTCATTTGTTTCATGGCTTTCAATTTTTAGGAATTTCATCTTCACTTTTTAAATTTAATTTTTAAAAATAATTGTACAAAATAGTCACCTGGTTTCAAAATCAAATCTACCAGACAAGGTACGGTCAGAGAAGACCAGCTTCTATACCTATTCCCTCAACCCTATTCCCTTTTTTCTCCCTATCAGTAACCTTTCCTCTCTTTATGGTTTATTTTTCCATTTAAAAAATACAAGTTTAGATATATTCATAGAAAAATATATATGTGTGTAGGTATATATATGTATATTCACATCCCTCCTCTTTATCACGTAAATGGTATATTAACATTTCTCCACTTGCATTTTCCACTTATCGATATAATCCAGACATAACTATGTAGTAGTAGTATATAGCAATATTTCCTTTTCCTTTTCTCTCAGTTGAATACCTCTCCATTGTAAATGGAAGTAATTCAATGAGATCCCTACTGGTGGACGGTCGGCTTTTTGCCAATCTTTTGTTAAGTAGAGCTGCAAGGATAGCCTTGTGCATGTGTCTTTTCATATTTTTGCCACACTATCTTCGGGATAGATACCTAAAAGCAGGGAAGCCAGTTCAGTGAGTAAATGCACATGTAATTTGCTAGATATTGCCAAAGTCCCCTCCAAGGAATTATACCTTTTTGCAGTCCCACCAGCACCATGTAAGAACGCCCACTTCCCCCAGGCTCAGCCAACAGAATAAACAGAATATGTCGTCAAACATCTTGGCTTTTGTCAGTCTGCTATGTGAGAAATAGCATCTTGCTGAGTTTTAACTTGCGTTTTTCTCATTATATGCAAGGTTGAGAATCTTTTTTAAATGGTTAGGGGCCATCTGGATTTATTTCATTTTCTGTGACTTTTCTGTTTCTATCTCTAGTCCATGTTTCTACAGATTTGTGGCCTTTTTCTTCTTTAATTTAGAAGCTATGTATATATTAGGGATAATAATACTTTATCTATAATATTTTTCCCCAGTTTGTTATATTGTGTTCATGGTATTTTTGGCTGTGCAAACTTTTTTCATGTAATTAGACTTATTAATCTTTTCTCTCATTGCTTCTGGATTTTAAACTTTAGGAAAGTTTTCTTATTACATAATTTACAGAGGAATTCACCCATGTTTTCTTCTCGCAGTTGTAGGGCTTAATTTTTCACATTTAAGTCCATTTGGAATTTATCTCAGTGCACCATATAAAGAATGGATCCAATTGTATCTTCTTCCGCACGGCTGCCCAGGTACCCTAAAACAACCTAAGACATCTATCTTTCCCCTGCTCATCTGAGATGCCTCCTTTTCATAGACTAAGTTGCCATACGCAATTGGGTCTTTGTCTAGATTTTTGAGTCTGTTGCTTGGTCTGTGTATCTATTTATGTGCCAATACCACACTGATTTAGGCAGAGAGGTTTTATAATATTTTCCTCTTTCCCTTACCTCTGTTGGTTTTTTCCAGGGACTTCCTGGCTATTCTTGCTTTTATGTTCCATTAAATAAACAAGCAATTCATTTTTTTATAGTTTATACAATTACAAACTTTATAATCAACTTTACCTCCATGAGATCAAGACCCCAGGCATTCCAGCTGGTTCCAATGGCCGACCCACATCAGACGCCTCTTGGAGAAAAGGCAGCTGGGGTGGGTGGTGGAAACTAAGCATTCACTCAAGAGATCAAATCATCCAAAAGAGACTGAGGTGCCACTCTTTGGCAAGCTTAAATTTCAAGTGTACTTTCCTGTTACCGAGAAGGTGAGGTCTCACGTGAAAATTCAGACTGGTTATGGAGAAATAAAGAGATGAATTTTCTTTACACGTTGCCACAGGAGCGCGAGTCAGTTGGTGATGCTGCTCCTCTTTCTCTTGATTGTCTTATTTCTCTTAATAGCATAAGCATTCTCCTTCTCATCCTCAGATGGAAAACCTCAGGGTTATCTCTGCACCTGCTCCTTCATGCTCCTCACCCAGTCAGCCATCAAGCCTGAGGTCCCACCTTCACCCCGTCTCCGTGTTCTCCAGGATAATAGATCAGCGGGCTCCCAAGGCTTTGACCATGTTGTCCCACAGGAACCCAGCTGTAATTTTCAAAAGAAACACAATCTTTCCAGAGCCAGCTCCATGTACACACACATGGATTCTCTTCTAACCAATTAAATTTAACCAATTAACTTTAGGGGGCAAAGTACACCAACTCCCATCACGGTCTCCTCTGTTCGTGATGCAGCATAAATATGGATGTTGTTCATCACGTGATTTGAGAACAAAACAGCGTGTCTTCTCCAGACTGGGGCCAGTCACAATGAAAAACACTCTGTGGGCTGCAGCTAGATCTCTCTTTAATAAATATCTGTATAAACACCGAGAGATAAAAACTAGTGTATTTTATCTACGAATATTTTTAGAATCTAAAAATACTATCAGATTCTACTCCTGGATGTACAGCAAGAGTAATAAGCACACATGTCCGCCAGAAAATACGTACAAGAATGTTCATAGCAGTCTTAGTCATCACAACTCCAAATTGTAAATAACCCAAATGTCCATCACTGAGAGAACGGATAAATAATTTGGAATGTGTTCTTTAGTGGAATGCTACGTGGCAATAAAGAGATCAGGCTGCTGCTGAGTGCGTCGATCTGGATGATGGGCAGACAGAAACATGAGACAAAGGAAGACGAAAAAGAGCACATACTAGATCATTCCATTTTTATGAGGTTCAAGACAAGTAAAACCAACTTATGATAAAGTCAGAAGAATGCCCATGGGAGGGGGTATGGTCTGGGAATTGCTCTAGGAAATGGAACTTTCTGGAGGGTTGGAGAGATTCTATATATTCATCTAGGTGGTGGTTACCTGAGTGTATAGCTATGCAAAAGTTCATTAAGTTGTATATTTAAGATTTGTGCACTTTCCTTGATGTATGTACTTTAATAAAAAAAAATCTCAAAGAATCTCGCCTCGTGAATCCCCAAAGACAGCAAACTTCTCTAAAATTCCCTGATTCCCATGTATCTGACACAAGAAAAGCCATGTTCTCACCCAGCACCAGAGTCACAGATCTAGGTGTATTCTATGTAATGGTGCCCCCTGGAGCACGAGACAGATCTGCATTTTACATTCCAGTTGAAATGGAATTTCTCACCCTTTTATTTCCCATCTACCCCAACCACTATGTGAATGAAGGAAATCTGGCTCAGTTTTTGGATCAGAAACATGACAGCGTGACACTGGAACTCCCATATGGGAAAGCAGAAGTTCTCAGGGCAAGCACATAGCTGGCTTCCCAGGCAGTCATAAATTCCTTGAGGGTGGGGAATCATCATCCTGGCTATTGTTTTATCCTCTGAGCCTTTAGCATTGTGCCTTTCCTGAACTGAGTAGAAAGTCAGAACAAATGAGTAAATGAATGGATGGATGGACGGATGGATGGATGAATGGACAGATGGCACCTATGTCCTCAGCAAAACAGTTTACTTATCATTCTTAAATGCATGTTTTCTCTGTGGTCAGTCCTCCTCAGGGCTCCATGATTAGAACAAGCCTCTCTCATCTCCTCCCCTCCAATTCTATTGTGTCTTTGATGAAATATAATTATATCTAAGTGGTATTTTTCTCAGTGTCGCTCCCTGTTGAAATATGTCCTGTTCTCATGATTTGTGTCCCATGGTGAAATTTTCCAGTGATAAGAGCTGGCTTACAATCTCACATTTTCTTCTCATGGGAATTGGCAACATTAATAATTAGAGTCAATTTGGTTTAAAAC
The DNA here is from genome assembly GCF_041296265.1 of Equus caballus. Classification (NCBI taxonomy): domain Eukaryota; kingdom Metazoa; phylum Chordata; class Mammalia; order Perissodactyla; family Equidae; genus Equus; species Equus caballus. The sequence continues at coordinate 20,495,829 of NC_091710.1, read as the reverse complement.
ACACAAAATGTATGGATATTGGGATTTCTCAGCAAAGGCTTAATGTAGAAATCAAATTGTCAAGCACTTCCGCCAGAGAAGAGTGAGTCTCTCTTCGAGGGCCAGCCTCGCCAGTCTGGGAGCAGGGCAAGTGAAGGCCCTGGGGCCAGGGCACGAGCCAGATAAAAGGTGCAGGTAGACTGGGATGGCGTTGCAGCCTGGTGGGGGCTTAGCCTGGGACTGCCGAAGGGAATTGTTTGGCCCAAGGCTGCTGCTGCGTTTCTGGAGTTTGTTAGATCAGGAGTGTTTTGAAGATGCCTTTTTCTATCCCCACTTAAATGTCACTGATGGCCTTGGGCCGCAGGCTGAGGGAGGAAGGTCCTTGGGTGCACTCTCTTTGCCCTCCTAGAACATCCACAGCAGTCTTTCCACTTTATCCCACACCTGTCCTTAACCCTCCAGAGAACTGGACTCCTACTCCATGCTGGATTAGAACCAAGACTTAACCTTAGCACACTGACATTTTGGGCAAGATAATGCTTTGTTGTGGGGTTCTCCTCTGCACTGTAGGGTGTTTAGCAGCATGCCTGGTGTCTACCCATAGAATGCCAGTAGCACCCCTCTTGCCAGTGTGACAACCAAAATGTCTCCAGACCTTGTTAACTGTCCCCTGAGGGGCAAAATGGCCCCCAGTTGAGAAGCACTGGATTAAACTGATTAGATATGAGGGCCAACATTCAAAACCCAGGAACCCAACTCCCACTTGTCTCTGCCCGCCACAACTTCCAACACTTCCCTAGTGATAAAGTCTGGGAAGGGAGCAGTAAAACATTAACTCAAGGACTCCACAATAGCCATCCGGTGGGGTGGGAGTAGGGGCTATCAAATATAAGAAAGAGAAGTAACAAAATACAAATTTATGACAATATTTGGGGTATCCAGGACATCTTCTGCCCAGAGGCAGACCAGAGAGGACTCACATAGGACTGCAGAGTTGGTGAGATCAAGGAGTATGTTTAATAAACCTTTTAAAATAAAATCTATGAACTACAGTATCTCCTTTGTGGTCATTCTGATGCAGAAACAAGGAACCTGTGAGCTCCCTAACTAAATGTTTCCTGTGATTCCAAGACTCGCCAGTGTTTCTGCGATGCTTGAGTAGCCAAAGAGCCACAGTGGGGTGTGGTCACCACGAGCAGGCCACACAGGCTAGAAGATGACCCCAGCCTTGTATCAATTGCACACTTCCTTGGCCCATGATGGCATGCTCTTGCCACTGCTTCATGTCCATGAGTCTGATCTCGCCAGAATGACTATGTAGTGACTTGATTTTGTCTGACACCAAATCTTTTCTCCTTCTCATAAAGGACCCTACCTAGTACCCTTGCTATAGAGCTGGGCACAGGACCCAGGCTGGGTCCATCATAATACTTCATCCCTGGCCACAGTGACCAATGGCCAAATTTCTTTTGCGACATTTTCAAAGTTGGGAGAGAAACCTCCTTTCCTCTCTGGTCAGGGACCTGTCAGAAGGCACACGGGAGGCTGGATGTGCAGGAGCCACATTGCCTATCACATGGAGAAACCCATCTTCAGCCGGAGAGGCTAAAGCGACACCTGGGAGGAAGTCCTGGAGGCTTGAGTCCCTGGTCCTGGTCTGCCTGGTGCCCAGAGGGTCCCAGTTCCCAGCTTCCTGAGCCTGCATATTAAGGTCCTCATTTGACTCCACAAGCCCCCCTAGAATGCCTCCAATAAGTCCCCCCTCCAACTTTTTATTCTAAGCAAATGTGAGTTGGAGTTTTGTCCGTTGTAACCAAGAAAGCGCTGGCAGTTACACACTGTAAATTCATCGTGGTCAAGATTCTGTCTCGCCATTTTTGTGCATCACTCACAGTTTTATCACAGATGACCTCAAAGCTGGTTTTCAAGAGATATTTGTTGATTAATTGTGAATATTGAAGCCTGAACAGCAGCAGTTCTTAAACAACAGCTTTCACGTTGTTGAACAGGCCAGAAATGTACCTGCTTTATTCTCCCCAAACCTACATACCTTCATCTTGCCTGTGAGGGACTGTGCTGACATAAACAACTTTCACATTTAAGAATGACCTGTCTGTGTCATGTCACCCTGCTCATCTCCACGGTAGTTTGGCTCATTTCTCAGGGCCATGGTGTCATTCCTCCCTTCACCAGTGTCACTCCTGGGGCTGTTTAGTCAAAGAGGATAATCTGAGGCATAGAAGGAGTGTTCTATCTCGGGTACATCTGTCTGGAACAACTTGCCAGAGCCTATATTAGGTGGATAATATTACCTTCTTGACCCCTATATTGGTATTTAATTAACAGTTAATAATTGCATATGTATGCATATAATTATATCAGTAGATGCCACAGGGAAGTTGAGAACTCATTCCACAACTCTCAAATTCCAATTATTTGAATGGTCCTCATATTATTCATGGGGGCCAAAAAGCACGGGTGGGTGGGTGTCTCTGATCTGGCTTCCTCATCTGATGTGGCTCCTCTAGGCACGTCCTTTTGTCCACTGTTGTGATTTTTGCCTCGAACCCTTAAGGGACAGAAAATTCAACATTCTCAGTCTCATTCTCAGTGGTCAGTTGGGTCCTCTGGATATCTCCAAAACCCATAACTCACAAAACCCTCTATTAACTGTGAGGACAAAGGACAACCTTTGTTTCCTTTTCTGTGGGCCACTATCTTTGTTTTTCTGATATTTACATCTTACCTTCTTCTTGCTTAATGCAAAGAAGCAGCAATTCTAATATCTGTGGCTCGGACCTGTCTCTTCAGCCCGTTTATCTGCAGGCCATACTGGATTTCCTGTGTGATCCCACCAATCTCTCCTCCTAGTGACACAGGCCAGGATCCAAAACTCTAAAGTTGTGTGCCGTTAATGCATCTGCCATACCTTGATCATTTAGCCTAATATCCCAATAAGAGGTGTGTTTAGTTAGTACTACTTGTGTTTAATGGATCTGTGGTGGATCTCAGCAATAACTGTTAACTATGTGTCTAGTAAGCCATTTTGTTCGGGATTGGTATCAAATTTATAGGTCTGAAGTTTCTAGAATACATTCTGTCCTTTCTTTTTGAAATATTTCAGCCTGGAATCATTTGTTAAAAACCCATAATCCCCCCAAATTGGAGTAAAGGTCACAAATTTGCTGAAGGGTTAATTGCTTGATTTTCAATACAATTTCTGTGGTTCCAGATGTCTTCACAGAGCCCTCGTCTCGGCCCACCCAGGCCTCCTTGGGCATGCAGGAGGGACTGCGACCCTGCACCGTCACTCAGAACTAGCGTTTGACACATTTATCCTTCTCAAGGAGGGGGACACACGGCATTCGCAAAATTTGTAGAGGGCCTTCCTGATGGACACACCCAAGCTCATTTCTGCATTGGCCCTGTGACACCTGCTCATGCAGGGAGCCACAGATGCTGCGTCTCTCTGAGTCACTCCCCTCGTGAGCGTCAGCCCCAAGTGACCATGGGGATGTGCTCACCCAGTCACTGTGATTACAGGGGAGTGCGGCTGGCCCAGCCCTGCTCTCTTTGTGCCCTGGAGCCTCAAGGAGGAATGTAGTGTCAAGTAATGTCTTAGTACAGGGGGAGAAAACAGACAGACGGAAGCACTAACAAACTCAGGAGAGAGAGCCAGCTGAGGGGGGAGGGAAAAGGGGAAGAAACAGAAGAAAAAAAAAATTTCTGTGGGTCCAGCCATGGCCAACGAGAAGCAGCAAGCGAGACCATACTTGGTTATTCTGTGCCATCTTTCCTAAGAAGAGCCCTTTTCTTGGCCAACACACCTGAAGTTTTATGCTTGCCAGGTAGTATTGCTTCAGGTAAGAACTCAGTAAACAAGAACGAAACCAAAATAAAGCTTATCACAAGCTGGAAGGGTGATACCTTCAACAACAACGAAAGGAAGAGAATGACTTACTTTCCAACGTTGGAAAACTGCCCAGGGAACTGAAAATCATCTCTAATTGGTCTCTGATGAGCTGTTAAGAGGAACACACCTAACTTCAATTTATAAAACCTAAACGCTGCTTTCCTTAACACAGGGAGCTAACTGAGGGCCGGGGGAAAAAGCAAGAAAAAAAGGCCCTCTGAGAATTCAGGAATCCTCTCAGGATGTCTGTTTTCCTCCAGGATCAAGTCCCGCATCATGGTGACTACAACCCAGTTTCCCACAGCAAGGGTTCTACAGCAGAGCAGAAAGTTTGCCAATTGAGTCAAGAGACCTGAGGAACCAAAATTGAGGGGAGCTCAGGGGCAGCAAAGGCTGGCTCCCCAGGCCCCCCTTACTCCCAGGCCAGGCTCCCCCAAGGCAGGAGCAGTAAAACAACGTGAGGCTTGCTCAGTACTTTCCCAGCCATTAAAGAAAGGGAGTGAAATGGAAAGTCCGTGATGAACAGAAGTGCCCTTCTGTCTCAACCTCTCTGACCGGGAATTTGGATAAAGGGCACAGTGGCCTCAGGATGGACTCAAGCAGGGCAGTTTTATAGTATCAGAACCACATCCTAATAGGAAATCATACAGGTTCAGTTCTTTTAGGCAACCCTTATCAATAAAAAGGCGTTCACATCCCCAGGCACTCAAAAAGCTGAACTGAAAAGCAGGTATAAAGCAGGCTTAGGTTTGCGCCATCCTCATTCAACAAACATTTTGAGAGTTTTCCATGAGCCAGACAAGCTTCTTCCAAGAGGAGTAAGATACAGCCTTCGAGGAACTCACGGTGCACCGGGAACTTAAAGCCGACTGGAAATCTGGGAGTCAAACCAAAACAGAGAGCCAGAGGATCGGCGTATCCACCCTCACGCCTCGGACGAGGGCAGGAGGAGCAGCTGGGGTGCACGAGGACCAGGTGTCGTGGACTTTGAGTGCCGAACTTGCAGCGGGGGACGGAGTTCTGTCACGTTACTTACGGGCCGTGTTAAGGGCCGGCTCAGGCCCTGGACTAACTGGAGGCCTAATTTTTGCTGCTCAGGGGTTCCTGCTAGTTCAGGGATAGAAGGACCAAAACAGGAGACTGAGGTTTATGCTAGTGGCAACCACACAAACAAAAGCAAAGCACACACCTTTATGGAAAGGCCCTGGCAGATCTGCATTCAAACAACAGTCACTTGGATAAGAGAAAGTATTCAGATAGTTCTCAGCAGATGCAAAGAAAAAAAGTAACACCTTGGACTCCCATATATCATGCCTGCTGCAACTTTTATAAACCAAAGAACAATCACTTTGTCATTTTGGAAAAAGATGGGTGTATTTTAAGAAGCACCCAAGAACTCACCCAAAATTCCACTGCTTAAAATCTGATGGAGAATTTAGTTCATTCTGCCTCTTGGCTCAGAAAGATTCCAGTAGTTCTGAACAGAAACAGCTTGTCACGTGGGCAAGATGATCATCTATATGATGGGGGGTTGGATAAGAGCTAACGAGGAATGCACAGAGATGGGAGCAAAATTAAAAAAAAAAGTAAGAACGGAGAGTAATGGTAAAGGGAACGGACAGCAGAAGTCTCAGTGAAACACAGGTCAGAAGATTTCTGTTTCAAAGTACATTTATCTTCTCTCCCCCATTAAGTTCCCCCTAAGGATTTTTAAATACTACAATTTCACAATTTTCCTTAATTGTGTAGCTTAAAAGCCCACAGCCCAGCATGGCTGCTATCAAACAACCCAGAAAATAACAAGTGTTGGTGAGGAATCGGAGAAATGGGAGCCCTTGTGCACTGCTGGTGGGGATGTGAGGTGGTGCAGACACTATGGAACACAGAACGGAGGTCCCTCAAAAACTGAAAACAGAACTACCATAGGATCCAGCAACGTCACTTCTAGGTATAAATCCCTAAAAATTGAAAGCTGAATCTCCAAGAGATATTTGTACACCTGTGTTCATAGCAGCATTATTCACAATAGCTAAAACATGGAAGCAACCCAAGTGTCCATCAACAGAGGAATGGATAAGCAAAATGTGGTATATCCATACAACGGAATATTATTCGGCTTTAAAAAGGAAGGAAATTCTGACACATGCTACAACATGGATGAATCTGGAGGACACTGTGTTCAGTGAAATAAGCCAGACACAAAAAGACAAACACAAGTATAACTGTATGATTCCACCTATAAGAGACACTCAGAGTGATCAGATTCAGAGACAAAGGTGAATAGTGGGTGCCAGGGACTGGGAGGAGGAGGGGTGGCGAGTTATGTTTAATGGGGACAGAATTTTGGTTTTGCAAGCTGAAAAGAGTTCTGGAGATGGATGGTGCTGACAGTTGCATAACAATGTGAATGTACTTATCACTATTATTAAAAATGGTTAAGATGGTAAATTTTGTTATATGTATTTTACGACAATTAAAAAAAAATAAAGCTCATAGCCCAAGAGTCATGTTCCTGTCCTGGAGCCCAATGTCCCACCCTGCCAGCTCTCCACGCATTGCTCTGGAATGCAATGCATGACACCTGGGACCTTGCTGGAAACGCCAATTATCAGTCCCACCCCAGACCTCCGGAATGAGAAATTCTGGGCCCTGGAATTAGAGTTTTAACAGGCCGGCCAGGAGATGCGGCTGCCCCTCCAGTCTGGGAGCCACCGCGCTCAGGTAGAAGTTGGGGCACTTAGAGCGGCTATGTTTTCAAGATGGACAAAAAATGGCTTGGTCGGGGACTGGATGCAGGGTGGAGAATGAGAAGAATCAATACGCAGACGTTAGACAGACACCTGTTGAATGAATGAATGTCTTTTAAAACTGTTCTGCTCTTAATGTTTCTTTGTTTTACTAGAGTTAGAAAGGAAAGAAAAGGCATACTTCTGAATGCATCAGGTTGGAGAACGGGAAACAGGCTAGGATGTTGATATATAACTGGAAACAGGCTAGGATGGTTGATATATAATCTTTAGAAATCCATGCAAGGTAGGCGTTTCCCAAATGTGTACTTAACTAGGCACATGGCAACTATGTAGCAAGTGAATAGCAGAGTCATAAATTTGCTTCCCGACAGGCCTGGTGAAGTCACACACAGAAACACACACCTCAGGGAGTTCTGAGCATGCTCTCTTCTTTCTTTTTGTACTGATGTCGGAGAGGAATGATGTGGAATGTGACCCAAGACTGAAGGGGCTTCTGGGAGAAGGGACTTTCAGTTTTAAAACTGGCACAATCCTGGACAAACTGGGATGGTTGACCACCCTAGCTGTAACACAGACTCATCAAATTTTCAAACCCAAAGGAAGCATCGAGTTCACCTAGTCTGTGGTTCGACACTCTGGCTACAGATTAATTTTAGAATTACCCAGAGCTTAAAAAACACATGATCCCGGGGCCCCACAGTGGACCAGTCACAGTTGGCATCTCGGGGTGCAAAACTCAGGCTTCAGTATTTTTTGAGAGCTCCCAAAGGGAGCATCGGGAACAACTGATCTAATCCAGCTTCTTTACCCCATAGATGAGGAATCTGATGCCACAAAAGGTCACTTGTCCAAGGTCACAATTAGTCAGGGTCAAAACTTAGGTTTCCAGACTCTAGACCAGTGCTCTTCCCGCCCACCACAATCCTTTTATAGATAATTACTGATTAGTTACCTGCAATCAACCCTCTGCCCAGCGCTGTTAATTAGGGTAAAGCCCACACACCACCTGTCTGGCCCGCAACAAAACAAACCTTGGAGCTTCCCGCTGTGCATGCACGGTTGAAACCCAGGACTCACTTTCGCGCTCCCTTCCAACTTCCCCCTTCCACCTCCTCTGTTCCTAAGTGCCCGCAGCTCCCGTGGGACTCAGATTCAGCCTCTATTCCTGGCCCAGGGCTCCTCTCTGCTCCTGGTTGCGGATCTGGCCTCCACTGTTTTGACCCCAGGACGCTCTCCCCTCACCTTCTGGCAGTCCCTTAGCGCAGGTGCTGCGGGCACCTGGGGGCGCCCACCTGGGTCCAGCAGCCCGCCTCGGCAGCAGCACCCTCACCAGGCGGGGGTAAGACAAACCTGCTTTAACTGCAGGTAAACTCCACAGCGGCCTGCGACGGCAGCGCCGCTCCCCGATGTCCTGCGGGGCGAGCCTGGCTGCAGAGGTAGCGTCGCCAGGGAAAGAACTCGCCTCTGGAAGCTTGGGGCTGGAAACCCAACCCTCGGGCCTGGCAGGTCTGACCGGGACCCGCTCCACTGTTGCTCTGCAAGATGATGGTGGTGATGGTGACGATGGTGAAGGCAGGGTGCGCCATTCAAATGGATGAAGTAAAGCCTCAGAAAAGAAAGAGAAAGAACGAGTGAAGAATGACACGAGGGGCGCCGTGAGAAACCCCTCCTCAGCCGGTCCGCGTGCTGGACTCCCGCCGCCCTCCCTCCCAGGATCACGACGTCTTCCTTGTGACACCGGGGTCTAGGGCCTTCTGCGGCTTTGGGCCCTCGTGGTCATGGGCGCCCGCGGGCCCCCTCCTCCTTGTTGGCCATGGTTTAATGTGGTGTGCTCCCCTGTCATCCAGCGTTTTCTCTCCGCCCTTGTGGCGGCTTAACTTGGAACAGGATGAGAGGCAGGGACGTGTGGTCTGTAAACTTGGCTGCTCGACAGAACCACGAGGGCCCCGTTCCAGACCCACGGAACCAGAATTCCTGGGGAAAGCATCTGGGAATCCGTTTCTCAAACGCTCCCCAGATGATCGGGAAGCACGGGGAGGTTCGGGAAAGCGCACGGTAAGCTTGGAGACGGCTTCCCTCGGCTCGGCCCTCCTTCCTGCAGCACGCGCCAGGCCCCGTGACCCGCCCGGTCCCGCCCAGTCGTGGGCACCCACTCACGCACCTGAGTAAGTTCCCCAGGCTGTGAGGCTGGGGCTCCTCTCCATCTGCAGCCCCGCCTGAGGGCTGTGCGTGGGCAGACGGAGTCACCCCAACAGCCCCCTGCCTTCTAGTACTACGTTTTGGATTTAGGCAAGCTGTTTATCTATCTATCGCGTATGTATCTATGTATCCATGTATGTATTTATCTATATCGTCATCACCACCACGATCTATCTAGTTTAGTTTAAAATTCAAGGAACAAAATCTAAAGCGCACATCCTTTAAGGAGCCTGTCGGCACAAGTCTGCAGTACGAGCTAGCGACCACCAGGGGGCGCCCAAGTCCCACGCGGCACCGTCCGCGTCGCGGGTCCCAGTCACCTGAGGCCAAACCCGGGGAAATCGCGAAGCATTCCCAGGAGCCCTTGGCTTCTATGGTTTGATCTCAGGAAAGAATTTGACACTCACTTAAAAGCCACGACTTCCAAATCTCTGGAGATCATGCGAAATGTTACTGTTGGGAGGATGGTACGCTTGTGAACAGCGCAGGGGAAGAGAAAGGGTTTGAGACATTTCAGATTAAAATGCTCTCCTTCCCAAGGTCTCTGGATTTAACAAGTTTTAAGCCAAAAGGTTATCTTGAGCGTGAAATGTAGCCATCAAAGGCTGCGCGATTATTTTGGAGGGCAGGGAGACTTTCAAATTCAGACCCTATGACGTTCCAGACCTTCTGACTCCCGGGAACATTAACACTCACCCCGGAGCCCTCCCACAAACGTGCCCGTCGGCGGTCAGAAGACGACGTGAGTATCTGAAGGCCTAGTAACGCTGGCCGCCGCGGGGGCAGACGAGCTGCAGCAGGCATGCGGGGTGAGGCATCGGGGGGCCCGGAGGAGCGAGTGTGCACATCCTCGACGCGGCCTGAAGAGAGAGTTTCCGCCCTTCGGAAGGCGGTGCGAGTTCTCCCCACTGTGGTTCCCCTTTGCACCGAAGCGCTGCGGTGAAGGGGGTAACTCAGCCAGGGGCCTGCTGTGTGGTTCAGGCCCGGATTCTGCCGCCATCTAGCTGTGTGACGCCACTAGACGGTTCCACCTGGCACTGAGCCCACTTCCCTGGGCTCCAGTGTCCTCACCTGTAAGATGCGGTTGGCGTGGAGAGGTTAACTGTCTCGGGTAAACTTCTCATAGCAAAAGGACAGTTTCCTAAGACTTCTTGTTTTCTAATCTGAGCCCCTTGCTCTCTAATCATCTCTCATAAAGCCACCTTTGTACACCCCCGGTCTCTTGACTCCCCCTGGATGAGCATCTTTAGCTTTCTTAAAACATGGCTCTAGACGTCGACCCGTGGCCGAGTGGTTAAGTTCGCGCGCTCTGCTTCGGTGGCCCAGGGTTTCGCAGGTTGGAATCCTGGGCGTGGACATGGCACCGCTCATCAGGCCATGCTGAGGTGGCATCCCACATGCCACAGCTGGAAGGACCCACAGCTAAAGGTACACAACTACATACCGGGGGGCTTTGGGGAGAAAAAGGAAAAATAAAATCTTAAAAAAAAAGCACACACAAAAACATGCTGTACTAAACGAAGACTGTTCCAGACAGCCCTGGCACGGGAGAGCCGCTGCTCTGGACACCATCCTTACGGTGACCAAGATACTCTCAGTGTCATGTGATCGTATTATTTGCAATAGAGGCAATTAATTAGATGAAGACCTCAATATGATTTAGTTTTTCTAACTTTGTAAGATTTTTTTGTAGAAATAAAATCATAAATAAGAGGATGTATTTCATCCCAGTGCACACAGACAAGGTGGCTCTAAGCTCTTCTACCCTCTTGGGATGGGCCCCATGTCTCAGCCTTTTGGAGCTGTTCTGGACCTTGATTCTGTCGCACACAGTGGATGACAAGGTTGTGCAGTTCAGTATAGGAAGCGACCTCAGCAGTCAAGTTGATCCCCTTATTTTGTGTGTTTGCAAATCTGATAAGCATATCTTCCATGACTTTAAGAAAGCACGAGAGAGAGAGAGAGAGAGAGAGAGAGAGAGAGAGAGAGATGTTAAATGAGTCACAGCCGCGCTGCCGTAGGGGAGAACGCCACTTAGAGACCTTATTCTGGTGGCTGCTCAACCAGCTCTGAATCCACTCAGTTGTCCTATGGAACCATCCCCAATTTTGCCTTTTGTCTCCCTAGAGATCATGAAATAACTTAAAGTTTCTTCTTTTCTCAAAATTGATGTCAAAACATTCTCCTTTTTGGTGGTGGTGTTTTATGTTATAAATAGTAACAGTTTAGTTGAAAGATAAACTTGTATGAACGCTAGATAAAAGCTATACGATTTTGTGTGTGTGCGTTTGTGCTTCTGAGTGTATGCACAGGAGCACAAGAAGGCATGTGTGTGTGGTAGGAAACAGACCAAGATTGTGATGGAGGGTAGACTAGGAAGATGGATTACGAGTGTTTTTAAATTTACTGTTACGATTATACTCCTTTCACAATTTAAAAAGTGCTCAACATGATTTCTACGTCTTCACTTGGAAGTGCATCTATTTTCTCTCACCTCCGGTTTGTTTTTGTCGCTCTCAGGAGTTCATGTGAAGTCGTCTGGGCAGCATTCCGCAGCTGTGGGAACGAGAGCTCACTCTCCCTCCCACCAGCGCTAGGACACTGATGACGAGCAGGGGTTTGCTCGGGGGTCCTTGCAGGCAAGCTTAGCCTCCGTTGATAATGGAGCCCTTCTGATTATTTCTGCTTTGATGGATACAACCACACCCCAGGCAGCTGCCCAGCTGATGTTTATCACCTGGTTATGGAACAGGTGATGCATAAATGAAAAGCAGTACTATTTACTGGAGTACACGAGGGAGCCATTTAGTGTAAAACTAATTCAGCCTGGCCTTGTTTTTCCAAAAGGGCCTGACGTGGCCTGTTGAGCATGCACTGTATATCTGCTTTAAACATTCACAATGTCTCAGAGACAAGAATGATGCCCTTAAAGATAGGGATGTGGTTTCCTGCCACATCGACATTTCCTTAAGGATAAGCATCTCTTCCTAGAAACTAAGGATTAATTATTAACCTGCTGTGCTCACCTTATGACCACTGACCTGCTGACCACTGAGCTGCTGTGCCAGCTCAGCACCTCGTGACAGTAGTAAAAGAGACATTCCTGTCACATGTGATCTAGGCTCTTTGTTCTAAGATGGTATGTAACCTCTCTGTCCACCCCACTTCTTGGGTGTGCTTCATTCCTTGGAGAAGAAAGGCCCCCAGGCTATAGGCCTCAGCTCTGGTTCATAATAAACTCACCCCAAATTTTGATTTATGGATTGATTACGAATTATTTGCATCCATACAGGGGAGGGTGAAAGCGCACACTGGCTCAGAGCAGGATGATTTTTTGAGATAAGAATTTGTATTTTCTTCTTTGTGTGGTTTTTTTCCCCTCCATTTTCCAAGAAAGGAGCTAGCCTCCTTAAGTTTATAGAGACCAAAAGCAGAAGCTGCTTAAAGACGTCTCTCCCTGCTTGTTCAACGTCTGCCTTCACGAAAGTCAAAACTCACTGACAAGATTATTTGAGGTCTGCAGAGGGGGGAGACGAGGTGAGTGTCTTTTGGGGGAGAAAGGAGGCTATAAAGAGAGATGGGGAGAAGCTCCCAGAGGCTGGCTGGTCCCTCTGGCAGCCAGGGCCGTGCTGCGGCGGCAGCACCGTGTGGAAGTGGCTATGCTCGGAGGCAGCGGCTCAGTGGAAGCTCAGAGGGGGATCCTGCCGCCCAGACTTCCAGTCCTGGCCAAGGCCTGGGCGTTTGGCCAGGCAGTGGGTAGCAGAGCTGTCGCTTCCAAGGGGCCACGTGGCTGGCCGCTGACCCCTCTGCTGTGGTCCAGATGGACTGGAGATTACAGGGTCTTCCGTGTGCTTGGAGGACCACCAAAGCCTTCCCGATTCTTTCCCCACTCTGGGGAAGGGGATGGAGCTCCTGAAATGACTGAGAGTGAATGTCCTGCCAGCTCAGTGGAATGGCAAGCTTCATTTTACTTGATTTATTGAAAATAATGAAAGGCGCTCCTTCCTGCCCCCCTGGGTTAGTGGCTGATTTATTCCTGGGACAGTTGTCAACTCGCTGTGGGCCTGGAACACAATTCACTGGGATAGGCAATCAGTGTCTCATTGTTTCCTTCCTTCTTTCATTCAAGCAACGTTCTTAAGAATTTGCAGTGATAGGCACTGATGAAACAGGGATGAGAGAACACAGTGTCCTCATCCTTCCTCGGGAGCCCTCGGTCTAGTATGGGAGACAGGCAGGCGGGTAAGCAGCCACGTGGTGTGAGGGGTTCTCTGAGCAGCACAGAGAGGTGGGGCATGAGGAAGGGACAGTCCTGCCTCCTAGGCTGGGGCTCTTTTCATTATATGTTGGTACTTTACTCAGCACCAGCTGGTGCTTGGAAAGTTGGTACACAGTGGGGCCTTAATGAGATGTCACTGAGAAGTGTTAAAATTGGTTAAATCAGTGTTGCTCAAGTCAAGTTCAACAGTGCCCTCGTCCCCGTCCAGGTAACCCTGCTCCCACCTGGCCTCTCCTCAGCCCTAACTTACACTTGCCCGTTCATTTGATGTGCATTTATTAGGGGCCCTCTGGGTGTGGACAGCGCTGAGCGAGATGAGAATCTGATCCACTGTGAAGAAAGTGCATCAAAGAAAGAATGTCATTATCAGTCCCCAAGTCCCATAAGTGACACAAAACAAGACTAACCCCCCATCCTTTCTCATATAGGAAGGGTAAGGTGGACCCGGTGGGCTCAAGGGAACCACAGAGGATGCTCTGACGTTAAAATATGGGAGAACCATTAGATGAGAGAGCTAAAGGACATGTTCATTATCCTCTTTTTTTTTTTAGTGAGATATAATTGATGTATAGCATTCTATTAGTTTTAGATGTACCACATGTAATTCGATATTTGTATATATTGTGAAATCCTCACCACAATAAGTCTAGTTAACATCCATCGCCATGCATCATTACAAAATTATTTTTTCCTGGGGCCTACCCCGTGGCTGAGTGGTTAAGTTCGTGTACTCTGCTTTGGCGGCCCAGGGTTTCGCCAGGTTCGGATCCTGGGTGCGGACATGGCACCACTCATCAGGCCATGCTGAGGCGGCGTCCCACATGCCACAACCAGAAGGACCTACAACTGGAGTATACAACGGTGCACTGGGAGACTTTTGGGGAGAAGAAGGGAAAAAAAAAAGATTGGCAACAGATGTTAGCTCAGGCGCCAATCTTTAAAAATAAATAAATAATTTTTTCTTGTGATGAGAACTTTTAAGATCTACTCTTTTAGCAACTTTCAAACATACAATACAGTATTATTAACTGTCGTCACCATGCTGTACATTACATCTCATGACTTATTTCTTTTATAGCTGGAAGTTTGCACATTCATATTCATTATTCTTAAGCTCCAAGTCCAAAATGAAAAGATAATAGAGGAATAATGTGTATGAGAAAATGATGCATGTCCTAAAATGCAGTTTTTCTTCTTTACGCAGATCTCCAACCGTAAGAAAAATACCACAGAACATTCGGAAGTTGTCTAGCTTCATCCTTTCTCTGTTGCTCTGCATCTCTTTGCAAGAGAGTAAATTAATAAGTCAGGAGTTAGGACCCAGAGATATTTCTTGGACTTACACGATCTGACAGCTGACTGGAAATCAATGAAGTGTACTTGAAGCAGCACCGCACTCGGGCGAGATGGTCTGAGACGATTTTCTCCCACTTCAGGTGTCTACGTTCCCCTTGCCTTCTACTTCGGACTTTGAAACACTGCATTTTCTTTTCAAAGCCCCCCTTTCCAATGGAAAGACTCCGTTGTTAGAAAAAGGAAGAAACCGTCTCTCTAAAACTGACATCATGACGCTGGCAGACTTCATCCTGGTGCTCATTGTCCTTGGTGCCACCCCCCCAGGTAAGCCCAGATTAAATTAAATTAAAACTTTGTAATTGTAGAATTATTTAAGCAAGAGAGGTGAAACTCTGGTGTTGATAAAGTTAGAATTACAAAATGTAATATTTAGGTATCTTAAGTTAACCTTTGAAATGTGGCTCCAATGAGTAATTCTCTGAAATCTATATATTGCTAAAGAAAGCATATCTATGAATTCCATAACGTTTATGCTTTTGTCATTGATTGTGTTATTCCTTTTGAATCATATGAGCTTGGTAGGAAGATATAAAAGCAGGAAAAGTGTTACCAAATGCACTGAATCTTACTCAGAGAATTGTTAAATTATTTGACATAGAAATTTACTATATCAACATTTTTGTCATATCTGCTAATAATCATTAAATCTGTGTGTAGATATTTAATTTTGTCCAATGTATCCTGTAGATCTATATAAATACTTTCATAAATTTGTGTATGTAGGTAGATTTAGTATGTTTGTATATCACAATTAAACAAAAATATATATCAAATGTCTATGAACATGTGTGAGTTTTATGTGACTATTATCCAATGGAAAATAGAGGAATTCTTAATAAAGAAACAAGACAAATAACAGGAGAGAGATGGAGAGAGCAGGAGAGGGAACAAAGGGAAAGGGAAAAAGGAAGAAAAATCCAAAAAGTTTAGGAAAAAGTGGTCATTTACACCTGAAAGTTTTCTGGGTTTGGGAATCATTTCACTTTTTTTGTAACTTGAGAATAGAAAGCTCTTCTCTTTGCACCAGAAACCATCTAGAGCCAGGAGCCAGAGCGTGAGAAAGCAGTGTTGTTCCATTAGCAACTGCATTTGTTTCTCACTAGTGTTTTTGCCACATGTAATTGTTGGAACTTTCAGATGGAGAACCAGAGGCACTAAGATATTTGCCCAAGCCCTGAAATAAATCCTGGATCACAAGTCGCAGGGCCTAATGTTCCCCTCCTGAACATTATCATGTATTAAACATGTAGCCTTTGCTCGTTCCAAACACTCGAAAACAAACAGAAGTTTCTAAGTGCACAGAGCATCGAACCCACTTTCAAATACCACAAGACTGGATCTCTGCAAAGTCTTCGATGCAATTTGGCAATGATGAAAATAAAAATCAACTTCTGTGTTTTAGCGTACGATTAATGTACATGTGTCTAATGTCTTTCTGCCTTAATTTGCTAGAATATTCTATTTACCATGAGAGAATTAATTCTTACTGTTCTTTCCCCAGAGAAATCATCTCCCTGGCTGGCAGGGGGAGTTAGCTTAAACCCTCTTGGTTCACCTTTCATCCTCCTCTGCGCACGGTAGCGGATATGTGAGAAAGTTGGAATTAGAGAGAGCCTGGTCCTTGTTATCCACTGTGTAGGCTGCAGGAGTTTGGGAATGTGTACTGAGCTGTACACATCTGCCACAGATCTGGAATAAATCTATGGGGTAACTCACATTTGTGAATATTTCTAGATCCATTGGAGTTTATTTCTGTTTTCAGATCTTACCACTTTTCCTTAAGTTCTTTAACTTTACTACTCATTGCAAAGAAAGTAGTTTCTTTTCGTTATACGAAACTATCTTTTTCAAACTGCTGGGGGCAACTGCTCATTTTTATGTTTTTGCGTTGGTGAAAAGGATAATTGTGTATGGCCGTGCGACAGCTCTTATATTGCTAATTCATGCTCTCTGTGTTTGTGTCTGCTCCCAGAAATAGGGACTGTGTCTTATTCATCTTCCCATCACTCTTACCACATGATGACGCGTGTTTATTCATTCAGTAAATATTTATTGAGGACCTCCCGTATCCTAGGAATGGTTCCAGCGTGTGGGAAACAAGAGGGAATTTAAAAAGTCGTCCTAATAAACTCTCTAGCAAGAATCCAGTAAATATTTATTATTTGATTTCACCCTGAGGGCTCACTCTATGTGTTGACAGAAGAGGCTACCATATCTGTGGTATGATTTTTTTTGGACAGGTGGTGATAATGGAAGGCAAAACCAAAACATACCACAAGGTGTCAAAACAAAAAATATGCCTCTCCCAAACATACTTGCTGAGGTTTGAAATTCTTCAATTATTTCTTTCCTCTCCTGGCTGAGGATACCCAATGGTGCTGTCTTCAATAAAACCATAAATAATCATGGGAAATTTCATCTAGTAAGTCTTCTCAGTTATTTATACCTCGGTGTGAGTGAGTTTGTCAAAATTTTCCTGAAAGTGGGTGTTGCTATGGGGGTAGAAGAGAGTAGAGGTCTGAGAGCCTGAAGAAAGGAAAGGAAGCATGATCTAGAAGGTCAAGTCATAGGTGCCAAAGAAAAATTCCCTTGTCTCAAGCTCATGCTGGGCACCTCATCCGAGTCTCTCATGATCCCACTTCCTGGGGTTGAGTGAGCCCCACCCTCCTCACAGGGAGGGAGTCCCGTCCAGTCCCCGGATGGCTTTATTCCCCTTTACCTGGACGCTTTCTCTGTTGCAGTAAATGGCAGCCAGGAGAGAGGGCTGTTCTGCAATCAATGGCGCATCTTAAACTTGGGCTGTCTTTTGTATCTTTGAAACAGCGAATATCTGGCACAAGTAGTTCACATTTTGTGGCTGTTTCATGGACGTAAAGATCATGGACGCACGGGACGTATGAGTTGCTAGGAGCCTTAGCAATCATCCCCTCCCGATTTTTTGGGGAGAGGTTAAATGCCTTGCTTAAGATTACACAGCTTGGAATCAGGACCAGAACTCATGTCTCTAGACCTGACCCCACTGCCTCTCAATGTTAAATAAATATTTGTTGGGTTCTCGTTCTAACAAGTGACATGTTTGGCAAGAGACCCAGCACTCTGAGCCCAGAGCAGTGTGCCCTCTGGAGCACTTTCCCAGCCTGGGTCCCTCGTGGAGGAAATAACTAGAATCAGCAGAGTGCTCACCATCTCTGTGTATGTGTCTGTCTGTCGGAATCACTTGCGTGTGCTCTCCAGCTGGTTTTTCCTTTTCTTGCTCTCTGCCTGTGGAGTTGCTTGTCTAGTCCTAAGGGAAAGATTTTGACAAAGAAACCTGAGACGAAGATTAAGTAGAGAGAGGAGAACTGGGGTTTATGGAAGGAAAAAAATTCCTTCTTTACTAAAAGAGATGGCGAAAAGCTTTGATAGGTAGCACACATCCTCTGAAGATAGGCACTAGACTGAGTGTGTTGCAAAGCAGGACCCAAAACAAGAGAACATGGGAGTCCTTGGTCAGTTCTGAAGCAGGACCGCTCCCTCAGCAAAGCACTGGGTGTCCACCTCCAAGGAGAGTGACCCGGGGGGGCCCAGTCAAGGGGCCCCTGGGCAAAGCAGTCTGCTGGATGCCAGCTGCACACAGCGAGATTCGAGTAGGGTTACAGAGCACTGTCGCACTGTGGAGTGTCCCCCTACGACCAAACAAAGATGACCTGGTTTAGGATTCTTCCGGGTAGCAGATTGCTTTAAACAACAGTGAAGAATTTGGGAAAATGTAATGCTAACAACAACACAGCAACGAAAACAGCAATAACAACAGACATATGTTCAGAGAAGAGAGTTGCTGGAAGAGTTTTTATGAGGCAGGAAAGAGATCATAGTGGAGGCAACAGTCTTTTGCGTCTTCAATCCTCAAAGAACCTCATGGGCTGGTGGAAAGGTGGCTGACCAGAGGGTCAGAAGACCACACCTGCTGCTCATTCGCTGGGTGATCCTGGGCAAGCCACTTCCCCTCTGCGTACCCCAGGATCTTCCCTTGTAAAAGGAGGGGCTTAGATAATCTTGGAGGTCCTTTCCAGCTCTCTTGCCTTCACTTCTTTGTCATTTCACATTTCCTTTCTCTTTAATTAATGCTGAAATTATTTACGAATACAAATGATCTCCCATCCCTCCCTCGGGAAGCTGACTTTGAAAACTCCAAGCGCCCACGGCAGGGGGTCGCTCATCTTCCAAAAGCAGCTTCTTGACTTGGCAACGAGTCGCTGAGACGTATCTTGATATGTTGGCCTTGCCTAATGAATTTTAAATATAAGTCCATTTGCAAAAACTTAGTTTACACACAATTTTTCGGGAATTTATTTATTCTTTAAAACACAGACCATGTGTCCTGGAAACCCTGAACGTATCTGTGACTCTGTGTCCTCTAGAACAGTGGGCCCGGCCTCTGCCTCCTTCCCCTGTGCACAGAGGTGCCTTTTGTGGCCTTTTGAGCGTTTATTCCTTCATCTGTGCACTCAGCAAACATCGTCACATATTTAAGGAGCCCCTGGCCGCAATGAGCCGGTGCAAGCCCTTGCCTTTCCTCCTCATGCTCTATTTTACAAGAAGGACGCCAGAAACATCTCCAGGCCTGTCGTCTGTGTCTGCTCCAATGGCTCAGAGACTTCAGCTTCTGCTTTGGGAAGATTCAGGAAGCTTGGAGATATTAGGCAGAAAGTGTTAAACCTTTGGCCTTTTTATTTATTCACTTTTGGTAAGGTCAGTTTAGGTCAATACAGATTTGTGCTAGTCAGCTTGGGCTGTCATAGCAAAATGCCGCTGACTGACTGGCTTAACAGCAATTTATTTTCTCACAGTTTTGGGGGCTAGAAATCCGTGATAAAGATGCTGGTAAATTCAGTTTCTGGTGAGGACTCTCTTCCCGGCTCGTGAACAGCAGCTTTCTTGCTGTGCCCTCACGTGGTCTTCCTCAGTGTTTGCATGGTGACGGAGAGAGAAGTGTCTCTGGCCTCTTTTCCTCTTCTCATGAGTTCCGTGGGATGATGGCCCCACCCTGATGACCTCAGTTAACCTTCGTTACCTCCCTACAGGCCCGTCTCCAAATACAGTCACCTTGGAGGTTAGGCTGCCACATGGGAATCTGAAGGGAAACAAACCTTCAGTTGGTAACGGAACAGATTTGTGCTTTTCCCCCTCGATTCAGGCATCTCACCCTCTGACACTGGCGACACAGGTTGAAAAATACACAGGTCCCTGCAAGAGCGGACCTGCTTGTTTCCTTTGGATCCTGGGAAAGGGTGTGGCTTTGTGGGTGACAGATCTGGGGAATGTCCGGGTTATCATTTTAGAAGATCCCTGCCAACGTGCAACTCCACTTCCCTTCAAAGTGACAGGAAAACTTCCAAGTTCGAGGGTGCAGTCTCCACCCTCGGTAGGCTCCCTCACATAGGTCCAAAATTATAAGGTCGCAGGGTTGTCTGAGCTCGGAAGCGTGTGTGTGTGGATTGGCTCAGACGTTATTCAGTTGGTCTCAGCCTTCCTGGGGTGTCTCCATCTGTTGTGAGATGGTGTCTTCAGTATTTGTACCCGCTGGGTTAACAGAGACACAAGGTCTCTTGGGGAAGGTCAGGACTCTGGCGCTCTCAGAAGCTGGGACTGGCCTCAGACACAGGTAACAGTGGCTACAGTGGCTTAGTCAAAAGAGGCGAGTGTTTTCTCACCCATCAAGAAATTTGGAAGCGGGCAGTCCAGGGCTGGCATGGCAGTCACCATGCTAACAGGGATGCAGTCTCCACCTGTCTATCTATTCGGCCACCTTATGTGTGTAGCCTTCACCAGGCGTGCAAAATGCTCAGGTGGCCAAATCTCTAGACAACATGTCCCAGTTCCGGGCAAGAGAAGTAGAAAGGAAAAGGGTATAAGCGGAAGTACATGTTGGGTTGAGTCCATCCTATTCAACAATGTTTCCTGTAAACCTCACCCAGTGGCTTCTGTTAATACCCTCCTTGGCCACACATGTGTCATACAGCCATCCCTAGCTGTGAGGGAGCCTGAGAGGGGAGCATTTTAAGCTGGCATTGTGCACTCCTGAATAAATTTAGCCTCTGTTACCAGGAAGAAAGGGCAATGGCTGTTGGCCGGTAACTAGTGTGTCTGCCGCAGTGCCCCCAACAGCATTCTTCTCTTTGGAGGAGGGGCTGCCTGGGTGAGGCAGGCTGGAGAAGGACAGCTGTGGCCTCCTCACTTCTCTTTTCTCCAGAGCAATTCATCTCTGGCCCAAACCCTCCAAACACCACTCAGCAAACAAAAGCCAGGCAGCTGACTGCACTGTTACCCAAGTGTCGTTCGCTCAGCAGCCATTGGCTCAGCAGCCACACCTGCCAGGCACTGCCCCAGGAACTGGGGGACAGCAGTGTGGCGGACAAGGCCCCTGCTTCCTGGAGCTGCATTTTCTAGCAGGGCAGACAGACAATAAACGTATAATAAGATCAAGTGCTCTGATGGAAGATAAAGTATCATAAGGGGACAGAATATCATAAGCGGATTTTTAGATGGAGTAACCTGGAATGACCTCTTCAAGGAGATGACATTGGAGCAAAGATGGGACAAAGGAAAGGAGCAGGGATCTTTAGGGCAAGAGCCTCCCCAGAACAGAAGCTTACTGGAATGTTCTGGAAAGAGCAGATAGGCCTGCAGCACTGGGAGATGGGTTGAGGGCAGAGTGGGAGAGGGTAGGAGCCACGTAGGGCCCGGGAGACCATGGTAAGAACTGGGGGTGTTTTTTCTAAGTTTGGTGGGAAGCATTTGGTGGATTTGAGCAGGGAACTGACATAATTGTCCTCTGTTTTTAAGAGATGGCTCTAGCTGCTGGGCAGAAAATGGACTGTCAAAGGGCGGGAGTGGAAGCAATTGGAAAGCAGCACTCGAATCCAAGAGAGAGATGATGGAGTTTGTGGTTAGGGCAGCACCAGTGGAGATGGTGGGAAGCAGCTGAAGTCGCGATGTAACTGAAGGAAGTTAAGACTGGATGTGGGGCAGGGAAATTCTTCGAGCGCAGCCTGAGCAGGTGAACACCTCTTCCTCAGAAGCCTTCAGGGGAATTTCAATTCCCCCCTCCTCCTCCATTTCCAGGAAGGTTTTAGGGCCCCTTACAGAGTGCCACCCAGCTGACCTGCTCTCTAGTGCAGCTCTGCTCACTAAGAATAGTGGAAGTATCAAAGTCTGAGAACAGCTAGCTTTTTAAATAAGCGCAAATGTAAGGTTGCACCTCTCTCTGTCACTCATTTGCATTTTAATATGCTTTCTAGAGCAGAAGAGAAAGATGTGAGGGCAGAGAGCGCTCCGCAGCCTTCCAGTCCACACCTTGGAATGCTGCTCCCTTAGTGAAGAGCAGACCTCAGGCACCCCCAGGGGAGGTGTGCTATTTTGCTTTTCTTCCTGCTAAGAGTCTTTAGGTTTTGATTGGGTAAATCTGGGGGTGTATCTTGTATGTGATCACTGCCCATCGTGTCTCTCAGTGGGAAAAAAAGATTTTCTATGGTAAAGCAGAGAGTGGAGTGAGTTGTTATAGGATATTTGTAGGGTCGTAAGTATGTGAAAAGAGGAGCTTTATTTAAAGCAACAACGAAGGGCTTCCTTGTTTTAAATTTATAGCATGGCACTGAAAAGAAACAAAAGTTATCTCTAGACTCATTTCTAAACCATTTCTTCGACTTGAGGGTTAAAGCTTGAAATTAGTGTGTTTCTTAGGCTCTCGCAGAGAGGTCGTGGACCATCCCCTTGGGGTCAAGCTATTGACCTCACGATGGGAGAATCCCATGAGAAGAGAGTGAAACTCTGGGTAACTGACAGAGCCTACTTTTAGCTGTGGGCATAGAGAATGGCTAAAGAGAAGCCCGATCCCCAAAACTGCCTGTGCTGAATTAGGCTGTTTAGAAATACATACAGGTTCAGGCCATAGGATGCTAAACCAGCCAATATGCCTCTTCCGTTAATTCAGGTTCCTCCATGATGGTTAAAGCCACTGCGGGATTCAGTTCAATAGCTGAAAATGAAGATGCCCTCCTCAGAGATTTATTCCAAGGTTATCAGAAATGGGTTCGCCCTGTATTAAATGCTAATGACACCATAAAAGTATACTTTGGATTGAAAATATCTCAGCTCGTAGATGTGGTGAGTAATCCTTGGCACAAAGCTAAAAGGAACGCACATTCCTTAACCTCTTTGTGAGTCTAAGATTTTGTTCTGTTTTCTTTCCCCATGTCTGCCATTTCAATTTTAAAAATAACTTACTGTGGGAGAAAATCTGCCCCAAGGAGCCAGTGAAATGACCCAAGGAAAGAATGAGAAGCGTCACGGGATAAATCTTCATCGCAGCGCTCTTAGTAGGGGACCTTGTTGCTGGGGGTGGATGTGGTTGCCAGGACGGGCCTTGCCCTGGTGGGTTTGCTGGAGCACCCAGGGTGAGGAGTGGGGGCTGGAGGGAAGGGACAACTGAGCCCAGGGCTGATTCAATGCCATCCAGGCACCGGAGTGGGTGCCTGGGTGACTCCATCACCCTTCTGGATCCCCCAAGGACCCCATGCTTTTCCCTGACCTCACCCAGACTTTAACATTCTCTGCTAATTTCCTGTTGGGCTGCCGTGATTGCATTCCTGGGAAATCAGTAAACTTTAACAACCCACATTCTGCAGAATCATCCTGCTGTGGTCCCCAAAGTCCCAGAAGAATCCTCCCATGTTGCCCCAATCCCCTGCCCCACCAAGCACGCACCCTCACCCACCCCTGCTGACTCAATGCCCCAGGATGCCTTCTAGAAAAGCATGCAAAGCTCATGTTTCGTTCTATTTTGCACCCTTAACACGCGTTCTCGGTTATGCAATTTTATATAAATATGGCCGTGATGAACTCCTACTTGCTTTAATTATTATTTTTCATTTAAGTGAAACATGCCTAAAATTTTAGGATCCTGTACCATTTAACTGTTCTTAAGTTGAGAATCATTTACACTTTGAATACCTCAAAAGTAAGACTCAGGTCTTTCCGACAGAAAGAATCCAAAGCACGACTTCACTTAATTTGAATTTACATCTTCTTGTCATTTTCTTAGGATGAAAAGAATCAGCTGATGACAACAAATGTGTGGCTCAAGCAGGTAAATGTCGATCCAAGCATTGTATCTGTCAATCTCATTATGTCGATTCTTTTCTATTTAGAAAGGCTCCCATCTGGAAAACAATTATTTTGAAGAGCACATTGGGTTCCTCAGGGAGATATTTGGGAACGGTTGGGAAGATCTCTCATTTTTTATCTTCTTTTGTGGGATATAGTCTTTTTCAGGACCTTTGGAGAGCAGGTCCTGAAGCTCGCAGGCGTGCCTGGTTCTGTTTTGTTGCTCCTGGAGTGGAACTGTCCCCAGGCAGGGGAAGGCGGATTCTCTGACACTGAGGCCTGGGTCCCTGGGCTCCTTGGAGAAAGGGGGAAGGGCCCCAGGGCACCTTCAGAGTACGGCTCCCGGATAAGGGACGAGCGATGTTAACTTCTCCCTCACCCCTACCGGCCCTCCGGGGGAATAAGCCACCCTGTGACATTGCTCCCCAGAAAGAGAAGAGAGGGAACGAAGGAAGGCCGCCGCCTGCAATTTCAGAACAAAGTAATAAATGCGTGTTCTCCCGATCTGACTCAAATGCGTTTGCATGGTTTCCGGCTCCCTGCTCAGATGACTGCTTTGAACTGGCTACCGCCTGTTTCCCAAAGCAGCGTCTGTGCACAGGAGCTCTGGCTAGAGTGTCAGGAAAGAATTACCTTTCGAAACCCAGTTTTGCATATGTTATATAAAGGAGAAAATACTGACACTTTGGTGATAAGAGATGAGAAGTTTGGTTTAATTGCTTATTTTTTGTTTTTGTTAGCAATTTCACGTTTTTTAATGCCTGTCCAGATATTTTCTAATCTCTCATAGATTTAAAATCTTCCTGGTGGGGGTTATGTTAAACATCTCACTTAGCTTTAACATACGTACATAATGCTTTTATTTGCGTATATTGAAATGTGTTAGTCATCTACTCAGGTTGAGCAGGCATTTTTCAGCTCTTTCTGCTAGCGGTTTGTAGGGAGCAGTGACGAAGCAGTGGATGAAAGAGGTCACAAGGAGATCTCCCAGGCCTCACTCGGTGTCATCTGATTGCTCCCACCGAAACCTTTGATCAGAGTTTGAGAATTATTCTAGGTTTTGCTACCGTCTATTCCTCTGATTCTTTAATTGGGAGGGATGTCAGCAAGTTATGAAATGGATCTGCGTATTGTTTTACCTGCAAATGAAAAGTCCAGGAGAAAATGATAAGCTGAGCGTGTGTGTGTGAAACTGCCGTTTAAGTTGGCGTCTTTTACGGACGCCTGTCCCGTCCCTCAGTGGCGCATCCCGCTCCTGTACTCCAGAGGCTGTGCGATTGGAAGGTATTTTGAGTTAATAAAAATCAACAAGAAGTCTGTATTTAAGCATGCTGGGAAGAGAAACAAAACTTTTCTCTTAAAGTATAAACAGTCTTTGGAAGTCAAGAAAAATATAAAACAGCAAACAAACAAAACCCCACTGCTTCCCACACACCTCCTCCTCCAGCTGCTCCTTGGGATTAATCTCTCACAGGGAGCCTTGGTCCAGGGATCCTGGCCTTTAATGTTGAGAGAGTAGAGGCCAAAGTTAGGCCTGGTGAATGCCTCCAGATCAAGAGGGAGTCAAATCCTAAAAATTTCCAACACACAAAACAGAGCAAGTAAAATCTGTAGGAGGAGGGCGAGCTGACAGTGGGACAGCCAGCCCGCTCACGTGGGTTCCCGTTTCCTAGAAGGGATGAGAGTAACAAACTTTGCTTGCATTTAATTTGCAAAGAGTTATCATATCTCTTCTCTCATTTGCATCTCTCAGCCACCCTGAATTACCAAAGTGGGTATCACTACCCCCGCTTACAGAGATAGAAGAATCTAGTAACTCATCTGGCTTAGTCTGGGTTTCCTACCTCGTGATTAGGGTCTTCTCTGTCTAGCCAGCCTTTGCACTAAACATCAAGACCTGTTTCTAAGTCCTAGGAGGAGCCAAGGCAGGAGCAACAGCTGCACTTTCATAGAAGCACAGAGAACACCGTCAAAGCTCTTCCACCCACACAGACTGGAGCTGGAGTGGGAATGTCACAGTGGACGATAGTCAATAAGTGCTATGTAATTGGCACAACGTGGGAGCAAGAAGGAAAGAGGGTGGCAGGCAGGGAAGGGTGCATGGAAGAGGGTGTGTTTGAGCTCTGCCATGATGTTACTTTTATGCTTTCTGTTTTTTAGCTTTCTAAAACTAAAAGGATAAAAGAAAGATGAAGAATAAAAGAAAAAATATGGTAAAATCTAATGTTAAAAAACAGGTATCATTGGTGTTTTACACAGATCTCAGTTTTATAGCAGCTAATAAAATACCCAAGATTTACTGAGCGCCTACGAGGTGTTTGGGCACCGTGCTGAGTGTGTCGGGGAATGATCTCACTTAATTCTCATGGCCATCTTATAAGGTGACGTCTATTATTATTCCCACTTTGCAGATGAGAAAACTGAGGACTGGAGCATTGAAGTGACTCGCACTGTTCAGTGGAGTCTGGCTTCTATAAAGCAATCATTCCATTCCCTTCCTCAGACTGAGGGAGCTGATGGAAGATGTCTGGTTCTCCTCTCAGTGCTGTCCCCGTCTAGTCTATTTCCTAACCCTGGTCTTCTAAGGTTGTAATTAGTTGGTTGATTAGTCCCTCAACCCCTGGGACTTCTCATGGAATTGGTGTAGAAAGATATATGGAAGAGACTAAAGTTAGGATTCACTCCATCTTCTGTTCAATCCACAGGATTGATTGAGCACCTGCTAATTGCTGGGTACTCTGCTAGATCCTGGATGTACAAAGAGGAAAACACAGGTCTTCTTTCAGGAGAGGACATAGTCTTAGTTGTGTAAAAAATAACCACTGTAGGGACCGAGCTGGTGGCATAGTGGTTAAGTTCATGTGCTCCACTTTGGCAGCCTGGGGTTCATGGGTTCAGATGCCAGGCATGGACCTACACACTGCTTGTCAAGTCATGCTGTGGCAGCATCCCATGTACAAAATAGAGGAAAATTGGCACAGATGTTAGCTCAGGGTGAATCTTCCTCACCAAAAAATTAAAAAAAAAAAACCTACTATAATATGGTAAACACCATAAGGAAAGTTCACATAAGTACTGTGTTGGTACAAAAATGACAATGAGATAGGGAGAAAATCAGAGAAAGCTTCCAAGGGGAGGAGATATTTAAGTTGGGTCTTACAGGATCAACAGAAGTTCTATAAGCCACGAAGGTGGAGAAGTTGTGAACCACGTGTCTAGTATTCCCAATAACGTGACTTCCCAAAGCTCTTACACCAGGGCAAACCTACTGGAAACTCTTTCCAGTCACCCTGTATACATCAGTCAAAATAAAGACGAAAATGGTCAAACCCTCCTCTTTTCTCATTTCCCTGTCAGACACTCCCTAATTCATATCCACAGGGAGAATGAAATTCTGCCCACTTGGAACAAAAGCATGTTCCATGGCAGCATACACAACGGATGCTTGCTTTTTTGCCCAATTCTCTGTCTTACCCTCTGTTTCCGTAGTTCCTCTCTGGTATTTTTAGACATTCCTCTCCTATCCTCTCAAAGACCTTTATCAAGGACAAATTTAGTGACATCCTGAGAAAGTCCTCTATGTGGGGCTATTTTTATTTCATTGATTTTATTCTGCAAACTCATTTGTCTTCCTCCTTCATACTTCCAGAGAGCAATCAAAACTCTATAAATCGTAAGTAGGTTATTAACATCTACTCAGTAGAATTACATGAGAAAATACTCAATGCCCTGGCTGCCTGGAGTCTGCTTTGTCCCACTCAAGGTCAGGAAACCACATCGCCAGCACCTTGAAGGTGACGGAAAATGAAACCCCGCTTTCCTTAATGACCCCAGGCTTGGACCTTTTGCCTGATGTCATCATGTGAATAACCACTGTGATGACAGATGTCAGATTTACTCATCCAACAAGCGCCTACTGTGCGCCGAGCATCATGTGAGGCACTGGGCTCGGCCCTGTCCAGTGTAAACACCAGTGAGACAATGAGATTCTGAGTGTTGGCCTCCCTGTAGCTGACTGCTTGTCTGCCAAGGCCAACGTCTGAAACTAGTGCTGTTTCTCCCACAGCTGAGTCCTGTTTTTGATAAGAAAAAGTTTAGCAAACATATGAAGGCCTCATTGGGTAGATCCCTGGAGCTGGTCTTTGAGGAGAAATAGAAACCAAGCTCCTGTGGAAGGGGCAGCCTTGCGTGCAGGTCTGGGCGATCTCCCCAACTCTAATTATCTTCCACAGCCTCCAGGGGCACCTTCAGGTCCATGAGTTTGTCTCAGACTTTTACTCCCCATCTCATTTTCCCTCCTTTTCCGCAGCCTCACCCTGATGTTAGCAAAGGAGGCCAGTTTGGTCTTCTTACTCCAGTGGACCCTGACTGAGCATCCGGCAGAGTGAGTTAGGAGCCAAAGGCCTGCTCTATAGGCTTGGGCAAGTCCTTTCACCTCTCTGACCCTCAGTCTCTTCATCTGTAAAATAGAGGCAATGCCTAGCTCACAGTGTCGCTGGGAGGTTAAATGAGATCACATGTGTGAATGTGACTCGTACATTATCTGGCATGTAGTAGGGAATCAATAAATGTCCTTTCCTGGTGCCACCTTTGTAGGCTTTCTCATCCTTAATGACAAGTCCCATTTCTTGGCCTTGTCAACTCATGGATATAATGAGAATATGAGACATATCATACATCATGTTGCTGTCTTTAAGATTAGAATAAATCAACACTAATTTGGTTTTAAGAATTTCTCATCTGACCTTAAGGTGACTGAAATTCCCAGGGATGTCCCAGAGGCTGCCAATCAAGGCAATAGCAAGGAATGTTTGTTCTTTACTATCTTTTGGTCTTAGTATTAAACTACGAATAATCTGAAGAATTTATAGTAAAAAAGTGTTATGATTTAGGTTTAAATGAAATCTGGTTCTGGATTGTGGTAATAGCTAGACATTTATGACTGCTACTTCAGGTAATATTTGTAAGAAAAGACAATTTCAAGGGAATATATATGATATGGATTTGAAAATGCACTTTTCAGAATTACGAACCAGACTTGCAGTGCTTTTCCATTTTCCTTAGTGAGAGATTAGCTTTGACATTTGGCCCTGACCTGCCCTGTGCTCTCCTGTTTCCTGCAATGACACAGCTCGCCCCGGGAGCGGCTGCAAACCAGAGCTGATGTTTGCAAACGGCTTTGCGAGTCTTGGCTAGAACATACCATGTGGACACAGGATATTATTTCTAATCTCTTCCTTTAAGAAGGGAGAGGCAGGGGCTCAACTCCAGGCGGCCCCAGGGTTTCAGAGAGAACAGGGAAGTGACTAGAAATCTCACAGCTCCTTAGAGAACAGGATGGAGGGTTTGGGCTCAGAATCCTCAGCCCGCCCCTGCTGACTCGAACACGGCAGTCATCCTGGGCTAGGGAGCACACCCGCACGGTGAGGGACAGACAGTTTCATGGAAATCCAATGAGCCCCTGTGGGTGGGCATGCCAAGAAGAGCACCCTGCCTCCCAGGTCGCCTACAGAAGGACACAGGGTTACGAGGAATGTCTCTAACCCTGCAAAGGAGTGCAGCTGGTGAAGGACCAGCCCGCTGTGCAACTCAGGGCTTCTGGCTCAAACCCAGGCCTCTTTCTCTTCTGGGTGCACCAAAGTAAGCAGTGCTGACCGAAAGTCCTGCCTAGCCCCTTTTCCTTCTCTGGTCAGTGTCGGGGAGGGAGAAGCCCCCTTCTGCCCTTCTTGTGTTCTTATGGTTAGACTAATAATAAAACTGACGCAAGACCAGATTAACAGGGGAAGACCCAATTTCATTACTTGTGCATGGGAGAAGCATGAACATGATGCTCGGAGAGTGAGGGAAGCAGGAAGGATATCTGTCTTTTATACCAAGAAACAGTAAATTTGTGAGGAATTGACAGGACACAAAAACTTAGGCTTGGGTAGTAAGTGAAGTTTGCTTACACTGCTTCTCGGCCCTGAATGCCCGGCTCTGGGGACAAGGATGCAGGGGGGGCACCTTCCACAGGGGAGATTCGTCTCCCCTTTCAGGGGAGCAGCGACAGGAGGCTCGGAAAGCCCTTTTTGCTTCTCAAGTAGCTTTAATTCAAAATAATCAATATGCCACTGTGGGATATTTTGAGGTGACCGTCCTGGGCCCCGACATCAGGAATGAGACCCGCATCCACTGTAGCTCTCTTTCTACCCTCCTCGAGGAGTCGAATGTGTCCCTCATTCACCCATGCACTCACTTGTCTACCCCAGCGCCTTCCTGCGTGCTGTCTTATCTACGGGCAACCTTCGGCTGGCCGCACCACCGCCCGCTGCTCCTTCCTCCCCTTCACGTCTCAGCTGAGACATCCTCCCCTCAGAACTACCTTCCCTGTCCACTCAGCTGTTCCGTATCATTGTACCCAAACCGCTCCCCCTTCACAGCAACGACCACCAGGCTTGCCGATCATCTGTCTGGTAGTCTGCTTGTTCATTGTCTGAGTCAGCCCAGGCGAGGCGGGCAAGGCGGCACCGCTGGGTGTGAGTACAAGCCTTGCGTGTTTGTGGAATGAATTAATTCCCCAAAAATGTGAGCCTCATAAACCACTACCTCGGTGTTAGCTCTGACCACAGCTGCTGCTCCTGCTGTTGGAGGTCGGGTCGGAGAGCAAGACAAATCTTTCTGACTGAAACGTCCCTCGCCCTGGGGCTCGGCTCGCTTTCCTCGGGAGAATTTGTAAAGCGGGCATGGTTTGCTGGGATCTGCGCAGAGGCAGGGGCCCCAGAATTTTAGCTTTCGCCCTTCCTCCTTTGCGTGTAGAACTGGGCACAGGTAAAGGCCAGCTGCGCCTGCGGAAGGAAGCTGGGTCCGGGAAGCAGGTGATTTTGTTTCCAGCAATCTTTGTTGGACACTGTGCTCGTTAACCCTGTCTTTAGAAGACAGAACTGCGGTGTGACAGCGCGGCTGCAGCCGATCTGCCCGGGTTGCGTCTGTTCCTGGGGCTCATGCCTGCGGTCTCAGTCTGCAGCACTGCCTGCTGGAGACCTACTCGGACTCTTCCCAGGATCAGCTGAGAACGTCTTAGTGGCAAGTGACAGAAAACCCAACCCAAACGGGCAAAAGCAAAAGTAGAATTTATTGGCTCTCCCAATCTGAAAAGCCCCGGGACAAGGCTGGCTTTACCTGCAGCGTGGTCCAGGGGCTCCAGCAGTACGCCCAGGGCCTGGGGTTCCCTCCAGGGGTGCTGGCTCCACGCCCTCTGGGTGACTCCCTTCCCATGCGGGCCCTCCTCTCGTGGCAGCAGCGCGGCTAGTTCAGCTCCAGCCTCAGAATGCTCCCCATGCTCAGGTTCAGCAGAAAGAACAGCTGGCCTCTTCCCGGTGGTCCCAGAAGTCCCATGGCGTCTCATCGATGCCCATCTGGTTACCCCCCACCCCTGAAGATCACAGTGGCTAGGTCTGAGGGCAGGCCCCCTCCTGGAGCGGAAGGAAGAGTCAGCTCCGCCACAGCTGGAGGGGGACAGTGGAGTGAGGTGGTCCCCAAGAGGAGCCTGGGGTGCCTGGCCAGGAGAAGGGCAGGTGAATTGGAGGCAGCAGATGGCATGTGTCCACTTTATTTCCTAATCCAGTTTTCTCCTCTTTCTATAAAGATCTCCTGGCATACCACTTCCTTCGCAAAGCCTTCCTTAAGTGGAGGCAATTAAGGCTCTTGTTATTAGGGTTCATCTTCGTTGCACAATTTTTCTCCCATTTGTCACTGAACTTGAACTCAGGGTAACATGCTTATTTGTATACTATCCCCACCTTTCAACAGATATTTTACTATTAAGGCCAAACAGATTTTCTGTTTTTATGTTGTTTTGTTTTTTCTTTTTTTAACAGGGGAGATAGAATAAGCTAGTGTTTTAGCCTGAGTACACTGCCAATATGCGTTATAGCTGTCAGCACCGGAAATATCCATGAGAACAGAGCCACAGAAAGCTTGACAGAAACGACTGAAGTTGTGAGGAATTTTAGGCAACAAATTTTCCACTGTAATGTATCATGGGGAGGGGGTAAGGCGGTGGGGCCTGGCCTTAGATAGACCTTGGCTGGAACACCATTGCCGCCAGTAGGCTGCACACCTCCCGGAGTTACGACTGCACGGCCTACTGAGTCCTACTGATGCAGCAGGCTTGAATCCTCTTTACTGATTAGCTGTGTGGTTTTGGACAAGGTACTTGAACTTTCTGAGACAGTTGCCTCATCTAATATAACCCTAATAATAGGTAACTTGTAGGTTTCTGAAAAATTAGCATTGATAAATATAAAGCACTTTGGCCAGTGCCTGGCACACCATCAGTGCTCAAGAAAGGGAACTTTTATTGTTTTATTACCAGCATGAACATTATTAGTAAAAAAAAAAACAGTAAGTTTGTAAAATATGCCCCAGTTTTATTTAAATAATCATACAAAGATACCCAAAAGCTGAGGTAAAAAGCATTTCACATTGCTAAGAGGGAAATATATGGGTTGTTTTCCTCTCTTCTGATTAGTCCCGACTTGTATTAGATATTTGGTAAATTGTTACAGTGTATTTTTCACTCCTACAAACAAGATTAAAAAAAAAATGCTTCAATAGCAAAAGCATAAAAGTACATGCCACCTATTTCGTTGCCTTCATCTTTTCTCAAGGAAACCTCAACTGTGTTTTGATTTGAATTCAGACGACGTCAGGAAAACCATTAGAGCAATACTCTCTTTGCCAATGCATCTTCATGCCCTGTAAGGCAGAAGTCTGCCTATTTTTTCTTATACAAGAAGAGAAAGGGGGCCGGCCCAGTGGTGCAGTGGTTAAGTGCACACGTTCCGCTTTGGTGGCCCAGGGTTTGCTGGTTCAGATCCTGGGTGCAGACATGGCACTGTTCATCAAGCCATGCTGTGGCAGGCGTCCCACATATAAAGTAGAGGAAGATGGGCATGGATGTTAGCTCAGGGCCAGTCTTCTTCAGCAAAAGAGAGGAGGATTGGCAGACGTTAGCTCAGGGCTAATATTCCACACAAAAAAAAAAAAAAGAGAGAGAAAGTATCTAAAACTGTGATACATCATGACCATGTGGGATGGGTCCCAAGAATGCAAGGCTGGTTCAACACTTGAAAATCAATCAATATAATTCATCATGTTAAAAACTAAAGAAGAATAACCATATGATCATCTCAATAGATGCTGAAAAGCCTTTTACACAATTCAGCATCCATTCATGATTAAAACAAAAAAGCAGCAAACTGGAACCAGAAAGAATCTTCTTTAATCTAATAAAGGACATTTACGAAAAACCAACAGTTGACATAATACCTAATGGTGAATAACTAAATGTTTTCCACCCCAAATCCGGAACAAGGCAAGGATATCTACTCTCCTACTCCTATTTAGCATCAGACTGGAGGTCCTAGCCAGTGAATTAAGGCCAGGAAAAACAATAAAAGGCATTCAGATTGGAAAGAAAGAAATAAAACTTTCTATT
This sequence comes from Equus caballus, assembly GCF_041296265.1. Lineage (NCBI taxonomy): Eukaryota > Metazoa > Chordata > Mammalia > Perissodactyla > Equidae > Equus > Equus caballus. Next base: position 20,462,731 of record NC_091710.1, on the reverse strand, counting down.
TGCAAATAACATAATTGTCTGTGTAGAAAATCTACCAAAAAAACTCCTTACACTAAGGAGCTAAGCAAGATCACAGATACAAGGTCAATAAACAAAAGTCAGTTGTATATTTACATGCTAGCAATGAACAATTGGATTTTTTTTAAATTTCAAAGTACCATCTATAATAGCATCAAAAAAATGAAATACTTAGGTATAAATCTAACTACGTATGTACAAGGTCTGTAAGCTGAAAACTATAAAACATTGATTAAAAAACATCAAAGAGGACCTAAATAAATGGAGAGAGAAATGATATTCCTGGGTCAGAAAACTCAGTATTATGGTGTCAGTTCTTCCCAAACCAATCTATAGATTCAAATCAATTACACTCAACATTTCAGCAGGATTTTTTGTAGACAGCAACAAACTGATTCAAAAATTTATATGGAAAAGGAAAGGAACTAGAATGTCCAAAATGATTTTGAAAAAGGAGAATACAGTTGGAGAACTCACGTTATGTGATTTTAAAACTTGCTGGAGGGGCCGGCCCGGTGGCACAGCAGTCAAGTGCACGTGTTCCGCTTCGGTGGCCCCGGGTTTGCCGGTTGGGATCCTGGGTGCCGACATGGCAGCACTTGGCAAGCCATGCTGTGATAGGCGTCCCACATAGAAAGTGAAGGAAGATGGGCACGGATATTAGCTCAAGGCCGGTCTTCCTCAGCAAAAAAAAGAGGAGGATTGGCAGCAGATGTTAGCTCAGGGCTAATTTTCCTAAAAAAAAAAAAAAAAAAAACTTGCTAGAAAGCAATGGTGATCAAGACAGTGTGGTATCAAGGAAAGGAGAGACACATAGATGAACCAAACAGAACAAAGAGCCCCACATATATGGTTAATTGATTTTTGACAAATGTGCAAAGGTAATTCAATGGAGAATGCTTAGTCTTTTCAACAAATGGATAGCTATATGCAAAAAAAAAAAAAAAAAGAACCTCAACCCATATTCACATGGTAATAAAAAATCAACTCAAAATGGATCTTAGATCTAAATGTAAAACCTAAACCTATAAACTTGTAGAAGAAAATATAATAAATCTTTGTGACCTTGGATTAGGCAAAAATTCCTTAGGTATGACACAATCCATATAAGATAAAACTGGTGAAATGAACTTCATCAAAATTTAGAACTTGTGCCTTATGAAAGACAGAAGTAAATACTTTATTAGTTTGGGCTCTTAAACTGTCAGGCTTCATACGCATGGTTTTCTGTAAATAGTCATGCAATTCTTGTGTCCTTTAGATTGTAGCTTTTTAAAGACCCATATCTTTTAAAATTTATTTTCCAAGGGTCAAGGCTCACAAATATTGTCTACAATAGACAGTGTCTCATCTGGAGTGTATAGTTCCCTCACTTCTCAGGCATCATGCATCTTCAGTATTTTACCATGTAGTGAAGTCACCCATCTGCTGTCTCCTGAGTTCCTAATGACAAAGTTGGCATCACTGGGCTCCAGGAAGCCTCACAGTGGGCACATCCTTGTAACTTTCTGAAATGTCATTTAATATTATCCTACATCATTACTCAACTGTCCACATGAGGGACAGTGGAAGAGAAGAATTTAATTTTCAGGTCAGATTTCATAAGATTCTGGATCCAAAATCTTTTTAAGAACGTCCACTTCTGCTGTAATTGGGTCATCTGTACATCATTCTCTTTGACCTTCATAATCCAATCAATTAATGGTCAGCTTTGTTAATCTGGATCCATCAGCCCTTGTAAAACATGCTAAATGATTTCATTCTATTATGAGGAAAAATAAGTAAGCATCTGGAGGCTAACAATATTAGAAATATAATTTAAAACTATAATTGGGCACTCACAAAATAAATTCAGTTTAGAACTTAAAAGGAAATTCTTGGAAAATAGCTTTTTCATTGGATAAAAGTTATAATGTCATCAAGAGTAGTCATCAGATACTGATGTTTCGTATTAACATACTGGGTGGATGTTTGTGCAAGACTCTTGAGCAATATTCAAAATCATTTGTACCCTTTATTGTGAGATTAAAATATCACTGGGCCAACTCTCCTAGAATAAACTGAGATCTAGCATTGCTTTTCTTTTGTTGCTTAAGACAAAATAGGCTGAAAAAATAGATCTTGAATCAGTGGCGTTTGTTGCTGAGCCTACTCGTTGGGAGGTGGATATGGTGATTTTGGACATCCCACGCGGGACAGGTGCGGGGGCCTGGGCAAGATCGGAGGCCAGGCTGGCTCTCGCTGTATCCTGAAAACTGCGCTGAGTCCAAGATAGGGTCATAAGACCCAAAGTGGACGAATTTCCCTTTTTAAATAAAACACTGAATTAGTAAATTAATATAAACTTGAAGATTCCAAAGTCTAATACGTTGAATTTTCAGAATAAAATTACAGTATACTGATTTCATGCAGGAATGGACAGACTACAAATTACGCTGGAATCCTGATGAATATGGGGGAATTCATTCAATTAAAGTCCCATCAGAATCTCTCTGGCTCCCTGACATAGTTCTCTTTGAAAAGTAAGTATCCCAAAAGAAAAGCAAGCGCACTGAGCAGATTAGGACTAGAAATAGAAAAGCCTGCTTTGGGCAAAATAATTAAGAGAAATGTACAACTTTAAGTAACAAAAGAATTGTTTCTTTTTAAAAAATTGTTTGACACTCTAGTAGGAAAGTAACAAAATATAGATAGTAACGTAGTGGGCAAGAAAAGCTCAATTAACAAGTGTTCAAGTAACCCTTGAGATGAAACTTACTTTTCCTACAGTGCTGACGGCCGTTTCGAAGGCTCCCTCATGACCAAAGTCATAGTAAAATTTAACGGAACAGTCGTTTGGACCCCTCCCGCCAGCTATAAAAGTTCCTGCACCATGGACGTCACGTTTTTCCCGTTTGACCGGCAGAACTGCTCCATGAAGTTTGGATCCTGGACTTACGACGGTACCATGGTTGACCTCATTTTGATCGATGAAAATGTTGACAGAAAAGACTTCTTTGATAATGGAGAATGGGAAATCCTAAATGCAAAAGGGATGAAGGGCAGCAGAAGAGATGGTCTGTATTCGTACCCGTTCGTCACGTACTCCTTCGTCCTGCGGCGCCTGCCTCTGTTCTACACGCTCTTCCTTATCATCCCCTGCCTGGGGCTGTCTTTTCTGACAGTTCTGGTGTTCTACTTACCTTCCGATGAAGGAGAAAAACTTTCCTTGTCAACGTCCGTTTTGGTTTCCCTGACAGTTTTCCTCCTGGTCATTGAGGAAATAATCCCCTCCTCCTCCAAGGTCATTCCTCTCATTGGGGAGTACCTGCTGTTCATCATGATTTTCGTCACTCTGTCGATCATTGTTACCGTGTTTGTCATTAACGTTCACCACAGATCTTCCTCAACCTACCATCCCATGGCCCCCTGGGTTAAGAGGCTGTTTCTGCAAAAACTTCCTAAATTACTTTGCATGAAGGACCACGTGGATCGCTACTCTTTTCCAGATAAAGATGAGAGTAAACCAGCAGGGAAAGGTAAAGTCTTAGAAAAAAAGAAACAAAAACACATGAGTGATGGAGAAAAAGTCCTGGTTGCTTTCCTGGAAAAGGCTGCTGATTCCATTAGATACATTTCAAGGCATGTAAAGAAAGAGCATTTTATCAGCCAGGTGAGTAAACGGGTATTCTTATAATAATGCTGCCATTGAGGTGTGCAAGAACTAATATTTTGACATCTATTTACAACAAAATGCTGTCGTTGTTTAAAATGTGACATTATCCGCCATCTGCTTTACACATGTAAAATTTCAAACAAGCCCTGACATAAAATAGGAATTTTAGTATGGGTTTTTTGGAAGAAGTTCACGAAAAACAGAATGAGCAAAAAAGAAGCAACTATAGATTAAGCACTATTCCTTTTAACCAGACTTAATACTATTCACAATAATTCTGTTCTACACGTTAAGTTGGTTGTCCTGGTCTCTGGTAACTTAGCTTTCATTTTTCGTGGGATGATGGATATTTCTATCCACAGTGTTTAGAAATAAAAGGTCAGAAAGAATCATATTTTTAAATTAATACAAAAATGTAGTGTTACAAGAGATATTTTGGTGAGGGAAGAGGGGGTAGTGATTCAGCCTACAGATTTTTTTTTAAATGTGGCAAGAGCATGGATTTCAGACTCAAAGCAGTCCTGGCCTCCGACCCTGCGTTCTGATTCCGGTATTCCATGTAACGTGAGACGAGCTGCTCAGCCTGAGCTTCAGCTTTCTGAAACCTGCCTTGATGGGTTAATGTGAGGCCTGAACCACAGAAAGTCTAAGACGCGCACTGTGCGCCCAGCGTGCGTGTTCTCAGCCTCGCGATGACGTGAGCAGTCCGGACGTGATGATCCTCCTCTGTCTTCTCCTCATCTTCTGTCCTTCCTGTAAATGATCCTTCTCCAAGGGGATGAGAATACTATTTGACACAAACATCCACTATTAAAACTGGCCTGTTGCTTAAAACAAGTTATACATTCAGGCCAATTTATAGGATTCAATTATTTCTTCTAAAATCGGTGAAAATTAGTGCCAAGAGCCTGAGCCCACAAATAGACTTACGAAAGAATGCTTTTTTAAGAAATATCCTTCTACATTTTATCCAGACACTGCCTAGTATATCCTCTCTCTTACAGTTTGTCATGTTTTCACCTACTGAAAATAATTTTTAAAGCACCAGAAAAACTAGGTGCTGCTGCAGGACAAACCTTTCAGCTGTTCTGAAGGGGTTTTTTTTCGTTTGTTTCTTTACATCTTTAAAAAATTTGAATAATGATTTGAATAGCTTTTTAAAAAATTATAAAAGTAACACATTATCAATATAAGGGATTTGAAAAATACAAAAAGTGCAAACAAGACAATTAAAATCATTAATAATCCTACCACTTAAAGGTGACACTTTTAATCTGTCTTCTTTGTGCTTTTTTCCCCAAGCTTTATTTCTAAACTTCTGTGTGCGCAGAAAACATTCAGGTTCTACATCAGCACCTGTTCCCCTCTGGAACGGCGGGCTTCCTGTCCTGTTCCATCTTCACAGAATCCCCATATAGGAGAAATGGGACAATTATTTTCCCTTGAGAGATGAGAAGTGGCCCCTGTCCTTCAGACTTCCCCAGCCTGGTCGCTGTTCCTGCTCTGACCGTGCTCTGACGGGCTGCTGCCCTTCTCCCCCCACCTCCCTCCCTCCAAGGGGAATTGGCCCCTCTCTGCCTTAGGAATTCCTGCGTCGCCTGGTCAGCTCTCCTCTTCGCAGTGTCCATTGCTCCGGGGCTGTGGCAGCCAGACCCACGTGTGGAGTGGAAGGAAAGAAGGCCTGTGACGTTTGGCTTTTATAAACCTGCGATTCATTCATAAGATCAGGAAGCATGACAGTCAGAGATCCTGGCTTTTTACTTGTGTGAAAATCAGGCTGTTTCCATGTTGGTCAGTGATGTTTACAAATGCGTAAATGATTGTTGTTTCTATTTGACATCTTCAGTGTTGAGGAAAGTGTCCCCCTAAACTACTTACAGGCTGGGTTTGGGGCCCTGTCAGTGAGTCACGGGAGAGAATCTGAGCCTGGATTGTGGGGGATATGTTAGGAGTGTTTTGAAAAGTAAGTTCTGTAAATCTGAATATTATTCTTTTTAAATGCCTTGAAATGAATTCAGAACAGTTGTGCGGCATCTTGAACGGAAAGCATCTTTTTCTCTTTTGCAGGTGGTACAAGACTGGAAATTCGTAGCTCAAGTTCTCGACCGAATCTTCCTGTGGCTCTTTCTGATTGTGTCCGTTACAGGCTCGGTTCTGATTTTCACCCCCGCGTTGAAGATGTGGCTGCACAGTTACCACTAGGAACCAGTCTCCAGACCAATCTAAAGTATTACCATAAAGACAAAAGTGCACCTTACAACTGGCATCCAGCTGGCATGTATGCACAGCATCCACACGCACGTGCTCCTTCACAGCGTCCTGATGGTGTTGTCCTTAGAGAGACAGCTTCGTGACGTTCATTTGCCGCAGGCGATTCCTGGTCGCCATCACAGTGGCACGCAAGCAGGACCTGCTCAGGCCCCTGCCGTGGCTCCCCACACGTGCGGGGAGGAGTCAGCCGAGGTCCAGGCCCGAGGCTACTGGCCAGGACACACTAGAAATTGTTGCTGGTTGGTGAACCAATGCCCTCAGAATCTGGAAAGAGGCCTCACTAAGGAGGCCCACCAAATTTCCAGGCAGTCCCCGGGTCAAGCTGTTTGTGTGAGCAGGACCTGGATTTCTTGCATTTACTGTGTCATTGCTGGTTTCACCTGAGTTGCAAACTGGGCTTGTATGTAGCGCTTCTGTAGCAGGGTGGGTGAACACATCTCAGCAACCATCTGGGGAATCCCACTGGCACAGCAGCACCTAGCACGGCACCCTTGTTATGACGAAGGTTCCAAGATGCCTGGTCACTGAAGTCCCCAAATAGGGCCTTTGTTAAAATGATGTGGCTTGAATGTGGTAGGGCTGTCAGGCGGGCGTTCTTCATGGTTTATTCAGAGCCTTATAAAGGATTTCAGATGGTGAAACCAGATCCTGCTGGGAGTTGTGACTTGCTGTAAGGTCACGTCGAAAGAACTTGCAATAGAAACAAAGTCATCTGCTACCAGAAGTGCGGTCGGTAAATTCCATTGTCTTCTCTGAGAAAGTTGAAACACTGAACATTCTCTGATAATGGTTTTTTATGTTCCTGCGCCTAATCTAATCAATTTCAACAGTACCCTCTAGGCTTTCCATTCTGTTTCTTTTTCTTTTTTGGGAGAGGGAGGGTGGCAGTGAGAACATTGAAGTTCTGCTCTCCTAGGAAATTTCAGTTGTACAATACAGTGTCATCTGCTGTACTCACCATGTTATACGTTACAGCCTCAGACCTTGTGCATCTTACAGCTGAAAGGTGATACCCTTTCACCAACCCCTCCTGCTTCCGCACCGCGGCCCTGGCAACCACCTTTCTACTGTTTCTATGAGTTTAACTTTCTTTTTTTTAGATTTCGATTATAAGTGATAACGTGAGGTGTCTGTCTTTCTTGTCTGGCTTATTTCTCTTAGCATAATGTCCTTCAGGTGCATCCATGTTGTCACAAATGGCAGGATTTCCTTCTTTCTCGTGGCTGAATAATATTCCGTTGTGTATATACACTACATTTTCATCTATTTATCTGTTGACGGACACCTAGGTTCTTTCCATACGTTGGCTGTTGGGAGTAACGCTGCGAGGAACATGGAGTGCAGATGCCTCTTCAAGAGAATGACTTCGTTTCCTTTGGAGATACTCCCAGAAGCAGGATTGCCGGATCATATGATAGTTCTATTTTTAATTTCTTGAGTAACCTTCATACTGCTTTCCATAGTGGCTGCAACAGCTTACATCCCCATCAGCAGTGCACGAGGGCTCTCTTTCTCCACGGCCCGGCCACCATTTGCTCTGTCTTGTCTTCTTGCTGATGGCCACCCTAACAGGTGTGAGGTGATAGCTCCCTGTGATTTTGATTTGCATTTCCCTGATGTTGAGCACTATTCATGTATCTGTTGGTCATTCGCATGTCTTATTTGGAAACATGTCTTTCCAAGTCCATTTATATTGGGGCTGGCCCGGTGGCGCAGGGGTTAAGTTCGCACATTCTGCTTCAGCGCCCGGGGTTCACTGGTTCGGATTCCTGGTTCGGGCATGCCGCTGCTTGGCACCCATGCTGTGGCAGGCGTCCCACATATAAAGTAGAGGAAGATGGGCACAGATGTTAGCTCAGGGCCAGTGTTCCTCAGCAAAAAAGAGGAGGATTGGCAGCAGATTTTAGCTCAGGGCTAATCTTCCTCAAAAAAAAAACAAAGAGAAAGAAAAAATAGTTCATTTATAATTGGGTTATTTGCTTTTTTGCATTTCCGTTGTATGTGTTCCTTATATATTTTGGATATTAACCTCTTATTGGATATGTGGTTTGCAAATATTTTCTCCTAGTCCATAGGTTGCCTTTTCATTGTCCCGGTGGCTTCCTTTGCTTGCAGAAGCTTTTTTGCTTGATGTATCATGCTTATTTATTTTTGCTCGTTGCCTTTGCTTTTGGTGTCAAATCCAAAACTTATTGCCAGACACTTTCCATTCTGTTTCCATGTGTCTCCCTTCCCCTCTGGGTGAACTTCAGCCCCACCCCACCTCCACTCTCTCTTCAGAGAGTCTGTTCGGATGCTCTTGGCTCTCCAAAATTGCTGCTACCAAATCCTTCCTTGCTGTTAGCTTGAAGCAGTGGTTCTCTTTTCCCAGTTATAATTCCAAATCCCTTTCTGCATTATTTTGTTTTCAGTATTTCTTATAAATGGTTTGCAGTTGGAGCTTTTTTAGAACCCAATTTAAGGGTTTAACCCACTCATGTATATTGTTACCACCGATATGTGCAGTCTTATTCGTGCTGTTTTGTTTAGTGTTTTCTGCAGAATGTTTTCTTCTTCTTCTTTTTCTCCTTTTCAGCTTTGACTGAGTTTTTCGGTTCCTTGTTTTCCTCTAATGGTTTGAAAGTTATGCATCCATTTCTATCATTTATTAATAAAAAATTAATTAATGCCTACAGCTGCCACCCCCTAAACAATTCCTTTAGTACCTTCACTTGCCCTCTTTCTTTATTACCTTTTATATTTTGTCTAAATCATCCAGAATTTTAGTTCCCGATTATTAATTTTTAATATTACGTCTCTTTCTTCAGAATAATTTATTGACAACATGGCCACAACCACATTATGAATAATTGATTGTTTTACTCACGTCTTGGCTCCCCGCTGTTCTTATCCTGAGTTTTCCTCCTTCTCTGACGTGTTTTGTTATTTCAGAGGAGTACCTCTCTAAAGAATTCTTTTAGAAAGGGTTAAGTGTGGTAACCTTTCTGAATCCTTGCATTTCTGAAACTGAAATTTATTCTACTTTCACAGAATAGGTGAGCTGCTCACACACCTCGAGTGCAGATTCATTTCTCCTCAGAGCTCTGAGGACGTTAGTCTGCAATGTCCCGTGTGAGAGACGAGGATGGTGAGGCCATCCTTACTCCTTACTGCTGGAGATTCCTGTTTTCCTTCCTGGAACTCTTAGGCTTTTCTCTTTCTCTTTGGACTTTAGAAACGTCCCCTGTATCCTGCATGTGTCTATGTATAGGACTTTCTCTCTTCTTCTCTCTCTGTTTTGGCACTTGATGACTGATGTCTTTCTCCAACTCGTGCAAATTTTCTTCTTATTTCTTTTGTTATTTCCTGTCCTCCGTTCTGTCTCTTCTTTCCTTTTGAAATTTCTGATAGAAGGATCTTGGTATTTCTGGATCTGTCTTCTATGTTTATTAGCTTATTAACTTTTCTCTCATTTTTTTTTATGCTTTTTTTTTTTTTTGGTGAGGAAGATTGGCCCTGAGCTAACATCTGTTGCTGATCTTGCTCCTTTTTTTTTCCCCCCCATAGCCCTGGACATAGTTGTGTATCCTGGTTCTAGGTCATTCTAGTTCTCCTATGTGCGATGATGCCGCAGCATGGCTTGATGAGCGCTGTATAGGTCTGGGCCTAGGATCCAAACCAATGAACCCCGGGCTGCCATAACAGAGCGGGTGAACTCAACTGCTCAGCCACGGGGCCAGCCCCCTCTCTCGTACTTTTTATTTCGTCAGTTTTTCATATGGTTGACTTGATGTCACAGCCAACTAATCTAATCTCCAGTCATTGTCTTTTCTGCTGTTCAGCCCACCTACTAAGGTGGGGATTTTGTTTGTTTGTGGATGAATCGTGTATTTGACTTCCAAGAACTCTAATTCTTCTTTTTGGGTGTCATACCTTCTGGAATATTTTGGGAAATACTAATTATAGTTGCTTTGACGTCTTCTTCTATTGTTTGCATTCACAATTTTTCTTCAGTGGTTAATTCTTCTGCTGATTTTTGAGACTTTTTGTGGTTGTTTTACTCAAACTTTGGATGATTTTTGATCTGTTTAGTCAGCCAACAGTGAAAACTGTTTCTCATTGCAGGAAACCTGGCCCCAGTCTCTTCCCTTTACTGTCTGTGTCCAGGCAAGCATTTCTCCAGTGTGTGTGAGTAGCTCATCTTCTGCATTTGGGGTCACTCGTTCCTCCGTAGCCAGAGGTAACCTTCGGCACTGCCCTGATTCTCTGACTCCAGTGCCCAGTCTGGATTCTCATGTGTCACAATGCCCACCTTCGCGGGGACGGACAGCAGAAGCCACTGTGAGAGCAGGGAGCTGCCGCAGCTGCTCTGGGTCCTCCACCTCATTAGTCAGTAATCGCACTTCCTCTTTAAGACCCCCCCCCCCCCCCGCCCGCTGTGTATAATCTTATGATTTTTGTAGGGTTTTTCTAGAACGAATTATTTCTTTGATGATCCCATCTTTTCTGCATGGGACCACATTCCACTGCTCTACTAAATTTTACCATAAATTTGATCTCATCTGTGCTACATATTCCAGCCGCTCCCAACCAATCTGGTCTATGAAAGTACGTCAGCCAGCTTTCCAGTGTTGCCATGGATTTGTTTGCATTTAACGTTTCTTCTGAAATATCAATATGATTTGGAGGAAAAAAAAATGAATAAGAAGGAAACACATCAGCCAGCCATTTTATACTAGAAATCTTTTCTAAATCCCGATTCCTATAGACACATCTAATTGTCCATGGCAGCTGGAACACTGAAAAATCGCCAAAGGTGACATTCTACCATGAGAAAAGGGTGGATCTATTTGAAGGACTCTGAATAATCTTGACTTTGCAGACTGCTGAATGCTGGACGTAGATGGGGACTGGAAAGATGTTTCTGTCGAGAATAGAATTGCTAATTTATTGGCAAAAAAAAAAGTGAAGCATGTCTTGAAGTTTATGACCCACGTGTGTTAGACTTGGCAGGAGGGTCAGGCTGCTGGATGTGGTCCTCCCACCTGGCTGTCTGCAGTCTCCTGGACATTTCCAGTAGTCGCCAAGCTGCTTTTCCTGCTTCCGGTCAGATCTCCATTCTGTTCGTACCAACTGGCCCTTCTCCTTTTCATACCTAATCTCTCCTTCTCTTGTGGCCTGGATCCCTCCTCTTGGAAACGCTCCTTTAATTACCCTCCCTGTCTTGTGTCCAGGCCTACAAAGTGTCCAGATCAGCTCTATTCTTAGAACAAACACAGAACCAAAGTGAACAGAAAAAAATAGAATTTTTCCAAAATAGCCTGGACTGCTTTTATAGAGAGATTCATGCCATTCAAATAACTCTCAAAAGCAATTCTAAATTCCAAGAGAGAAATCACGTTTATATTTTTTGTGTTTAAGTAATATTTAATATGGTCAATGTATTTGTTTTCAGTGGATACCAAATTTTGTACTATAAAGCTGTATTTTTATGTACTATCACATTATGGAACATTGGGACTCCTTGTATGATCCACATATTCATTACTTTTCTGCACATTTTATTGAATTTTTATAAAGGAGGCAACATAGTGAAGTGGAAACCAGGACATTAGAACTCTCAGGTTCTAGACCAGCCATTACCTAGCCATGTGAGCTGTGGGGCCTTAGGAGAGTCACCTGCCCTCTCTGGGTTTTAGTTTCCTAGTCAATAACAAGAGGTTATGACTCATGACTTTTGAAGCTCTCTCCTGCTCTAAAATTCTGTACTTCAGAGATTTATGCTAGAGCTTTCACAGTTTTTAAATGACACAACCTCTAATTATAACTTTGTTTCGTAGGGAAAATGTAAGCTACTCCATCACTGCTTTAGGGTAACATTTGCAGGGAAAAATTGTGATAAAAAACAAAAGATTGGGGGCCGGCCCTGTGGCTGAGTGCCTAAGTTCTCCCGCTCCGCGTCGGCAGCCTGGAGGTCACCAGTTGGGATCCTGGGTGCAGACCTCCGCACGGCTCATCAGGCCATGCTGTGGTGGCGTGCCGCACAGAAGAACTAGAGGGACCTACAACTAGAATATACAACTATGTACTGGGGCTTTGGGGAGGAAAAAACCATTCAAAGATTCCCTGCCTCAAATCCCTGATGGGAATGTGGATTCAAAGGGCAAGTCATGGTTTTCTTCCCTTTATTGAGAACACTGTTGACTTTAATTCATTACTTAACTACGTTAAACTCATTCATTTGCTAAGTAAATGACATCGCTAATCTTAGAAAAATGCGTTTAGATTTGAATTCGGCTTTGAATTTTAAAAATGCCGCATGAGACACTTTCCACAGAAAGCCTCTTTCTGACTAGGCAGAAATACAGCAAAGGTCAAACATTTATTCGTGTGCAGGCAGCCTAAGCCTCATTGCGGCTAAGGTGGGAGATGATAAGAGTTCAAATAAAGAAAAGGATAAATACTTATATATCACAATAACCCCAAGGAAGTAACCGTAAAAGAGGACTTTAAACCAGAGCAATTTTAATTTCAAATGTGTAGCAAGAAAAATCTTCTGTGGGCAAAACCTGCCGGCTAATTCCAACAAGTGGATGTTGCAAGACCCATACAAGTCTCACTACACGTGTCAGCACGGGGGACACACACATGCGCAGACACACACACACGTGTGGACACACGCATGCACAGACACACGCATGCACAGACACACGCATGTGTGGACACACAGCTGTCCTAACTTGCTCTCCTGCCTTAGGGTCTCTGCTCACACCTCACCTCCTCATGAAGCCTTCCCAGAACCCGCGGCCCCCACTGAGCTCCCTGCCTCTGAAAGCCTGTGACGTCTTCAGCCTCTGCTCCATGGTTTAGAATGTAATTGGCCTCTATTATTTCACTGAGTGAATTTTATTTCCTTAGCTGTATCATGGCATATCCTCCGTTATAGCCCCAACAGCATCTAATAGAGCGGAATACATGGTCAAAGGTTAATTAATAGTTGTTGATTAATTAAACTAGTACCAGAAAGTTTGGGTTGGGTTATTTGTCTAAAATGAGGTCAAATGTACACTCTTGCTCAGTCCCTCCCAATATTTGCAGCTGTGTGTGTGTGTGTGTGTGATTTTCTGTATGCACTTTTAAAAAACATTTTCTTGCATTAAAACATTTCTAACATTTAACGTATTATCATACGTTAAAAAATTAATAATTCCATATTCAAGTTTCCCTAACTATCTCAAGAATAGCCTAAATTCATAGCTAGCTCATCTAAAGTAGGATTCAACTCATGGTTTTATGCCTCTTAAATCTATTTTAATTTCTTTCTTGTCACTGACTTGTTGAAAGAACTAGATCGGTTTTCCTCAAGAATGTCTCAGTTTTTGGATTTGTCTGGTTGCTTGCTTCTGGGGTCATTTAATTTGTTCCCCCGTCTCCTGTATTTCCTGTAAATTGGAAGTTACGACTGTAATTTCAGGTCAATATTTTTGGTAGAATACATCATAGGTATGATATCGTATTGTCGGGGTAGACATGCTCTCTGGCCATCTCATCACTGCTTTGAAGACCAGTCCCTGGATGGAGATGATGCTGGCCTGCTCGCTCTGTCTGTCCAGAGGTAAATTTAGTGGCATAGCCTGTGGCCATACACAGAGCAAAGCTATAAAGACTCTTACCTATGACCTTGGTCTCTTTAAAGATGGTCTCTAACCAGCTACGTTAGAACACTGTCACTTCCAAACAATAATATTTTTATGCTTTGATGGACCCTTTGGTTGTGTCACAATTCTTTCTTGGAATCACCTACTATTCTGTGTTAAAGTAAATTCATTTAATTAACAGACATGGCAACTACCATTTATATTTGATCTCACATATACTCCTTCTTTGTATTAAGACTTTCTGTTCAGTATGTCAATAAAATAATAGTGAAAAAAAAGTAACATTATTTCTTTGGTTCATGGACAGTCTTAGGTTCGGAAGCACCAGCCGAGAGCAGCAATATACCCACTGGTATACATTGTCACGCCTCCGGGCAAAGCCACCGCTGTTGAGGCAGGGCAGTCCGGCCTGTTGTAGAATTAGGCAAGCCTCTGAACGCTCTGGGATGGGCACAGCTTTGGGCAACAAGAGGAGATCCAGCCAGGCCAGAAGAATGCAGCAGCCAAAGGGAAAGCAGCCATAGGAAAAAATATACAAATTATGAAGATTAACTCAGGCAACCTTCTAAACAGCCCTTGAAGGAAGCACTAACATCATCCTGTTTACAGATGAAGGTCCTGGATCATCACCCAGTGAGGGCATGGCGGGCGTGGTGTGGTGTGGTGTGTGTCTGCCCCTCTATAAGCCTGCTGAGCATGTGCCTTCTTGGGCCTGTGCACCAAACCTACACCCTCCAGAGGGTTCCAATTTTTCATAGGGGTTATGGGCATTTTGATAGGGAGAAGTCTACATTGGCCTGTCCCTCACATTGCAGGATGCTTAGCACCCTTAGCCTCCAGGCCCTGAGTGACAATAGCCTCCCCAGTCACTGTGACAACCACAAAGCCCCTTTCAGACATTTCCAACACCACCTGGAAATTGTGTGTGTGTGTGAGAGAGAGAGAAAGGGATGCAGTAGCACTACGTCTGGTTGAGACTTCCTGGATGCTGCTGAAGGGTTCCAAAGCTGAAGGGCGGATGGGCAAGGGGAGATGCTCCCACGTTGTGCCCCTGTTCTCATCTCCCTGTTCCTTCCCTGCACACAAGAGGCACACCCTAGGCCCTGGGGGAGGTTGGGGCTGGGTGGGGACAGCCTGCCTCTAGTGATGGTGCCTCCATGGTTCCTGGCACCTACCTGTTCCTGCTCCCACGCCTTGTCCTTTGTTCCACCCTGACTTTGCCCCCCTTGTTTGACCTTGCCCAACAGAAGGTATCAAAGCCCAGGTTGTTTAGTCAAAGGCTGCAAACTCGTGGCCTTGCACGCAGCTTTTTTTTTTTTTTGGCTAATGCAGAGACTATTTTTGTTTCTTAGTTGTCACATTTTAAAACTAGAAGATTTTATATAAAAAGGTGGATTTTCAGTTTCTCTTGAAAAATGAGAAGATCAAGCACCCAAGCCCACGTTCCAGCATGATGACAACAGACTGGAGCTCAGAGGGGAGCAAATCAGCCTTTCCTTGAAGGTACCACCCCATGTGGCTCCTGTCAACCCTGCATGATGCCCCGCGCCCCGTGGGGTAGTCTCTTTGCACTTCAGCATCTGCTAATGTCAAAGGTTTTTCTTCTCTGCCCGCTTCCTGCTGCCTCAGCCAAGAGAAGCATGAACTGGTGGAGGAGTTAAGGAGAAGAAATCTTGAGATGCTTCCACTCGATCCATGATTTATATTCCCAAAAATGTCTGCCATTCAACTCAGCAATGATGGATATTCTGAAGACTCATTTTTTTCCACATGAGCTATCTGCATCCCTTGCCCGCGTTAAAATAAACTTGGACCCTGAAGATAGTCCTGACTTTCCTAAGATAAGACACCATTAGCTGCTTCATCCATCTAACCTGCTTGATAGTTCAAAGCTTTCTTCCTCCTTCTAATTACTGACGGTGAAAGATGCTTTCCCCTTACAAGGAAGCCATGCCTTATGAGGTGGGCATGAGAGTGGGGAGGGGACAAGACGGGCCATCTCAGTTGTCTTTTTCTATTTTCATCTCACAAGAGAGACTGAACTGTATAGTGGTCTAGGTGTTACCGAACCAGGTTCATTTTTGCCCATCACTCAGAAAGCCAGTCACTGAGATGATGAGACCACAGCAGAGAGAGTGTTTAAGCACAAAGTAGCCAAGCAAGGAAGCGGCAGGACGAGTCTCAAATCAGCCTCCTGGAAAACGGGGACCCGGGATGTTTGTGGGGGAGGGCGCAAGGTGGTCTGACATGTGGAGATCAGAGATTGGAGGTGAGGAGAGGGGAGGTAATTGATGATCTGTGCAAGGCGTAGTGAGACTCCAAGCCTCTTCACAGGACGCACGTTCACAAAATGGGGGCATTAGTATGATCTGGGGGTGGAGTTTTTAGCCTCTTGATGTCAAAAGGTCACTTAACGGACATCTGCACAGGTCCAGTTGATAGATTGGTGGTCTCAACTGGCCTGAACTGGGCAAGGGGTCCTAATTCCTGATAAACAGCTCAAACACCCATTACCATGGGGACCCAGGCTCCAGGGAGATGTTACCTATAGGAGCCTAGTGGGAGTCGGGTAGCATATTTCCTAAGCAGCACAGTTACATTGAGTGGGTGAACACATAAAAGCTATAATCAGAAATTACAAAAAAAAAGAAAAACACTTTAGTTACTAGCTATCTAAGCATCAATGGCTAACTGTTTACAGGTTTCAAAGCAAATGGCTTAGCACTCAGGCGATGTGGGTTCTAGAGTTGAGTTTTTTAGCGATGTGATCACGGGCAAGGAAGCCACTCTACCTCTTGAGAGAAAAAAAAACGGTTGGGCTACGTAATCTGTGAGTTCCATTCCATCCCGAAATGCTGTTGATTCTGTGGTTCAGACACACAAAGTCACCTCCATGAGTGTGCACGTGTGTGTGCACACACGCAGATATTGATAATGAAATTATAAAAGAATTTCAAGTCAATTCTAAAGTTAAGAATCTCAAGTAACAAAGAGGTCTTTAATGTTTTAATGTTGTCTTCATAACCCTTTATAAATTTTCAATTCTTGCTTCCTTTTGTTCTTCTGAACAGACTCTCCTCTTTTCAAATGCTTATTTCTTTTTAAATGTGACAAGAGGTTTTCACATATTGAGGAATATGGGGTAACTATTCGGGTTCAAAACTGAAGGCTTAAACTAAATAAAGCTGACTTATGGCCTATCCAACATACATTATGTGTCTGCTCTAACCATTAAAGAACGCACCCTCTTAACATAAGAATGCATACTCCCCCTCCTACGCCCTATTGCTAACACCTAATCTCTTTCCTGTCTAGGCTCTTTCTCCACATGGTCCTGCGAACTGGCAACTGAATACCTCTTTGAAGCTTTGATGAATATGTACCATGAGTGTGTTTAATGTGTGCACTTTGTTCTAAAAAGGTATACAACAGTGAAAACCATGCTTCTCCAGAACGCTTTCTTCCTTTCTGGAAAAGGCTTTCCCAGGTTATAATCCTCACTCTGGCTCTAGTAAAACTCACCTATCTCTCTTATTGGTTATTTTGCGTCAACAAATGTAGGTTTGTTTACTTGCGAGTACGAGATCCTCTCTTCTCTGAAGATCGTTGAGCAACTTCTGGAAAGCTGGGCTGGGAAGTCTGAGGTATGTTGGAGTAGAAAAGAAAGTGTTAAGAAGTCAGGATTGGGGTTTTCTTGCCCCAGGCTGGAAGCACTTTCCTCCCATCTCCCTGCTTTGCAGTTCTTAAAAGTCTTGTTTTTATATCCAATGAGGTTAATATCCAGAGTGTATAAAGAATGCCTACAACTCAACAACAGAAAAACAAAATAACTTGACTTTAAAAAGGGCAAAGGATTTGAAAACAGATTTCTCTAAAGAAGATATACAAATGGCCAATAAGCACATGAAAAGATGCTCAATATCGCTAAGCATTAGGGAAATGCAAATCAAAACCATAAGAGGTATTACCTTACATCCATTAAGATGGCTACTATCAAAAAAACAGAAAATAACAAGTGTTGGCAAGGATGTGAAACTCTTCTGCACTGTTGGTGTAGAACGTAAAATGTTGCAGCCACTGTGGAAAAGAGATAGCACTTCCTCAAAAAATTAAAAATAGAATTACCACATAATCCAGCAATTCTCCCTCTCAGTATATACCCAAAAGAATTGAAGGCAGGGACTCAAAGAGATATTTGTACCCTCATATTCATGGCAACATTTTTCACAATAGCCAGAAGGTGGAAGCAACCCAACCCAAGTGTCCATTGATGAAAGAATGGATAAATAAAACACAGTGTATCTGTATACAATGGAATATTTTTCAGCATTAAAAAGCAAAGAAATTTTAACATGCTACAACATGGATGAACCTTGAAGACATTATGCTTAGTGAAATAAGCCAGTTACAAAAACACAGATATGGTATGATTCCACTTATATGAGGTACCTAGCGTAGTTAAATTCATAGAGCCAAAGTAGAGTGGTGGTTGCCAGGGGCTGGGGACAGGGGGAATGGGGGTTTGTTGTTTAATGGGTACAGAGTTTCAGTTTTGCAAGATGAAAAGAGTTCTGGGGGTAGATGGTGGTGATGGTTGTGTCACTGACTAACTGCCCTCAAAGGAAGAACTCAAAGGAAGTTTCAAAAGCACTTAACTATTTCTCAAAGTTGTTTTTCAGTTGTTAAGAGATGCAATTTACCAACCACTCTGAACTGGTGGTCCAAACCCCACCACAAAAGTGATGCTGCTCAGAGGGACTGAGAAGTATCCAAGAGTTACCTGTGCTTCATTTTAACGTTAAGATCTCCACCCCAGGAGGAGCGTAACCTTAGTAACACAACATGCAATGTATGTGGAGGCACGTTTTCAAACTGCACCCATGAGAGTTTATGCCCACCTCTACACGTAATGATGAAACTTACCTTCTGAATATTTATTCCCCATCTGAAATAAAAGGCACATGTTTCCTCCCCCTTGCTCAGGGGCCACAGCTTTGGAAATGTTCCCTGTGGTCTCTTTATCCGCTGCAAATAAATTTTACTTTGTGTGACAACTCCTTCTGGTAAAGGCTTTGATGTCAACTCACCCAGAAGCAAACCTGCTTTGGTTCAGTAACAGTTGCACAACAATGTGAATGTATTTAATACCGCTGCATTGTACACTTAAAAATGGTTAAGATGATACATTTTATGTTATGTATATTTTACCACAGTTAAACTTTTTTAAAAATGAAATTAAATATTGATTGTCTTAATAGGAAAAAAAAAGTATCAAGTACCAACCAAACTTCTGTAAACATAGATAAAATATAGGTACTACAATCACAAATATGAGAAGGATTAAAAGTACTTTAAAACAGAGTCATTCAAATTTAAGACCTCCACCTGGTGTACCACAGACTGCCTTATGCTCCAGGATAGACAGACGGGGAAGAACTGACACGTGGTGATAGAAGTCACAGTGTATCAACACGATGGAGATTATGCAGTCACAAAAATTATACTTCAAGACTATGTAACATCACGCAGAAATGTTGCTGACATAATGTTTTGAGAAAACAGCAAAATGCAAAATTGAAAGGTAAAATGGAAGTGTAAAATTATGTGTGCACATAGACAAGAACTAGAACGCAAAAGGCAGAGAGGAAATCAGTTCCTTTGTTAGGCTAGATTTATTTTTTCTGCTTTAAAATACGTCTTTAAAATTATGTTAATATTTATACAACAAATAAGAGGATAATAAATTAGAGTGGAATAAAATAGATTCCTAAGGTTCTCCCTCTCAGAAAAGGAATTGCTCCAAAAGGTGCAAGATCACGATGTCTTAGAGAAGAAATAATTTTATTTTCAGTCTCAGCTACAATGAACAAATAGAAAGTGTTATAGAAAAGATACCTTTTTGACCCATAACAAAGGTGCTTCCGGTTGCCCGGCCCTACCACATCATTCCGCTATTTTGATTGCTCTAATTATGTTCCCCACATGACACCTAATCTTGGAGATCTTTGTGTTTATGACATTTCCTAAAAAGCCGCAAGTGCTTGGGGACAGAACCTATTTCTGTTACACTTGGGATGCCTAGCATCGTGCTGGGTTCCCACTCAAGTTTCATGCGATATGAATGCTAATTAAACACAGCCCGCTGGGATAGACTCAGACCACCCGCTTTTTGCCTATTAACGTATCAAATAATGTAGAAGTGTGTGAGCTACATCACAGAGACATGCGCGAGAAAGCAAGCACGTAATGCTAGTTCACAAGTGTCGCAAATGTCAGCGAGGTCCAGGCTCCAGAGTTTCACGTCTGGCGTGTGTCATTGTGCTGACAAGCAGCATGAACTGGAGGTACGACAGAACGTCCTTCTAGCATGGGTTGATGCCGTACAGGATTTGCTCTATGGTGGGTCTTTCCCATCATGTACAGACAAGAGAAGCCTGTGAGTGCTGCCAGCTCTGGGCGCCAGTGTTAACGCGTCTTCAAGTGCCCCTCTCTGCTACATAAGAGGGCATTTGGACTCCTAATTTGCAATAATGTCCTCTTTTTTCATCTAGTCATCTACGGGAAAGCTTTATGTCCCTTCCCTTGTGGTAGGAACAGAGAACAAATAAAGCATCTGTACTTTCTGAAGATAAGAGGAAAATACAGCCTTAAGATTTTCCTGTGCTCCCCAGTAGTGGCTGTAGAAACAGCCCTGCAGTTCCAAACACACAGACAATGATAAATAGCCAAAGAAATACTCTGTCCACCACCATGGCCACGTATTTCCAGTCGTCTTCCACCTGAAAGGAAAATAAAAAGTTAAAGCAACTTTTAAAAGCCAAAAGCATAGGAAATATGCTGTTTCATAAATAAGCTGCTTCCTTTTCAAAGAAGATCTCCCTGGCAATTTTCAAAGCAAACATTGGTAGCATTCGGGTTAACCCGTGTCTCCTATACAGAACACGGAAGAAGTCCTGTTTTGTCTGAGGAGGGGGATGCACGCGCCCCTTAGGGCCTCGGGCAGCTGCCGACAGAGCAAGCAGGATTCCTTGGGTCACAAAGGACTTCCCCGACTCCCAAGGAATAGGTGCTCAGAGAGCTCCACTCTTGTCATTGTCATTGTGTTCTGACCTCTCGGCAAGCCTGGGAAACGGGTTTGAGGCGGGGGCGTGGGGTGAGGTATGATGAAGGAATGCCTCATCAGGAGTAGGCAGTCCTCCAGACCCCAAGTCACGCTGGCCGTGGAGAGGTCACTGCGTGTCTCACCTCCTTCTAGTTCCTGACCTCCAACCTTCTGCCGAAGTCTCAAGCTGCGTCTTGAGACCCCTATCTGGCAGTGATGGAGTCAACAGCAACTCTGCCCTGGATTTTATGAAGGTGTCGCCATGAAGGCGAGTTCTGGGCTCACTCATCCTGTGACACAGCCCCCAGCCCCTGCCTGTGTGACATGCAGTCACGGTATCTTCCCCTGCACGAACAGGGCGGACTTCAGGTCTTCAACATCCTTCACTAGGAGATCTGAACGCCAGCAGCTGCAGTATGAGGTCAAACTAGGACACCTGGCATGGGTTTTCAGATGCCCTCAGCTGGTCATCCTTATGGTATGGAAAATTGACATGATTTTTTTAATCTTTTTTTTTTTTGGTGAGGAAGAGTGGCCCTGAGCTAACATCTGTTGCCAACCTTCCTCTTTTTTATTTCCTCCCCAAAGTCCCAGTA
Organism: Equus caballus; assembly: GCF_041296265.1. NCBI lineage: Eukaryota > Metazoa > Chordata > Mammalia > Perissodactyla > Equidae > Equus > Equus caballus. The sequence goes on along the minus strand of NC_091710.1, from coordinate 20,441,452 downwards.
CCTAGTTGTACATGCTAGTTCTAGGTCTTCTATGTGGGATGCCACCACAGCAAGGTCTGACGAGCAGTGCTAGGTCCGCGCCCAGGATCTGAACCTGGGCCACTGAAGCAGAATGCTTGAACTTAACCGCTCAGCCACAGGCCGGCCCCGAAACGATTTTCCTGAACTCTCCTAGAGGACAGGGGAGGCCCATGTGCTATAGTTAAACTCTGGGCAGCAGGAGCAGAACATGTTGATGCTAAAAATACCCCTAAGGCTCCTTCAGTCAGCACCTAATCCCTGTCAAGCAGAACAAGTGGGACCGGAGCCGGGCAGGCTCACCCGCGCCTCCCTCCACCACTCTCAGATAGCAGGCTGCTCTGCAGCCGTTGCTCCAGCCCCTCTGGGGCGGCTTTCCCCTTTCCACCTTTCTGCCCACGGCTGTTTCTTGTTCAGGGCCTTCAGGTTTCACTCACCAAGGTTGCCCTGAGTGATGATCTTAAGCAATTTCCACGTGAGTTAACATTTCTGGAGGTGGAGATTTGCTCTGGGACCACACCTTACCACCCCCGCCCTAGTCAGTCCGCTCATAACTGTGCAACAACAGAGCTGGACCTTAGAGCAACGCCCCTGAGCTCCTGTGAAGAGAACCCACCCTAGGACCCGCCACGCCCGGAAGGGGCCTGGAGGCCTGCAGCTGGGGGCGGCTGGAGGGGGGCAGTTACCTCCTTCGCTTCATTTTGGTTCTTCATGTTTTCTGCTATGAATCGAACACTGTCAATTACGTCTTCGACCTCAGGCGAGTGCTCTGAACTTCCGGTCGTCCACTGTAAAGGCTGATGACTTATCCTTCTCCTGGTGGCGAGCTCACCTGATCTATGGCAGTGGCAGGATTCTTTCAGACGTTTGGGCTGTCTGCAATGATCCAACTTGACTTTGGCAGGCCTACTGGGAAGGCCTTTGCGCTTTTTCTCAGAACTTGCCTCCCTCATCTTGTCCAGAGGCCTCCCCATCATCAGGATCTGGGGTAAGAGCTGGAGGAAAACCGTCTTCACCCATTTGGGCATGGTGTGTGTTGTCGGGGTGCGATAGTGTATGTTCAACACAAACACAGTCACCACGATGGACAGGGTGACAAAGATCATGGTGAACAGTAGGTACTCGCCCACCAGTGGGATCACGAGAGACGTGGACGGGATGGTTTCTGTGATTACTAGCAAAAACACAGTCAGAGAAAGCAGAACTGAAATGCAAAGTGTCACTTTTTCACCACAGTCAGAAGGCAGGTAAAAGACCAACACGGTTAGAAAGGAAATAAAGAGACAAGGGATGATCAGATTAGTGGTGTAAAACATTGGCAATCTTCGAATATAGAAAGAATAGGTTATATCTGTGTATATTTCTTCACAACAGTTGTACTTTATGTCATGCTTGTAGCCAGAAGCATCAACAATTTCCCATTCACTGTTTTCCCAAAAATCATTCATATCCACTTTAGATCCAATGATTAGAAGATCAATTTCAGCTTTGTCATATGTCCAGGAACCAAATTTCAGGGAACAATTTTGATGATCAAAAGGGAAAAATGTGATATCCATAGGACAGGAACTCTTAAAAATGGCTGGCGGAGTCCAGGTTATCATGCCATCATACGTGAGAAGAGCTTTTGTCTTGCCTTCAACTTGGAAGTCACCAACAGCACTGCAAAGAAAATCAGACAGCATTAGCGACCTGCCTTTGCTATGGGTCAGCAGGTATCACAGGCAACTTTGGAAAGACACTACTGCTGTCAGACTCCCATACTTGTTGTAGAGAACAATGTCAGGCTTCCAGATCTTATCTGCAGGGACGCGAAGAGTCTCGATGCCATCATATTCCATTGGATCCCAGCGCAATTTATAATCATTCCAGATCTAAAGAAAATAGAAGTCAGTTTAAAAAAAAATTCTTAATAACTTTCTTCTAACGTTAATTCTATGTTGGTTCAGTAGTTTTTTTTTTTAAAAAAAAAAAAGGCTCTAATTTGAAGAGTACATTGATTTCTATCAAAAGTTGCGAGATTAAATCCATGGGGAATAGGGGGCTAGGTAGCCGAACTGATTTTGGCAAATATAAATTATCCAATAGATATTAGATAATTATCTATTGATCATTAATTAGCTGACCAAGGTTATAGGCTCCATTTCCATGTTCCATGGACTATATTCTGGAGTAGCAACCCATTTCTAATATTAAAAAGATAATTCAAGTGTACCATGATGAGTTCATTACAAAATCTGTGTAAATGATTAAGACAGTAAGAACGAGATGGTATAAGTGATAAAAGCAGCTGGTGGGAACCTAACCCACACGCTCTCGTGCTCAGCTGCTGACATCCCTAGGCCTGGTGCAGCAGGATCAAAGAGTGGGCGTCTGACTCTGGAGCTCAAGGTATAGACAAAAATAGGAGACTTGAGAAGAGAAATCAGAAAGGACAGAGTCTCTGTATCCCAGAGAACTTGCCACTAGGTTTCTGCACTGGTGAAGCTTGCATCAAGCCAGCTGTTACAGACTGAACTTTAGGCTTTGGAGATACAGCATCTTTTGTGCTCTACCATAAGCTGGAGATGAAAGAGGGAACGCTAGACTTTAGACATTGTTGGAGCTGACACACAGGTAATGCAGGTCCAAGAGCAGGACACACGGGGTAGACACCTACGTGACGTAGCCACAGATTGGTTTCCATGATCTGGTTTACTTCATCCTGGGAAGAAGAAATAATATTTTTAGCCTCAAATGTACTTGCCAATAAGATGGATCTTAGAGCAAGAATTACAATTAAAAAGAGCCAAATCTGAGTTATTCATGATAATGGAGGAAAACAAAGAAGACTGCAAATGTAACTTGTAAAAAGCAACCAGAAATACGATATTTCCACAGCTGGTCCCAACTCTGTTGACTTTGAAAGGAAATATGCCTTTAAGACTGTCTTTCAAATTTGATTTAACCCTCAGCTCTTGTGTGAAGCCTTTCCGATCACCACAGCCCATAAAGATTTCTGATTCCATGAAAGGAAAGAAGAGAGAGAAGAGAAAGCGGGAAGGAGGGAGAGGAAATCTTCCAGATGGTGATAAGTCCGACCCTGGTTCACTGTTTTTGCATCTCCTTCCCCACTCCCTGAACACTTTCTTCCTCGACTATACCTCGGTACTCTCTAGGATCTGGATCCTGAGTCCAGCTGCCCCTGGAGATGTCAGCCTCAGCTCACCGTGGAGTTTTCCAGCTGGAACACACCGCTCCCTACAACACACCCCCCAACCCCTCAAGCCATTGTTGATGCTTCAATCATTCATTACATTGAGTACCTACTATGTGCTCTGTAAACGCTGGGACTACAGTAATAAACAGGATGGAAACATCCCTGCCTTCATGTGTCTTAGTTGTTAGTTGGAGAGACAGAAAATCAATAATAGATATATAATATAATATAAGATAAGATAGTGATAAGTCCTACGAAGAAAAATAAAGAGGGATGGGGTGGTCTGTGTATGTGCAGAAACACATACACACACATGCACATATCCATGCTCACAGGCACACACACACACACATCTATTTGACAGGAAGAGCAAAAAAGGCTTCTCTGAGGAGGCAGTTTCAGCAGGTATCTAAAGGACCTGACGAGAGTCACAGGGCTATCTGGCAGAAAAGCATTCCAGGCTGACATTCCAGATACAGTGTGTTGCTAAGCAGCTGCCAGCTCTCAGTGGGAAAGCTACTAAAGACACATCCAGAGCCTTCAGCAGCCCTACAGCACAACAGGGGGCTCTTGATGGCTGCCCAGTGGCCAGCAGTGGGTTCCCAGAACTTGCAGACCTTGCTTCCCAAGATTCGAGCCCCCTCCAGAGTAAATGGGCTCAACTGGAGCTGTGGCCAGGGCTCGGACCCCAGCCGGCTCTGGTTCACTGAGGCGCGCTGCAGGTCTCCACTCCCCCCGGAGAGCTCTAACTGGAGACCTTACCAAGCTTCCTCCTTCAGATGAGTTTGTGTCGAGTCATGGTAAGCCCCAGGGTTTTAAAACGTCGACAAAAGGAGTTATATTCATAGTTTCCTATTGGTCAAGGAAAGCAAAGAAATGGACTATACTTGTCCATTGGCCAAGCAGTCCATGGCTTTACAAATACCCAAACGTAAAGTCAGTGCCTTCTGCTCATGAGAGGGTCACCTTGTGACCTGCAGATTCCAGCAGAGGTCATGTCAGTAAATCCATTGGCTGTCAGTCAGAAATGGACTAGCTCTGTGGTCCAGAAAGGTCTTGGAGGCAATTGTAGTAAGCATCTTCCAAAGATCACTTCCTCTCTGTACACCAGCATACTGTGTTCAGAGGGCCAATGTACACTGTGAATTACCACATTCTGTTCAGAGATTTAAAATCAGTTGCAATATTGTCCTGACGACATCCCTGTCTCCCTGCTCACACTTCCACAGGCTGGTGAGGCTCCACGTGGTGTGTACACCCTCAGAGGTGTCAGCCACATTTATGGATCAGGACCTGGTCTGGCAAGTCCTGTTCTCCATCCAATTGCAGACCACACCAATGGCTATGGGCACTGCCATCAGACAGCCCAGCTGGAGGAAGCCAGAGAACCACAATACCACTCCACGTTCCTGGGACCATTATCCTATAGTACTATGAACAACTTTAACTTTATCATACATTTGGTAACTTAAAAGAAATGAACGAATTCCTCAATAAACACCAACTAGCCAAATTCAAAGAAGATGAAATAAACAATCTGAATAGCCTATAGCTGTCAGAAAAAATTGAATTTATAATTAAAAATCTCCTGGAAAAGAAATCTCCAGGCCCAGTAAGTTTCCCTAGAGAATTCTACCAAATTAATTCTAATTAATTCATTCTAATTAATTAATTCTTCTAATTAATTCTAAAGAAGAATTAATATCAATTTTACACAATCTACTCCAAAAAATAGAAGAAGAATGAACAACTCCCAATGCTTTTTATGAAGCTAGTATTATTCTGACACAAAATTCAGAAAAAGACAGCAAAAAAAAGGGAGAAAATTACAAATCAATATTTCTCATGAACTTAGATGCAAAAATCATCAACAAAATATTAGCCAACTGAATCTAACAACACATAAAAAGTTATACACCATGACCAAGTGAGATGCAAGCCTGGTTCAACATTCAAAACCAATCAATGTAATTTACCCCATCAACAAGCCGAAAAGAAAAATCATGTGATTGTATCAATTGATGCAGAAAAAGCATTTGACAAAATTCAACATCAATTCATGATTAAAAGCCCTCTGAAAACTAAGAACAAAGGCGAACTTTCTCAACTTGATAAGAGTATTTACAAAACACCTACAGCTAACATTATATGAATTGGTGAAAGACTGAAGATCTTTCCTTAAGATGGGGAACAAGGCAAGGATGTCCTCTCTCACCGCTCGCACTCAACACAGTGCTGGAAGTTCTAGCCGCTGCAATGAGACAAGAAAAGTGAAAAAAGGCACAGACTGGAAAGAAAGAAATAAAACTACCTCTATTTGCATATGACATGGTTGCCTACATAGAAAATTCATGGAATCTATAAAAATACTGAAACTGATAAGTGAGTTCAGCCAGATCTCAGGATACAAGATCAACATGCAAAAATTAATTATATTTCTGTAGACTAACAATGAGCATGGAGGAACCAAAATGAAAAACATAATACCATTTTCAACTGCCCCAAATAAAACAAAATACTTATGTATACACATAACAACACATGTACAGGATCTATACTCCAAAAACTACAAAATGCTGAAGAAAGAAGAGCTAAATAAATAAGAAATATTCCACATTCATGGATTAAAAGACCCAACATAGTAAAGATGAGCATGAAGACTCATTGTTGTAAAATCTATAGATTTATGCAATTCTTATCAAAATCCTAACAAAGTCTTTTGTGGACATATGCAGCTATTCTAAGGCATGGGCCCCAGAATAGCTAAGAGAATCTTAACAAAGAAGAGTAAAGTGGTAGGAATCCCTCTAGCCAACATTAAGACTTACTCTCCAGCTACAACGATCAAGTGTGTGTGGTATGGGTGGAGGGGCAGTCACCTAGATCAATGAAACAGAATAGAAGACCCAGAAACAGAGCCACACAAATGTTCGCAACTGATTTTTCATATAAGTGCAAAACTAATTCAATGGAAAAAGGATGGCCTTTTCACTAAATGGTACTGGAACAACTGGACACCCATAGACCAAAAAAAGAGAAAAAAAGGACCCATGTCACATCTTAGACAAAAATTAACTCAAAATGGATCATAGGCTTAAATGTAAAACATAGTAAAACTTTTAGAAAAGAATAGAAAATCTCCAGGATCTGGGATAAAGCAAAGAATTCTTCAACTTGACACCAAGAGCAAAACATACAAAAGAAAAATGGATAAATTGGACTTCATCAAAATTAAAAGCTTCATGTGAAAGCCCATGTGAAAGGGATGAAAAGATAAGCTACAAACTGGGATAAAATATTTGCCAATCATATATCTGGCAAAGCACTAGTATCTAGAATATAGAAAGAATTCTCAACACTCAACAGTAAAAAAAAGAAATCAAACAATCCAATTAAAAAATGGGCAAAAGGACACGAACATGTCACTGAAGAGAATATGCAGATGGCAGATGAGCTCATGAAAAGATGCTCTATATCATTGGTCACGAGGGCAATGCAAATTAAAACCACAATGGGATATCATTACATACTTCTTAGAATGGTAAAGAAAAAATAGTGACAACCCAAATACTGGCAAAGATGTGGATAAACTGGATCACTTGTACATTGGGATTGGGCATGAACAAGGGTACAGACACTCCGGAAAGCGTTTTGGCAGTTTCTTAACTAAATGTGCAACTACTATATGACCCAGCAATTGCATCCCTCAGTTTTTACGGAGAGAAACAGACGCATGTTCACACAAACACCTGTTCAGAAACGTTCACAGCAGCTTTACTTGTAACGGACCCAAACTGGAATCAGCCCAAATGTTTTTGAGACAACGAATGGTTAAACAAACCCTGGTATAAACGCTGTGAAATACTACTCACCAAAAGAAGAAATCAACTACTGATACAACCCACTTTGATGAATCTCTAGGGAATTATGCTGAGTGAAAAAGCCAATCCCACAAGGTTACACACGGTATGATTCCATTATATATAACTTTCTTAAAATGACAAAATTTTAGAAATGGAAGGCGGGTTCGTGGCTGTGATTGGGGAAACTGGGCGGAGCGTCCAAATCTCTCTATTATTTCTTACAACTGCATGTGAATCTACAATTATTTCAAAAAATAAAATTTTGATTTAAAAAACTACATTTCCCAAGTCTCCCTTGCAGCTAGAGGTCATCAGTGAGAGGGGAAGCAGAAGCTCTCAGTGGGAGTTCTGAGAATAGCCTTAAGGAAGTCACAGGTGTCTGCTATGTGCCCCTTTCTCCCTTCCTCGTACATCTTGCCAAGAATGTGCATATGGTGAGTGAAAATCAGCAGTTATCTTGGACCTTGAGGCAACACCAAGAGAAGAAACCACATGCTAAAGATGGTGAAATAGAAAGATAGAAGGAACCTTGGTCACTGTCACCACGTATGCCTTATGCTTTCAGCATCACAGACCATGTGATTGACATCTCCTGGAGTGATGCAGTGCATAACCTGGGCAACTGAACATGGTGGTGCAACTGCTAATATCATGAAGCCACCTGGTGTTAACCTCCTAGACTGTTAACCTTTAGATTTCTGTTACATAAGAAAGAAACTCGTCTTATTTAAGCTGTGCTATTTTTTTTATTGCTTGATAACAGCCAAATGCGATGTCAAAATCTGTATTCAGCAGTCCCCCACACACCAGCTACAGAACAACGTCTGAAAGGGCAAATCAACCAGGGACTTGAAGTGACATTGTACAGTGACATGACCTTCATGTACTTTAGAGGAAACAGCTCAGTCTTCCGTTCATAACAACCCAATCCATAGCAAGTACGGCTTCCAGCCCAGTAGGAAACCAGTAACCAGTACTAAGCTATTTAGCGGGTGAGGGAGAGGTGGTCAGAATAGACACAAAAGAAATATTTATTAAAGGAATGAGTGGGCCTATCTAGGTGAGAGAAAACATCTGGCTTTTTTTATTTGAACCAATCTGTATCAGTGTCTACACACTTCCAGCCTGGGCCAGAAGCTAGAGGACCAGGCCAGGGTCAGCCTGGTCCACCGGGAAGCATGGGCTGGAGAAAGGTGGGCCCTGACTTCACATCTGCGGTTAAAGTCTTTCCCCGAGTACACCTAGAGAGCCCCACTGTTTTCCGGCAAAGTCTAGGAGAAGGGAGGGCTCGCTCCCCGTCCACGGGCCGGGACTGACCTGGTAAGGGCTCCCTCCGTCTGTGCACTGCTGTCTCAGGAACGCTCTCTCACCCCGGCCTCTGGAGACGCTTCAGACTTCCCTTTCCTCCTGAGCCTGCCTGTTGCTGGAATTTGGTCCCAGTCCTGTGGCTCAGGCCAGCCCTGCCCGCTCCTAGGCCTTGGAGCTCAGAACCCTGCTCGAAGTTAGTGTACCAGGTCCCACTACCTTCTCCCCTAGCAACCAGGGTGTGAAGGTTATTCAAAAGAAAGCACTCTAGTCCTGCTTGCCCTTGAACACGGTAGCAATTAATTAAAATAAGAGCTCTGAATTCTCATGTTTTTTCAGGCCTGGATGGAACCCTATACGATAGAAAGTGATTTTTTCTTTCTGACAGAATGTGCAAGACTTAGAGCAACTCTTTCTCCATGGAGTGAAAAGAGCATGAGCTCTGGGACGGAGCAGGCCTGATCTAAGCCTTGGGTCCACCATCTGGTAGTTGTATGACCTCGGGAACGTTGCTGTACTAAGCTTTCGTCTCCTCGGCTGCAAAAGGCAGGTGACGGCCAGTGAGTGTAGGCAGTGTCTGGTGCATAATAGGTGCACACGGAAGTCACCTTCTTTTGTATTCTCCCTATAACTTCCCCGTCACCTCTCTGTTTCATAAACTCGTTCTGCAAGCACTTCCAGAAAAACTCTGCCTTAATGTGAACAATTACAGCATCGGTGGGGAGAATAGCTCCCTCCCAATGGATGGCTCTGAAGGGCCAGCGCTCATGTAGATTTTTGTTTGTGCGTACTTTTTAAATCCCCTTATATACCGTGTGCACCAGCGGGGACAATGTTCGGGAATGGCTCTGACCCTCAGAGTTGGGGCTCCTTGAGGAGCAGCGGGGAGCTCACGGCACTTACCACGTCAGCTAGCTGTGTGATGGCCACTTCAAAATACACCGTGACAGGGTCAGAAACATTTTCCACAGGCCTGATGAACTGGTTATAATGAGCAAACAGTTTGTGAAAGAGCCTCTCCTCAGATGCACAGCCTGCGCAGCCTGCGTGGGCAAACAGAGGGAAGAGTTAGAGAGGCAGAGAGGGCACTGGCAGGTGGGGAGGTTCTGGCGGCTTCCACCACCGGGCAATGCGGGCAGTGGGGCATCCAAACCCCTTGGGTGCCCTGGCTCCTGCACAGGGCCTTCCCACGCACGTCCCCTGGTGCCTGTTTCAGCTCCTTTCTCGGAGGCTTGCTAGTCATCTTTGCAACAGAGACAGAAGAGTAACGCCTACATCTCAGGCCTGGCGAGATAACTAATAAAATACTGTTCATAAGAGCACTCTTAAAAGTCTGAGGCCCGCAAACACAGGGGAGACCCAAGGCTCGGCCGTCTGCTTAGGTCGCTGAACAGCACTCACAGTCTTACTGATCCGGTAACCCCAGCAAAGGCTGCCCCTCAAACGCTGCGCCAGCTGACTCTGTCTCCGCCACCAGCAGGCGTTTAGCTGGGAAACCTTCACCACGAAACTGGAATTACTAGGAATTCCACTAAGGTCTTAATTAACAAGGCGTACTCCTTTCAAAATCAACTTTGAAATTCAATTATTTTGGAGATTAGTGAGAGTGCAAGGTTTTTAAGGCAAATTTACTTAAAATGCTTTTTAAAGAATTCAAAATTGGTTCTTATACAATAGCATTTTCTGTTATTAAAGTTTAGACAATAGTTTAATGCATATCTTTGTATTTTGTAAGAATGCATTGAAAGCAGGTTACTCGCCCTCATTCGGCATAATTCATTTCCTTCACACCCTCTATATTTTCCCTTATAGCATTCAAATTTGACACCTGAAATATTATTCTACAAATTTCCTAAAGAGATTTATACCCTGAAAGAAAAAATTTAAAGGGATTGAAAAGCTTGTTAGGCAAAATTAATGAAAGGATGGCTCTTATATTACTAAATAAAAAGAGTTGTTTGATGAATGCAGTTGGAAACACTGAAATACAGATTCTACCAGGAAAGAACAATTTTACACCATTCTTAATATCAGAATTAAGACTGATAGAAATATTTCTGCATAGAAGAGACAATTTAAAAAAATCCTCCCCATTACCCATTTTCTCTCTTTGAGACACTTTTTCCCTTGGAGACGTTTTAGCCGAACCGCCGCTGGGTCCCCCGCAGCCGGCGCCCAGGGGCACGGTGTGGCTCAGCAGAGCCGCAGCTGTCCGTGGCTAAGTCTCTTAACTTTTACAATGAACGATCTCAGTCTTAGGACACACTTCAGCACAGTAACATGATACGTTTCCCAGGACAAAGGTGAGTACAAAACGAGGGGGTCATAGACGGAGTAATAGTTTCAGCTCACAAATAAATCACAGTTTAGAGAAAATATTAAATACAAGTAAATATATTGACTACATCCATAGCAGAGATGGATAGAAAACTGCATCATTATTATTACTGCCGTATTTTGATTGGGAAAATAAAATATCATTTACAACATTTCACTGTCCTCCCCATTACACCCCCAAAAATCTCATCTTACGTGTGAAGCCTAATCAATCAATAAATAGCTTAATTAGCAATTGTAACAGCAGTAATTCCTGTGCAGACACTCTATGTGTTCAGCCACAGAATATTGCATCTCTGTGCAGTCAAGACCAACCAGAAAAGGAGAGTAAATACACGTAGCTCGAGAATATGAGATCAAGCAGACATAAAACCTACCTTTAAAGAAAGGTATCAGTATACACAACCAGAGACACAAACCGAAGCGAAGGGACCCCTGGCCCCTGCTGGTCAGCATGATGGAAACACACCTCGATTTCCTTTTCTAGTCGAAAGATTGTGGAAAACAAAGAGCTATCAGACAGCCACACGCATCCGACCTTTCAGTCATCAGAGGCCCAGGGTAATCCGTGCGTGTCTTCCGTGATAAAAACATTCACGACCGTAACCCGGTGTCCCCGTATCAGAGCCTGAGGCCAACAGAAAAAGGCAAATAAAAAGGGCACAATCTCCTGTCGGCTGAGTCATCACATTTCCTGTCACCCTAGATGTCTTTTCGTGCAAGAGCCGTGAAGAAAAGCAGGGAGGCAGTGCTCAGCAGACAGGACCGAGGGGACGGAGAACACCACCGTGACTCGGTGGGCCTTTCTACAGCGCGGGCGCAAGCACAGTCCTGCGGGGAACAAGCACACATTTACTGAGCTCCAACGGCAGGGAAAGTGTGCACCGGGTCCCAAACAGTGTATTCTGATTCAGTGAATTCTCTGCTTAAGCAAGGCTTGTTATTGGAAAACTTTCCAAACTATGAGGCCCTGTTCCTGTCCTAGTATGTGGCTTACAGAGAACAGAACTCACCTGGTTTTCTCTGACTCCAGGGCTGCTGGTGCCTCATCTTTCTGAGTTCAGTGACCACCACCCAGGACTAGACTCGAGGTCTGAGATGAGAGGAGTAAGCGCTGAACACAGGCTGCCACCTGGACAGTTCCATGTTTATTTAAACATCCTTGTCACCAACTGGTTTTCTCACAATTTTCTTCTTTCCTCGACAAATTTAGTATCAATAGGATTCTGATGAATTAGGCCTTCTGGTCAGATTTTGGTGTGGGTTAAAGAGGAGTTAGACCCACAACAAAATGAAAAGGCAACCCACAGAATGGGAGAAAATATTTGCAAACCACGTATCTGATAAAAGGCTGATATCCAAACTACATAAGGAACTCATAAAACGCAACAGCAAAAAACTAATGAGTCCAATTTAAAAATGGACAAAGAACCTGAATAGACCTTTTTCTAAAGAAGACATACAAATGGCCAGGAGGTATATGAAAAGGGGTTCAACGCCACAAATCATCAGGGAAATGCAAATCAAACAACAATGAGATATCACCTCACATCTATTAAGATGTCCATTATCAAAAAGACGAGGGGCCGGCTTCGTGGCCGAGTGGTTAAGTTTGCTTGCTCCGCTGCGGCGGCCCAGGGTTCGGATCCTGGGCGCGGACATGGCACCGCTTGTCAGGCCACGTTGAGGCAGCGTCCCACATCCCACAACTGGAAGGACCTGCAACTAAGATATACAACTATGTACGGGGGGCAGGGGCGGGGGGCGTTGGGGAGATAAAGCAGAAAAAAAAAAGACGAGAGATAACAAGTGTAGGTGAGGATGTGGAGAAAAGGGAATTCTTGTGCACTGTTGGTGGGAATGTAAATTGATGCAGCCACTATGGAAAACAGTATGGAAGCTCCTCAAAAGAATTAAAAATAGAACTACCATATGATCCAGCTATCCTACTTCTGGGAATATGTCTAAAGAAAATAAAATCAGTATTGCGAAGAGATAGCTGCACTCCCATGTTCCTTGCAGCACTATTTACAACAGCCAAGACGTGGAAACAACCTCATCGTCCGTCAATGGGTGAAGGGATAAAGAAGTTGTGGCATATATATATATACAACGGAATATTGTTACATGCTAATTATGCTAAGTGAAATAAACCAGACACAGAAAGACAAATACTGTGTGATCTCACTTATGTGTGGAATCTAAAAAAGTTGAACTCATAGAAGCAGGGAGTAGAATGGTGGTTGCCAGGGCGTGGGGGATGAGGGAAGCGAGATGTTGTTCAAAGCATGCAAACTTTCAGTGATAAGATGAATAGGGTCTGGTGGTCTAATGTACAGCATGGTGACTATAGTTATTTGATACTTGAAATTTGCTAAGAGAATAGATCTCAAGTATTCTTAATACTTAATTGTAGCTAAGTCAGGTGATGGATGTATTAATTAGTTTGATTGTGGTAATCGGTTCACGCTGTATACTTATATCAAATCTTCACATTGTACACCTTAAATATATGCAATTTTTTTTGGTCAATTACCCCTCCATAAAGCTGGAAAAATAAAAGAAGAAGAATTATACCCAAAGATGATCTCTCAGGGCCTTTCCCTCCAAACATTCTATGATATCATCACAAGTATAGTCCACTTTGCGAATGTACAGAGTTCAGACTAGCAACTTCCCTCAAAACTCTGTTAGCCTCCCATCTCTCAAGGCAGCAAGAGGAACTACCACTTCCTTAGCACCACTCTTAGACCAGGCAGTGGGCTGGGTGCTTCAGACCCGCCATCTTAAGATGTTATTCATGTTCTCCCCTTGCAGGTGGGCTTCCGTCCTTTGCTGAAGTGTCCTGTGGAGTTTGGAGAGAGCCTCAGGTGATAAAGAGTCTGGATAACACTTTGCCATGATGGATAAAATGCCACCTCACACCCAAAATGGGGCCATGTCTCACTAGTTTTTAGAGTAAAACTCAAATCAAGTTGGCTATTGTCCAAAGCACCAACACCACCCTCAACCGTCTCTAGTGTTCAGGCTTTCACTGATTTGTTCTTCATACTTTCTTTTCTTTTCTTTTTTCAGTGAGTAAGATTGGCCCTGAGCTAACATCCATGCCAATCTTCCTCTATTTTTTGTGGGGGATGCTGCCACAGCATGGCTTGATGAGCAGTGTGTAGGTCTGCACCCAGGATCTGAACCCACGAGCCCCAGGCAGCTGAAGCAGAGCATGCAAACTTGACCACTACGCCACCAGGCCAGCCCTGTTCTTCATACTTTCTAACAGATACGGATTGCAGTCTTTCAGGAAAACTGTTGTTTCCTGTCTTTGTTTTATCCTATATCCAACAGCCCTTCTCTGTAGCCCCCACCAGTCAGCAAAAAGAACCACCCTAGAGGAAGGAACCTCTGGAATGGGCCCAAAGTCTGCCTGCTTTCTTCCGGGACCACCTAACTCTGTCCCTGGGTGTGAAGGCGCAGAGTGGGAGGACTGGCGGACTTCATTCGTGGAGTCACAGAGGAGCCTCACCAGAGACGACGAATGCAGAGGAAAGAATGTGGACTTCGGAGTCAGACAGACCTGGATTTGGATTCTCGCGCTGACGCTCACCTGGGGGACGTTGGGAAGTTCCTTACGCTCCTCAGCCCTCTCCTCATTAGAAAAATGGGGTTAAACTCAGGAACATCAACCATTTAATCTCTCCCTGCCCAATGTTTCCTTGGTCTCTTACCACTACAGATAGGGAAAGCGATTAAGTAACTTGCGGGTCTGAACTTATCGAAAGAATATATTTTAAACTTTTGTGAAGAAAATATGTTCTCCCACTCAAAGAAAACATTTTAACTATCTCTTCAACATCAGAAAAATGCCGGAGTTTTGTATTTGAATTATGGGTTTATATTCTGCTTCAAACCCTTTTTGAAAATTACAAGATAGAAGTTAAAAACCAAAGATACACAGAAAAAAACAAGCACACTTTCATAAAAAATGTAATAAAGAAATGAGAGAACTAAAAACATTATGTCTTTCCCTGATGTTGTTGGATACTGTTCCACAATAGTAATCAGTTTTTGTTGAGCCAGATGCAAGTTTACAGCGCTGCCTGTGGTTTACCGAGGTGGGGAGCTTGAAGGGCGGTGAGCAGTCAGTCAGCGTCGGAAGAGCTCTGGTCCTCCCTACCCTCCTTCACTTCACCCCTACCCACTCAATCCTCTTAGCCAGTTCCAAAACGAGAAAGGAAGAAGCAGTGGGTCTTAGCTTTCTTCAAGGCCACAAATCTGATGAAAACCATGGACCCTGTGCCTCTCCCCACGCCCATATGGACATCAAACGAAATGTGACATATAACTCCCGGGGGGCCCAGACCCGTGCAGAGTACTCGTAGCAGGTTTCATAGTTTTTCCCCGTATCTGTCCCCAGTCACTCTACATCATCCCTTTTTAAAATAACATATTCCAAAGAGCTGATGTCGGGAAATCGACGGGCTCCAGAGACTCCTTGCTGGGTTCCTTTTTTGTTTTATCTGTAGAAGCTAACTTCCATTCGGAGGTTTTCTGAGAAAAAAAAGTTATACTGTTTAATATAAAACTTTTGTTATTATTATTTTAAGCTTTTCCCCCTTAGTTGTTAAATTAAAGCCATGGCCTCATTCTGATCTAAAAATAAAGGAAATTATTTGCTCTGGTTATATAAAGTTGGTTACGTTCTTGTTTGAAGTTTGAGGGGTTTTTGGCACAGAAACTGCACGAATGAACATTTTGTTGCCCTTTCTCCAACTGTCAGTTCTCTTTAAACTCAAAATGAGAAGACTCTTTAGTTGTCCCTAAAGAAATGTAAAGGAAATAACCTTTTAAACATGTATTATTTATAAATCCACCACAGCAAAAACATCATCAATAATTTACTCATCCCATATGCTTGGTTTTGTTTTTTTAAAAAGCCACCGTCGTTAACTCTCACGTGCTCGACAACCCTCACGAGTGGTATGCCCCACTTGACATTTCCCACGCAGGAAAAATAAAACAGCAGCAGGCTAAGCAGTCAAACCAAATGATAATTTTAGACCACAAAGAAACATTTGATAAATAGCTCATAAGAGAGGCTCAAATTAACTCTATAATACCCACATTTTGTCCACCTAAATTTTAAGAAACAGGGAAAGACTGAGAACCTGGGGTGGGGAAAAGCAGTAAAACAAAGTCGAAACTGTTGAAATGTTCAGACATGGAAGAATCAGATAGCTACCTCTCAGCACTTCCTACGTGCCAGCCACCACGCCCAACCCCTTCCAGTCTCTTAATCCTCACAGCGACCCCATGAAGTGAGACTCAGTGTTGTAAGTGAGGATGCTGACACTCAGGCAGGGTCAGGAACTTGCCGGAGGGCCATCAGAGCTGACAAATGGCTGAGTTAGTATTCCAGGCTAGGTCTGTCGGAATCTAAAGCAAAGGCTTTAACCTTTAAGCTATACTCAAGTGCTTTTAGATGCATGAATACTTTATGAGTTCAATATATTTTTAGAGGGTTGTTATTGAAATGGGCCATGGTTAGCACTAACTTCATTATCATTCACCATGGATCCCTCGTGTGAGCTGAGGAGGCCAAAGCTAACGTGGAAAGGGAGTTGAAACGGTGGACATAATGCCAGACAGCAGTGAAGCTCCGGAGATTGCCCTGCTTGAGGCACAGGCTGACAACAGCCAAGCTGCGACTCTGGGAGGGTGGGATGGCAGCCAGGTTCACATCTTTGGGACTCTGCTGCCGGCTGTGCCATGAACATCACCAGGCTCGGCACCAGTGAAGGGCAGGCTGGGCCGTGCTCTTCCAGCCGGAACGATTGCTATGCAGACCTTTGGGAATTCCGCAGCTTCTCTCCAGCCCTTTCGCTTCACTAAATGGGCAGCAATTATCGCCGGGCCCACCGAGGCAGAAGGAAATGTGCTTAAATCATAAATCCCCTAAAACAAAAAGTTACTTCAAGGTTCCCCTTGTCCAAGAACATAGCCATTACTGTAAGAAAATTCGTTCCACTACGGGAGACCCAGCCCTACAGCTGGAAATTGGGAATAACAGTGCCAGTTGGCATGAGTTTCCTACATCTGCTGTAACACATTACCACAACCTGGTGTCTCAATACCACAGAAAGCTGCTCTCTCACAGTTCTCACGGCTGGAAGTCCAAAGTCAAGGGGTCAGGAAGGCCACGCTCCCTCTGAAGTTCCACAGGACAATCTTCCCTGGCCTCTGCCAGCTGCTGGCGGCTCCCGGCGTTCCTTGGCTTGTGGCAGCATCTCCCCAACCTCTGCCTCTGTCGTCGCATGGTCTTCTTCTCTCTGCCTGTGCATTCTCCTCTTTTGTCTCTTACAAGGAAGCTGCTCATTCAGTTTAGGTCTACTGGGCAATCAGGGTGAAGTCATCTCAAGATCACTAACTTAACTATATCTGTAAAGAACTCTTTTCAAAGAAGGCCACGTTCACAGGCACCAGGGGTTAGGACACGGACATACCTTTGCGGGGGCCGTTACTCAACCCACTGCAGCATCTCACAGGACTGCAGTGAAGATTTGGTTAGAAATTGTGTACAATGGCAGCTACTGAAGTTCTATGGGGTAACGCACGCTGACTTTCCTCTTCCAGACAGCAGCATTCCGACGCACACAACAGACTTCGGGGCTAGTGGGGAGGCCAGAAAACCTGACAGCTTTTACATAAAACGACACAGATTTCTTGTTTTTTCAAAGAAGGAAATCTGAAAAGTTACTTAAATGATGGTTCCTGATCAGTCGTTTTCAAATTTTAGTGTGCATCAGAATCAAGGGTGGGAGGCAGTCTTAAACGATTGAATTCCAGGCCTCATCCTCAGAAATGCTGACTAGTAGGTCTGGGGTGGGACCTGGCAACGGCATTTTTAGAAAGCTCCCGAGTTGCCCCTGATGCAGGTGGTCAGCACTGCACACCTGAGGAGCTCCTCCGGGGAGCCCCAGATTTCCCTGCGTCACCATAGCGGCTTCTGTGATGCTATAGAGGCAGACGTTTCTGGGACACATGCGTCCCCTTCAATTTGTATGTCACGAAACAAAGACGTTAGAGATATTCTAAAGTTGCTATCCAGGCACCGTGTTGCTTATAAAAAAGCTAATTCAACATCAGTATTTACTAAGTTCTACTGTGTTCTGGGCACAGTAACAGATACTGAAATATAGTTATAGAAAATACACGTTTATTTTTTCGAGCACCCATGGAACATTTACAAAATTTGACCTGTTAGGACCCAGAAAAGTCTTAACAAGTAACAAAGCATCTATACCATACAGAACATTGTCCACAAAATTAAAAATCAATTCCAAGATGATGCCCCAAACTTTCCTTTCTTGCAGATCTTAAAATATCTCGGCCTTCTATTTTTTTTATTGAAGTCACTGTGGTTTATAATATTATATAAATTTCACGTGTACATCTTTATGTTTCCACTTCTGTATTGATTAGGTGGCTCACCACTAAGTCTAGTTGCCAAACGTCCCATGTCTATGTGCCCCTCCACCCCTTTTGCCCACCCCTGCCCCGCTTCCCCTTCTGGGAGCCACCAATCTGCTCTCCCATCTCCGTTTGTGTACCTTCCACATATGAGTAAACTCAGATGGCATTTGTCTTTCTCTGTCTTATTTCTCGCTTAGCATAATATCCTCAAGGTCCATTCACGTTGTCGCAAAGACAAAATTTTGTCCTTTTTTTGTACAGCCTTCTATTTTCTAAGGGGCAGGAGGTAAAGCTGGTAACAGACAGAACTCATGCGGTTCAGGTTCGAATATAACCGAGATCGCATTACTCGTAAGGCCTGATGACCCGTCACCCCCGGGCCGGGAGCCCCCGCGACGCTGCCCCGCCGGCCCCCAGGCCCCGGCTGCCCGCTCCTCCGCGGGCGCGGTGTCCCCAGCGCCAGGCTGCCGCGGGCCGAGACGGCGGGAGGGGGCCCCTGCCCAGCCTGTACCCTGACGGGGAAATCGAGTCAGACAGGGAGAGCGAGGAAACCGAACTCGTGGAGAAGGCAGCGTGCTGTTGCCTGAACAAGCTGTCAGAGCATGTGCTGGACGCGCCCAGGGGCGGGGTCGCGGGAGCAGTGCCGCCGCCGTCCCCTTCGCTGGCAGTCACTGAGTGAGTCGCCTACCTCTCCGGGCGGCCGTTTCTTCCTTAAAATGAGGTGACAGGACCCGATGACCCTCAGGCCCTGTGCAGCTCTTAGTTGTACTCAATAAAAGACAGTGACATGAGCAAATATGTGGTGGTAGCCTAATATGGCTGGTGTTTCAATTTAAAAATTAGTGTAATATTTGAAGATTTGGAGCATTATTATTATAAATTCCACTCCCTATCTCCAGACTTTACCTGGAGAGAGACTGATACTGGAGACGCGCTAATAATTAGTTATGTGAGTCAGTCATGTAACAGAGCTGCCAAGAGTCACATTTAGAAATAGACCATCCAAGATTTAAACAAAGTGAGTTACGTTAACAGTGTTTTATAATTGTGCTTAAGTATTCTCAAGGATCCCCTGGCCAATCAGGGTGATCCAAGAGAGGAAGCCCACCAAGAATGTTCCAAAAACCACAGGAGCACATTTTCTATCAACTTGGTAATACCAGCTACCCAGAAAAGCTAAACACACACACATGCACGCGCGTGTGTGCACACGCGTGCACACGCACACACACAGTGAAATCAATTGAGCACTAGTGTATCCTTGATCAGGCTTCCACCCTTTTTGTGTCTTAGAGCAGCCACCTTAATTTTATCACTTAATTCAAACCCTTTCTTCAGACATTTATTAAATCAAGGAAAAGTGAGAACATTTTTTGAGAAAATATTTAAAATAAGTCTTTTGGGAACACATGAAAGTTCCCTTCAGATTGTAGGACTACTTATCACTTCATGTAGTTTCAAATTTTAGTTTCAAAGCTTTGAAAACATGCAGAGGTGGTTTTTCTCTGGAAAAATTGGCTAATTTTGAGAAGTCTCACTTGATTAAGTAATTCATATATGGATATTTTCAACGTGGAAAAATGAGCTCCCTCCAAATTCTCGTAAGGAAGAAGTTAGCGCTCATATTTGTAGGAACATTATCTCTTGCCAAGGAGAAATATTTTTTCTGTCATAGGACTGCAATTCCAAACTTGCTAACACAGGTTTAACAGGCTGTTTGGATGCCTGTGTTTAGTACCGAGAGGAAAGTAAGTTTAATGTAATCATTATGGACTGATGGATGCAACAGATGTTTGGATCTATAATGTAAACTTTGTATTTTTTTAAAAGTATCTTCACCTATTTGAATTTGTTAAAGAAAAATTTCACGAAGCCTCTAAGCGTGCACATATCACTTTGCCTGCTGGGTGACGCAGAGGCCCCCGGAGCCTTGAGCTACCCATCCCAGAGTTCGCTGAGAGCTGCTCACTGTTGTGACGACCAAAAGAACAGAAGAATGTACGATCTGCCTGGCGAGTCAACCGGAGCCTGAACTCAGAACCTAGCCTTGTTTGGGTGCGTCCTCGTCCGCGTCCTATATTTAGCCATCTCAGTTCCCGCGCAAGGGGACTCCTGATCTCATCTGTTTTGAGTTTTGTTTTGCTTGAGTGACGTAGTTTTCTCTTGCCCAGGAAGCCATGAACTCAGCTCTGTTTTTCATCTGTGGTGGCATTTTGATTTGATAGGTTAAAAAGAAGAGTTTTTCAAAAATAAACTTGATACATATTGCATATCTATCATAAAATTAAATATGCAACGTACGCAGATAATAAAGTGATAGTGTGTGGATTGTTTTGGGTTCCAAAATTTTTATCAAGTGAGAAGTATTTTGGGTAAAATCATATATGAATCCTCTGCTCAGTTCTCACTTCACACAAGAGAAATTTTGAAATTTGTGTTTGCATAACAATTTTTTAAATGCTTTAATTTCGTATAAGGCACTGCTTTGCAATGAAAGGAAACTATAATATCATCAAATAAATTATCTAGTAGGCTTACTTATGAAGTACAGAGATTTCTCAGTCCAAAATTCTATTTTTCTCTTCAAAGCACTCTTAGACACTCCCACCTCTATCCCAGACTGCTAAGAGAGAATTGGGGCATTGTGTTCGTTTCTAGGGCTGGTAGAACAAATTATCATAAACTGAGTGGATTAAGACAATAAAAATTTATTCTCTCACAGCTCTAGAGGCAAGAAACCTGAAATCACAGTGTCAGCAGGCCTGGTTCCTTGTGCGACCCCTGCGGGGGTCTGTTCGCGCCTCTCTTTGAGCTTCTGTGGCTGTCAGCAACCTGTGGCTTGTGTCAGCGCAACTCCAGTCTCTGCCTGTCCTCACGTGACCTTCTTCCCTCTGTCTCTGTGTGTCTGCATCTCCCTCTCTCTTCTCTTATAAAAACACCAGTCATCGGATTTAGGGCCCACCCTAAACCTCAATGCCTAATATATGTGTGATTAGAGTCTTCATGCTGTGTGGGGGAGGGAGGGTGAGAGAGAAAAACTACTTCAAGAAATATTTGCTAAAGGTTTTCCAAATTTGATGAAAACTATAAATACAGAAAATCAAGAAATATAACGGATACCAAGCAGAAGAAACATGAAGAAAAATAAAGTACAACAGAATAATATTCTTAAAACTAGTGATTAAAAACAGTTTTTAAAGTATACAGCGAAAAAAGGCACATTATATACAAGGCAACAAAGTAAGATAATAGTCAGACTTCTGGACAGAAACGATACACGCCAGAAGACAATGGAGCAATATCTTTAAAGTACTGAAAAGAACCTGTCAACATAGAATTCTGTTTCCAGGAAAAATATGTTTCACAATCAAAGGTGGAATAAATATTTTTGCAGATACTTAAAAGCAGGAGAACTCTCATCACCAGCAAACCTATGCTACAAAATGTTAAAGAAAGCTACTCAAGCAGAAGAGAAATAGTACCAGATAGAAATCTGGATCTAGAAAAAGAAATGAAGAGTTGGGTAAGTGATAAATATTTGAATGAATATAAAAGATGTTCTTTCTTATTTTAAAAGTTTCTTTAAAATATAATCACTTTTTTAAAGCAAAAATAAAAAATAATGTATTGTGGGGGTTATAACATAGGTGAATGTAAAATATATGACAACAATAGCACAAAAGTCAGGAGAGCAAAAATGGAAACATACTGTTGTAATGTTCTTATACTACATGTGAAATTGTATAATATGACTTGAAGATAGACTGCCATGAGTTAAAGATGCATACTATAAACTCTAAAGCAATTACTAGTACAACAAAAAAGATATAAATAAGCCAAGAAAAGAGAGAAAATGTAATAATAAAATGTATTCAATTAGTACAAAAGAAAGTAGTAAAAGAGGAGAAAGTAAACAAATAAAAGACAGGACAAGTAGAAAACAAATAGTAGGATGGTAGATTTAAACTGAACCATATTAATAAATACATTAAATGTAAATGGTCAAAACACACAGTTAAAAGAGAGAGATTGACAGATTAGTTTTTTTTAACAGCAAGACTTAATTATATGGTCCTACAAAAAAAAGTCATTTTAATTGATTTTCAGATGTTAAACTAATCTGGCATTTCTTGGATAAGTCCCACTTGATCATAGTTTCTGATCATAGTTCATAGTTTTTAATGTTCTGAATTCTGTTTGCTACTATTTTGTTGAGAATTTTTACATCTATATTTATGAAATATTGGTCTTTAGTTGTCTTGGAACTTTTTGTCTGATGTTAGTATTAGAGTAATACTGATCTCAGAAAATGATTGAGAAGGATTCCCACCTCTTTTATTTTTTGAAGAATTCATGAAGGATTGATATTAATTCTTCTTTAAATGTTTAGTAGAATTCACCAGTAATCCTCGTCTCTCCTTTGCTGGAAGTTTTCTGACGTTTTGATTACTAACTCAATCTCTTTAGTTCTTATTGGTCTATTTGTGTCTTTCTAGGAAATTGTGATTTCCTCCAACTTACCTAATTTTTTACATACAGATGTTTAAATATTCCCTTATAATCTTTTTTATTTCTGTAAAATCAATAGCAATCGTTGCCCTCTTTCATTCCTCATTTTAGTAATTTCATTATTCTCTCTTTTTTCCATGGTAAGTCTAGTTCAAAGTTTGCCAATTTTGTTGGGTTTTTTTCAAAGAGCCAACTTTTGGTTTCATTGATTTTTCCCTGTTCTTTTTCTATTGTCAACTTCATTTATTTCCACTTATTCCTTATTATTTCCTATAATAAGGAAATCCTTATTATTTCCTTCCTTCTGCTTGCTAAGGGTTTAGTTTGTTCTCCTTTTTCCAGTTTCTAAAGTGGAAGATTAGCTTATTGGTTTGAGATCTTTCTTCTTTTCTTAGTATAAGCGTTTGTTAATGTAAGTTTCCCTCTATACACTACTTTAGCTGCATACCATAAATTGTATTATTGCTTTCTTTTATCTCAAAGTAATTTCTAATTTCCCTTGTGATTTCTTCTTTGACCCATTGGTTAAGAATATGTTGTTTAGGGCTGGCCCCATGGCTTAGTGGTTAAGTGTGGCATTCTGCTTTGGCAGCCAAGGTTCACGGATTCAGATCCCAGGCACAGACCTACACTATTTGTCAGCCATGCTGTGACAGTGACATACATATAAAGTGGAGGAAGATTGGCACAGATCATAGCTCAGGGCTAATCTTCCTCACCAGAAGAAAGAAAGAAAGGAAGGAAGGAAGGAAGGAAGAATATGTTGTAATTTCCACATATTTGTTGACTTTCCCAGATTACCTTTTATTATTCATTTCCAGTTTAACTTCATATAATCAGAGAATATACATTGTATGATTTTAATCCTTTAAATTTATTATTGTTTTATGGCCTAGCATATAGTCTATCCAGAGAATATTCCATGTGCACTAGAGAAAAATATCAATTTTGCTGCTTTGGGGTAGAAAGTTCTATAGACGTCCACTAAGTCTAGTTGGTTTATAGTGCTGTTCAAGTCTTTTATTTCCTTGTTCTTCTTCTTCCCTGTCATTCTAGCCATTAAGGAAAGTAAGGAGTAAGTTGGAGTCTCCAACTATTAACGTTGAACTATATCTTGCTCCCTTCATTTCTGTGAGTTTCTGCTTCATGTATTTGAGTGCTCTGTTATTAGGTGCATATATGTTTATAACTGCTATATCTTCCTGATAAATTGACAAGTTTATCTTTACAAAACCTCCCTCTTTACCTCTAGTAACATTTTGTTTTTAAGTCTGTTTTGTCTGATGTTAGTATAGCCACTCCAGCTGTGTTTAGGTTGTTGCTTGTGCAGTGTATCTATTTCATCCTTTTACTTTCAACCTATTAGTATAGTTGAATCTAAAGTGTGTCTCTTGTAGACAGCTTATGGTTGAGCCACGCTTTTTTATCATCTGACAATATCTGCCTTTTGATCAGGTTATTTAATCCACTTAGATCTAATGTTATTATTGCTATTAAAATTGCTCTGCCATTTTGGTTTTTGCTCTGTTTGTCTCAGGTCCTGTTTGCTCCTCTGTTTCCCTTTTAGTGTCTTATTTTGTATTAGATGAATTTTTCTAGTGTAACACTTTATTTCTTTTAGTGGTTTTTTAGCTATATTTTAATTTATTTAATGGTTGATCTAGGGCTTATAATATACATCTTATCATGATCTACTTCAGATTTTTACTAACAATTCTAGTGAGATATAGGTGCTGCACTCCTACATAGGCCCTGCTTCTTGGCCCCGGCCTTCAGAAGCAGATCTATTACACTGAGCTGGGTGAGGGGGATGGGAGCAAGCCATGGGTCAAATGCCACAAACTCACTGTTTTTACCAAGATCTAGTGGACTTTCTTAAATAAATATTTCCCTATCTGCTGTATGCCCTTAGGAAAATTTCTGGAGGCTGTAACTGTTTTGTTTTAAAAAAAAATAATTTTCACCAGTTAAATAGTTGTTTCACTGGGAGAAGGATGCAGAAAGGCCTTGAAAGAAAACAAGAGTTTCACTTAAAAGAGATACAGGAAGTGGAGCATTCCAGGCAGAGGAAAAAATAAAGAAGTGAAAAAGTTGGGGTACCTGGAGATAGTAAGCAGAGCAATTTAACTACTTGATTGAGGAGTGAAGATACCATTGGATGGATAGTTTAGAGCTAGATTTTGGAGGAACTTGAATGGTAAGTTAACAAATTTGATCTTTGGGTAACAGAAACTATTGAAAAACTTGAATAAGGGATTAATATGATGGAACCATATTTAGGAACATTAACTTTATGCTATGTTTCTTTTGATGTATCAGACTTTTTGTTTTTAATAATTTATAAGTAGTTTCTCTAGACTATTTCAAGGAATTGAAAAGGATTGAAATGCATTAAATTAATTCACTTAAGATATCTGAAGATTTTAAAACCAGCACTCTTTTGATTCCAATGCTGTCATGACTTATCATAAAAATTTTAGAACCTACTGCAAACTCATAGTATGCTAGAAATATTTCTGACATTTTAGTTGAAACTTATGGAATTTATAACTTAAGACTTGAATTATATGTTTACTTAGTTTCTATATGCTTTCCAGAGAGTTCAAAACTAAGAAGGCTAATTTATTTGACATCTTATAGTTCAGTTGAGACAATTGGCAAGACTATTTTTCACTTTCTCAAACAAATATTAAGTTGAACCAAAGGAATGGCTGCTATTCAACTGTTTTTGCCTACAAAAATGGTGATTTTATATGGTACAGCTGAATGTATTGTTAGACATATTGTTACTACACATTTAATGTTCTATTTTCATTTAAAAGTGTTCACTGAGTATATATTACATGTGAGATATTAGGGTAGAGGGAACGGTTACTGAGATGAATAATAGTGATCCTTATCCTAATATACATTAAAATCTAGAAGGCTTTCAAACTTATAAGAATATAAGATTCATCTGGAGATTTTTTTTTATTAATGCAAATGCCTGGATCCCAGCCCCCACAGACTGTAATTTTTACCAAACCTGTGAAGCAGGAGTTCTCAGGCTATCCTTTCTCAAACACTGATCTATGGAGAGAAGGATTTTAATGACTACTCTGTGTGGGAGGTAAGATAGGCAGAAGTCAAAGGAGGACCAGTTTCTCCCTGAAGCTCCAAGGAATCCATAGAAGGTTCAGAAGCTGTTACCTACTCAAGCTCCTCCCGGAAACAATCAGACATGATCTTTGGAGAAAAGGATTAGGTAGAAAGAAGAATCAACTTTGGACAGCTAAGAAGACTTCCCTCAGCCCATGAGTCTCGAACTTTAGTCACAGTCTTTTTTCAAAGGTGGTCCAGAAATACGTCATTAACCCAACTAGCTCAGCTTGGTAAAAGTGTTCTAGATAGCCCAATTTCTCTTTTCTAAATAGAAAGTTCAGATTATAATTTCTAACTCATTACAATACTAAGCATCTATTTGTTCTGAGGTCAGGTCTGGGTTTTTCACAGCTTGATAAATTGTCTTTTTTACAGTGTCCTTCATCTTTTTGGTGCTCTTCGACCTTGGTCCATAACAACGATTACCAGCACAGCCATAACCTGGGCATAATGGAAGCAATCGAATATATCCTCACAACCGGTACTCCGTCTCAAGAACAACATCCTTTCTAGTGGGTCAGTCTAGAAGCTGATGACAATCCTGTTCATCCCACTGTGATAATCAGATGTGCTTTAGACAATAGACTGAGTAGAGGATTTGGCTCTGAGGAATTTGACAAATTATTCTTCTCAATACAGGTTAACCAAGAGGCTAACACTGCTGCTTTTCAAAGTATGACCATAGGTTAAAAATTTTCTAAAAAGAAAATTACAGGACTTTTATTTCTAGCAATATGACGCACTAGAAGTACTGGAAAACTTTTGAGTAAAGAACACTTAAAATGGGATTAAAAAGAGTGACATCAGCCTCATGATGGTGTGAGATGCTCCCTTTGTCTCTACTCTTCAATCTACAACTAGTAGGACATTCATAACTCAACAAAGGTTCCTCTGTTCAGCACACGAGGAACTGGAGGGATCCACACATCAGTACATCTGGGTGGACTGGAAAGCACAGAGGACGTGAAACTGAGGAAACAGCAGAGGCAGTGCCCAGGACACTAGCCCCCAACCATGGCCGCAGAGCCCACAGACCAAGTGAATCTGGTAGCAGCAGCAGAGGTGGGGCCCATGACCCCAGCAGAGGCAGTCCACTTGATTCTCCCCAAACCCCATCCTGCCACTGCAGTGCCCATGGCCACAGGGAACTGGGAAGCAGCAGTGACAGGGCCCATGACCTTGGTCTCCCCAGCTGCAGTGTCCACAACTCTGACCATCTCATCCATGGTGGTGGTGCCTGCAAACCCAACAACCTTAGACACAGTAGAGGAACCCAGGACCCTGGCTCCCCCCCCCGTCCATCTTTCCCCTCCGCCAGCCATGGCAGTGATTCTCACAACTCAGGCAACCCTGGATACAGCAGAGGCACCCACCGTCCCAGTGAACCCAATAATGACACCCGTAACCACAGCAACAGCAAAGCAACAGTGACCCCAATAATGACACCCGTAACCACAGCAACAGCAAAGCAACAGTGACCCCAGAGGCAAAACCAGCTATAATGAGGGCACCATCAACACCTTTGACAGAGGCAGTGCAGGTGGAAACTGTCCCCTCTCAAATATAGCCAGAGGCAGCTCAGGCAAGAAAAACCAAAAACTTGCGTTATACCACCACCTACTGGAATACAAAAGAAAGCTTTCTAATTACCAATGTCTTGAACTGTTAGAATAAAAGTAAACAAAGCTATACCTAAATAAGAAAGGTTTTCACTACTTCAAGTGAGCCAGCAGAGAAACAATTCATCAGGCACCATGAAAAATTATGGTAACATGATATCACAAAAAGAAAATGACAATTCTCCAGAAACCAAACTTAAAGTCACAGAAGATTGCAATCTAACTGAAAGAGAATTCAAAATAGCTGCCATGAAGAAACTCAAAGAGGCACCAAAAAAAATCAGAAAGGCAGTTCAATAAACTTAGGAATAAAATTAATGAGCCAAAGAGATTGAAACTCTAAAAAAGAACCAAACAAATTTTGGAGCTGAAAAACTCAATAAATGATGTGAAGAATGCATTAGAAAGCACTGGAAATAGAGTGGACAATATGGAAGAGAGAATTAGTGAGCTCAAGGATAGAAACCTAGAAACAATTCAGGTAGAAGAAGAGACAGAACTTAGATTTCTTAAAATAAAGAAACTCCATTAGTAATCTGACTCCATTAGAAAAGGTAACATAAAGATAAAGGGTATCTCAGAAGAAGAAGAGAGAGAGAAGGGAGCAGAGAGCTTACTTAAAGAAATAATATCTGAGAATTTCCCAAATCTGGAGAAGGAACTGGATATACAAGTCAATGAAGATAAGAGAACACCTGGGGCTGGCCCCATGGACGAGTGGTTGAGTTCGCGCGCTCTGCTGCAGGCATCCCAGTGTTTCGTTGGTTCGAATCCTGGGCGCGGACATGGCACTGCTCGTCAGACCATGCTGAGGCAGCGTCCCACATACCACAACTAGAAGAACCCACAACGAGAAATATACAACTATGTACTGGGGGGCTTTGGGGAGAAAAAGGAAAAAATAAAATCTTAAAAAAAAAAAAAAAAGATAAGAGAACACCTAATTGTCTCACTGCAAAAAGACCTTCTCAAAGACACATTATATTAAAATTGTCAAAAGTCAATGATAACGAAAGAATCTTAAAGGCAGCCAGGGGAAAAAGACAGTAACATATAAAGATGTCCCCATTAGGCTGTCAACAGATTTCTCAGCAAAAAAAACTCTGCAGGCCAGGAGAGATGGGATGACATATTTAGAATATTGAAAGATAAAAACTGCCAGCCAAGAATATTCTATCCAGCAAAGTTATCCTTCAGATATGAAAGAGAAATACTTTCTCAACCAAAAGCTGAGGTAGTTTATTGCCACTAGACCTGCCTTACAAGAAATGTTGAAAGGAGCTCTTCTACCTGAAATGAAAAGGCAAAGGTACACAAAAGTTTGAGTAAGGTGATAAATAGAGAGAATCAGAAAATTACAACTCTATTTTAGAATACAGTGCTAAACACTTAACTATAGCATAAAGGTTAGAGGGAAAAAACATTAAAAATAGCTATAGCTGCTTCAATTTGGTAATGAACTCACAACAGAAAAAGGGATAATTTGTGACAACAAAAATATAAAAGAGGAGGAAAAGGATGGACTCTGTATAGGCAAAAGAAGATAAGATGTTATCAACAGAAAAAGGACTATTTTATCTATCAGATATTTTATACAAACACCATGGTAACCACAAAACAAAAATTCAGAACAGATACATGGAACATAAAAAAAGAGGAAACTGATAACATCATAAAAAACCACCAAACTAAAATGGCAGACAGAAACACAAGAGAAAAAATGGAGACACAAAGCAATCAGAAAACAAGAGATAAAATGGCAGCAATAAGTCCTCATACATCAATAATCACCCTAAATGTAAGTGGATTGAACTCATCAATCAAAAGACAGAGCGACTGGGTGGATTAAAAAACAGGACCAAACTATATGCCACATTCAGGAGACTAATCTCAGCTCTAAAGACAAGCATGGGCTCAAAGTGAAGGGATGGAAGATGATACTCCAAGCAAATGGTAGCCAAAAGAAAGTGAGTGTAGTCATACTTATATTGGACAAAATAGACTTTAAGCCAAAAAAAAAGTAACGAGACAAAGAAGGACATCATATAATGATAATAGGGACAATCCATTAAAAAGACATAACAGTTATTACTATATATGCATCCAATATAGGAGCACCAAAATATATAAAGCAAGGGCCAGCCCTGTGGCCAAGCGTTTAAGTTTGTGCACTCCACTTCAGCAGCCCAGGGTTTCGCCAGTTTGGATCCTGGGTACAGACATGGCACTGCTCATTAGGCCATGCTGAGGCAGCGTCCCACGTGCCACAACTAGAAGGACTCACAACTAAAAAATATACCACTATATACTGGGGGGATTTGGGGAGAAAAAGCAGGGAAAAAAAAGAAGATAGGCAACAGTTAACAGTTGTTAGTTCAGATGCCAATCTTCAAAAAAAAAAAAAATATATATATATATATGGCAATTATTAACAGACCTAAAGGTAGAAATTGACAATACAATAATAGTGGGGGACTTTAATACCCACTTATATCAATGGCTAGATCATCCAGACAGAAAGTCAAGAAAGAAACATTGGCCTTAAATGACACATTAGACCAAATGGACTTAATATATATATGTAACATTCCATCCAAAAGCAGCAGAATACACATTCTTCTTAAGTGCACATGAAACATTCTCAAAAATAGACCATATGTTGGAACACAAAACGAGTCTCAGTAAATTTAAGGAGATTGAAATCATATGAAGTATCTTTTCCAACCACAATGATATGAAACTAGAAATCAATTACAAGAAAAAAGCTGGAAAAATCACAAATATGGAGATTAAACAACATGCTACTAAATGACTATTGTTCAATGAAGAAATCAAAAACTACCTAGAGACAAATGAAAATGAAAATATGATGTACCAAAATCTATGGGATGCAGCAAAAGGGGTACTAAGAGAGAAGCTTATAGCAATAAGGCCTACCTCAAGAAACAAGAAAAAGCTCAAACAATCTAAACTTACACCTTAATGAACTAGAAAAAGAAGAATAAATGAAGCCCAAAGTCAGTAGAAGGAAGGAAATAGTAAAACTCTGAGTGGAAATAAATGAAATAGAGATTAACAATACAATAGAAATGATCAATGAAACTAAGAGCTGGTTCTTTAAAAAGATAAACAGGACTGACAAAATTAGCTAGACTCACTAAGAAGAAAGAGAGAAGTCTCAAATAAATAAAATTAGAAGCAAAAGAGAAGTTGCAGGTGATACCACAGAAATGAAAAGGATTATAAGAGACTATTATGAACAGCAATATGCCAACAAACTGGACAACCTAGAAGAAATGGACAAATTCTTAGAATCATACAACCTTCCAAGACTGAATCATGAAGAAAAGGAAAATCTGCATAGACCAATCACTAACAACAAGATTGAAACAGTAATCAAAAACCTCCCAAAAGGCAAAAAGTCAGGATCAGATGGCTTCACTGGTGAATTCTACTAAACATTTGAAGAAGATTTAATACCTACCATTCTCAAACTCTTCCAAAAAAATAAAGAGGAGTAAATGCTTCCTAACTCATTTGACAAGGCCAACATTACCCTGATACCAAAATCAGACAAGAACACACACAAAAAAGAAAATTACAGACCAATATGGCTAATAAACACAGATGAAAAAATCTTTAACAAAATATTAGCAAACCAAATGCAAGAATACAGTAAAAGATTTACACATTACAGTCAAATGGGATTTATTCTAGGAATGCAGGGATGGTTCAACATCTGCAAATCAGTTGACGTGGTGCACCACATTAACAAAATGCAAGATAAAAACCATATGATCATCTCAATAGATGCAGAGAAAGCATTTGACAAGATCCAACATCCATTTATGACAAATACTCTCAACAAAATCAGTAGTGAAGGAAAGTACCTCAACATAATAAAGGCCATATATGACAAATCCACAGCCAACATCATACTCCATGGGGAAAAATTGAAAGCCATCCCCCTGAGAACAGGAACAAGACAAAGATGCCTACTTTCACCACTCTTATTTAACTTAGTATTGGAAGTCCTAGTCAGAGCAATTAGGCAAGAAAAAGAAAGAAAAGGCATCCGAATTGAAAAGGAAGAAGTAAAACTGTCACTATTTGTGGATGACATGATTTTATATATAGAAAACCCTAACGACTCCACCAAAAAACTATTAGAAATAATAAATACAGTAAAGTTGCAGGATACAAAATCAATATACAAAAATTTGTTGTGTTTCTGTAAACTAACAACAAATTAGCAGAAAGAGAAATTAAGAAAACAATTCCATTTACAATTGCAACAAAAAGAATAAAATACCTAGAAATAAACTTAACCAAGGAGGTAGAAGACCTGTACACTGAAAACTATAAGACACTGTCAAAAGAAATTGAAGAAAATAAAAAAATGGAAAGATATTCCATGCTCATAGATTGTCAGAATTAACACAGTTAAAACTTCCATATTAGCTAAAGCAATCTACAGATTCAATGCAATCCCTATCAAAATCCCAATGGCATTTTTCACAGAAATAAAACAAAAAATCCTAAAATTTGTATGGAACCACAAAGGACCCCAAATAGCCAAAGAAATCCTGAGAAAAAAGATAAAGACCAAAAGTATCACACTACTTGACTTCAAACTATACTACAAGGCTACAGTAATCAAAACAGCATGATATTTGCAGAAAAACAGAAACACAGAACAGTGGAACAAAATTGAGAGCCCAGAAATAAACCCATACTTCTATGGACAACTAATTTATGACAAAGGAGCTAGGACCATACAATGGAGAAAGGAAAGTCTCTTTAATAGTGTTGGGAAAACTGGACAGCCACATGCAAAAGAATGAAAGTAGAGCACCATCTTACACCACACACAAAAATTAACTCAAAATGGATTAAAGACTTGAATGTAAGACCTGAAACCATAAAATACATAGAAGAAAACATAAGCAATAAGCTCCATGAGATTGGTCTTAGCGATGTTTTGTGGATTTGACTCCAACGACAAGGGAAACAAAAGCAAAAAGAAACAAGTGGGACTATATCAAACTAAAAAGCTTCTGCACAGCAAAGGAAACTTTCAACAAAACAAAAAAGCAACCTATAGAATGGAGAAGACATTTGCAAATCATATATCTGATAAGGGGTTAATATCCAAAATGTGTAAAGAACTCATACAACTCAACAACAGAAAATGAAAAACCTGATTAAAAAAGTCAGAAGATATGAATAGACATTTCTAAAGAAGACAGACAGATGGCCAACAGGCACATCAAAAGATGTTCAACATCACTAATTACTAGGGAAATGCCAATCCAATAAAATATCATCTCACACCTGTTAGAATGGCTATTATCAAAAAGATAAGAAATAACAAATGTTGGAGAGGATGTGGAGAAAAGGGAACCCTCGTACACGATTGAGGGGAGTGTAAATTGGTGTAGCCTCTGTGGGAAACAGTATAGATATTCCTCAACAAATTAAGAGTAGACCTATTTTATCATCCAGCTATTCCACTTCTGGGTATTTATCTGAAGAACACAAAAATACTAATTCAAAAAGATAAATGCACTTCTATGTTCATTGCAGCATTATTTACAATATCCAAGGTACAAAAAAACCCCTAAATGTCCATCAGTGGATGAATGGATAAAGAGGATGTGGTATATACAGTCCTATGCTGCTTAAAAACAGGGATAGTGCTGAGCAATGCATTGTTAGGTGATTTCATCCTTGTGTGAAGATCACGGAATGTACTTACACAAACCTAGATGGTGTAGCCTACTACACAGCCAGGCTGTATGATACTGATCTTATGGAACCACCGTCATATATGCAGTCCATGGTTGACCAAAATGTTGTTATGCAGAGCATAACTGTATATACAATGTAATACCAGTCAGCCATAAAAAAAGATGACATCTTGGGGCTGGCCCCGTGGCCAAGTGGTTAAGTTCACACGCTCCACTGCAGGCGGCCCAGTGTTTCATTGGTTCAAATCCTGGGCACGGACCTGGCACTGCTCATCAAACCACGCTGAGGCAGCATCCCACATGCCACAACTAGAAGGACCCACAACTAAGAATATACAACTATGTACCGGGGGGCTTTGGGGAGAAAAAGGAAAAAATAAAATCTTTAAAAAAAAAAGATGATATCTTGCCATTTGCAACAACATGAATGGAAACTTGAGGATATTATGCTAAGTGAAATAGACAGAGAAAGACAAATATCATGTGATTTCACTCATATGTGGAATAAAAAAAGAAAATGAACAAATGAAAAAAACCATAGATGCAGACAACAGATTAGTCATTACCAGAGTGGGTGGGGATAGGGGGAGGGCAAAATGATTAAAGGGGGTCAATTGTATGGTGATGGATGGAAACTACACTTTTGGTGGTGAGCATGCTGTGGTATATACAGACAGTGAATTATAATGTACACCTGAAACTTATACAATGTCATAAACCAATGTTACCTCCATTTTAAAAAAATACAAAAAATCTTTTTAATGCATGGATGAGCTGGCAGGAAAGAAAGGAAAACCCTCAGAGGCAAAAAAAAACAGTGGCCCAAATGCACATAAGTAAGCAAGTCGACTCAGGGACGCGAGCAACGAAGCTGGCATTTGCCCTGAAGCAGCACCTGTTGACTCCTGGTCCCAGAGTGGGCAGAGCTCCCACCCCCTCACACACACACAAAGGCAGAGCTTGAGTTTGGGGCTGGAATCACCCCATCTCAGGGACACAGGCAACCCCAAGTGGAAAATTCAGTTAAAATGCACTATGTGCACAGGTTGGCCCTCTCCTCCTCCCCCAGGTACCTGAAAGATGCAAAGCATCTCTTTTTCAGACGGACTCATTTGAAGCCCAGTCCTCAAAAAGTTCCCACAGATAAGATTCTAAGTAATATGAATAATAGTTTTTAAAAATCACAGACACGTAAGGAAGTAAGCCACCATGAGTAAGAGTCCAAAGCAACAATAAACTACAGAATAAAACTTGCATGTTTTAGTTATTAGATTATTTATCAAATACAGATTCTGAAATATATTTCACATGTTTAAAGAGAAACAAAAGGGCTGGCCCTCTGGTGTACTGGTTAAGTTCAATGCACCACCCCCACTTCGGCAGCATGGGTTCACAGGTTCAGATTCCAGGCATGGACCTACACCACTTGTCAGCCTTGCTGTGGCAGCATCCCACATATAAAGTGGAGGAAGACTGGCACAGATGTTACC
Organism: Equus caballus; assembly: GCF_041296265.1. NCBI lineage: Eukaryota > Metazoa > Chordata > Mammalia > Perissodactyla > Equidae > Equus > Equus caballus. Next base: position 20,406,754 of record NC_091710.1, on the reverse strand, counting down.
TCAGGGCTACTCTTCCTCAGCAAAAAAAAAAAAAAAAAGAGGGAGAGAGACAGAAACAGAAGAGGTATTCATAAGTATGATGAAGGAACAAGAGACTCTCAAAATAACCTAACATATAAAAAAGAATTGAATAGAGATTCTAGATAATAAAAATATAATAATTGAAATTAGAAACTAAACAGTTGGTTTAGACTGGAGTCAGACATAATGAAAAAATGATTGGAAAAATTATTTAGAATGCAGCACAGAAGGACAGATAGAAAATATGAGAGATATTAAGAGACATGGAGGATAGAGAGAGGTCTAAAATACGTCTTAACTGGTATTCCAGAAAGAGAGGATGGAAAGAAGAAAGTCAATGCAACAGATGAAGTGATAATGGCTGAGAATTTTCTAGAATTTATGAAAGACATTAGATTCAGAAATTCTTATAAATACCAAGCAGGATAATTAAAAAGAAATCCACATCACAATGAAAATGCAGAACACCAAAGACAAATTCTCAAAAACAAGCAGGTAGAAAAGACAGATCATGCACAAAGAAAGGACATTTAGATGGAACATAAATTTATCTGCAGCAACAATGGAAGTCAGAAGGTGGTGGAATAGATCTTCAAAGGGCTCAGAAAAAACCAGTCAGCCTAGGATTGTGACCCCTATAACACTATCTGTCAAAATCGGGCGGGGCGGGGAGACAATTTCAACAAAAGAGATAACAAAACCTGAGTTAGCTAAGAGACTCTCCCTATAGTAAGACTAAAGGAGGTACTTAAGAAAGAAGGAAAGTGATCACATAAGATCAGAAATGAAAGAAAAAATAGTGAGCAAAGGAAATTATAAACGTGGATTGATGTAAACAAAAGTTTTTTATCTTGATTACTGCGTTTTTTGGTGCTTCAATAAATTTTGTGCCCAAGGCAAGTACTTCACTCACTTTCCCATGCCCTGGGGGAGAGTCTCATCATTCGGTGTGACAGGTCTCAATTTATCTCCCTATTTTCCTATCCTCATCCTCAGCTGGGCCAGAGCCCTGTGGTTCATTATCTCAAGAGAATGAAACTAGTTTTTGCTTGGTGGCAGAAAGGAGATCTGGAGTCTACTGCTTGTTATACAGACGTTCAGAAATCCTCCTGTTTTCATCCTCACACACTCATTTCACAAGTACCCAATGCCTCCAACTCCAGGCCTTTCTGGGGTTCTGTAGTGCCAAGTGACCGACGGCTTTCTCCACTGCTGGCTTAGGTTTCAGCTTTTTTGGGTTCATTATGTCAGTTATCACTCACCTGTCTCTCTTCTAGCTTCCAAAACTTGTCCTTTTCTTCCATCATCTTTGCCCTTATGAACTTATACTGTTTTTAATCCCTTTTCTAGCATTTTAATGAAGTTTCAGTTGGATGGGAGGCATTTTTCCAATCCACCATGTTTAACTGGAAGTCTGTCTCCTGTGTCTCTCTTAGGAGAGGGCACTCTCTTGGAGAACCCCAGCAGGTGTCCTCCTCATCTCACCTGCCAGAACTGTCACACACCCAGCCCGAAGCCAATCGCAGGCAAGGAGGGTGGACTCTCGCTGACTGAGAGCCTAATCATCCGGGGGGAACGGATGTTTGAGACCAACCACAGATTCACCCTCAAGAACCTTGACCAGGGCGTGGAAACGCCAGCTCCAAAACTCTTACTCAAACCAGATCACCTCTTAAACAGCAGTAGTCAAGTTTGATAACTCTTTATACCTTTAGCAAGGAGAATGGGTGTTTATTTGATCTATTACATAAATACAATGTATGGAGATGATATTTATGCGTAAAGTAGTGAGACGGTAAAGGCACGATGATAATGGTTTGTCCACTCAGACAAGACCTGGAGTCACGGGGGAGGAAAGCTTTAGAGCCTGTGGCTGCTGCCTGAGCCAGTAACAGCGGTGCAACAGCTAAACAACTAGCTAACGAGTAACAATGACCCTTTCTCTCTGCGTAAAGAGGCATTTTAAACGTCAAGGCGCTCTTAGATAGGATTATGACAGCTCTCAAGATAAATACCAAATCAAATCACTTCAAGGACTCCAGTCTTAAGGTTACAGTGATAGAACAATGGCCAAGTTGGACTGGACTGAAAAGTTTGGGCTGTTCTGTTTACCGAGGCACTGTGTGTGTGTATATACATACACATTTATCTAGGATATTAATTTGGAAACCCCAGTTCTATTTTGCAAGGCATTAAGAAAGCTTCTAACAAATTTAATCAAGTGAAGTTTTTGTCTGAAATTAAAATTTGTCATAGTCACAAGGTTCCGGCTTAACATGAAATTTAAAAAGAAAGTCAATTCATTAAATAGGAAATAAAAGGTATGGTCATATTCATTGCCTAAAAAAATAAATAAGAAAAAAACATGGAAGGGCATGTTTTCTCATAGCCCTGAGTTCTCTGCTACAAAAACCTTGTAGTTTAAGAAAGATATATGACATTAAGAGGCTCCATTTTTCTCTCCTTGTCAATGTCTCGTTAAGAGCTGTTTAGGGTGTTTTTAAACACCTGTTTTGGTGTAAATGTGGATGTGTAACTGAAAAAGAATCTGGGGTTAGTTGAGCTTGTTGCTAATGCAGAAATCCAAAACGTCACTGCCTGCTCCCAACTCCAAAGCTGCCTAACCACAGATTTTTGAAAAATAAAGATACATAAAACTATAGGCTGCTTTTAAGGAAAAGTGCACAATGGGTTACATTAAAAGTACAAATAAGTAGTGCGAATATTTTAGTACTTTTTTCTACAAATGTCCTTTATACTGATGATAAAATTTACTTCCCTACAACATCAGAGTTTTTATGTGCTATGCATATGTGAAAAAAATGTCTAAGTATGACGCCCCTTTCAGCAAACTCATGCGTTTATGACATCCCCACGGAGGACTGAAAGATTCACGGAAGAAAAGAATATAGGAAATCTTCTGCGTTTTGGAGCTAATGTATGATGTGTCTGAGAAAAAAGAAAACTAAATTACAGTCTCCTTTCTGGTGTTTAAAAAAAACAGTATGATAAATAAGATTTTCTTTTTAAAGCCAACAAAACCGCAGATAGTTGAAAATCCCGATCTGATATTCTTAAGCTGTTGTTATCATTGATAATAGAGAGAGAGGGAGATAGATGACAGCTTAAATTGAACCCAGCTTCTTCACTGCCTGTCTTACCCCATAAGATCTTGAGGGAAATGTACGGTACTGCAGAGAAAATATTGACTATTTTGAAAAAAAAGTGCAGTTTAAGCCTGTTGCTCTAGGCAACTCAACACCTCAACTCAAACAGCTTTAGAGCCAAACACTAACAGCCAAGAGTGAAAGGGCTGGGAGAGCAGACCTGCACATGCCCGGTCCAGAGGCTGGCAGCCCAGCTCCGCTCCTGCCCATTGGGCCACATAGAATGATGGGGCCAGAACTTCTGATTTTTCCAGAGAAACGTAAAATTTCAATTTGATGTGATCTCTCTTGATTTTTACTTGCTACAAACTAAAAAACATTTTAAATAGCTTGTGGCCCCACAAAATGTGTCTGCTAGCCGGATTCAGACGATGACCCTCAATTTTCTAACTCTGCTCCAGGGGAAAAACAGAGTATCTGTTCGGTAGATGATTGCTGTGTTAAGTAGGAAAACATGCAGATAGACCTTTTCGCTGAGCTAGTGTACATTGCTTAGTTGCTCTACATAACAAAGTAAGATAAATGTTTAATTTCTGTGGAATTGGGGGGCAAGAAAAAGACAAAACAATGTTCTTGAGCGTGAGTATGAAAGCGGATTTCAGCGATACGGTCGGTCGGCGGCCTGCACCCAAGGAGAGGAAGACGCTGACAGAGCGATGAGATGCTGGAGCTCGATTCTGCGCGCGCGTGGAGCGATGACTCTACCGCGAACCTCTAGCGCAAGCGTGTTCACAAAAGCATCGCGGTCGCGACGGTAGGGGAATACAAGCCACAGCTGCCCCATCGGAAGGTTAAATACGTTCTGAAAGAAACATCACAGTGTTGTTATTAAGAACGATGAATTCCAGAATGTAAATGTGTGCGAAAAAGGAGAATAATGGTTTCAGTTAATTTGTTTTAATTTAGAGAGTGACGTGTGATCACAGGCACTTCAAAGGAGGCATTATTTTCACGTGGTTGGGGCGGGCTGGGGAGAACCTGTTCTCTTTCAGATACTGCAAATATCAAGCTTTCTCTGCCATCTACTGGCTGTTGGCCTCAATTTTTAAAAAATGTCTTCTGAATAAGATATAAAGAGTAAAGAACAGCACAAACATTAATGTCCCAGCCTTAGAAACAAAATGCTGTCAATAAAGCTTGAAGCCTGCTGTCCGCGCCCCCCTCCCCTCTTTGGAAGAACCCTGTATCTTCCAATACTTGGATTGCATGTATATTATCTCGACACATTTCTTTATAATTCTTCTACATATGTATGTATCTCTAAGCAATACTGGTATTGTTTTGCTTGTTTTTAAAGTTTGTATAAATGATGTCATTCTGCATGGAATCTTCTGTATGAAATCTGCAGGTTACTTTTTAAACCTACGTTACGTTTATGAGATTCCTCCATGTTGACCAGGGCAGTCATTCTCACTGCTGTATAGAATTGCATTTAATGGATATGTCATCATGTATTTGCCCGTTTAGATAACTTCCAAATTTTTACTAATACAAACATTGCTTCTCTAAACATTCTAGAATATGTTCCCATGTGTAAATGTTGAGGTCCTTAGTTAGCAATAATGTAATTGTTTTGTCATAATGTCTAAACATCTTGTCTTTCTTGTCATTACCAAATTGTTCCTCAAAATGGTTGTATCGATTCATGCTCTGATCAGCAATGTATAAAGGGTCGTCCGTCGCTCTGCATCCTCAAGCCCGTTTGCTGTTGTCAGACGTCTGAATTATTGCAGTGCTGGTGAGTGGGCAGTGATCTCTCTGTCTGGCTTAGGTCCATGTCCTGGTGGACTTTGCACTGGATATATGAATCGACTCGGGGAGAACTTTTGCTCTTGAGTCGTTCTGTTCACAAATATGTTTTATTTAGGTCATTTTAGAGGTTTAGAATCTTCTCCATAAAGATCTTGCATTTCTTTTATTAGATTCATTCTTAGATATTTCATATTTTTAGACCATTGTAAATGTATAGTTTTAAAATGAGATTTCCTAACTGATGTTTTGGTACCAGGGTATATTAATGCAACTGATTTTTATATTGATTTTATGTCCAGTAACACTGTTAAATTCTCTTATTAACCCCTAAGACTTTATTTGCAGATTTTGTTGGATTTTCTATGAAGGCAATCATACTTTCTATGAATTTTGATGATCATTTTTTCCTTTCGGATTCTAATTCCTGTTACCTGTTTTTCTGATCTCATCACACTGTCCTGGGATGTGGTACAGCATTGAGTAGAAATGGTGAAAACCGGCACCTTTGTACAGCCCTTGGGCTTATTGGGAAGTACTCTTCAGTCCTAGTTTTTTAAGAGTTTGCTTTTTTTAAATTATAAATGCTTGTTAAAATTTATCTTTTTAGCCTTGCATACATTAACAATGTTATTTGGTCTGTCTCCTTTATTCTATTAATCTAGTGAATTACATTAATAGATTTCTCCAGACTTAAACCATCATTGCATTTTGGGGATGAACTTATGTTTATTTCAGAGTGAGCGAGCTCAGCCTGTAATTTCTTTTCTTATGCTCTTTTGTTTGGTTATGGTCTATTGGTCACTTAAAATGAACTGCGGTATATTTTCTCATGATCTGTTCTCTGTCTTGAAAACTAAAAGACTCAGTAGAAATATTTGTTCCTGAATTCTAAGAGGTCAGTGAGAACATTTACGGAATACTTCATCTCACTCTACAAATGTATAGTCTACTAAATTATATGCTAGAGGAACCTATAAAAAGAATAAAGACAAAGGGCTTCCTCATATGCCTGTGAGGAAATAGGACATTGTTGAGCCAGTCTGATTTGTCCAAGGATTCACGATTATAGGAACTTGGCTTCTTATACAAAATTGTTTCTGATCTAGCAGTTTCCGTGAGAAGGATTTTTCTTAAAAGGTTGTTACACTTAATATACTGGAAGTTCTGTTTCTTTATTTTCTGGGAATTCTGGGAGCACTAAATTTGTGAGAGTCCTTAATTAGTCTCTACAAGCCAATCAGAAGAGAGCCCCTACTTTAAGAGACTGTCATCTAATTTGTGAATACCTTCCAGGGGTAAGACAATATTTCATACATGTAAAGAAAAGTAAAGGCTTTTCTCAATCACAGCCACACAAACACCCAGAGAGCTTACAACTTCAATTTTACAGCATCGGTCGTGGGTCAGAAGGAAACAATGAAAACAAAAATTCATCAGTCCGAGTGACAAGATATCTTCCTAATTAATTTGGACTCACAAATAGACAAACAAAAACAGATTCTGTGTTATCCCTCACTCAACAAATGGACAGACCGTAAGATCAGATTCCCAAATATTGCCGCCCCCAGTGAGGAGGAACTTGTTGGCCACGTACAAACCGTAGTCACATATGCATAGGATGTTCTCGTGCCACTCACAGAGGCTGCCCTAGTGGTCCATTACACACTAGTCCCTGGACCCAGTTATGGAAAGGGACAGAGCCCAAACCGTGAAAGCACCAACAGACGACCAAGAACCAGAAACAAAATAAAAAACTTGGAATCAGAAGAAAAAACAGGGAGAAAGAATCAGAGAGTCATGAAAGTAAAGTTCTGTTTCTACTTGGAATTCCACTGAATTCCACTTGGGATTCATTCTGGGAGCCAAGAAAAGATGTGCGTGGGGTCAAATAGCTCATGAGTTGCACTTCGCGGTCAACACGGCTTAACTGGCTCTGACAGGTGAGTCCACATGGACATCCTGGCAGTGCCGCCCAAACTGTCAAAGTCTAACTGTTTTTAATTAAAAGCATGACTTGTCACACAAATATAAAGTGAGCATCTGTCAGAGATTTATCTAACTCCTTTATGAGGGAACCAGCAGGATGATAAAGCTGGTTCAGAGTGTATGAAAGACTGAATATGTATAGGTGCTAAACATAGATGCTGAAAAAACGATGGCTAGGTTAGATACAACACAGGTTAATGTTTCCACAGGGAAATGGAACTGCAAACTCTGGGGTTGTCTCTTCTACCAGATGGACGTCTCACGCATCCCTACTGGGGAAAAGGCTACAGGCTATCATGCGACTTCAGAGGGTCTCAGTCCTCAATAGTAAAGCGTGAATCAAACAGAGTTAGTTCTTAGAGAATTCAGTGGTCTTTGGGGGGCCTTAGATAATGCTCTGTAGGACACTGAAGGGACTTACAGTTATCCTTTGCCTTATTTCCATGTTTTGGATATTATTTCTTAAGAACGAATGTTTCCAAGGTGCTGAGCATCCCGCCAGGGGACTAAGGTGATGACTGGGCCCTGGCTCTCAAGTAAATTGCGCCCAGCAGGGAGACAGCCATGTAAACAAAGGTCAGTCCTGTATTACGGGTACCAGGATAGAAAGTCTCCAAAGTACCAAGGAGGGGCAATCAGGTTTACCAGGAGAACAAAAAGGCCAGGGGCATTTCCCAGGTGCTGGGGAGGAGAGGCCGTTCCAGGGAGGACAACAATCAAAGGAAGAAGGTGTGAAAAGCCAATCATTTTACTTGTCACAACCACTGATTATGGCCTTTAATTACATCCCATCCTGAACTGTCACTTAGCTGCTTCATGTAATAGCAACATTTCAGCAGCATGATATGCTTGCAGTGGGGAAATGCTGGGCAGAGATGGTCTTATGTTTTTTGAAAAAAGAGGCAGTGGGCAGCTAATGGGACTTGTAAAAATCAGGAAAATTGACATTTGGACCCTGGGTTTCAGATCCCAGCGCAGCCATGTGCCAGCTGTGAGACCTTGTGTAGGTTAATAAACCTCTCTGTGAGATCGCTTTGTGCAAAAGGGTCCCAAATCCACCTGTCACTAGCACCATGAGGTATAAACGAAGAGAGTGTTTCTCTGGAAGCTCACAGGCAGAAAGGTAGCAGAGTCCAAAGACCCCTGTGCTTTCACCATGCTGCAGGTTGGTGTGCTGGCCTGGGCAGAAAGGGCTGGGCACACACGGGAGTGCCCAGGAGAGGAATTCCACTCTCATAATAACTCTCTAGTGATGGGGGGCAGGGGCGACAGGAGGGATCATTTAGGTGAAGCCATAATTATCATAATTACGGGAACTTCCTAGAGGAAGAAATGGCCCTTTCAGAATGAGAGACCTCCAGAAGCAACCTCTAGTTTCAGCCTGTCTGACCTGTGTTCTAAAATTACACCCACGGGATTTTAATTTGTGGAGGTGACTTAGTGCCGACACAGAGAGGTCAATCTCTTGCAAGAATTTATTACAGTACATTTCCCGAGAGAAGGGGACACACCCCACCACACAGGGCAACAGGGAAAAACCAGGTTTGGTCAGGCGACAGGAGACAGGAGCAAGGGAAGGCAGAGGCCAGGGCCTTTACCGGGGTTTCCGCAGGACGGGCAGGCAGCGTATACAGGCGAGGATTGGCTAGTTTGAAGAATTCCGGGGGGCGTCGGTCTCTAGAGGTGGTCTCCAGCTGTCCCTTTCCTGGCCCTGGGGTGAGTCAGGGCAGGGGAAATGTTGGCTTGTGTGTGAGACTTAGAGAAGGGGTCGGGCAGGACACGGGCTTGGATCTGCCAGTCTGCCATGAAAGGTCTGTTCCAGGAAGCTGTCCACACCCCCAGGAATTAGCTAGCCCTGGGAGGGTGGGCTCTCCCTGGATCTGAGAGGCCCCCTGAGAAATGTCAAACATCGTAAGATACAGAAAATAAAAAACACAACGAATACAACCTGCTGGGTCAGCTTCTTGCTAAACTCCTGACGACCCTCCAGCACCACCTGGACTAGTCTCGCCTCACCTCGCCCACAGTATTGGAGGGTTAATGGCAAACCTGCCTCACAGGTTACTGGGACACTGAAGGGTAGTCGCAGACACTTCATAAATAGCAGCTGTGTGAACTGTTTCACCAGCCTGAGCTTCAATAATCCCACATCACTTTTTTTATTATAGTAAAATACACGTACCATAAAATTTACCATCTTAACCATTTTTAAGTACACACGTCAGTGGTATTAAATACATCCACCTTGCTGGGCAACCGTTGACAGCATCCATCACCGTGACTCCTTTCATCTCCTAAATCTGAACTCTATTCTGATTAAACAATAACTTCTCATGCTCCCCCACCCAGCCCCTGGCAACCATACTACTTCCTGTCTTTACAATTTTGACTACTCTAAAGTACCTCATATAAGTGGAATCATACAGTATTTATCTTTTTTGACTGGCTAATTTCATTTAGCATAATGTCCTCAAGGTTCACCCATGTTATAGCATGTCAGAGTTTCCTTCCTTTTTAAGGCTGAATAATATTTTATTGTATGTATATATCACATTTTGCTTGTCCATTCATTGAGCGATGGACACGGGTTATTTCCATGTTTTAGCTATTGTGAACAATGCTGCTATGAACATGGGTGTACAAATATCTCTTTGAGACTCTACTTTCAGTTCTTTCGTTTTATACTCAGAAGTGGGATTGCGGGATAATACGGTAGTCCTATTTTTTATTTTTTGAGGAACTGCCATATTGTCATCCACAGGAGCTGTACCATTTTACATTCCCACCAACAGTGCACAAGGGTTCCAATTTCTCCAGACCCTCACCAACACTTGTTTTCTTTTGTTTTTTCATAGTAGCCATCCTAATGAGTGTGAGGTTAAGTATCTCACTGTAGTTTTGATTTGTATTTCTCTAATGATTAGTGATATTGAGCATCTTTTTGTGTGATTATTGTCCATTCATGTATCTTCTTTGTAGAAATGGCTATTCAAGTTCTTTGCCCATTTTTGAATTGGGTTGTTTGTTATTTTGTTGTTGAGTTTTAGGAGTTCTCTATATATTCTGGATATTAATCAGTTTCTATTTTTTTTAAGATTTTATTTTTTTCCTTTTTCTCCCCAAAGTCCCCCAGTACGTAGTTGTATATTCTTCGTTGTGGGTTCTTCTAGTTGTGGCGTGTGGGACGCTGCCTCAGCGTGGTTTGATGAGCAGTGTCATGTCCACGCCCAGGATTCAAACCAACAAAACACTGGGCCGCCTGCAGCGGAACGCGCGAACTTAACCACTTGGCCACGGGGCCAGCCCCAGTTTCTATTTTTTGATAGTAGCCATCCTGATGGGTATGAAGAGGTATTTCGTTGTAGTTCTGATTTACCTTTCCCTGAGGATTAATGACATTGAGCATGTTTTCGTGTGCTTATTTGCTATTTGTGTATCTTCTTTGGAGACATATCTGCTCAAGTTCTTTGCCCATTTTTCTAATCAGGTGGTTTCAGACTAACGTTTTAATTAAGAGGCTGTAACATGAAATTTGATAAGTAAAAGTTTGTACTTGCATTTTAAAATGGAAGGAAAATTGTGGGTTTTTATTTAAGTTTCCTAAAAGAGGAAGAAGAGAGCAAGATGAAGGACACAGGTGCAGAAGCTAAAATTTCTAAATGTATCATATATTTTACATAGGACTTTAAACAATAGAGACTGGCACCAGAATCCAATTTTCCTGTGTCCTGATCCAGCATGATCTCCACTAAAACTATTTCTCAAACCAATGCTTTTTCATAAAGATTCTTTCAATCATGGCCTGACAGACACCCAGACTAGTCCATACATGTGGAAAATTCCCCCATTTTCTTAGAATTTATTTTACTTTATTCTTAAGCAACCACAAAGCACTCTTCTTTGGGAGTGATTATAAAAAAAGAATTAGTAATGCAAAAAATGTCCTTTCCTTTGCAAATGAATGAAATTCTGATAGGATATGCAAGAAATTATTTAAATTGATCTCGGGAGGGATCTAGAAGACTCGGAGAGAGTGGAGAGAGTGACCTGCTTTTTGCCGTGTGTCCTATCGTACCACTTGAATTTTGTACCACCTACATGTATACTTCTCCAAAAAGATTTTTAATTTTAATTTCAATTAAGATAAAAAAAGAGAACAATATTGAAGCAACTGACTATTTAAATAACTTAAAATATAGATTTTTGAGATAGTGTAGATGTTAAAATTTGACTTTGTCATCCACATACCTTGTGTTTTAGCCTCTAGCACATCCTTATTTGTGAATGAAGATTGTTGATAGTTTCCAGAATTAGTGCAAAAATGTAGACTAAATCTGGAGTGCACTGAGGATGAGCGGGGGCTTATTCTTTGTCCAAGGTTTTGTGGGTGTTCATCTGATTAGGAATAAGCCAAACTCACCCTTCTTTCATAGCTGTGAGCCTGTCCTACAAAGACGTTAGAAGCAAGTCCAAGGGCCTCCAGCTTGCAGCTCGGACCTTGGGAAACTTCCCTGAGGGAACAAGACAGAACGAACAGTCCAGTTCTGTGGGCTCAGATGCATGACTCTTTTGCTAGAAGCTTTAAGCTGAAAGGGCCTCACAGAAGCTTTGGTAGAAAATTCCACCAAGAAATGGTGAGTATTTTGGGATCTGGTTCATAGGTGTTAGTTAATTTTGCTCAAATATTTGTAAGCTTCCTATATGCCCTGAAATTTGTGCAGAGAAGCTCCTGAGGGCATCTCCAATTTGCTCTAGTATTTAAATACTTTCTCATGAGAGGCTGGAATGCAGTATGTTCAAAATGTGTAACCATTTCATTTTCTGAAGAGTCTGGAACCCTAGTCAGGACCTGGTTTTCAGATTTTTCACTGTTGTAAGGAATAATAGGGGCTGGCCCGGTGGCACAGTGGTTAAGTGCGCACGTTCCGCTTCAGTGGCCCAGGGTTGGCTGGTTCAGATCCCGGGTGTGGACATGGCACCACTCAACAAGCCATGCTATGGCAGGTATCCCATAGATAAAGTGGAGGAAGATCGGCATGGATGTTCACTGAGAGCCAGTCTTCCTCAGTCAAAAGAGGAAGATTGGCAGCAGATGTTAGCTCAGGACTAATCTTCCTCAAAAAAAAAAAAAAAAAGGGGAATAGTATCTTGTCTAATAGGCATGGTTTTCTTCACATATTACTTCCATCATCTAGAGTTAGAACCACTTTTTTACTTCTTAGAGGAGCAGTAGAGCATGATGGCTAAGGCGCAGGTTTTCCGGTCAGGCTGCCAGAGTCCAAACCCTGGGTCTGCCTCCTGCTGGCTGTGGGGCTCCTCTGTCCCTCAGTGGTCTCAGTTGTAACGTGAGGGTAATAATAGGATCTCCCTGACTTGTTGAGGTGTCCTGAGGATCAAATGGCAGAAAGTGTTTGGCAAGGTGTCTAAAGTACCTTAACCATGACTAGTAGATTGGCTATTTGCTATTTTTCTCCTTTTTTGTTTTTGGAAACTCGGGTGTACAAAATTAGATTAATCAGAATTCTTGGTTCACAACCCACTATCATCACTGGCCTGTGTCTGGTGCTCTTTTGTTTTATTCTTATTTCACTTGTGTTAATTGTTAATTTTTGTATATTTGCCTGTTTTAATAATAGACACACACAAACCCACTCAATCCTAGAATTGGTATATTACTAATAACTTGCATCTACGAAAGGCTCTTACCTTGTCTTATTCTTTAGCCTCCCCCTCCCAGAGATAACGACCATCTTGAATTTTGTGATACCCCCAAATACTTTAAAAAACTTCTTGCACAACATATACCTATATGTCTAAACAATACATTATTTAATTTTGTTGGTTTTGTACTTTAGAATAAAGGTAGAAAACTATATATTGTGTTCTAAGACTTGCTTTTTTGACACATTATTTTGCTATAACGATTCATCCATGTTATTTCATGAGCTCTAATTCATTGATTTCCACCGTTGTATAATATTCTGCTGTGTGACTAAACCACAGTTTATCCATTCTCCTTTCAGTGGGGATTGGGATTGTTGCCTTTTTCCTTTTTTTCTAACAGTGATTCTACGAACGCTCTTGTACCTGTCTCTGGCGCACATGCGCAAGGGTCTCTCTTGGGTATATAAATGCAACAGATGTGCCGGTTTGTGGGTCATGTGATACTAAACTTTACAAGATAATGCCAAATTGTTTCTCAAATGGGAGTACCAGTTTACATTCTCACTAGCATATGCAAAATATCGTATTGGTCCACATTCTCTCCACCACTTGGTGTTATCAGACTTCTTAACGTTTAACAGTCAAATGGGTATGAAATTATATCTCATTATGGTCTCTATTTCCATTTCTCTAATTATTGATAGGATCGAACCTTTCCTTATATGTTTATTAGACAAATGTGTTTCCACTACTGTGAAATTCCTGTTCATATCTTCAGCAGGCAGCCATATTGGCATTTAATTATTGTTGGTCAATCTAGCTATAGTTTGTCCATTAAAAAAAATTTTTTCATAGAACCAGCTTTTGGTTTCTTTAGTTTTCTCTATTGTTTTTCGATTCTCTATTTCATTAATTTCCACTTTAATATTTATTATTTTCTTCCTTCTGTGTGCTTTAGATTTAGTTTGCTGTTCTTTTTCCAGTGTCTTAAGGTGGAAGGTTAGGTTATTGATTTGAGATCTTTCTTCTTTTTTTAACTTAAGCCATAAATTTCCTCTAAGCTCTGCTTCAATCACATTCCATAAATTTTAGGTTAGTTTTTTTTTTTTTTGAGGAAGTTTAGCCCTGAGCTAACTACTGCCAGTCCTCTTTTTGCTGAGGAAGACTGGCCCTGAGCTAACATCCATGCCCATCTTACTCTACTTTACATGTGGGATGCCTGCCACAGCATGGTGTGCCAAGCCATGCCATGTCTGCACCTGGGATCTGAACCGGCGAACCCTGGGCTGCCAAGAAACGGAACATGGAAACTTAACTGCTGTGCCACTGGGAGGCCCTGAAATTTTAGTATTTTGTGTGTTCATTTTTATTTATCTTACAGTATTTTCTAATTTCTTTGTGATTTCTGGTTTGATCCATTGGATATTTGAGTGTCTTTTATAATTTTCACATTCTTGTGAGTTTATCAAATTTGTTTCCATTATTGATTTCTAATTTAATTCCATTGTGGTCAGAGAATATACATTGCATGATTTCAGGCTTTCAAACTTACTGAGACTTTTTTTTATGGCCTAGGAGATGATCCACCCTGGAAATGTTCTATCTGATGTGAAAGAATATATATTCTGCAGTGGTGGGCTCAGTGTATTATAGATGTATATTAGGTCTTGTTTGTTTATAATGTTGTTATAGTCTTCCATATTCTTTTTAATATACCTCTTAGTTGTTCTGTTCCTTATTGAACTTGGGGTATTGAAGTCTTCAACTATTATTGTTGAATTATCTATTTCTCCCTTAATTTGTCACTTTTTGCTTCATGTATTTTTTTAAAAATTTTTATTTTTTCCTTTTTTCTCCCCAAAGCGCCCAGTACATAGTTGCATTTTTTTTTTTTTTTTTTAGTTGTGGGTCCTTCTAGCTGTGGCATGTGGGATGCCGCCTCAGCACAGCTTGATGAGTGGTGCCATGTCCACACCCAGGATCCGAACCAGCAAAACCATGGGCCACCAAAGCGGAGCGAGCAAGCTTACCCACTCAGCCATGGGCTGGTCCCTGCTTCCTGTATTTTGGGGCTCTGTTGTTAGGTGCATATATGTTTATAATGGGTATATCTTCCTGATGAATTGAGCCTTTTATCATTACAAAATATCCTTTCATATCCAGTAATTTTTTTTCTTTTAAAGTCTATTTTTTCTGATATTAGCATAGTCACTTCAGCTCGGTTTTTGTTGCTGTTTGTCTGGTACGTCATTTCCATCTTTTTGCTTTCAACCTATTTTTATCTTTAATGTAAAGTAAGTCTCCTGCAGACAGTGTATAGTTGGAGCTTATTTTTCTGATTCAATCTGACAATTTCTGCCTTTTGACTGGATGTTTAATCCATTTATTTCAAATGCTATTATTGTTATAGCTGGATTTATGTCTGGCATTTTGCTTTTTGTTTTCCATATATCTCCTTTCTTGTTTCTCTATTCCTCCTTTACTACTTCCTTTTGCATTAAGTGAAAGTTTCTAGTTAATGATTTTTATTCCTTTAATGATTTTTGTCACTACACTTTGGAGTGGTTTTCTTTGTGGCTGCTGTAGGGCTTACTATGTATATCTTATCATAACCTACTTCAGAGCTACACCAACTTAATCTCAGTGAGATATAGAAGCATTGCTTCCATGTACCTTCATTACCTCTTCTCCCCTTTGTCTGATTATAATTATTAGACATACTACATCTATATATGTTACAAAGCCAACAGCACGTTGTTACGATTATTACACTATATAATTTCATATCTTCAGGAAGCTGAGAGAAGAAAGGAAAGCAAGTACATATCTATAGTTTGTTATGTTAACCTTTTATTTATCATTCTCGTTTCTCTACATTTCTTCCTATGGATTCAATTTACCACCTGGTGTTATTTCCTCACTTTAGTACAGTATACTCACAGTATTTATTGTACATCAGTACAGCTTTTCTCCTATCCACTTAGTTATTGTCAAATAGATTATATTTCTCTATGTTATAGGTCTAACAATAGAATTATACACAGTTACAAATCAGTTAAGAGAAAAAATGCAATTACACTGTCTTTTATAACACCTACATAATTACCCTTACGGGCACCTTTGCTTTTTTGATTCAAATGACTGTCGGGTGTCACTTGCTTTCAGTCTGAAAACTTCCTCTAGTACTTATTTAAGGTGGGTTGGTTAGCAATGGATCCTCTCAGTTTTCGTTTATCTGAGAGTATTTTTACTTCACCTTCATTTTTGTAGAACTGTCTATTTCTCCCTTCAATTCTGTCAGTTTTTGCTGTATATATTTTGATGGCCTGTCAGTAGGTGCATAGATGTTTATAATCATTACATCTTATTGCTGTATTGAAACTTTTATTAATATAAAATGTGTTGCTTTGCCTCTTGTAAACGTCTTTGATTTAAAGCTTATTTTGTCTAATATTAGTATAGCCATCCCTGCTCCCTTTTCCTTACTATTTGCATGGAATGTCTTTTTCCATCCTTTCACTTTTGGTCTATTTGTGTCTTTGGATCTAAAGTGAGTCTCTTAGAGATAGCATATAGTTAGATGTGTTTTTTTTTTTTTTTAAAGATTTTACATTTTTCCTTTTTCTCCCCAAAGCCCCCCAGTACATAGTTGTATATTCTTAGTTGTGGGTCCTTCTAGTTGTGGCACGTGGGATGCTGCCTCAGTGTGGTTTGATGAGCAGTGCCATGTCCGCGCCCAGGATTCGAACCACTGAAACACTGGGCCGCCTGCAACGGAGCACACAAACTTAACCACTCGGCCACGGGGCCAGCCCCGTTAGATGTGTTTTTTTTAACTCATTCTACTAATCTCTGTCTTTTGATTGAAGAGTTATTCCATCTACATTTAAAGTAATTACTGATGAGGGATTTACTTCTGTCATTTAGCTATTTAATTTTAATATGCTTTATAGCTTTTTTATCCATTTCCTGCACCACTGTCTTCTTTTGTGTTTGATTTTTTTCTATAGTGAAACATTTTAATTCCCTTCTTATGTGCTTTTGTGTATATTCTATAACCACTTTCTTTGTGGTTACCATGGGGATTGCCTTTTATGGCCTAAAGTTGTAACACTCTAATTTCAATTTATATCAGCTTAGGGGCCAGCACTGTGGCTGAGTGGTTACGTTCATATGCTCTGCTCAGTGGCCCAGGGTTTCTCTGGTTCGGATCCTGGGCGTGGACATGGCACCACTCATCAAGCCATGCTGAGGCAGCATTCCACATGCCACAACTAGACAGACCTACAACTAGAATATACAACTATGTACTGGGGGCTTTGGGGAGAAGAAGTAGTAGAGAAAAAAAAATTATATTAGCTTAACTTTGGTAATACACAAAAACTCTGCTCCATTACAACTCTGTCCCCACCTCTTCCAGTTATTGACGTCAGAAAATTACATCATTTTACATTGAGTGTTCAAAAAAATAACCTAACAATTTTTTTTATTAATGTTATGACAGATTACAACCTTGTGAGATTTCAGTTGTACATTTTTGTTAGTCATGTTGTGGGTACACCACCTCCCCCTTTGTGCCCTCCCCCCACCCCCCTTTTTCCCTGGTAACCACCGATCAGATCTCCTTGTCAATATACTAACTTCCACCTATGAGTGGAGTCATATAGAGTTCGTTTTTCTCTGACTGGCTTATTTCCTAAGAATTTTTTTAATGCATTAGTCTCTTAAGTTATGTAGAAAACAAAATGCAGTTACAAACCAAAGTTACAGTAATATTAGCCTTTAGATATTGTTTTTTTCCTAATGTTTCTTCAATCACATAGAAAACAAAAAGTGGAGTTACAAACCATTGTTACTATAATACTAGCCTTTATAATTGCCCATGTGTTTACCTTTATTGAGATCTTTATTTCTTCATACTGCTTCAAGTTAGTGTTTCCTTTTATTTCAACCTGCAGGGCTCCGTTCTACATTTCTTTCAGACAGGTCTAGCAGTAATGATTTCCCTCAGCTTTTGTTTTCTGGGAATGTCATAATTTCTCTCTCACTTTTGAAGAACAGTTTTGCCAGACAGAGAATTCTTGATTTAATTTTTTTCTTTTAGCACTTTGAATATATTGGCCCACTGCCTTCTGGCCTCCAAAGTTTTGCATGAGAAATCTGCTGATATCTTATTGAGGGTCACTTATATGTGATGAGTCACTTCTCCTTGGCTTTCAACATTCTCTCTTTGTCTTTTGACAGTTTGATTATAAGGTGTCTGAATGTGAGTCTCTTTGAGGTCATTCTACTTGGAGTTCATTGACCTTCTCAGATATTTATATTCATGTCTTTCATTAAACTTGCATTATTTTCTTAAATAATCTCCCTGCCCCTTCTCACTCTTCTCCTTCTGGGACTCTCATAAGGTATATGTTGGTCTACTAATTGCTGTCTCACAGGTCCCTTAGGCTCTGCTCCCTTTTCTTCAATCTGTTTTCTTTCTCTTGTTCACACTCAATAATTTCAATTGTCCTAGCTTCATGCTTGCTGATTCTTTCTTTTGTCTGCTCACATCTGCCTTCAAACTGTGTAGCAAATTTTTCATTTCTATTATTATACTTTTCAGCTCTAGAATTTCTTTTTAGTTTCTTTTAAGGTTTTCTGTCTTTTTATTGCTATTTTCCTTTTGTGGATACATTGCTTTCTTGACTTTCTCCATGTCTCTCTTTAGTTCTTGAAGATCTTTAAGACAATTGTTTTAAAGTCTTTGTCTAGTAGGTCTGCCATCGGCTCTTTCTCAGTGACAGTTGCTTTGGATTTACTTTTCCCTTTGAATGTGCCATACTTTCCTGTTTCATGTATGCCTAATGATTTGTTTTGTTAAAAACTGGATATTTGGATCTAATGATGTAGTAATTCTGGAAAACAGATTCCTCCCCCTCCCCAGGGTTTGCTGTTTTTGTTTGTTTTAGGTTATCTCTCAAGGCTCTGCTGGGGATCAACGTGAAGTATAAATGTAAGGTCTTCTCCAGTCTTTCTGAGCCTGCACCTTTCCCTGGGTCTGTGTGGTGACTTCTAATTTCCCTGTATGTGTAGGGGACGAATGCCCTAGTCTTTAATGCCTATCTCCCAAAAGGATAGAAAAAATGAAGTGGGAGGGAAGGCACTAGCCCTCTCGATCCCAGCATCACTCAGCCACAGGGAAGGGGTCACAGCAGCGAGAGGGATGCAACAGTGGCTGCCCACCTGTCTGTCTGCACTTTCAGATCAGAAGCACGGATCTCCGATATTTGCAGAACGTGATCCTTCGTACCCACCATGGCTTGCACAAGCTGCATGCAAGCTTCTCCTGCAACTCTTCCACTGCCTGCCATGGGGCTGGGGGTGGGAGAGGGGTAGCTGTCACTGAGCTAAGAGCTAAAATTGACTGATGTTAGCTGCAGTTTATCATTCAAGCCTTCCCCTGGAAGCTGCAAGACTTAATGGATTCCAGAATTTCAAATACTTCTATCAGACAGATTCTGCTAGTGCCATTGTTGCCCAGGTGGGGAGACAGATTCCTGGTGCTTCCTATTCCACTATCTTCCCAGAAACCTCCTTCTTTACCTTCATTTTTGGAAGATAGTTTTGCTACATAGAATATTCTTTGTTAACAAGTTTTTCCTTCAGCACTTTGAATGTGTCATCCCACTGCCCCCTGACCTTCATTTTTTCTCATGAGAAGTCAGCTGTTAATCTTATTGGGGTTCCCTTGTATATAACATCATTTTTCTCTTGCTGCTTTCTAATTTTTCTCTGTCTTTGGTTTTGATCGTTTTTACTATGATGTGTCTGGGTGTGGATCTTTTCGTGTTTATCTTACTTGGTATTTGTGGAGCTTCTTGAGTGTTTTTCATCAAATTTGGGAAGTTTTCAGCCATTATTTCTTCACATATTTTTTCTGCTCCTCTTGCTCTCTCCCTCCCTCTCCCCTTCTCCCTTCTTCTCTGCCTCCCCCACTCCCCTTGCTCCTCTCTTCTTCTGGTACTCCCATTACACATAGATTGGTGTGTGCCTTATAGTAGTCCATGCTTCTCTGAGGGTCTGCTCATTTTTCTTCATTCTTTTTTCTCTCTTTTCTTCAGATTGCATGACCTCTGTCTATCTTCAAGTTCACTGATTTTTCTTCAGAAAAATCTGTTGAGCTTCTGTAGTCAATTTTTCATTTTGGTTATTGCACTTTACAACTCCAGAATATTCATTTGGTTCTTTTTCTCTGTATCCCCTTATTGATATTTTCTTTTTGATGAGATATAGTCACCATACCTTCCTTTACTTCTTTAAGCATGGTTTCCATTACTTCTTTGAAAATGTTTATAATGGCTGCTTTGAAGTCTTTGCTTGTTAATTCTGACATCTGGGCCTCTCAGTTTCTGTTGCCTGCTTTTTTGCTCCCTGTATATGAGTTACACTTTCCTGTTTCTTTGCGTGTCTCATAACTTTTTGTTAAAAACTGGACATTTTATATTATATATGGTAGGATCTCTGAACACTGATTCTGGCTACCCTCCCCTCTCCCCAGGCTTGTTGTGTTTACTTTTTTATTTAATTACTTGGCTGCACTAATTTAGTGAAGTTTATTTCCCTTCAGTGTCAAGTCTCTTTATTCCTTAGAGGTGCCTTGGGCATGCAGTCACCTAGGGTGACAGACGTTTTAACAGGGCTTTCTTTATTTCCCTGATCTATTAAACTATCTGCCTTTGTTGGCACCACATTCAGATATCATCTCCAATTGCCAGTTGATCGCTCTGGTTTTGACAATGCCCTGGGGTGTAAATTGCTCTGCAGTCTGATTTAATTAGATTTGGGTCTTTTGCAGAGGTAGCTTTTGAGGCTAGTTAGGTTTGTTATGACCCCAGGAAGGCTCTCCTTACCTGTCTCTTTCCCTGGTTCTCTCTGATAAATTAGCTAGCCTACAATTCAGCTTGCTGCTCCTATAGAGCTACCAGCCTCCTCTTAATTGCTTACCTCTAAATTCTCCATTGTTCTTGAGAGCACCTTTAAGCTTGAGCTTCTCAACACTCTCCCAAACAAAATCAGTTCCTTCGGAGAGAGCTTCAGAGGTCTCTGTTCTTAAGGCCTGCCTCTCCCCTAGGCAAAAATCTGAGTCACTGCTCTGGAGCTAGGGGTGGGGATCATTACCTGCTTCTCTAAGATTGCCTGCTTTATAAACAGGGCTCTGTTGGTATGGCAGCCACCAGTCTTCTTGGCTTGCTTCTCCTGGCATGGAAACTTTGCCCTATGAGCAAGCTATGGAGAGGGTAATGAGGGTCCCAGTAGTCTTGGCCTGCTGCACTGGGGTAGAGCCTCCAGACTATGAGTTGGAGCTGGTTGGGGGAAGGGAGTTCTGACCTCTTCGCTGAACTCACCTGGAGTTTAGCCTCTGCAACACAAAGCTAGAGGGGCATTAGAAATACTGGTAGCCTGCCCCTCCCTGGGAGATACCACAGTCCTTAGTTGGGGGTTGGGAGAAGAGGGAGCATTGTCTTCTTGGCCATACCCACTCAGAGTGGAGCTTCTGTAGCACTGAGCTATGGGGGCTGGGGGGTGGGGTGGAGAGAGGTTAGGGAGAGAATAGGCTGTAGCATAAATACCACAGACTCTTAATGTTCTGACAAATAAAAATGGCAAGTAATAGGATATATTGGAAAATATGAGGAAGCCATTTGGTGTAAACCTAATTCAGCCTGACCTTGTCTTTCCAAAAGGGCCTGACTGAGGCATTGAGCATGCATTGTATACCTGCTTTAGAGATTCCCTATGGAAAGAGCAAAAGGCCCTTGAGATAAAAGTGCAACTTCCCTCCCCCTCCCAATGTTGGCGTCTCCTTAAGGATTAAGCATCTTTCCTTAGGCTAGAAACTGATTGCTGCACTCACCTGTGACCGCCCAGCTTGAGACAACAGACTTGCCTCCTGCTACGCCCACCAAGATAGCAGACCCACTACCTGCTGAGCCCATCAAGCGCTGTGCAGACAGGGCAATCTTGTGACTATTGTGGGAGGGACATTTCAATCATATGTAAGGCACCCTCTTTGAGGGTATATAACCACCCTGTGTACCCCCACTTCTTTGGAGTGCTCTGTTCCTTTGTGGAAATACTCTCCCGGGTTATAATCCTAAGATTTAAGCTCAGAATAAATTCACCCAAATTTTCATTTATAGATTGGTTACGGATTATTTTCGTGGACAGTTCTTACAGAGATTTAGATTTTCCTAAATGTTTCTTCATTTACTGTATGCCCTTAGGACGATATGCAGATTTTAAATGATTATTTAAAAAATTTTTTTCACCAGTGATGGTAGTTATGGTGGGCAGCAGATTGGAGATCCTCATGTAGCCATTCCAGAAGTCATCTGTTTAATGTTAATCTTGTAGTTTATCTCACCAAAAACAATTTAAGTTTATTCATATTTATCCCTTAGGATATTTAAAAAATGAAATTTTGATAATCTCAAACCCAAAATACTATTAATTTAAAAATGAATAGATTCTCAATAAATTTTTAGTTTAAAAAATATTTATCACTCAGAAGACAAAAAACTCAGAATAAAACCACATCCAAGGTAAAAAAGATATGAAGACATGAATTGTAAAAGAATATTAATTTGAGCAAACTTTTCTGTTAAGTACAATTCTAACTGCTTTTGTGCTTGTTTGTAAATCAGTTTGCTCTTTGCTATTTTTCTTTGACATCAAGGACTGTGTTTTAATACACAGCTATTTAAACCATAACACTCAGAGACACCAGCCACCACCAGCCAGGAGCAGCGCTCTTCACTCACTGTGCATGTGAATCATGGGGTCCCCAACATCAGGAAGAGTAAGGACCAAGCAAGCAAATCTGGCTTCTTTTTCCTGTAAATGCTATTCATGGCTGGCTTTCTTTAAAAAATTCTGGAACACAAATGAAGTTTTCTTTTTATAGATCTTATGGACTTTTGAATACATTATTTTCTGTTGCTTACTACTGAGTTTATAAAAGCCACAGATGTTGGGCATAAAAGCCATAGGTTTGTGTGTATAATTTTTTTTAACAACTAAAGATGACTAGCGAATATTAACTTAACCTAAAAAAAATCCCTATGAAGTGAACCTTTCATTTGCCTTCACCATTATTGTTATACTTCTAAGAAAGGGATTACACAAATTATGGTTAAAAGAAAAAAAATCTCCTCATGTACTTGGATTTCCAAGTAAAAAGTTTTGCTAATAATTTTCACCACCATCGTTTCTTTACTGCAATGACAGAATTATTTTTAGTACATGTAACAAGTATACAATTAGTAAACATTTAAATTACTTTCCAAAATTTTAAAACTTCTTTAATTAGGAATCTGATACTTCAAACTATGCTGCAGTTCAAAGTGAAGTTTATATTTGCACTATAAACAAGTATAAAGAGTGGCAACTAATTCTATTCTAATCCAAAAATCCATTTTAAAGAATGTAAGCAGAACAATTGCTTAAATGTAAATGGCACAGAGAACAGAGGACGCTGGTCAAGGACAGTTTACAAGAGGATTTTGCAGGTTTTGGAGGTTAGGCTAGTGTTCAATGGTTTCTAAGTCCCTTTTAATTCTCAAATTCTATGATTCTGTAGTTTTCCTAGCACTTAAGAAACAGCTATTCCTTCTCATCATTATGGCCAGATTATGTCACACACAAATGGAAATTTTAGGTTGTTACCATATGTGCTTAAAATAAATGTCATTCAGAATACGCTGCAACTCACATGTGTCTTCTGCCCATGTGTTCTAGATTGAGTCTTTGCCCCTGTTTGTTTCAGACTGAGTTTCGTTATGCTTGAATGGGACCTATTTTAGCCTAAATGTTCTCTTTTTCTTGGCAATGTCATAAACAACACAACAGAAAAAATGAATTTTAAAAACATTCAACAAATGTTACATCTCAAATTCTGAAATAAGCACCTGTACTCAAACTCCCTATGTTAAGCTACAATAAATTATTTCAATGCAAACAGTTGGTACACACGCTGCTTACTCAGTTCTCTCCAAATATGGCTTACGTCTGTTATAAAAAGAAAGCAGCTTCAGGTTAAATCATAATGCTAAGATGCTAAGTAATTATGATTACCACTTTTGTAATTCACTGTTGGATTCCTGGTTCTGGACGCACACACACACACAGATTTTCTTTTATGTAGATGACAATTTGGATTGAAGATATATACTTTGCAAAATATTCACTAGAGTTAGATCTAAATGTTATCAGACTATACAACTTTAAGTAATCTTCTAATATAATTTTCTATTTTTGAAATACCGGTTCACAAAAAACAAATCTCCATGAATCAAACTACTATCCTCTGGCAGCATGGCAGTAAATTATACCGAAAATCAGGTCTACAAAAGACACTTTCGAACGCCATTGTTTCATGTCTTAATTTAATACTGCCTGAAAAGATCTGTTACTCTTCAACTATCTCAGCGTACTTTGAAATATAAAATAATTCTAGTTGGAACAGTTACTCTAAATCTAAGTAATCTCTGTGGCAGTATTTGTTTATTCGGAACATATTTTCATTTCAAATATATGTAAAATTTCTTACAAAGTCAGAACACAACTCACAGTTTGAATAGAAACCTCAGTGTTTAAATCTCAACATTCAGTAAAATAAACACTACATATTAGGTTGTTTTTGAATACAAATCATTCATTTAAGAAAATGTGATATACTTTCTAACTTGTGTTAAAAGTGAAGAAATAATTTTTTATGTAAAGCCTTGACCAAAATCCATTAGTCAAGTGCAAGGTCACCATATTACGGTACAGCTCAGACTACTGCGGAAGCCCGCTGGTTAGGGTCTGGACGCAGAAGAACTGCCTCGCGGGGTGGACGCCCCTAGCTCTGGGGTGAGAGAGGAAGGCACACCAGGGATGAGGCGCCCACGTTTCCTCCTTCACTGATAACAATGCCTACTTTGTCTACTCAAGAATGCTGCTTCCACTGAAGATACTCTTCTAATTTTATAATGCCAGACAGCGGGGGACAAAAGAGAGGCCCACTTTTAAAAAATCCATTCTTTATAAAGTTATTTAACCATACTCATTAGGTATGGAATGACTCTTCATTTTCTGCTTTGAAGACAACCAATTTTTTTTAAAGTACTGACTTGCCAATTTATTTTTGACAAGTGATAAGAAAGACAAATAAATCTTCTGACTTTACAAATAAAAATGTTAATAAGAATATATATATTCTGAGAAGTTATGTCCATGATCTGATCCATACTTCTGATTTAAAATATAACTAAGTTCTCTCAATAAACGGCATTAATTTTAAACTTTAAAATTAAATCACCCTTACTGTTCTGTTCTCATTCTCTTTACTTTCTATTTTTACATTATTTCTACAAATACTCAAATTAAAAACTAAAAATCCCAAATCTTGAAACCAACTTACATTGGAGCTCTGAGGTTAGTTTATAACTTTTAAAATATTTTGTTAAAATGTAAAAACCCTGAAATTACAAACAAAAATTTTACCATTTTACAGTACATATCTAATTTATTTTTTTAAAAAAATATTCTGAACTGTTTTTATACAAGTAATCAAGTGTTATTTTTTCAAATGAAACTCCTTTATAGGCTAGAAGAGGGTATGTGGTATTGCCCATTAAAAATGAATACAAATTTCATTTTTTATGCCGGTACTTCAACTATTTCAAAGTAGTCATTTGGTAGAATCACATAACCTCTTTCTGATACATCGTCTTTTTCTTTCTGGAAGTGTACGACCTCCTTTAATTTTTCAAGCTGTCGTTCTTGTCTTCGGCATCGCTGCTGCGCGGTCTTGAGCTTCTTTCTGAGTTTTTCAACTTGTTGTTCTAGCTGATGAATCCTTTTTCTCTGGTGCATTGTATCCTCCACGGTATAGTTGTGGTCACAGAAAACTGAGAGGTTATCAGGGGTCTGAAGGGGAGGCATCAGCAATCCAATAGCAGCGTCAACCTGGGAAACCGGAGGCGTTAAAGGAGGCGGGGGAGGCTGTTCTTGCGGCTCCAGGAGATCTTCCTTCTAAAACAATAACGCAGAGTGGGTTTGAATTTAGTGACTAAAAGCAACAGTTCAAAAGAATTCATCTGTGGAATGTAAGAATACTAGAATTTTTTGTGACTCTCTGGTATAAAAACATTCCAAAATGAGAAAATCATTTAAGTTTTAATTTTACTTTTTTACCTGATGTAGGAATGGGATACAAGAAAGAACAAGAATGATTAATAAGGTTTAATTAGTACTAAACACTTAAAACTGAGGGGAAAAATACTTCGAAACTGAGCTGTCATTGACAAAGAAAAACCAAAACTCATCAACATACAAATAGGGGTATAGTGTGATCTTAAAGGAAGTTACAAATGTAGACTGAGTTTCTTAATGTGAGGATGTTTAACTTTAATAAACTGCATTTAGTATTTTTTAAAAGTATACCACTGCTAACAGTGATTATTTACATAAGTGATGGGTTCCAGGTAACATTTATTTTCTTAACAATACCCTGAATTTTCCACATTGAACACATTAATTCTACAAATAGAAAACAAGCCGATATCTTAAAACACGCATCACCTTGTCGTGCGGTTCAGTACACAGGAATATTGTGGGGACAGCATTCTCCTTCAGTAGCTTGTTGTTGCACTCTCTCTTGAAGCAGTCTGGAGTAAAGTGTTCCGAACAAATACTGCTATACTTGGTGGGTTTAAAGTTTTTTCTTCTCACAGCCGCCTCCCATTTTTTACAAAGACTGGGTCGGGTAAGAGGAAACCTGCAAAGAAGACATTATTCAGTTCTCTAACCTTATTAAAAAAAAAAAAGGTACAGACAAATTTTCCTGCTTAGAAAGGTGTTAACACCAACAGAAGACAGTTCCATTGTATTTGACTAAAACACTAGCTCCACTATCTCTTTCTTTTTTTGTGACAATTTTTAGTTATGCCTTTATTCACCTTAGTTCATTAAAAATGTACTTGTTTTCATGACCCTATAAATAAAGTGACCACCCGCTAATGTGGGATATGTCACCCCTCTCAGCATGGTGTGTTTGCTTTTTTAACAAGCAGTTTCTCTTATAGGAATCTTACTGATGACACAGCAGTTACAAGAATGTCAGATATCATGATGTATACAATCTACGCAAGACAGGCTGATTAAGAATTTACGTATGTAAACATACACATATTCCAAGTTAGCGTGTGCACAGAGGCAGGCAGCGGGAGAGCGGTGATGGGAGGTGG
This sequence comes from Equus caballus, assembly GCF_041296265.1. NCBI lineage: Eukaryota > Metazoa > Chordata > Mammalia > Perissodactyla > Equidae > Equus > Equus caballus. Next base: position 20,379,888 of record NC_091710.1, on the reverse strand, counting down.
GGGTCGGGGGCCCACACGCAGTACTGCTGCTTTTCCCTTCCATCACAGAAAAACTCACTAACAGATACACGTATGCACACACATCTAAAAACACAAGGGTGAATTGGGTGGCTCCACTATCTAGTTATCTCATTTATTAATGTTTAACTTTTTATATTGAAGACACAAAGTTTCAAGTAAAATACATACTACAGGGTGAATTTGTAGTAATTTTTATTTTTACCAGTGATTTTCTGTGTACTGTAAAACAAAACTGCACGTTTATTTGTATATGCTGTGAGCAACGATCAGTCTAACAAACATGAAGCAAGGAAATTACAGTAAAATCATAAGGATGAGAAAACAACATGATTTATCTTGATTTACCTCTTAATCTACACGAAACACGTCTGTTAGGCCCAGAGGAAGGGAGGCAGAGTTTAAATTTACTGTGATTTTACTTTTCCTGGTCAAGGATTTAGTAAGCTGGGGGCCTGGAAAGAAGCCAGAAGGATGTTTGACTCCACGTTCCCGCTCCTCTTCCAGTAAGGAACGCCAGAGCCTGACCCCGCTGTGGTCACCAAGAGCTAAGCAATCTCTAGGACAGTCCTCTTCCTTCCAGCACCGCCGTTCCACCGTCACAGCAGGGACTGCGGGAAGCAGCACTCCCGGGAGACCCCGCTGGGACGGCCACCACCGGGCCACTCGGGCACCTCGGCCCCCGACTCAAGGACTGCAAAGGCTCAGGGACGTCTGGGAGGGTGTGCCAAGATCTTTCCCATCCACTCCCAAAAACGGGTCTTTCAGATAAGGGACGAGAGGCAGCTTGGCCCCTCTTTCCATTCAATCGTGTAACAGGCGGCAGACACTCAGTATTTCTGACGTGTGAATGAAGGTTTCCAGTCCGTGTTTGTAGATTCCCTCTGCCAGATCGTTAGAAGTGGAAGGTGGGGAGCTGAATGCGAGTGATTGCGTCACCACCTCCCCGCCTCTTCCTACGCTTAAAAGTCCTGGAGGCCACTTCGTCAACTTCCAGGAATTCCAACAAATCAAGAAGCAATGCTGGCATATACGGAACTGAATCCTGAAGTGATAAGTGTTCTATCCACTCTCCAGATCTCTCCGTGCTTAGACACTCGTTTCTGTCAGGCGCCGCTCATTTTACATCACACGCAAAAACGCATCCACACCCGCTGTTCAACATAAACGGCTCCCGCCAAAAAATCTGAAGGAGTATTTAAAATTTTGCTTTTGTAATTGTTTAGCTATAAATAATTCGCATAGTTTGCCACTGATTCTAATTCCTTACTATCATCCTTTTATAGTCGGGAATTCTTGCAAAAACAATTTTAATGTAAATGCAATAAAACTTGTCGATACTGAATTACTGAATGAAAATGCCACCGTGTCACATTTTGCATACATTTGATGACCATTAAGTCATTTCCATTTTGCTGTTTCCTCGTCAAGAGAACACCTTCCCCGCTAGGACTCTGCCGGCAGCACCTCTGGATGGGCAGCCGTGACGGCCACAGGCGGGGGGCGGGCTCCCCTTTGCCGGCTGCTCTGTGCGGCCCTAACGGCCCGCGCTGACCTGTAACACGGCCGCCCACGACCGTCCAGGCACCGCGGCTGAGGGCTGGACACACGACGGCCCATCCGGCAGCACCAGCCGCTTTCTCTAAACTCAGAGGCCCCTAAAGGCTGATTCCCAGAAGCGGGCGCAGCCACGCCCTCCGTGACCCCCTGGCCAAACACCAATCCCTGACTGCGACGCTGGCCTCCGGTCCACGGCAAGGGCGAAAAGGGGGCCTTCTCCGTGTCTAAACGTCTTTGTTCCCACTTCAGTTACTTCTGAAGTTACCACCACCAGGCTTCTCCCTGACCGGTGGGGAAATTCCGACGCCTCCCGCGGGGCCTCCAGGCACCGCCCGCGGGCCCCGAACTCGCCGCCCAGAGGACGAGAAACGGTCGCCGCGGCGACGCGCGCCGAGACCGCGCAGCCCGGCCGCCGAGCGGCTCCGAGCTCAGGCGCCCCGCCCCTGCCCCCGCCCCCGCCCCGGCTCCAGGTCTCGCGCGCGGCGCGCGGCGCCTGGCTCCGCCCCCGAGCCCGACCGGCCGCGCGCCCCCGCCCCGGCTGGAGCGGCCCCCGAGGCGCGCACGGTACTTACTTGTGGAAAGAAACGGGCTTATCCTTATCGTATCGGTTCTTGCAGCCGTAGGCGGAACAGGACTGCACCATCCTTCCGGTCCTCAGTCACTTCGCTTCTGGCTCCCCAGCAGGCGGGGGAAGCTGCTATCGGTGTCGCCGCGCTCGGCTTTGACGCCCGCGGTTCTTCTGTAGCTTTGGTCAACAGTTACAGTGAAGATAGCCTCACTCGGGGGTGACTAATGTGCCCGTTTTGTTGTTTGCATTAGCAGAAAGACCACAACCATCGCCCGTCTCCCATCTCCAAGATGGCGGAGGCTGCTTCAAACTCACCTCTCGCGAGGAGTTCGTCCTACTGTCTCTGATTAGCCCTAAGGTCAGAGGTAACGTTTCCTGGGAAGCAGGCCATTGGCTGAGGCCCGGCGTGTCTTGCGGCGTGCTCAGCGTTGCGGAAGTGGGCAGGGCCTGCGAGCTTCCGGAAGGAAGAGAGGAATTATTTGGGAGCGGAGAGGAGAGGAGGGGAGGGGAGGGGAGCTAAGCGCACGCCCTGGTTCCACTCCCGTGGTGTTTTCCGTGCCTTAATTTATCCGGGGCGCTTTAGGGTGGAGAACAATCCGCTCTGCTGGGTCTGCTGGCCTGAGGGGCACAGGTGTAAAGCTGAGGTCGTTGGTTGATTGCGCCCATTCTTGAAGGGGCGGCCACGGATAGTGTATGGTTTGTAGAACTTTGTGGGCTCCTTGTCCAGACCGCTAACCTTCATCCCATCACCTGTCTCTTCGGGTATCGCAAGGCTCTGCGAGGAGCCCAGGTGCAGAGTTTTAGCAATGAAAGCCCCCCACCGCTCCCCCGCCGAACCTTCCCGGGACCCTCAGTGGGTTGTGGGCAGCCGCCGCCAGGTCGACGCTCCTGAGGTCGGCCGTTTGCGTGGTGATCTCCAGGTGTTTGGCGGAAATCGAACTGCGACAGCGAGGTTCACAGCGGAGGGAGGTTCTGCCTCCGTGTTGCGTGCCCCTCCTGTGTGTAGATCAGAGCCTGGAGGCCTGAGAGCGGCCTCTTGAGTAATTTCATGGCTCTGACACTTTTTCCGACCCCCCACCCTTTAAATGTTGATGTTACCCCAGGGTTCCATCCTCTGCCCTCCTCTCGCTCTAAACACCCTGCTGCTTGAACTGTGTCAAATGCTGTGATTTTCTAAATCTTGAATTTCCTAGGTAAATCTGTTCTGCCTTCAGTGTTATCAACTGAATTATCTATTCAGTTGCTTAAGCCAGAAACCTTAGAGTCATCTTAGATTTCTTGCACACCCTCCACGTCCCTTTGATGACCAGTTAATTTTATAGAGTAAATACTTAAATCCATCCCTTTCTATCTCCTTTGTCTGTTCTTATCAGGCCCGCATGGTCTCTTACTCTTGCAGCAACCTGAAACTGTCCAGGTCTCCAGTGTTGCCTCTTTCCAATCTGTCCTCCACAGAAACTGACACTCCCTTGCTCACATCCTTCAGAAGCTACCCTCTCTTCTGGATAAAATCCAAACTTCTTATGGTGAGCCATAAAGCCCTTTAGGATCTGGTACGTCTGCTTATTCACTATTTATCTCCCTCCACTTGTCTTTAACTTTGTACAGAGGGCAGAATTTGTCCTGGCTTCCTTAAATAGGCTATTTCCCTTGGCCTGAAATGCCCTTCCCTGACCTGTCCACCCTTAAAATGTGCCCTGAGTGTTATGTTTTCAAAGAAGCTTTACTTACCCTCTCTTCCTAGCCTCCCTAAGTTAGGCACCTCTCTTGTTCCACTGAAAACTTCCACTGAGCTCCATATACAATTACGAACCTTATTGTAATGTCTGAGTACTTGTCTGTCTTCCTCATCAGAACCAAGATCCTGTTGAGGACAAGGACTGTGTCTTAGTGTTGTAACCCTGGCAGCTTGCAGTGTCTGGCATAAATTAAGTATCCAGAAAATGTTGCTTAAATCAACCAGTCCTAGAAACCGAATGTCTAAAATGGTCCCAGGGGCCCACTGGGTGGTGCAGCGGTTAAGTGCGCATGTTCCGCTTGGCACCCCAGGGTTCGCTGGTTCGGATCCCGGGTGTGGACATGGCACTGCTTGGCAAGCCATGCTGTGGCAGGCATCCCACATATAAAGTAGAGGAGGATGTGCACAGACGTTAGCTCAGGGCCAGTCTTCCTCAGCAAAAAAAGAGGAGGATTGGCAGCAGTTAGCTCAGGGCTAATCTTCCTCAAAAAAATAAAATAAATAAATAAATAAAATGTTTTCAGAGCCATATCCCTGTACCAAAGTACCAGAATAATAGTTTATTAGCGTTTCCAGGGGTATTGAGAGAGGTGGCAATTTCCTCTGTGGTTTGCTGTGCAATAAAAATCAGAATGTGATACCTGTTTGTGAACTGAAAAAGTATATTTTCACTAGAAAAAGTATATTTTCATTAGAGTTCACTGAAATCCTTTACTCATCAACTGATGGAACAGTTATTGACTGAACGTTGCTGTGTTCTGATTTCTGCCCTCATGAAGCTTAATCAAATAGGGGTTGGAGGTGGCAGACCAAGAACATAGGTGAAAGGTGCCATGTAGGGGTGAGGGGGTTGTGATTTTAAATGCGATGGACAGTGTTAAGAACAACAGGCCCCAAACAGAGTCATTGCCTCCATGACAGGAAACCAAGACTTCATTGCAGTTTCAGCCTCCCCCAGAAGTGTGACCTTTAACCAGTGAATCTGGAATTAGTGAGGTAATCTGCATGATAGACCCCCCCGGCCCTTCCCCCAAAGGAAGGTGACCTTGCCTGAAACAATCCACCTATTAGAAACTTCCTCTCCTCCTCTTGCCTGTGAAAGCCATTTTGTACAGCCCCTGGAGCTCCCTTCTATTTACTAGATGGGGTGCCGCCTGATTCATGAGTCTTGCATAAAGCCAATTTGACGTTTAATTTACTCAGTTGAATTTTGTGTCTTAACAACAGGATAGGCCTAATGGAGGAAGTGACTACTGAGCAAAGATTTGGAGTTGGTGAGAGTTTACGTGGATATCTAGGGGAAGAAGCTTGCAGGCAGAGTGAATGGCTAAGGCAAAACTCCTGAGGCTCAGTGTCCCAGTGTTCAAGCGACAGCAAAGAGGCCGGTGTGGCTGGAGCAGAGTGAGCCAGAGGGGACAAATATGAGAGAAGGTCAGAGGAAATGGGACAAGGTCATGGAGGGCTTTGGGTAAGGATTTTGACTTTCACTGAGTGAAATGAAGAGCAGACTTAAGCAGAGGAGCGAGACAGTCTTAAAATGGTCACTCTGCTGTGTTGAGTATAGATAGCAGGGGGCAACTTAGAGGCAGGGAGTCTGGTAGTGTTACTGAAACCAAAGTGGGTTCCCTCCTGGCAAGTTAAATAAGACTCTCCACCAGAGTAGTTGTCTCACAAAGTAAAGTGTATTTGCAGCAAATAGACCGTGAGGAGTCATTTCCAAAGTCATGGCGTCTTCGAACAAAGGGAAGCAGGGACGTTTATTTCGGATGGGTAATAAATATTCAAAAGGGAGAGGTGGGTATTTGCTTGCGCAGGCTCAGCTGGAAAACACGCTTGCACACACCCTGCTGGGAACGGTAATAAGGCCTAAGCTCCTCCTGGAGAGATCTTAGCATTCAAAATGAGGCAAAGGTCACAGGCATAGCTCCCCTGTGAGGCCTGGTCCGTTCAGGGTGGGTGGTGATTGCGTCTTCTTAACATAACAAAAGGGAAAAACAACTTGGAAAAACAGTTAAATGCTTCCACACCCACCCTTGAGTTTTGGGGCAACTAGTGGGTGACAGTAGGAAGGCTTCCGTGGTAATATAGGTGAGAGGAGGTGATGGCTTATACCTGGGAGGTAACAATGAAGGAGAGATCTTTCCTTGTCTCTTCTCCCTTCCTTTTCCTTTTGTTTCTTTATTAACTTTTATTTATTGACCACCTATTATAGTGGTGGCATTATGCCAGGTCTGGGAATATATTGGTGAGCAAGACTAACATAGTCCCTATCTTCATAGAGCTTATATTCTAGTGAGGGGAAGACAGACAATAAAAATATAAATGAAATAACATTGTGCTAAGATGCCGCAATACATTAGGATGCTGTAAGGGTGAATAAGGGAAGAAAGGGTCACCACTGCTTTAGCTTGGCAGGTAGGTAGTCTGGCTGAGGAGGGAACATTTGACCTGAGAACCAAAGAAGGAAGAAAATCTGGTAATGTGAGGAATGAAGGTGGGGAGGCCAGGGAAAGCATGCCCAGCACAGGCAGTAGAGGATTCCATCTTTTCTGGGAACTGAGTGGAGGCTGTGGTGGTAGAGCCCAGGGAGCCAGGGCAGAAGGGCATGAAGGGAGGCTGAAGTAGGGGAGTTGGTGGCTTGGGTTTTAAGTGCAGTGGGAAGCCACGGGACCATTTTAAGCAGGGGAGAGACGTGACCTAATAAACACTTGCAAAAGGTCATTCTGGTTATTGTGTGATATTAGAGGGGCAACAGTGCAAATGAGCAGGTAATTAAGAGGCAGCTGCAGGCAAGCAAGAGATGTTGGTAGCTTGGTCTAAAGTGGTGACAGTGGATATATATGTGGGAGGTAGAAACACCAGGGTTTGCTGATAGATGGAGATGAGAATGAGGAAGAGAGAGGAATCCAGGTATCAAGGGTTTCTGGCTTGAGCCTGAGTTTCTGGCTTGAGCATTTAGATAGATTGACGGTGGTGCCATTTACTGAGATGCAGATGGCCTTTGAAAAAGAAGAGAGCTAAGTCCCCTACAAAAAGAGGACTTGGAGGGGTGGGAGGGTTTAGGAACCTGGGTCACCGGCTGTGGGGTTGTAGGACTGGGGAATGTCAGGAAAGAAAGAAAGTATAAAGTAGTTCTCAGAGGCTGGGCACGCAAGCTAATAAAGAAGCGCGCAGTCACTGGCCAGTGCGGAGGGCCCTTTTGAGGTTTATGATCATCAGTCAATTTCGAATGGAACCCATCCATTTAGTTGTTACCTGGTTGGATTTCCCTCAAGAAGTTCTCTTCTTCACTCCCCTTTCTTCTGTTTTCTCTCTCCTGGCTATCCATAATTTGGAATGAAATATACATTTTAATTATTTGTTGAATATAATCCTAATGTTTCCTTACTTCAGAATGGTAAATTTATTGGTAAGTGACTTGCATACAATTAAAAAACATATATTGAACTGAATGTTGAATTTTTCTTGGTAAAACATCCCCCAAACTAAATTTTCACTGTGTGGTCTGCCAGTTAACTTATTTGATTAATAGAAAATTAGTTTTCACTTCCTCTAAACTAACTTACACTCGTTGTCTGTTTTTCTTCTTTTTCCTTTGCCCATGTCTTCTTAACATTTCCTAAAGTTGAAATGATTGTTCTTTACTTGTCAAGGGGTGACTGCAAGGAAGCATTTTTACTTTCAAAGATGTCTGTCTGCCTTTTAAATGTTGATGGAAACCACCCAAAATGTCCATTAACAATTGAATGAATAAATTGTGGTACAGTCATACAATGGAATACTATGCAGGAATCAAAATAAAGAAGCTACAAGCCACAGCACTGTGGACCCACAACAGAAGGTTGAAAAAGTCAGACACCAAAGAAAATATACTGTATGATTCTGTTTTTTTGTAGAGTAAAAAAATGTAGGTAAAACTTAAGTTAGAAGAGGTTACTTTTGAGGAAGGAGGCAAGGAAGGAGGGCTTCTGGGATGCTGGTGGTGTAGCTCTTGACCGAGGTGATGTTTAAACGCTGTGTTCACTTTATAATTCATCATCTGACCTTTATGATTTATAAAATGTTTGGCGTGTGTTCTACTTTAATAAGACAGTATATAAGCAAAAAAGGGCCACAGAAGATATGCAAAATTGCCCTTTTTTCTTACAGAATGAGATATATGCTCATTTGACCCCTTCAATAAATATCAAAAATGAATATATGCCTTAGCTTTATGTGACCATTTAAGGGAAAGAGAATAAATAGGGATAAACTGAAGGTTAGTTAAAAGTCTGATGTTTTTCAAAGTCTTAAGAGGCCAAGAACTAATTCATTTACTAATAGAACACATTTAAGGAAAAAAAGAAAATTTAACCCTTGACATTAAAAGGGTAAGTTTTGTCACAATTATTCCAGAAGGATAAACTTTGTCTTCTTGTTTGATAAACTGAAGAAAAATCAGCCACTTATTTTGATGGAGGAGAGAGCTAAGGGTTAAAGATGTTTAAATTCACTGATATCTATCGGTTTAGATTTTAATTTCTTTTTTCTATTTTTAAGATTGGCACCTAACATCTATTGCCAGTCTTTTTTTTCCTTTTAATTTTTCTTCTTCTTCTCCCAAAGCCCCCCAGTACAGAGTTGTATCTTCTAGTTGTAGGTCCCCCTGCTTGTGCTATGTGAGACGCCACCTCAGCATGGCCTGATGAGCGGTGCCATGTCCGTGCCCAGGGTCCAAACCAGCGAAACCCCAGGCCACTGAAGCAGAGCACGTGAACTTAACCACTCAGCCACAGGGCCAGCTCCTTAATTTCTGTCTTACTACACTTTTTCTATAAACAGTTTTTATTAAAAATTACCTGACCATTCATTCTCTCTGGACCTCATTATCTTTATCTGTAGAGTAAGGCTGTGGGACTCAGTGAAGAATTCTTTTTTTTTAAAGTTAATTTTTATTGAGTTGATGATAGTTTACAATCTTGTGAAATTTCAGTTATACATTACTGTTTGTCAGTCGTGTAACCCAATTATTGTTTGTCAGTCGTGCACCCCTTCACCCTTTGTGCCCACCTCACCCCCCAACCCTTTCCCCTGGTAGCCACTAATCTGTTCTCTTTGTCTACATGTTTAAATTCCTCATATGAGTGGAGTCATACAGAGATTGTCCTTCTCTATCTGGCTTATTTCAGTGAAGAATTCTTAATTTGGAATCCATGAATGGTCAGGTCTTTGAATCCCCTGAAAAATGAGTTCAGATTACATATACATATGTATATATGCATTTTTCTGGGGAGTTATCTATAGCTTTAATCTGATTTTCACAGAAAAAACACAGAAACTAGCCAATTTCTAAGATCCCTTATAGCTCTAATATTCTAGGATTAGTGAAACAAAGATTTTCTTTTTTTTTTGAGGAAGATTAGCCCTGAGCTAACATCTGCTGCCAATCCTCCTCTTTTTGCTAAGGAAGACTGGCCCTGAGCTAACAACCCTGCCCATCTTCCTCTACTTTATACATGGGACGCCTACCACAACATGGCTTGCCAAGCGGTACCATGTCCGCACCCAGGATCCGAACCCGTGAACCCCAGGCTGCCGAAGCAGAATGTGTGAACTTAAGCGCTGCACCACCAGGCTGGCCCCCTAGAGTAATTTTCATTAGATATAGTAGATATAAATTATAGGTTTTCTCTATAATTAGAAGGGTTAGTGTTTTGATCTGAACATCAGGTATCTTTAAGTAGTTTTTTAAAAAACATGTTTTTAGGGCCAGCCCTGGTGGCCTAGTGTTTAAGATTGGTGCACTCCACTTTGGCAGCCTAGTTTCGGTTCCTGGGTGCAGACCTACACCACTTGTCTGTTAGTGGCCATGCTGTGGCAGCAGCTCACATACAAAAAGAGGAAGACTGGTGGTGGATGTTAGCTCAGGGCAAATCTTCCTTGGCAAAAAGACAATTTAAAAATTTATGTTTTTAAACAGAATATAAACTGTTAGGTATCAGTGAGTTTTAAACATCTTTAGCCCTTAGCCCTCAGCCCTCTCCTACATCACATGATAGATTCCCCTCAAAAGGCTCAGAGCCATACACCGCTAGTCTGAGAGAGGATAAGGACAGTGTCCAGACATGCTCAGTGTCCCTAACAGGGGGTCACTCCTCTCAGGTACCCTTCGGGCACATGGAACAGGTCAGAGGATGCACATGGATGAAGAAGAGTGACTGGCAACGCCTCAAATGTGCTTGCACTCAAGGACTCGATGCTTAAAACAAATACTGATGCCATGAAGAGGGTCTGGTTCTGACAGAACAGCAAAAGCTCAGTGGCTGTCTTTATCTCTGTGGTAGCATCGCCTCCTGTCAGCAGCCCTTGACCTACTGGCCTAGTCCGGGGAGACTCTGAAGTCTCAGGGCCTTAAAACCTTCAGTGCCCTTTCCAATTCCAACCCAGCTGGAACCCAGGTTTTGGGTTGCTGTTTAGCACAACAGAAGAGCCTAGGGTACATTTAGTGTTTCAAAGAGCAGAGAGGAGGAGGGGAGAGAGTCGGTGTAAACATAGGGCACAGACTCAGCAAAGAACATTCCAGTTATCAGTTTCATAATTTCAGTTATCAAATGTACACTCAAAAGAAACAGGAGTGGGGAATCAAGGAACAGGCCTACTCTAATTCCAATCCCACCCTACTGTCCAGAGTTAATACAGACTGCCCAGATGAAGTAATTTTCCTCAAAAGGAAAACACTTCTACTTTTTAAATTTAAAAATATCTGAGCAAAATTAATTAGAAATATGATGAGATATTGGATGTCCATTAGTGAAAAAGAAAGCCCCTGCAACCATTATACTGGATGCTGTTTCTGGAGTTCTGAATATTAAACAAACAACAGCAAAGAAACAGGCACGTAACACCTATATTTCCATTTTAGATATGTTGCTTTTATTCAAAAGAATAGCTGCTTGACAAACTTAAATCACAAGGTTTGAACCAAACCAAACCGTCGATCCACTGCAACAACTCTGGGAGGTAGGTGCCTGCACAGCCACAGGCACCAGCACAGTCCTTTCTTCCCTTGCTCTCAAAGGCTGAGAGCTGCAGTACTGAAACCGCTGTTCCAGGCGGCAGTTAGAACAAGTGTTTCCTCCATCCTGTTCCCCACAGAGCTGCCCAAGTTATCATCTGCTCCTGGGGTTAGACCATCTGTTTTTGTGAAAGTTACAATCTTGCTGTTTACAAAAATACAAATTGTTGCTTTGATTTGTATGGTTTAACTCTGAGTCCTAGAAGGATTACTATAATGTTTAAAACACTGATTGACTCTACTTGCTTTAAATATTCTTTCAGATCCCATCTACATTTATTATTGGTGATCAATAAAGATGACATAATAAGCAGACAGATCTAAAATTCTGAGATGTCAGCATGTTCCCTTTTCAATTTAATAAGACTTCAGATCACACAGTTTTTTATGTTACAAAATTTGGTACAATACACTTCTACCAGGAAAGTCTTAGGAATTCTAAATATTACAATAAAATTATTGTAACTAGAAGCAGAGCAGAACACATGCACAGAAAATTAAATCCTTTCAAAACGACACCGCTGCAGCCCACACCAAATCTGTAATTGGTAGGAAATGTGTTTCTAGTCTGGTAAATGGTGGTGTAACAAACTCCTACTCATCAGCTTGTCAGGTTGGTGACTACAGCTGACATGTTTTCTATGAAGTATGCCACCCTATTAGATGTTTGATTTGGAAGTGTAGAATTAGGATTCAGGAAATCTCGATATACCATCTTTCTAGACCTTTCCTTTGAGGAGCACCCAAGCTATCCTAATCCACTGTGTTCCAGAAGACTTTGAAAGGTCCCAGTTTCTCCCCTGCGTCCCCTCTGCATACCAGTCTTCGCTTCTCTGAACCCACACAGGAGGCCTAGGAAGCGTCTAACACCAGTTCAGTCACTTATTTGTGTGCGGCTTCAGGCAAAAAAGCTTTCGTCTTTAACATAGAGATTCCACCTATGAAAAGGAAGGCAATGCCCTGCCTTCTTCACATAATTCTTAAGGACAAAATGAAAAGTATGTGAGAAATCGCTTTAATTATAGTGTGCTATATTTAAGCATTATTGTTTTTCTCTATGACAAGCAACAGCTTTGTCCTAGGCCCAAAATGAGAAAACACTACTGATATTTCATTTGGCATCTTGTTAGTTGATGGCTAATCTGATTAACTTGGGAGAATGTGACCAATTTCTTCTTTTTCTCCCTATGTATTTATAGTGAAGCTCACTAATACATGAATAACAGTGTGACCATCAGTGATTACAGGTGACAGAGCTAACACGAGCCTTGGGCATCAGTGACTCGGTCCAGTTCACTAATGAGCAGTGCCAGTGAGAGTCAGGATTTCATAATACTCGTGGTTTTAATTCTTATCAAACAGAAAACTGCAGCAGAGAGCGTTAGATACTTAATGCTGTAGCCATCAAAGAACCAACAGAACTTTCCTCCTGAATCACCTCAGACGGCACTGGCTCATTCTGCATGAGATGGATGTATCTGGGCTATATGCTCCCATTTGGGGACAGGATTACAAAAGTTTTCTGACAAGAGAAAACTAACCACATTTGTCCATTCTGTTGCTATAGCTCACCAGTAATTTCTCTTGTCAAATTTAAATAGTGTTCCTAATATCCTCCTAAGTCTTTGATGCTCAAAGTCATGAAGATCCACTTTCCTCAGAAATGCATCAAACTACTACGTGTTGCAGTATTATCCAGGTTCCTGAAAAAAATTCCCTTTTATAAGTTACTTTTATATACTATTCCTATAAAAGGACCAAACTCTTGTTTAACTGTCATAACTAAGACCATCAAGTGTGCTGACCAGAGATTAATATCTTACATCTTGTCACTTTTTCTATTAAGAAGTGTTTTCTAAACCAGAATAGAAATCAAATTATAAAGTTCAAGTTTCTTCTTTCACTTTCAGCTGATAATGGAGAACTTTATATCAGAATGGAAAAGCAGAACTGCTCCAAATGCACAAAACTTAGCTAGTACTAAAAAAATGACTTTTCCCCAATATTGTACAATATTTTATTGTAACAAAAATATTTAGATGAGTCTTATAGCAATAGATTATCGCATAGGTACTCACTGAGAAGGACAAATTGGGTAAACTATACTGTTAACAGTATCTTACTATACAGCCAATTAATGAGTAATTTGGGGGAAAAGAGAAAGATTGAAAAGCATCCCTTTTTATGTAATTCCATATTTTTTCCAGAGACAAAGTGTTGTCCAAAGACAACACACGATCAAGATACAACTGTAAATTATTATAATTCTAACCTTAATATTAGAATCTGCAACATGTAAAAATTCCAGTCCTATATGGCTAGGCATTTGCCAAATGATAATCAAATGTTTGTTGTCATACGGTGGTTTTAAGCTTGTAAGATAATTTTCAGATGCTTTACACTGCCATGGGTCCTTCTGTCTGATTTTACACATTAGCTCTAATACTTCAGTAAACATTGATTTTCATCTGTTCAGTCTCTGTGTTATCACTTCTCGGTACATAATAGAGATGTAGATAAGCAACAAAAAGATGACAAAGAAATCATCTAGAAAGCCTAGAATCCCAAACAAGGCTTCAGGTACAAAGTCTAGAGGTGATATAAGATAGAAAAAAGCCCCCATTAAACAAAGTATTATCCTGATACGGAACATCCAGAAAAGGCCCCCGACTGAAAACATTTCCCTGAAAGCATGCCGCAGTAAAGTGGGTAGGTCCATAATTCTTTCCATGATCTGGTAGGGGGAAGAACAAATATTACAATTTGACATCTAATGTGGCAGACTTCAAAATGATATAATTTTCTTGCAACGTGCAAACTCAGTTAACATGAATTAAGGAGTTTCACATATTGATTGAACACTATTTTATAGTTACACATGTTATCTAAAAACAGTCTTTTGATTACTAGGTTCTTATAAAATAGGTCATTGCAGCTAACTGAAAAGCAATTAAAATGTCAACAAACTCAAAATATAGGCTATCGTAATGCAGAACTCAAGTTCTCTCTAATTTGAGATAGTAAAATAAACCAAATGAAGGAATAATGAGTAGGATAGAGTCTGAGGCTTGAGCTTAAGTCTCAGCTTTAAAGTCAGACGTGGGTTTGAATTCAAAGTCAATCACTTATTAGCGAAGTGACCTTGGGAAAAGTTGTTTAACCTACTAGAGATAAGTCAACAACTAATTGCTTATTTATCTGCCACAAGGACTATTAAGAACTAAAAGAGATATTGTATATAAAAGACCTTTATAAATTCCCAGACAATATATACGTAGTATATATTAAACACATCAACTTTGATGGCTTTGACAGTCTAAGAATAGCAATGAAACTGATTCCTTCGTAGGACGTTTATGCTGTTTAGTTTAAGTGAATTACTAATTGCTGCAAAAATTTTTGGAATGCCAGGCCCTACTTTTCTGAAAATAATTGTTTCTGAATATGTACAGAAACACATCAATCACTAGGTTTTTACATAAATGAGCCTAATTTTCACAGCTGAAATTTGACAAATTACATAAATTTTTAGCAATTGAAGGATGTGGAGAAATTGGAGCGCTTATACACTGTTGGTGGGAATGAACGGCCCCTTTGGAAACATGAAACATTTTGGCACTTCCTCAAAATGTTAAACATAGAGTTATCAAAATACCCAGCAATTCCACAAGGCTTACACCCAAGAGGAATAAAAACACATGTCCACACAAAAACTGCTACATGAATATTAATGGCAGCATTATTCATAATAGCCAAAAAATGGAAATAATTCAAATGTCCATCAACTGTGAAGAGATAAACAAAATGTGACATATTATTTGGCCATAAAAAGCAATGATGTACTGAGATGTGTTGCAACATGAACTTTGAAAACATTATGCTAAGTGAAATAAGCCAGAGACAAAAGGCTATATATTATATGGTCCCATTTAAACGAAACAATGAAATATCCAGAATAGCCAAATCTATAAGAGACAGAAACTACACTAGTGGTTGCCAAGGACTGGGGAGAGAGGAGAATGGGAAGGAACTGCTAAAGCTTTTGGGGTGATGAAAATATTCTAAAATTAAGATTATGGTGATAAGTAGATTATATCTACTCTAAATTTACTAAAAACCATTGGATTGTATACTTTAAACAGGTGCACTTTATTGCATGTAAATTATGTCTAAATAAAGATGTTGAAAAAAAAAGAAAGTACGAATATCTATTTGTATGACCTTGAGCAAGTCAGTTTGTTCTCCGACTGCAAAGTGCTCCTTTGTTCTGTAGTTGCTGACAACCAGGTCCAAGGTCCCATGCAGTAATGAACTACTGTGACTCTCAACACAGCTGCTTCTATTAACCTCATTTCTCAGGGGTTGGTCCACACCAGGGAAACTGACCAGAGGAAGTCAGTCACTTCCTGTGGTCATTCCACTGCCCACAGTTCAGCTATTTTTAGCCATCTATATAAATATTATAACTCCAATTGTAGGTATGTATTTTATTTAACAAGTGCCAAATAAGCTGAGGAGATGGAGACAAAAATGGGAAGAATTGAGCAAGTGATGAGAAAACAATTTTAAAATTCCACCAGATAAAGAAAATCTTGTAACTCTTTGGAAAATTGGTCACAAAAGAACAAAAATGGACTTTTTAGAATCACTTCCTATGTTTTCTATTCTTTATGGAAGAAACTAATATTTAAAGCAAAACAGCGACACAGCTTTCACAAGGTCTGTGGTGAACTGCTTTAAATATTCTAAGGACAAGCCAGTATGTTTTTTGAACACTTTTCTATCCTTTATCAGAGCTATTTTGTTCACTTCTCATATGGTATCATTTATACAAAATCTGTAATAATTAGATAAGAAATATGAAATGGGTTATTAAGAAATGTTTGTATATTAATCACAATCATACTCCTTTGAGTAACTTTGAACGAGGGAGAATACCAAAGTAGGAGCTAAATGTCTTCATTATATTGTAATTTCATCACATACTAGACTTTCCTACTCATTAAATATCTGACACCTACAAAACAATAGTAATTGAGCAATGGTATGCTTCACATTAAAAATATGAATAAATATCCTAAAATGATGTTTTTTAAGTTCAGTGCTAGTTCTTGAATTTGAAACATGTTGACTTTCAGAGAATCATCCTATAGATGTCACTGGAAGATATGTAAAAAACTGCTGCGTGAAAAATAGCAGAAGAGGCTTCCAAATAACTATGGAGGACAATAGTGATTGGATTAAGTTTTTGTTGTTGCTTAAACATCTAAAAGATTTACCCATTATTATCCACAACAGGTGAAACTGCATGCCTGTGATGTCCATGACATCACAGAAAAAGGAATATGTGCGAGGAGGCACACGGGTTAATGCTGAGCGTTTTAATAGCTTCTACTCTCGGCTGGAAGTAGTAGTATCAATTTTTATCTTAAGGCTAACTCATTAATTTATTCAGTAAACATTAAGGGCCTACTGTATCCCAAGCACTGAATTTGGGAATAAGAATATAGTAATGAGTAAATAAACCCAGTCCTTGCCCTCATGAAGCTTCTAGACTACTGAGAGAAAGACAATGAACAAGACCTGAGTACTGTTTGTGAAAAAGCTATGAAGGAAGTGTACAGAGGGCAATACTAGAGAATACCTCAGTTGATCAGGGAAAGCCTCTCTGTGGAAGGTCTGTTTAAGAAGGACCTAAAGGATGAAAAGTCAGAAGAGCAGAGGGACAAGCATTGCAAACAGAGGAAATGGCATGTGTGAACGCATTAAGGTGGAAAGACTGCGAGTGTCTTCTGAGAGCTGAAAGGAGGCCAGTGTAGCTGAAGTATGGTGGGTGCCGGGGAGAGTGGCCCAAGGTGTAGAGACCGAGGGAGGTCTTGGGTCATGCAGGGCCTTGTAAGCCACAAGTAGGGAGTTGGAACATTATTCCAAAATGGAAGTTTTAAAACACAAGAGCTTCACGGTCTTACTTATGTTTTCAAAATATTACTTGGGGGGCTGGCCCAGTGGTGCAGCAGTTAAGTTTGCATGTTCCATTTTGGTGGCTTGGGGTTCGCCAGTTTGGATCCCGGGTGCGGACATGGCACCGCTTGGCAAGCCATGCTGTGGTAGGTGTCCTAACATATAAAGTAGAGGAAGATGGGCATGGATGTTAGCTCAGGGCCAGTCTTCCTTAGCAAAAAGAGGAGGATTGGCAGCAGATGTTAGCTCAGGGCTAATCTTCCTCAAAAAGAAAAAGTTACTTGGGCTGCTGTGCAGAGAAAAATGTCAAAGTGAGGGGCTGGCCCTGTGGCCAAGTGGTTAAGTTCGTGTGCTCTGCTTCGGTGCCCCAGGGTTTTACCTGTTCAGATCCTGGGTGTGGACCTAGCCCCACTCATCAGGCTATGCTGAGGCGGTGTCCCACATTGCAGAACTAGAAGGGCCTACAACTAGAATATACAACTATGTACCGGGGGGCTTTGGAGAGAAGAAAAGAAAAGATTGGCAACAGATGTTAGCTCAGGGCTGATCTTACAAAAGTCAAAGTGAAGAGGCCACTGCAGCTGTCCCAAGCAAGAGATGGTGGTGGCTTGAACCAGCATGATGGCTACAGACACAGGATGCTTTTATGAGGTAAGAATGACAGGATCCACAAAAAAGAGAAAAGAAATGATACAACTTATCTATAGATCAAATGAGGGAGAGGAGGAAGTTAAAACTGAGCTGAGAAAGGCTGAGAAGAGACTGAACTGAGTTAAGGAGGGAATCAGTTCGATATTATGCATGTCAAGTTTGAGATGCCTATTGAACATCCAAGTGGAGATGAAGGCTAAGCAGCTGGATAGCCAAAGTCAAGAGCTCGGAGGAGAAGTCTAGGCTTTCCACATACATTTGTACTTAGTATGTTCTGGGTTTTGAAGTGCATATTCAGTCATACACACACTACTAGAATTCTTTGTTTGATTTTCAGAAAACTGGAATGAGTCAGTAAAATGTGACAGTTTTTAATCTACCAAATGCCTTTTTCGGGGGAGGTCAACTGTAGAATTAATGTGTTCTTTAAAAATAGAATGCTTTTGAATAGCTAAGATGACATTAAAAAAACCCCTCTAAAACCTTAAGGAAACATTTCAAACAGGTGGCCGGGGTAAATAAAACAGAGTGGAACACCATTGTAAAACTCTCCAGGAGTTCTCAGTTTAAGTTTTCTCATAAGACAAACCCTATTTATTTTAGAATTACATAGGAGTTGATAATTTTACATTTCCCTCCAGTTTTTCCTATTGCTTTTTTGCTAGTATCTCATAAAGAGTTTGGTAATGTCTGTTTTTTTTTTTTAGATAGAAAACTGTAGTCCTTGGGAAAGCTGTGACTCAGTGAATGACAACAATGATGACGGTAAAAACTTTACCCAACACACATAACTGAGAGATTTTTCATAGTCAAAGAATATTTGTTGGTAAATCTCACTTTACAAAAGAGAAGTATCATTCTCCTCTAACTTTGCACCTGTTATAACATTACTTACAGATCTGGGCTGCCCTGAGAATCTCCGGTTATAATCATTAATATCTTGACGCAATGGTGTGACATCCTGAGACTGGTCATTTTCACTAAAGACTGTTAGCAGTAAGGTTACCTGTATATCACAGAAAAAAATTGTTACAACTTTCTGCATTACTTCTTTTCATTTTGTATTATTATTCAATAGAATGAGAAAAGCTTCTGAATTTACATTTCACTCATTTCTTTTTAGTAAAGGAAACATGGTGGGGGAATAAATTATTATTGCCTTACAATAAAATCCAATGCAAAATGGCAATTTCGTTGTGTGAACATCACAGAGTGTACTTAACAAACCTAGATCGTCTAGCCTACTACATACCTAGGCCACATGGTACTAATCTCATGGGACCTGTATGCAGTCCGTCATTGACTGAACATTGTTGTGTGGCTCATGACTCTAATGATGTCTGAGAGTGAGGACTTCTGCCTGGGGTGTCCAGAAAGCTTGAAACTTACGCTAGCGCTTGAAATGCACCAGCCCTTGAAATGCTGGTGTGTGAGTATGTGCATTCAGGAGAGAAGTAGTGAGCATGCTCCAGTCAGAGGCAGCAGCCTGTGCATTACTATTTCCAGTGAAACAGGAGGTGGAGCACTTGCCACTTGTCTTGCCTCCAGGATGAATTACTCTACAGTTAAGGAACCAAAAGTTATTATATTAACACAATCATATCTTCACCTTTCTAGCTCTAGCCAATTTATGGGTGGTCCAAAGGATACCATCTGCTAATGCATATATCTGCCCTACGAAAAGCCTCAGTAGAGCCAAGAAGAGTGAGGTGGCAGAACTAATTCTTTAATGAAGGACCTATGGCCTGGTCTCAGTGTTGCTGGCGGATACCTTAAGATGATGAGAGGTGGTATTGGCAAAAAAGCTTCAGTGTTGACTGCCTAGTGTCACACATCAAATCAGCGGTGAAGCAGTACCAAAAAAAAAATCAATTTTCCTCCTGACCATGTGATAAAAAGTCAAATGTGAAAGAGGTAGAAGTTGGGAATCTAGAAGCAAGAAAGAAGAGAAAAACCTGAACTTCTCTCTCTACACCAAAAAAAAGGGCAGTGATGGGGGCAAAGTGGATAGCCAGAACAAAGGCTGAAAGGTATATATACGAGTGTGTGTATGTGCATGTATGTGTATATATATTTAACAATACCTCCTATATGGTTTTATCTAGATAAATTCCAAAAATCAGGCAAAACTAAACAATCTTAGACCTAGCTAAGGTCATAAAACTATAGGAAATCAAGGGAATGCTCATCATACAAGTCAGACAGTGGTTGAGAGGGAGAGGGTGGAGGTTTCGGAGGGGCCCTAGGAGGCTTCTGGGACTGCTGGCCAGCTTGTTTCCTCATCTCAGCGTTGATGCTCGAGTGCTGCTTTGTGATAATTCAGTGAGCTGTACTTCTCTGTTTTGTGTGCTTTTCTGTATGTCTGTTATAGTTAACAAAGAATTTTTGAAAAATGATCGCCTCTTCTATCATTTACTTTATTTGTTGGTCTCTGTGGGTTTATGCCTTCACAAAGTGTCCTTTCTGTTGTTTCAGTGGGGTTGCAAGAGGAAGCAAAAGTAAATATATGCGTTCAACTTGACGTCTTTACCTGGAAGCTCTCTATCCTTTGTAGGACTTCACTGTGCACACTGGAAGACTTCCCAAGGAAATGCTGTCTTTTTACAAGTTCATAACTTGTTATCAGAAAGGTATATATTTTTAAATGAAAAATAAAATAAGTATAAAAGAAATTATGAAAAACTGTATACAACTGATAGAATGTTCTATTTTGCTATATTTACTAATTAAAAAACTAAGAACTTTAGTTTCTCAGATTTTTCAGTATTTTTTCTAGTTTGTCAAAAAAAATTGAGAAAATTTGGCATATCTCATCTGTGCTGACATTTCAGTCTTCAATATATGTTTATAAAAACTTACTGCCTCCCTCCTGAGGTAGCTTCCACGCTAACTATAACGTTCTATCTGTCCTGGATAATGCAATGTGGTTATGCCTCCAAAAGGGACATTTAAAAAAATTATTCTTCATCATTTAAAGCTATCTGAACCCTCACTGGAGAAGGGCAGATTAAAAATAAATTAAAAAGGAAAAACAATTTTTTTCCAGAGCAGTATAGGGAGGGGATATTTGCTTACTCGTGATCAAGTTCAGTGATCCCTTTGCTGGTATTACAACACCTATTAGGATTTGGGCGAGGAATCATTCACCAGTTGCTTTTCACTACAACTGAAGGATTTCAAAGGGAATTCTCTTGTTTTGAGACGTCTTAAAGACATTTAAAAAAAATACCGGGGTAACATCATAGAAGCTTTGGATAAATGAAGTTCTAGTGAAAATATCAAAATAAATGAAAAGTTAGACACAAAAGTATAAAAATTTACAAAATGAACTGGCATAAATGATGCTTTCTGGATACAAACATTACCGTTTGTCTACAGATTGGACAACTGATTGCCCCCAGCCATGAACCATATCGCCAGTACGCAATAATGCAGGTACCTAATGGGAAAAAAACCCCATCAGTAGGGATGTTTTAAAGTCCATGTATCCTGAGAAACTTTCAAA
Organism: Equus caballus; assembly: GCF_041296265.1. Lineage (NCBI taxonomy): Eukaryota > Metazoa > Chordata > Mammalia > Perissodactyla > Equidae > Equus > Equus caballus. Next base: position 20,358,833 of record NC_091710.1, on the reverse strand, counting down.
TATGTGAAATATTTTAACAGTACCACCTTATTTTAAAATATTTTTTACTTCATCCAACCCTTCAAATTCAAATCTAAAAACAACTCCCAGCCACTGAAAAATATTTTTATTTAAACTACCAGCTAAGATACAGACATTTTTACACAATCAAAAGCAAGCATGCATCAACTCCTTCAAATGCTATGAGGCTTAATAGAAAATACTGCATTTCCTATGTAAAATAAATAAAACACTAATTAAACATCATTGTAAATATGACAACCAACAAATCACAGCATAGGTTTTCTGTTCCAAATTTGGTATGTATGTTACAAAAATAGAACTACTTTTCTAAGAGTTTAGAAAGCCAAGTTACTTAAGTATGAATAATAGTAATGAAGTAGTACAAGCAAGGAACCAAAGGATACAAAGAGTAATGCTCTCTGCCCTGATGAAGTTCATAATCCACTTCAATAATGGAATCAACGTTAGACTGGATGGATTTGACTCTTCTGCTTGAAGGTGTTCATGAGCAGCAAAACAGCTAAAAGCAACCTAAAGGAAGAGTTTGCAGACCTTGAAAAGTGGCAGGTGAGCAAGAGTTCAGACCAGGAACAAATGAATTTTTAAATACTGTGTGATGTTTAAGGGGCCAATTCGTTTTCTTCTCTGCAGGACACCTGTTTCTGGGGCCATCCAGGTCCCAGTGTGAATCTGAACCAAGTGCTTCTGTCTCCCTTCTACCCCCAGGGTCTTCTCTCTAGTGTTACTCTTGCCTGAGCAACCTAGCTTAGCCCTCCTGTGTTCCCTATGCTGATTCTTCCAGATCAAATAAATGTCCTGAATTCAGAAGAAGCAATGACAATCAAATTGAAGAGACCCAGGTGACATACTTAAATCAATCAGAAGGTATTAAATCTTGAACTGTGTAATACTAAGTAAGTACAAAAGGAGTGCAGAGAGGGAGGATTCTCTGGGATGCATTAGAGTAACCTGTAGAGGAGAAAGGATCTGAACTGAACTTTGTAGAAGTAAGACTTAGGCAGAAAACAGGAGGGAGGACGCTCCAGGGTTTATGAATAGCAAGAGCAACACCAAGGCAGAAATAAATGGTGTGTGGAGGCCGGTGAGCAAACCCGAGGCTGAGCACAGGCCGTCCAAACAGGACCCCACAGTGACTGTGGGGAGAAACCGGCTTGACAGTGTAAAAGCCAAACAATCCCTATTTGATCTCTTCTCCTCCTTTCAGAGGGCTCTGTTAATTAGATATTTTTTTTTTTAAAGATTTTATTTTTTTCCTTTTTCTCCCCAAAGCCCCCCGGTACATAGTTGTATATTCTTCGTTGTGGGTCCTTCCACTTGTGGCATGTGGGACGCTGCCTCAGCGTGGTTTGATGAGCAGTGCCATGTCCGCGCCCAGGATTCAAACCAACGAAACACTGGGCCGCCTGCAGCGGAGCGCACGAACTTAACCACTCGGCCACAGGGCCAGCCCCTGGATAATATTTTTTAAGTACTTTGAGCAATCTAATTTCACATAGAAACTATATGAAAGCAAAATTTGTATCTGATAGTAGTATTATTACATCTGTAATGATACCTTAGATTTAGCTTCTCACCCAAAAGTTCAGTGTGTTTTGACATATATTAAGTGTTTCAATCTCACATCTCTTCTCTACAAATTAGGGTATAAATGTCCTTGTTTTGCAAGTCACGTAAGGGACGCTTGCCTGCACTGAAAAGCTATGGTCCAGCAAATGGGACACTTCAGCTCACACACATCTGCAATGACACGCTTTCCCCTTTTCTTTAAAAAGACAGATCCACCTAAATAAGATGCTGGGAAAGATGACTCAATGACTTTAATCTGGGGCACAATCTCTCTAAATCTGTGTATTTGTAAAATGGGAATAAGACCTCATACGACTGCTGGAGAATCAAATAACATAAGGTGAGTTACGAATGCAAGTAAGGTGAAATCTGTTGCTGCTATTCTTAACTCACCGTAAAGGAGCGGAGCGGTAGTTCCCCGTACAGAAACAACGCTAAAGTACTCCTGATGCACGTGGCATCAATGGACTTGAGCTACTATTCAAAGAAGCACATTTCTGTTTGAGAAGCTGAATAGTGTTTTTTAACCTGTGAACCTACAGACAGTAAATCAAAGTGTCTACCAAGTAGAGCAGGATATCAGAAGCAATCTACCCTATTACCTCAGACCCAGAGGTAAAAGCAAGAACACAGTCCAGCCATCTTTCATCTGACCGGGTTATCCACTCAGTGAATTACCTAACCCTCGATTGGCAAACAGAGTTCATCTTGCCTGCCAGGCCTCACTGATTCCTAACACCTGCCTGCAGTGCTGCATGACGATGGTTGAGGCCACATCCAGACTCAGAAATAGAGCATCAAAGTGATGAGGAGTATCTACCAGAGAGGAGGAAACATGTCTGCTTTCTCTGATAGCCGTTTAATTTTCCCAGTCTCATCTTCATTATTTTTGCTGCTCATTAACATTTCTAGCAGATAATTAAAGACAGACACTAAAATAGCGTTTTATAATTTGTTAGCTACTTAGGCAAAAACCTTAGGGAAGAGGTTGAAATTAATGGATGAGGTAATAATGGGATTTGTCAGTACCTATTAAATGAGCACAAGGTATAGGAAACCCTGCATTGCATGGTATGGATTTCAAATACTTACATCATCCCCAACAGCATAAATAATAACATTACATACTTAAGAATTCTATATAGTGAATCTTAGACAAAAGATACAGAGGAGAAAGCAATTTATAGGATCATTCTGTTCTATAGTTTAAATTAGTCTTTATATGGAAATTGGGTACATTTGGGGAGCAGTTAGAACCCTATCTTGAATACAGCTATTCAAACAGAAGAAATACTACCAATAAAAAAGTATTTTTCGTGACTGGCTAAATCTTAAGTAGAGAGTAGTTGTATAAGCCACCAATCACATCGTTGAATTGAGCATATGGTTTGAAGTTAGATCTAGGTTTAAAACCTGGCTATGTCCCTTAGCAGCTGGGTTACACTTGGTAAAACTTCTTAACATCTCTGAGCCTTGGTTTCCTCATCTGTAGGGCTAGATGAGATGAAGTATGTTAGGTGTCCAGCACATAGTAGGTTTGTAATCACTGACTCTCCCCAATCTTGTATGACCGTAACAAGCAATGACTATATGGTATCTCATTATTCTCCACAAACTCTTTCCAGAGGGTCAGGAAAAAATGCCCAGGAGTAGAAGGCACCCCTTACTGATACTAAGTAAGCGTGACCACAACATTCCCTTCTGTTTTTTAAAAGATTTTATTTTTCCTTCTTCTTCCCAAAGCCCCCCAGCACATAGTTGTATATTTTTAGCTGTGGGTCCTTCTAGTTGCGGCAGGTGGGATGCCGCCTCAGCATGGCTTGATGAGCGGTGCCATGTCCGTGTCCAGGATCCGAACCGGTGAAACCCTGGGCCGCCGGAGTGGAGTGTGTGAACTTAACCACTTGGCCACAGGGCCGGCCCCACAACATTCCCTTCTTGTCCCACTACATGCTCTAGGTTTTCTCATTCTCCCTCATCAGACCTCTTGGGGCCACAAAGAAAGAGAGGCTAAGAACTTTTGTACTGACTCAGAGTCAAAAAGAGGCAGCAGAGCTAAGGGATGTTCTCTGAGAGAAGCTTCCTGCCTTGGGAAGGAGGAGTAATCAACGAAACCACCAAAGAGTGACGAGCAAGGAGGGATTATTGATGTGCTTGAATTACCATCCAAAGAAACACATTTCTGTTTATCAAGAAACTGAATAACTAGTGTTTTAAATTTCTGAACCCACAGACACTAAATAAAAGTGGCTGACAAGTAGAACAGGCTATCAGAACCCATCTACCCTGCTCACGAAATACAAATGTGACAAAGAGAAAAATTAGGAATCCAGCCTGTGTACAAACATGGTCTAAATCGTCACGTTTACCAAGTACAGCACTGTTTGCTTACCACAAAAGAGATGTCCACAGTTTGTTTCAACAGGGAAGGAGGCCTGATGTAAGCAGATTGGACAGTACATGTCAGTGTAAAACTGGTGTCGAGTGGCAGCTGGCGCATCCTGATGAGAAAATACGTACATATATATACACATATGACACACAGAGGCTTTTCAAAATTATCTTTCTGTTAAATTATACTTAAGAATACCGTCAATACTGTGCAATCCTCACCAATTTTTAGATGTGCCACAGTTTGAGGTCTTATAAATTTGATAAAGTATGAGGCTATATTGTTGTTTTATTTAAACTGCACGGTCTCTATCCTCCTTCCTGAACACAATTTAAAGATAAAAACCTAGAGGAACTCAGGAGTTTCTCTTTTACTCCATTAGAATAAGTTATTCTGAGTAACAAAAGGCTGAGCTAATGCGTAAGCTAAAGAATAAGAAATGTCAAGCTATGTCCCAAGTATTAGCTGCCTTTCATTTTTAACATCGCTTTCATTCAGACATCCCTGACAAGTGTTGCATGTATGCTGCACCTCACAAGAGACCAGAATTAAACTTTGAGAGAAGAATAATTGGTCATTTGGAAAGGAGAAAAGTTTAAGACTACTGGTAACTTGAACTTAATCCTTCACATGGTCAGATTATCAAATTTTAATGTTTCTCAGTTATATCACTATTGTGATTGTAACAGGAATGTTGAATAGAATCACCAGTACAAGAAGCATCAGATATCAAAGAACCCACTAGAATGTGAGTGCTATGAGGACAAGGACTTCATTTGTAGGACTCATTGAGTAATACTCTAGGAACTAGAGAATTATCTAGTACTAGTACCTAATGTGTCTCTCTTTTACTTAACAAAACCTGTTGTTTGTTTTGCTGTTTTTTGGTGAGGAAGATTGGCCCTGAGCGAACATCTGTGCCAGTCTTCCTCTATTTTGTATATGGGATGCCACCACAGCATGGCTTGACGAGAGGTGTGTAGATCCACGCCTGGGACTGAACCTGAGAGCCCTGGGCTGCCGAAGTGGAGCATGCGAACTTAACCACTACGCCACCAGGCCAGCCCCACAAAACTTGTTTGTATGGCACCCAGCACACATCTTATAAACAAAGTAGCTTGCATTAAAAATATCAAATTATCAAAAAAAGGTATCAAATTGCTAAGTATGAGCTATTCTTAATTGCAAACTAAATCAAAGATTTTTATCACCCCAAATTAATAAACCATAACTAAAATCCCCTATGTCCTAAAACAGTCCTAAAATACTCGAATATTCTATAAGCCAAAGTCACACCTTGATATTATAGTCTTTTATGTCATTTTTAATGGTGCAGAAAAGAAAAACATACATCACTTAATGTCCCCTTCTCTACCTTTTCTCTTCATTATTCTTTTTTGGAAATTAATTTACAAAAAACCAATTACCAGTGCTGTCCAAGAGAACTTTATGCAATAATGGAAATCTTTATCTGTGCTGTCCAATACAGTAGCCACTAGCCACGTGTGGCTATTGAGTACTTGAAATGTGGCTTATGTGACTAAAGTACTGAATTTTTTATTTTACTTAGTTTTATTTAATTTAAAATTAAGTAGCCACGTGTGGCTAGTACCTACCATATAGGACAGCACAGAATAGGCTAAGTTACTAGCTTTATTCAAATGAGAACTATATGTCATGCCTGAGGAAGGTGTGAGGCAGATGAATGGGAGAGTGGTACAAAGAAATCTGGAAGATCCACCTCAATCTGAGACTCCTATATAGCTAGTTTCTATTCATGTAATCCTAGTGTGAATTTACTCAAATCTTAGTGATCTACTATTTTAAATGGGGATAATAATAGTAGCCTTACTTATCACGTTTGAAGATTAAACAAGATAGTTGTATGTGAAATGACTTTGTAAATTATAAAACACTATCCCAGCATGAATTATTGATAACAACAGCTCTGGAACAGAGTACTACTAAGACACTTAAACTACTTTTTTGCATCAATGAATTTAAGTTCTATGAAGGCAGGAATTCTTATTTGTTTAGTTCATGATTGAATTCCCAATATCTACAACAGTGTCTAGCATATGACAAATGTTCAAGAAATATTCAGTGAATGGCTAAATTATAAAACCATCTTTGGAATTAGTTTGATTGGTGGCTAGGAAATTAATTTTTAATTTTTGTTTTTTGATGTTTGCTATCTTGGCATGAAGGTGTACAATATCCTACTTAATCCAGCCTTCACAAAATATACTACATTTCTGGTTGTAGAGAGTCCATCTAGTTAAAAGCAAAGAAGAGGCAGAGAAGAAAAGTTTTCTTCTTTGCCTAACTAGTTTTGTTAACTTCTGACCACTGAAGAAAAAGAAAAGAAAAAAAAAGCTACCCCTCATAATCATTGCCTTGTAGGTCTTAGGGGAATAACGTGTTAGAAAGAATGGTTCTACCACATTTCAAGAAAGCCAGTTAGACAGTGATTATTTCCTCGCAAGTCAATAATAAGAAAACTGCTATCTTTTAAAGCATGTTAAAAAAAACAACACCTGAAAACATCTGAATAGATTAAGTCTAGTCATTTGCCTAATCTAAAAATATAGAATCAATAGAATAATTTAAGGTAACTTGCAAAGCAGGAAAGAAGCCCATGTTTCCAAAAAGTAATTTATTAATATTTCATCACAATTTCAGAGGAAAGGGGAGTAATAACATCTACTCCTCACACAAATGCGGATGCTGATATGACAACAGTTACCTGTTCTGATTGAAGCTGCTCCCGAAGCACCCTCACTAGCTCTTGGTTTTCTGGGTGAATGTTTTGATGTGCGTTTCTGTTGAATAAAATAGAATAAACTTTAAATATAAAATATTGTCAGACAAATCCGTTTTCTTTAAAGGTCTAATTTTCAACCTAGAACCACTGGTAACTTAATAGATGTAAATGATGGTATACAGCTATACTCTAGTACCAGGACTGAACATTCCAGGCTGTTCTGAGATCACTGATGATCAGCTCGTTTCAGGTTTAACTGGTAAATGATGAAATCCAGAGGCCTAATACCTTGGGGATTTAATGTAATTGCAGGCTTACAAATAATATAAAGAACAATTAACATATTTATTTTGTAAAATTCCTTCACAATAAGCAGCTATATAATCTTCTATATTATTATGCATTTGACCACTTTTCCATATCTAATTGGGTCTTTCTCCCAACTTTTCATCTATGAGGGGAGGGGGACAGAGAAAAACAAAAACTAAAATTATGTAATATAGGAAAGCCAAAACCTAACATTCCACTAGTATCTTTTTTTTCTTTTTTTGCTGAGGAAGATTTGCCCTGAGCTAAGATCCATTGCCAAGCTTCCTCTTTTCTTTGCTTGAGGAAGATTAGCCCTGAGTTAACACCTGTGCCAGTCTTTCTCTATTATGTATGTAGGTCACCACCACAGCATGGCTGACGAGTGGTAATAAGTCCACACCCTGGATCTGAACCCATGAACCCAGGCCACCAAAGCAGAGTGCATCAAACTTAAGCACTAGGCCATGGCGTATCTTAACATTAACAATTTAAATGGAGAATCAAAGGTAAGCAGTTAGTGGCTGATATAAGAGGATGGGATAAGACATGTGAGTACTGAAATTAGGAGTGATAGATAGGTTGGTATAGAGAGGGTGAATCAGCTTAATTTCATTTGGCTGTATAAGTTTTTCTAAACTTAAAGCTCTTTAAGAGCAATAATTTTAAGTCCACACAATCCAAATGTTACTCTATAGAAGAGCCTTTACTCTCTGGATGAACCAGTATCCAATAGAGATAAGAACCGAAATCAATATTCTAATGGGATAGGGAAAACTAAAGAAATCCAAAACAATTTAAAGTCAAATATGTAATCAGAAGCTCAATATAAATACAATGAAACTACGTGAACTCTGTTTAAACACCTCTAATTTTGGTGGGTTATTTATTTTAAAATGTTACGTTCTTGTGACTGAATAAATGACCTATGAAAGCAAGCTACTCTGTGGTGAAATTAGTCTATCAAGGAACAGCTCAGGAACCATCTCACTTAAATACCAGTAAATAATTCTCCATTCTTTACAGAGGAAAACTATTCCCTTTTCAGTGGCAAAAGATAATCATGACTTTTCAGAGTATAGATATAAACCATGTGACTGGCAGGTCTTCCTTTTGGTTTCTTTCCATAAAAGAGAAGACACGACATTCTTAAATCTGGTAGTAGAATATTAGAAAAGTCAAAGTATAGCCAAAGAATAAGAACAAACAGCCCAAGATACTGAACATGACCTGTAGCTCAGGTAATTAAACGCGATTGGCAAACTGTGAGTAAAGAACCAAAAATCTAGAAAACAATGGGATAATTAAGATAGACTGAAACCTAGATTAGAAAATCTGGAACATATAATCACCTTAGCTATGAGAAAATGACAGGGCATTTGACATGAAGCAGGTCTAAAGTAAGATGCCAAGGAAAACAGTGGCTCTTATATAGAACTGAAGTACATTTGTTGTGATTATTATATTTACCAACAATTTATGGTCCTTCTTTGTTCTTTGAAAGAAGAAACCAAAACTATCAAACCAGTTAAGTTATATGGGGCCCTGGAAAGGAGCCAGGAACCTCAAATATGAGGAAAGAAATGATATCCAAACCCTGGGTCAAGAAAGGAAGTTTGAATCAAAGTTTACAAATGTGCAAGTATGTGGTTTATGGGTTAAACTGCACACCAGTTTAAACTGCATACCAGACTGGCTTCTGGTATGTCAACAAATGGCAGCTATTTACTAATAGCTTAAGAAGGGAGAACAAATAAAAAAGATTTAAAAAGAAGTTAATCATAACTACAGAACATTGCTGAAAGAAATTAAAGACACAAATAAATGGAAAGACATCCTGTGTTCACATAGTGGAAGACGATATTCTTAAGATGTCAATACCACCCAAAGTGCTCTGTCTACAGATTCAGTGCAATCCCTATCAAGATCCCAACAGCATTCTTGCAGAAACAGGAAAACCCATCCTAAAATTTACATGGTATCTCAAAGGACCCCAAATAGCCAAGATCATCTTGAAAAAGAAGAACAAAGTTTTAGGACACACACTGCCTGATTTCAAAACTTACTACAAAGCTATAGCAATCAAAATAGTGGGGTACTGGCATAAGGACAAACATATAAACCAATAGAATAGAACACAGAGACCAGAAATAAACTCACATATGTAGTCAATTGATTTTTGACAAGGTTGTCAAGACCCTTCAATGGGGTAAGGAGAATCTTTTCAACAAATAGTGCTGGGAAAACTGGATATCCATATGCAAAAGAAAGAATTTGGATCCTTACCTCACATCATATACAAAAATTAACTCAAAAGGGATCAAAGACCCAAACTTAAGAGCTAAAAGTATAAAAATCTTAGAAGAAAACAAAGGAGAAAATCTTTATGACCTTAGATTCAGCAATGATTTCTTTAATGACACCAAAAACACAGGCAACAACAACAAAAAATAGATAAACTGGACTTCATAAAAATTAAAAACTTAAAAAAAAAACCACTGTGCCCAAGCCAGTTTGCAAAAGTAAAAACTTTTGTGCATCAATATAAAGAATATATAAAGAACTCTTATAACTCAAAAAACCAAACAACTCAATTCAAAGATGGGCAAAGGACTTGACTAGACATTTCTCAAAAGAAGGCATACAAACGGCCAATAAGCATATGAAATGATGCTCAACATCATTAGTCATTAGTGAAACGCAAATCAAAACCACGAGATATCACTTCATATCCATTAGGATGACTCTTATCAAAAAAACAGAAAGTAGCAAGTTTGGACAAGAATGTAGAGAAACTGGAATCCTCATGCATTGCCAATGGGAATGTAACATGGGGTAGCCACTGTGAAAAACACATTGGAGGGTCCTCAAAAGTTAAACATAGAATTACCATATGATCTAACAATTCCAATTGAAAGTAGGGCTCAGACAGATACTTGTACACCAATGCTCATAGCAGCATCATTCAGAATAGCCAAAAGGTGGGAACAACCCATATGTCCATCAACAGATGACTGGATAAACAAAATGTGGTATATGTATACAATGGAATACTATTCAGCCATAAAAAGGGATGAAATTTTGATACATGCTAGAACACAGATGGACCTTGCAACATTATACTAAGTGAAATAAGCCAGACACAAATGGACAAATATTGTATGATTCTACGTTATGAGTTATCTACAATAGGCTAATTCATTGAGACAGACAGAATAAAGGTTTCCAGGGGATGGGGAGGAGTAATAGGGAGTTACTGTTTAATTGGTACAGTTTTTGTTTGGGATGATAAGAACGTTTTGGAAATAAATAATGGTGATGGTTATACAACACTGTGAATGTACTTAATGCCACTGAATTGCATACTTAAAATGGTAAATTTTATGTTATGTATATTATTACCACAATACAAAAAAGAATTAATTATAATGACTAAAAATATCAAAGAAATTACAGAAAAGAGATAGAAGGTTCCTTTGCTTGAATTTTAAACTGCATGCTATCCCTCCCCCAACTCATCCCTAATTGATTATTTCAGTTGAAGTAACAGGATTACAAATGTCAACTGAATTTTAATCTGAAGAGAGGGACAGGAACTTAAACTGACCTCCCACCCAATCATTTGACAGATTCACGACACTGTCCAAGTAATGGGGAGCACCTTATATAATTTGAAAAGCTATTTCCTAGGGTAAGCCCAAATCTCATTATTTATCTTTACCTATTGGCCCTGGTTCTACCCATGAAGCTACACAGAATAAATCTAATTCTGCTTCAATAAAACAAGCCCTCATCATATTAAGACAGTTTTTATTTGTCTTTTTCCCTAAGCGATATTATCCTCAGTTCCTTGAAGCATTTTTGTATATTTGTTTTGGTAGCTTTACCCATTGTGATAACCTCCCCTGAGTGTTTTCCAGTTTAAAATTCTTGACCCAAACTGAATACAATCCAGAGGTGACCTTTATTTGGGGATTTTGATTAACGCAGCCTAAGGCTGTTAAGTCTAGCGTCTACAACACACAGTCGGTTATTAAACAGAAACTTTCAGTGTGGGCTTCACATCATTCCCATCTGGGGGAAAAGACTTTTATTAAACAAGTAATAAATATCCATGGTAGAGAAATTAGAAAAGCAAATAATTGAAAAGAAAAACATTTTAAAATAAAATTCATCTTATAAAAAAATACTTTTTAAACAAAATGAGTTACTTGATTTATGGTTTTGTGATGTGTCTCTCAACAATTTATCACAGAGAGTTTCATATGACAATAAAGTCCTATCTGCATCCCATTCTTAATAGGTAAAGAGCAGATACTTTATTTGTATTTGCCTAGTCATGACCCATTTTTTATTTTATAATTATTGAGATATAATTCACCTACCATACAATTTACCCATTTAGAATGTTCAATTCAATGGTTTCACAGATATGTCCAACTATCACCACAGTCGATTTTAAAACATTTTCATCACCTCAGAAAGAAACCGTATATCCTTTAGCTCTCGCCTCCTGTACCCCGCCCGACCTTCCATTTCAGTCCTAAGCAATCACTAATCTACTTTCCACCTTTATAGATTTCCTTATTGTTGACAGTCATATGAACAGATTCATATGTGGCTTAGTGTCTGGTTTATTTCACTTCGCATCTTCTTCAAGTGTCATCCATGATCAGTATGGCATTCCTTTTTATAGGTGAATAATATTCCATTGTATGGATATACCACATTTTGTTTATCCATTCATCTACTGATGGATATTTGGGTTGTTTTCGCTTTTTGGCTATTATGAATAATGCTGCTATGAGCATTCCTGTTCAAGTTTGTGTGTAGAGATAAGTTTTCATTTCTCATGGGTATGTATACCTAGGAATGAAATTACTTGGTCATATAGTAACTCTATATTTAATCATTTGAGGAACTGACAGTTTTTCCAAAGTGGGTGCACCATCACATTCTCACCAGCAGCGTATGAGGGTTCTAATTTCTCCACATCCTCAACAACAATTGTTATTATCTGACTTTTTGATTCTAGCCATCCTGTGGGTATTTAATTTTATCTCACTGTGGTTTTGATCTGTATTTTCCCCCCAATGTGGAGCATTTGTTCATGTGCTTATTGGTTATTTGCATATCTTCTTTGGAGGAATGGCTATTCAGATCTTTTGCCCATTTATTAATTGGGTTGCCTTTTTATTACTGAGTTTTGAGTTCTTTATATATTCATATACAAGTGCCTATGAGATACATGGTTTTAAATATTTTCTCCCATTCTGCCGATCGTGTTTTTACTTTCTTGATGATGTCATTTGAAGCACGAAAGTTGTTAATTTTGATGAAGTCTAATTTATCTGTTTTTTCTTTTGTTGCTAATGCTTTTGGTGTCATATCTAAGAATCCTGACAATTTACTCCTATGTATAGGTCAGCTCTTACATTTAGGTCTTTGACCCATTTTGAGTTAATTTTTTCAAATGCTGTGGTATGGGCCCAACTTCATTCTCTTGCATGTGGCTATCCAGCTGTCCCAATATCATTTGTTGAAATCTTTCCCCACTGAAAGGTCTTGGTACCCTTGTCAAAGACCAGTTGATCATAGATGTATGGGATGGCCCATTTTCGAAACTTGATTCTGTTTTACCAATACATTTGCTATCTTTCCCAACTGACAATTTAATAAGCATTCTTCTTATGTCTTCTTCATCCAAGTTGTTAATAGAAATGAGTAGAAGAGGCTCAAGGGCAGAGCCCTGCAACAATTCAGTGTCCTCCTTTTTTGGTTTACATTTGAACATTGGTCAGTACTCCTGGGAACAACCTGTCAACCAGGTGTGAATTCACAGAAATCTGCTATCTTCTAGTCCTCACTTCCTCATTAAGTTCCTAAGTGTATCACCACTTAAGTGTAAAATATCCTACTGAAATCAAGATAACATTACCCTAATAAGAAACTAACCATGCAGAGGTAAAAGAGTAAATTAATTATCATTTTTTCCTAAGTGTTCACATTCTGTTTAATAATCCTTTCTATAATTTCTGCAGGAAACTCACTCATCTGTATTTTTGGAATTAATCTTTTTCTATTTTATACTTTTTTGTCCACTTCTGCTTTCAATAATATATATGAAATTTTACTTATCTCCATGTGTTAATACTTAAATTTCTAGTTTATTACCTAGTGTCTATCTATTAGTACATAGATATCCGAGACCTTTAAGTACTATTCCAAATTCTATAACAGTAATTTTAACTCTAATCTTAATCCCCTCAATCCTATCCAAGTTTTTTTTGCCTCAATTTTTCCATTTAAAAACTGAAACTATTTTGCACTTATTCTATCACCTACAAGGTGATGGATTCAATTATGAAAATTACATTTTTAAACTGTGATACTCCTATAGAAAATATTGACATTTTATTCAAAATATGGATGATAAATTTAACTTTTATCTGCTAAGACAGTTGATGACAGGAAAAATATATGGTGGCATTTGGAGCCTAGAGGAAAATAAAATACCTTAGTAAATATACACAATTATTGAAATCTATTACTTGCTTTTCATATTAAGTATTAAACATTATTGGAAGCATTGAGAAAGTCAGTGGCCCTTGGAAATACATATTATTTCAATTCTTTTGTCCTTTAGTCTCACCTGAAAAGTGCATATACCAGGGTAGCAATCAAAGCGAAACTGACCACAACTGCCACAAGTACTTGGTCACTTACTCCTTCTATGACTGAATCATCATCCAGTTTCAAACTTTGAACTTCACCTTGATATGTGGCCATTCCAAGTCTAAAGATAAAGAAACAAGATGAAAGTTACAAATGACACAGTAAAAATGAAATATACCAATAAAAACAATATAAATATAACTGACTTCTAATATATTTAATTTTTTGTAGCGCCTACTTAAGGTAGGTTGCATTACAACTCCAGTAGGAATTGCCCCATTAATGAGTTCTTTAAAATTTGCCAGACATTATTTTGAGGAGTACAGAATTCTATTTCCTTTAAGAAAAACAATTACTGTAATTTATCATCCAGTCACATTTTTTTAAAACAAATTTTTTAAAAAAAATCCTTTCCTCTTCAAGCTTAGCTCCTTTAATTTTAAGAAAAAAAGACATTCCTCTTGCACAGCTGCTCTTTTCTTAGTCTTGAATACCAAATAAATTCTCCAAGTAAATCAGATCCCTCTCTCCCTCACAGCACTGAATGTGCGCATGGAACTGACCATGTACGGATAGGGGAGGAAGCATACTGTCTTCTTCCGTAAATATTCCCACATTACCTAGAGCAATGCCCTGTACACAGTAAGGCCTAACAAATATCCGTTTAAATAAGAGTGATTTCCCTTACTTATAGTGTTAGTAATTTGAAAAATAAAAGACATTGAGGCTATAGGACATTTATATCTACACTAAGACTACTTGAATTAATGGAAACTATTAGCCTCACCTGGGACTAAGCTCAGGTTATGGTTCAGAATTCTTTGAACTGCTGCAATACGGAATCACGCTGAGGCTGCATTTCCTTATGAAGAGAAAAGGGAGGATATGAAACTCTCCTTTCCATACTCTAAACTAGAGAAAAATGGCAATGCCCAATCTCTATAGGTTTGAGGGAAGACAGCCCAACCACACTGGTGTATGTGTGAATTACATAGGTAATTCATATTTTTTTCAGATGGCAAAACACTAAAGTTCAAAGTCTTATAAAACAACTCAAGGGAAATAAAGGAATAAAATACTCAATTACATATATCTGACTATTCATAATTAAAGTAAAATTCTGTATTTATGTAACTTACCTCACTGGAAAACGTTTTTATTCAATATCACCATTAATCAGGTGAATCTCTGTTAAGAGGAAACTTTGAGCTTGAAAGTCTAACACTTTTGAAAAGAATCTGAACTGACAGCTAGTAAGAAAATCACCTCTCCTGGAAGGAACTTAAGGAAACGAACAGATCAAAGGCAGCTTTCATCCACTTTATACATGGTAATAGCCTGATATATCAAGAACTTTCTAATGACAGGTTTCAAATCTCCATAATGAAGATGTACACCAGGAAACTCAGAGAAAGGGCTCTTAACTTCAGTATTTTCACTCAAAAGAACCATCAAATGACCTGCCAGCTGAAACTGAAGAGCGTCCAATAATCCAGGGGGGGCCACATAGTCAATTTCGATTTTTATTTTATCAGGTTTCTTCTTTTTAAATAAGAGATGCTATGGCTGTCAGAAGTCCTAAGGGCAGGGAGAGCTACTTGCACCTGCTCAAAGATAACCAAAATGTTATCCCGTGTCAAGATTCCCAGCCTCTAACTTCTGAAGCTAACTACTTCACAGTTGTGGGGACTTTCTCCTATGTATACATTGACAGAGTTTACTACTTGGTACTTTTTTTTTAAAAAATGGGTTACACTTGTTCCCATGTCCTTCTAGGTTTAATCAGTGGTAACGTGACTACATTCTACTGTACAAATTATATATATTCTACTGTATAAAAATATAGAGAGATGTTTGACTTCTACACAATTACACCCCGAAGATATTGCTTCATGCACAATTCCAAGAGCTCAGAGATCCACGATACTTTTAAGTGTGTCACGGCCCTATAATGTTATTTGCATCATTTTATAGCAGAAGTTCCCAATGTTGTTGAAATGAAGAGTTACTTTTTATTTCCATAAATTCTGGTGTTACCAAAGAAGGTGCTTGACCTGACGGGAAGAGGGAGAAGACAGTTGGTAAGCTTCTGAGAGGAACAGAGGTTGGCTGCATTCTCCCGTTGTCCGGAGCTCTCACAGGGAGAACTAACTACTAATGGTGTCTGGCCTACCAGGGGGCTTTAATAGTTCAACTTCTGCCAGTCATTTTTCTTATAATCGGAGTGAAAAAAGGAACTGTAGGAGCTAGAGGTTCAAAAATGAGGTATTCTAACACCTCCTCCATTTGGAAAGAGGCCGATATAAGATTACAGGCGATAAACAGTAAAAAGAAATACAATTTTCTACTTGAGGAGATGACCTAATACCTCAGTCCTGAAAATGAACTCCTAAGTCAACCTGAACTTCTGTTCTCCAACTTTTGTTTTTCGCAGTCCGGACTTGTCTAGAACGGAACAGCGCTGCTGACTTTGTCCAGGGGCACAGGGGCTCGGCTCGAACCGAGCGTTGCTGCGTGCCCATTAACAGCCCTCAGGGTAGCTCCAGCTCTGCTGCCACAACTGTGACCCCACTAAAGCTCTTAGGGCCTCTTATTTTCCGCAAAATGTAAAAGCTGGACTTGAGGATTTCTTAAGTTCCTCCCACCACGACATTTCTCTGATTCAGAGTCTTTTGGAATAGAAAAAACGTCAGGAAAGATAAATACCAAAGGTTAAAGTGGCTACAAGTGGGGAGCAGGACTGGGCGAGCCAGATCTTCACCTTTCCCAGGATACAGTTCTATAGTTTGAATTCTTTCCAAGTACATACAACTTTAACAATAAAAATAAAAGCCAGTGCCTGCTTCCTCCCTTGAGAGATGAAAATTAGGCCTCAGTGCTCAAAGATTTAAGAGGTCGTCTCCAGGCCATTCTTACCTACCCCCCTCGCCACACTCAGCTTCCTGAGGCCGCCTTCTAAAGATCTCAGCAAAGGGCACTGGGAGGCACCCACACGGACTACATCTCATTCCCCTGAGCAGTGCACAGGGACATTACATGTTGTAGGGGCCACTAAATGCTGCTTCCTTGAAACCGGGAGATGTTATTAGTCGATAGAACATGGTAGCTAATCTATTTCATGAGATCCATCAAATACGAAAAGAAGAGTTTCTAGTACTCTGTTTTTAACTATTAGAGATTTATACAAACAAAACACCATAGATCTTGGAAACTGTATGTTTTAATTGACAGAAGCCTAAAGAGGAACCAGTTTCTAGCTTTGGCTTTGTTACTGATTAGCTGGCCAAATCTTACCAAGGAATAGCTTAATATATCGAAGACGCATCAGCTTTGTAGTCAGACAACTGTGTACTTATGTAAAATCTGGGTCTCAGCTTCCTCATACATAAAAGACATAAAATTAATTTGAACCATATAAAACGGCCGCTTTTTTGGCAAAAGGAAAAAAAAGAGCCTTGTTTTGTGGAGTTTACGACATAATGAAGGTAAAGCATTTAGCATATTGCTTGGCCCATTATATGGGCTCTCAGTAAATGGGACCTATACTATTTTGATTACTATTATTAACAACCGTTAAGGAATCAGCAGAACCATGATAAGACTTAGCCATGCCTTCCCCATAGCTGCACTAGGTAGCCTCTCAAACTCTCTTTAATCATAGCTCTAAGTACGCATTCCCTAGGAACTCGAGAACATTGTCATGCAGGACACCACCATGTTTACCTGAATCTGATAAACAATTGTAGATGAGAACTAGCCTCCAACTAACCCGAGTATGGAGACAGCTAAGATAAGTTCCACTCATCTCTCTGGGCTTTTCCAAAGCTTTGAGAAAGGAAGGAGGGAAGGAGGGCGGAAGGCAGGGAGGAAAGGAGAAAAGAAGAGAGGAAAGAAGAAAGAAAAATAAGGGAAATATAGGAAATTCCATAACTTCAAAGAAGAAACTGAAGGTCTTTTTACACAAGCTCACGTAGAAACATGATGGCCACATGGTTTCAGCAGACAATTACTCACATCCAAGAAGCTTTTAATATAATTTCCTTCATCCAATGTAACTGGAGCTATAGGATGAAATCTCAATTAACACTGTCATATCCTGCACAAATGAATTGTAGATGAGCAGTCACACTTAAAAAGGCAGTTTAGGCTTAGACTTAGGTTTAGGCTTAGGAGGCTGGCCTGGTGGCGCAGCTGTCAAGTTCCCACGTTCCACTTCGGAGGCCTGGGGTTCCCCGGTTTGGATCGCAGATGTGGACATGGCACCGCTTAGCAAGCCATGCTGTGGTAGGGATCCCACAGATAAAGTGGAGGAAGATGGGCACAGATGTTAGCTCAGGGCCAGTCTTCCTTAGCAAAAAGGATTGGCAGCAGATGTTAGCTCAGGGCTAATCTTCCTCAAGAAAAAAAAAAAAAAGGCGGCTTAGGTCAATTGTGTCAAAGCCTTGAAAACCTGAGCAGCTGGAGTAAAAGTGCTCACTATCCCACAGTCCTCCAGAAAAGGCTAGCATCTTGTTGTCCTCCACATCCAAAGACAAGTTGCCCAGGAGCCGGGTTTACTTACTACCTTTACCTGTCTAACAAGGGTAATGATCACTTAAAGTGCTAGGGGTTCGACAGAAACAACTAGCATGGAATGTAGGAACTCTGGTTTGACCAAGATCCAGAGGCACCATTAGAAGAAAGAAGGGCAGGAGAGATACATATTTATCATTTCTAAAGGCTTCTCTGGCCTTGGTGTAGGGAAGAATGTTTAAAAGAAAGACCGTTGAAAGACTCGAGAAGACTTCGGGGTAAGATTTTTCAGATTCGCAAAATGATAAATCATTACGTGTGAACTGTCAACTGGTACTCTGTTATGCATCAGTGAAAACTCAACGCTGTCTTGGCAGTTCTGAACGCTCAATGACAAAACCTCCTCTTAATGGGAAAAGGGTGAGGGAGGGCTCCATGAACTGCAAACCAAAGACGTGTCCTGGGAAGTTACCTTTGCTGCACCCCAAATAAAAGTGTGGCATCATCTGGTAAAGTTATGCCTAACTATGACTCAACATTTCTCCTGGGACTTCAAGGCATGTATCCTAAAGAAACTTTTCCACGTTTGCACTAGTATCTAGGTATCAGTATGCTTATAGCGTTGTTCTTAGTAGCCCCAAACTGGAACAACAAAATGCTCATCAGCGGTACAATGGACACACTGTTAGTCATACAATAGAATACCAGACAGCAATGAAAAATACCTATAGATATACACAAATTTACTATTAATTCAAAGCTACATGATTCCACTCATAAAAGTCCAAAACCAGGCAAAGTAAAACTATGTTGTTTAGGCATGCATACATAAGAGGTAAAGCTATAAGAAAAAGAATCATCAACGTCGGTCTATGGAGGGAACTGTGCTCAGAAAGGAACACAAGGTGCGGGTGAAACTCCTGAGGTACCGGCAATGCTCTTTATTTTTATCTGGGTGTTTTATTATTAATGACTCTTTAAATATGTACGTTGTATGCACTTTTCTACATATGTTACATCTCATAAAAGTTTATTGGTAGTTCTGCAGAGATTCAGGCCTCTAATAGGTGAGAGCCCAAGAGGATCTACCTAGTCACTAGGAAGAGGCCAGCTCTCAGCTCGGCCCTAGGAGAAACAGGCCCTAGGAACCGTGGGGGTCCTCAAGGACGGGCGAACGGCGCCCACCGCTCCCCACTTTAAGGCTTTCGGGGGCCGAGGCTCCACGCGACCCAGAAGGGGCGGCAGGCTCTCCTCGCCGCCGGCCCAGCCCGCCCAGAACCACCGGGACGCCCTCCGCGTCGCCCTTCCACGTCTCCGGGGCAGTCTGGGCCCGAGCCGGGCGACTCCAGGCTTAGACCCCGGCTTCCAGAAGGAAGGCGGGGTCCTGGGGTCCGAGGCCGCAACTCCCCCGCCCCGAAGAGCCTCGGCAGCCCAGAGGCGACCCCCGGGCAGGCCGCGCACGCCTGAGCCCTCCCGGCGGCCCCCGCGAGCCGGAGCCGGGGGAGTGGCCGCCGCGTGCGGCGGCGGGGGTTGGGGGGGGCGCGTACCTCTCCACCGCAGAGGATACCTCGCCAACTCCCGGTGACTGAGAACAGAGATTATTTCCGGGGACGGCCCCCGCCACCCTCCCGGGCAACCACTAGCTGTCCCTTTCTACTGTGGAGCGCTGCACCGGCGCACGCGCACTGCCGGGCTTCCGCGAGGGCGCGTGCGCGTGCGCGTGCGCGTGCGCGCCGAGACGCAGCGGGGGCGGCGGGCGCGCGGCGGGAGGCCGGCCGGATCGTGCGCAGTGGCGCGGCGGCCGCCTCTGGCCGGCCGGCGCTCTCGGGGGGAGGGCCGTGAGGCCGGGGGCGGGGCGGCGGGCGCGCGCGGCGGGCGCGCGGTCCCGAGCGAAAGGAGAAGGAGGGGCGCGGGGGTGACGGTGCGGGAGCCTCAGGGAGCGCCGGACAAGCGTCGGCGCCCGGCCCGAGGAGGAGGTGGGCCAGAGGCCCCGTCAGCTGCCCGGACCCCCGACGCGGCCCAGCCCGAGCGGCAGCGGTTTCTGGCGAGGCGGCAGGCGCTGCCAGGCCGCAGCCGGGGAAGATGTTCAGCGTGGAGTCGGTGGAGCGGGTGGAGCTGTGCGAGAGCCTTCTCACTTGGGTATGTGGCGCGCGGCGGGTCGGGACCCCTCCCCCAGGCCGCCTTTCCGGGATCCCCCACGCCGGAGCGGGGGGCGAGCGCCCAGGGCGGCGGTGCCGTCACATCCGGGGCCTGGGCGGGCGGAGCCGGGGCGCGGGCCGCGTCCACCGGGGCGGGCCGGGGCGGCGGCCGCGGGGTCCCGGGGAACTGGCCGGGCTGCCGGGCCGGGGTGCGGGCGGCGCGGTGAGCGGCACGCAGTTGTGCGCGCCCGTCCCCCGCCCACGCCGCCGGCTGCGGCCCTCGGACCCGGTGGCGGCGGCCCTCGCCTTTGTTGTCACGCGCGCGGAGCCTGGAGCGGAGCCCCGGGAGGGGCCGGCGCTCCGGGGAGGAAGCGAGCAGCACTTTTCAGGGAGAGTAGGGAAAACGCGAGATGCGCTTGGGCGGTTAGAAAGCAAGCGGTGTGGAGATGCTCGTTAGAGGTGATGAAGGTAAAAATAAATCTGGAAGGTGTTTGGGAATCAGTAATGGAACTCGACATTTTGGGGCAACGTTGTGGGATCCTAATTTTAAGTTATTACGCGCTTATTAAAATTCTCACTTTTGGGAGTAAATATGTGTTCAATTCTCATGCCGACTACCGTACATTTGGCGGTGTCTTGAAGAGCTGAACATAAACCCTTGCTTGTGTGTTTCTCAAACTGTGATTCCAGTTTTTGGTGTGCGTGTGTAGAGGTCTGCAGAACCACAGGATAAACCTAGTGCTTCGTTAGGGAGCATTCGTTTTACTCATTGCTTAAAATGTAAAATATCATTTCTAGAATAAAACACTAATATATTTATGGAGGTGACTGCCGCATTTGTTTTAACGTCAAAGGTAAAACAGATGTCAGAAATTCTGTTAGCGGTGCCGTGGGTTACAAGTTCGGATCCTTGGAGTATTGACGTCACTCTTTGCGTGGGGCACTCCGGTGGAAAGGTTAGAGAAGCATTGCCTTAGGCTGGTTGTAACAAACGTAATGAAAATAGTTTGAGATTTTCATAATTTGGTTTATGTCACGAATCAAATTATGTTTTATGAAACTGTATATAATAATAGAGCTTCATATAGTCAGTAACTTTTATACTAGGGCATTCTTGGGATTTCAGATGGTTTCTAGCAATATGTAGTTAACATACAGGTTACGACTGTCATGGGTTCCAATTTCAGGCCGGGAGATGGGTTTCACTGCTGTATTTTAGAGGAGAGAAATTGGTAAGCTTCGTAAGGTGGCCAGGGTTTGACTGGGCAGGGGAGAGATAAAGGAAAGAATTACCACATTCTTTGATATTATGGAAGAAAAAGATGTGTCAGCGGTTGTAAATAGAAGATTGATGATCTTAAGATGTGTGTTTTTCAGTCTGTACAAGTAGTGCCTTCCTCAATTGTAGAAAAAGAGGCAAGAGGGCAAAGATGAGGAAGCTAATTGAATCTGAAGTGGGCCTCCTTTGTTTAAAGTCTAGAAAGATAAGTCATGGAAACAGAAGTGTATTTGAAGGGCGTCTGCAAAAAGATACTGCACTAATTTGAGTGAGGAATGCTGATAAAAGTGTAGAGGAAGAATCCTGGAGGGAAGTTTGAAGGAATACTAACAGAAGCACACAGTACAAGAGCATCTATTTAGAATCTACTAAAATGTCAGGAAAACAGATAATCCAGGTTATCAACTGTAGAGAGGTCAAGGAATATGGTGTCATAGAGAAGACTTTTTGAAATGTCACAGGAAGGCTCATCAAGAAAAATTTTGGAGAAGATAAGATTAGAGATTATCAGTGAGGAAACTGGTGGGGAGAATCCACAGGAAAATAATACAATTCTAAGATTTGGAAACAATTTAAAACATTGTACATTGAAATGTTTCAAATTAAACGAATTTGAATGCGAGGTTTGTTCTCATTTAGTTGTTATAAAACGCAAAATAAATGTCTGTGAAAAATGTTTGAGGTGGCTGAAAGTGTATGTTTAGTCTAGTAGCACCCCTCATATCTGGAGACCAGAGTAATGCTGAATACAATTCCAAAAGCACATGTAAGGGAAAAAATGTATGCAATACACTAAAAAAAAAAAAAAAAAGACTCCTATTTAGAATAACTTACTCTGTTTTACATAAACTTCTAGGCAACTTAGTTGTGTGGTTTCTTTGCATCCAGCAGGTTAGAAAGTAAGTGCAGCCCTAAGCAAAACAGACAGCTGTCAGTGACAGACCCAAGGACTGGAAGTTCAGTCTGGGTGAGTCAGATGTTGAGCTGACAGCCTGATACACTTCTAGAAGCCTCCATGTTCAGTAATTGAAGATCATAATTATGATCCTGAATATCAAATAAAAGGTTATTTTCACTATATGCCATCGAGTTTGAGGTAAGAGGTATATAGTATATTTTAGAAATTCCTCTACTAGATAGAAATGGTTAGAATAATAAAAGCTCAAGCGCTTAAAGAGTGACTGTTAGTCACTGATGTAGAATTCATTTCCGTGGAACATCTCATTGCCCCAAACGCTGGATAAATGGCTGTTTATCAGAGAGCTTACTAGCCCCAGGAACAAATGTTTCAAATTTTTGTTGAGGAATACTTATGAAAAGACAAAGTATCATCCTACAATGGAAAACATCTTAAGCTTAAATTCCAGATCAAAGTTTACCCAGCAAGCAAGTTCAGCAGGATGTGCTTGAGAATTTCCACTCTGCCTCCTCTCCCCGCCCTCTGTGTCAAAATGTATTCTTACCTGTTCGGAAAATCTGCCCTTCCTCTTACCCTTGTCAAGCCTAATTTCTTGAAATATACATGAAAAGATTGCTCTTCCCTATGTTTTAGAGACTGAAAAGCCAGAAGGAATGTGGAATGCTGTCAGTTAATGGCAGGAAGATAAGTGGGGAAGGATCATCACAGGGGCTTAGTGTGTCTC
Organism: Equus caballus; assembly: GCF_041296265.1. Taxonomy (NCBI): domain Eukaryota; kingdom Metazoa; phylum Chordata; class Mammalia; order Perissodactyla; family Equidae; genus Equus; species Equus caballus. The sequence goes on along the minus strand of NC_091710.1, from coordinate 20,335,534 downwards.
TTCTGGGAAACCCAGCAGCAGTAACATATCCTTATAATTTCTGTATTACTTCTTTAGCAGCCTATAAAATGCGTACCAGTATATGGAATTAGGGAGGGTATCATTTTTTTATGATATTGTGCTCCTCATTCCATTCTCTCTGCTCTGCCTAACTCCACTGTACCAACAATTTTTGTCTTCTAATGTAGGAATGAAAAAATCAGATGTACAAACGTTAAAGCACGTATTTTTTTTAAGGCTTGCATTTTCTTTTGTGTGTGTGTGTGTGTGAGGAAGATTGTCCTGAGCTAACATCTTGCCAGTCTTCCTCTGTTTTGTATGTGGAATACCACCACAGCATGGCTTGATGAGCAGTGGGTGGGTCCATGCCCAGGATCTGAACCCGTGAACCTGGGGCCACCGAAGTGGAGCACATGAACTTAACCACTATGCCACTGGCCTGGCCACACTTTTTTTTTTCAATCAAGGCTATGTATAACATGGTAGTTAAGAGTATAGGTTCCATGTTGCCAGAGGGGAAGGGAGTCCGGGGAGGGTGAAAAGTGTAAAGGGGCACATATGTATGGTGGCAGATAAAAACTAGACTATTGGTTGTGAATATGATGCAGTCTATATAGAAACTGAAATATAATAATGTACACCTGAAATTTACACAGTTATAAGCAATATGACCTCAAAATAATTTTTTTTGAAAAAAAAAAAAGAGTATAAGGGCTGGCCCTGTGGCCTGGTGGTTAAATTTGGCACACTCCACTTTGGCTGCCTGGGTTTGGTTCCCAGGCACAGACCTCACCACCCATCGGCAGTCATGCTGTGGCAGTGACCCACATACAAAATAGAGGAAGATTGGCATGGATGTTAGCTCAGGGCAAATCTTCCTCAGCAAAAATAAATAAAAAATTTTAAAAAGAATATGGGTTCTGAGATTAGACCACCTGGGTTCAAGTCCTTTTTTTTGTTTCCTCCTGTAAGTGATATTGAACAAAACTTCTGTGTTTTGATTGTGTTCAATTTAACACTCAGAATGGTTCTTATATGTTAGCATTGATCAGCATCATTGGAGGTCTCGTTAAAACACTCATTGCTGGGGCTGGCCCCGTGGCCGAGTGGTTAAGTTCGCGCGCTGCGCTGCAGGCGGCCCAGTGTTTCGTCGGTTCGAATCCTGGGCGCAGACATGGCACTGCTCGTCAGACCACGCTGAGGCAGCGTCCCACATGCCACAACTAGAGGAACCCAGAACGAAGAATACACAACTATGTACCAGGGCGCTTTGGGGAGAAAAAGGAAAAAATAAAATCTTTAAAAAAAAAAAAAAATAAAACACTCATTGCTAGGCCGCATGTCCAGAGTTTGTAGTTTAGTGAGTCTGGGCTGGGGCCTGAGATTCTGCATTTCCAGCAAGTTCCCAGGTCATGCTATTGTTGGTGGCCTGGGGACCACACTTTGAGAACCACTGCTCCAGAGCAGGGTTTGTTAACCTTAGCATTATTGACACTTGGGGTCTTTGTTGTAGGCAGTCCCCTGTGCGTTGTAGGACGTTTAATAGTAGCATCCCTGGTCTCTGCCTACTAGATGCCAGTAGCACCCACCTCGTTGTTACAACCAAAAATGTCTGGTAAGGAGCAAAATCACCCCTGGTTGAGAACCACTGCTCTAGAGTACTAGTTCCAGGTGATCTCATGCTTTACTCTTCTCGTGCTTTTGCGGGGGGAGGGAGAGGATTGGATGGTGTTAATAGAGCTGCTTGGAATTAAAAGAGGTTATGACCCTCCGGGTAGAATTTGATGCCATAATGCAGTTAGGTACAGTTATCTTTAAATTTTACTGTACTGCTATCCTGAAATATCCTGTAGATGTTAACTCAGAGTTTATGAGAACTGGTAGGTGATAGATTTCTTTTTAGAAATTAAAATATAATATACATACCATAAAATTCATTCTTTAAAGTGTACAGTTAGTGGTTTGTAGTATGATCAGAAGGTTGTGCAGCCAGCCATCACCACTGTCTAATTCCAAGAACATTTTCACCACCGCAAAAGGAAACTCCACAGGGATAGATTTTCTTTGGCATCTGCTTTACTTTTATCTCAAAGCAGAGGTGGACAGGGACTGACCCGCTGGTGCAGCAAAATGCGCACATTCCGCTTCGGTGCCCTGGGGTTCGCTGGTTTCGATCCTGGGTGCCGACATGGCACAACTTGGCAAGCCATGCTGTTGTAGGTGTCTCACATATAAAGTAGAGGAAGATGGGCATGGATGTAGGCTCAGGGCCAGTCTTCCTCAGCAAAAAGAAGAAGATTGGCAGCAGATGTTAGCTCAGGGCTAATCTTCCTCAAAAAAATAAAAAAAGCAGAGGTGGACATCTTGTAGCCCTCATGAGCTGCTATTTACCTCAAGAGCCAATACAGAGAAACTAATTGTTTGGAAGCCACCTTTTAAAAATCAAAATGAAAATAGTTGTTTTTTTTTAAGTCCTAAGAGAGAAATAGATAGTGCCTTACAACTAAATTACTTGCATTATTGAATTACCTGCTGTGTTGAGTTGTTTCTTCTGATTGGCCAAGGGCGGTTTTCTGATCTTTCATCTGTTATATTTGCTCCTGCTTCGGATCAGAGAGTTCTGAATGCCAAATCAGTGTCCCGATGCCTAAGAATTATTCAATGAACCTGTTAGAAATAGATTCCCAACCGCCTCCAGCTTCCCAGATGACTCTGATGTACACCCAAGTTGGGGAACCACTGCTTTAGACTTTTCAAAATACCTAATAGGGGTTCTTTTTCTCATTCGTTCTTTAAGGAACACACACCTCTCCGTAAGGTATTTTTCCCAGTCTATATTGAAAAACATTCTAAGAGAGGTAAAGTGGCACATCCAAGGTCAGGCAGCAAATTAGGAGCAAAGCTGGGGATAGGATTAGTTCATTACATTGAAAGCATATTCACTGAGGGCTTATTCTGTATCAGGCATTGTGCTAAGGTTAATGATAAAGAGAGAAATGAGATTATGGCCCACACTGCTGCCTCTTTTTCATTCTAAACAAACCTACAAGAAAGAGATTGATTTAGCACCTGTAATATGAAAGCAGATGCTTATTTCTTTGTAAACTACATCATTATCATATTACCGTTGAGGAGGCAACTGGAGGTAGTGTGGAGTAAAATTCAGTATCAGTGCCTGCAGATGATGTTTATTTGTTTTCTTTATTCATTTACTAATTATTTACTGAACTTCTGCCATGTATAAGGTTAGTGTCAGGAGGTGGCTGGGAAAGGGCCTCTTTTCATCACCTCTCTTACATAAATACCTAAGTAAAAACCTCCTGCTGTGCAATCTTTACGATAATTAGTCCCTTGGTTTCCACCACCATAGCCATCACCACCCACAAGACTCTCCTCTATAGAAAACACGTAGAAACTAACTGCACTTGTTAATAGTACTTTTTTTTTTTAAAGATTTTATTTTTTTTCCTTTTTCTCCCCAAAGCGCCCCGGTACATAGTTGTATATTCTTCGTTGTGGGTCCTTCCACTTGTGGCATGTGGGACGCTGCTTCAGCGTGGTCTGATGAGCAGTGCCATGTCCGCGCCCAGGACTTGAACCAACGAAACACTGGGCCGCCTGCAGCGGAGTGCGTGAACTTAACCACTCGGCTACGGGGCCAGCCCCCAATAGTACTTTTTTTTTTAAGATTGGGAGATGATAAGGTACAGAGAAGTGGATGCTCACCCGCTGTTAGTAAATCGCTATAGCATTTATTAAGGGCAGTTTGGCAATATTTATCAAAAACCTTAAAATGTGCATATACTTTGACTCAGCAGTTTTACTTCTAGGATTATACCCCAAAAAATAAACATGTGTGTTGACAAATGGTTACCCGAGTGTTATTTCCACTGTTTCCATTGTCACTACCTAGCGTGGCCTCGTCTGCGTTCGTATATAAACCTGCTGGACTAGGCCTCCCTGCCTCCCCTCCGGTCTTGTCTTCGTCCTGCAGCCAGTGTGATCCTTACACAGCGCAGTTCTCACGGCCTCGCTCTCCTACTGACACTCCTTTGCCGCCTCCTCAGTGCTCTTAGGATAAAGTCCTGACATGGCTCATGAGGTTATGCTCGGTAATCCTTCCTCTTTAACCCTATCTTTCACTGTTTTACGCTTTTCCCTCTTACATCTCTTCCTCTGATGCCCATCCCAAACTGCCTTTCATTCCTAGGTTGCACCACACTCTCACTTCTAATCTTTGTGCTTGCTATTTACATTTCCTATAAAACTCTTTCATTTTACTAACCATTAAACTGTGTGAGAACATGACTTGCATCTGTCTATTCTCAGTGATTTATTTCCTTCTAAGTCCTGGTTGCACTACTGGGTATAATCATTTTAGCTGTATTATCTTACTCATAGAAATAATTTCTGCTGTTTCTTGGCCACATCATGTTGACCAGTACTAAGTTAGTTCTAATAATTCAGAAATACATTTAAAATCAAAATGAGTGCATATCTAACCTAATTGTAGTAACTGTGACTTCTGCGTCAGTATAAAGATATTTTGGCTCTAAGTAAAAGCATTCTCAACCTGGCCAGGCTTAAACAAGAAACTTATCTCACATAATAGGAGGCCTCAAGTTTTCTTAATTCTGTGGCTCAATTTTGGCCTCAAGGACCTAGTTGTTTGTATCCCTCTTCTTTGTCATCAAGTGCAATGGCCTCATCCTAAGAGTAATTCCCTTAATGGTCGTAAGATGACTCCTGGTGGCATTTGAGGCAGCGCATTTACTCCCATCAAGAAGAGATTGGGGTTTTTTTCCCTAGAAGCTCAAGTAAGCATCCCCTTGCATCTCTTTGTTCCAAATTGTGTTTGCCCTGTGCATCCCTGAGTCAGTCACTGGTGGAGAGGATCAGAGTACCATGACTTTCTGTGGTGACAGTCAAGAAATAATGTACAGCTGAAATCTCACATTGATGTAAACTATTATGAACTCTATTTTTAAAAAAAAGTACTATGACTTTCTTAGATTGGTCATCTGTGAGGAGAACGGATGCTGGAAAGTCACCCAGGGTCCACCACAATTTCTCTTTTACCGAAGGGAAAAAATTAAATAATAACCTATAGGAAATTTCCCATAAGGGAAAAAATTTCCAACCGTTCTGCTTTTTAAACTTTGTTCCAGCTCCCAAGATGAGGTAATCACAAAAACAAGCCTGAGAAATCTTCTGTGTAGTTAACCATGGAATCTTCTCCCCTCTCCCCCCGCCCCCGCTTTTATTTTTTTTTTTCAGATCCAGACATTTAATGTGGATGCATCATGCCAGACCGTGGAAGATTTAACGAATGGGGTTGTGATGGCCCAGGTTCTTCAAAAGATGTAAGAATAGATTACTTTATTGTCTTGTATGTTCTTATACATGGATATTTATTAGATTGAAAACATGGACAAAAAAATAAAAGTGCTTACATGAACCTTGTGTTGCCTATGGAATAAGAACGGTAAGCAGCAGCTGTAATTTTGATGGCACGTACTTGTTTAGGTACAGATTGACTGGCTGCAAGTTTAAGTATAGCTGTATTATTGTAGTGTGCCAGTGGTTTTAGCAGAATTATTTGTTGTGTTTTTCATCATAACTTGGTAGAAATTTACATGTTAATGACCCTATTTTACCACTGTAGTAGAATGTAAGAGGTTTACTCCCGTTTTCTTTAGGATTCTGCTCAAATGTTGTATCAGTAAGGCCTTCCCTGGTCGCCCATATAAAATAAGCAGCAACCATTCTCCTGGGCTACTCTGTATCCCTTTTAACCTTTTGTGTTCTTCTCCGAAGTATTAATACCATCTGATATACCATATATTTGCTTGTTTATTTATCTGCTGCTTCCCCCTCCCAGCCTTCCACAAACATGCACAAACATAATGTAAGCTCCACACAGAGGCTGGGAATTTGTTTTGTTCACTGTTGCATATTAGCACCTAGGGCAATGCCTGGTGTTGGGTTGAACAGTATGAAAATGCCCTTCTTTGTAGGTCAAAACCAGTCAAATAACAGCAGTTTCTCATGGTTCAGTCTGCATCAAGAGTGCTTATATTTACTGAATGACTAAAGCAATGAAATATTTGTTTGGGATATATAGAGCATACGTGATCCTTTCCTTCTAACTACTTTGAAAACATAATGGTTATAAAATTGATTCTGTATGGCTGTCTTCAACTTTTGACCTAGAAATTGTTCAAATAAAGAATTACCTGTGACTTTAAGAGGTCATTAGGTGTGACATGATTTGGGGATACTGTTGTCTTTTGAAGCCCTGATCATCTGTCAGCCTGATGATGCTAAAAGATTTGCATGTGACTAGCTGTGGTTTGCTGCGGTTCTGTTGAGAATCATGTCATCGTTCAATTAAGTCTTGAGGCTGCTCACCCTGCAGTGAGTTGTGTAGGGTTGCCCGTCTGGGAAGCAGCTCAGTTGCCTGCATTTCAGAGAATCCATGCACCTGAGGACTGGGGACTCGTGCTTGAAAACTATAGCTTGCTGTTGCTTTCTTCTGTGACGGACATGACACATCTCTCCACATATACAGGCACACAGACTTTTTGATGGAGTTCGAGAGGGCTCGTTTGAAACCTGACCAGCCCTGGTTCTAGCAGTCTAAGAAGAGTGATCTTGTGATTTTCATGGTCACCTCTGAGTGGTGCCCAAATAATTTTTAGCCTTTGAATGGTCTAGAGAGCTTCACCTAAGTCCTTTTTTTCTTTTTCTTTTTGATGAGGAACATTGACCCTGAGCTAACATTTGTTGCCCAACTTTTTTTTTTCCTCCCCAAAGCCCCAGTACATAGTTATATATCCTAGTTGTAGGTCATTCTAGTTCTGTGTGGGATGCCACGACAGCATGGCTCGAGTGATATATAGGGCTGTGCCCAGGATCCGAAGCAGTGAACCCCAGGCTGCTGAAGGGAGCACACAAACTCAAACACTACGCCACCAGGCTGGCCCCTCGGGTTTTTTTTTTTTTTACCACTGTCAGATCAGTACTTCCTATCTTTCTATCTTACTCCCTCTGGTACCAGGTTTCCACTAATTCTTCAATTCTCTAATGCCAGTGGAATCTCAGCACTGTCCTTCACCTTCCCCTCTCTTTCTTTCCTCTTATTCAGCTGAAATTCCATAGTCAATCATAATCACTCCTCATTTTTGGCTCCTCTGCGCCTCTCTCATTACTTTGTGTTTGTTTGGCAAAACCACCACTCTGGTTAAATCTGATGTCCTTTCAGTTCTGCTTCTCACTTATACAGCTGAATCTAGCTGGAAAAAAACACAAGTATGCTGAGGAATCTTATTGAAATTTATCACTGTGAAACCACACGTGTTACCTTATGGAATCCCACAGCCAAACTGTACTTCCCCAGTCCTTTCACTCTTCTAGATGACTATCTCACACTTCTCTCTTCAGACCTCCAGTATCGCCTACCCGCTCTCACTCATCTGCTCACTGTACAAAGTAGGATACATCCTACTTCTGAGAAAGTTGAAACAAGTAAAAGAGAATTTCCGTAGAATCCCGTGACTACTTTTACCCACTTCCAGCATCAGTTTGGCTTTGCCTTGCTGCCTTTTACTGCATACAAGCTGTGGGGTGGGAGGAAAGGTCCCGTCTTAAAATCAGTACCTGCACTTTGTATATTGGATCCCATTGCCTTTCACCTACTGAAATCATCACTTTACCAATTCTCCCCTCTTTCCTACATGGTCAGTTTTCCCTTCTTTACTGGATCATATCCATTAGCATGCAAACAAAGTGTTATTTCTTTTCTCCTTAAAAATACTTATTGTGAGGGAGCCAGCCTGGTGGCGTAGTGGTTAGGTTCACACGTTCTGCTTCAGCAACCCGGGGTTTTGGGGTTCAGATCCTTGGTCTGGACCTATGCACCACTTGGCAAGCCATGCGGTGGCAGCTGTTCCCCGTATAAAGTAGAGGGAGATGGACACAGATGTTGGCTTAGGGCCAGTCTTCCTCAGCAAAAAGAGGAGGATTGGCAGCAGATGTTAGCTCAGGGTAAATGTTCCTCAAAAAAATAAATTTTTTTTCTTAAAGTACTTATTGTGGGGCTGGCCCAGTGTTGTAGTGGTTATGTTTGTTTGTTCCACTTTGGTGGCCTGGGGTTCACGGGTTCAGATCCTGGGCATGGACCTTTACCACTCATCAAGCCGTGCTCTGGTGGAACCCACATGCAAAATAGAGGAAGATTGGCACAGATGTTAGCTCAGTGACGATCTTCCTCAAGGAGCAGGAGGAAGATTGGCAACAGACGTTAGCTCAGAGCCAATCTTCCTCACCAAAAAAAAGAAAGAGAGAAAGGAATACTTATTATGATCTCTTTTCTGTCAGTCATTATTTTATTTCATTTCTCCTCCCCTTTGCAGCAAGACTTCTTTAAAGAATAGTCTATACCCAACTGTCAGGGATTCCTCTCCTCCTGCTCTCGTAAATCCACTTCAGTCAGGGTTTTCCCCACCATTATATTAAAACTGCCCTTATTAGGCCACCAGTTATCTGTACATTGCTGATACTAATGTGGACCTTATCTGGACGTGGAGCAGCATTTGAAGGACGCGGGCTCATCTGCTTACTTCCCTGTAACGGTTTTTAGAATTTGGCTTCCAGAGTACTGTTGGCCTCCACGTGTCTCTCCTCTCTTGCTGGATGATCTGCGTCTCCTTTGCTGGTTTTTTCTTTTTTCTCCTACTTCCTGATGACGCTGGAGTGCTTAAGGACTCGGGCCTTGTTCCTCTTCTCTTTCCTGTTTGCTCTCACTCCCTTGATGATTTCATCTAGTCTCATGGGTTTAAATATCATTCGTGTTGTAATGACTCCCGTGAATCTTTCCTCTGAGCTCAGACTTGTCTGATTGTCTCCTTTACATTTCCAGTCGGGTCTATTAGACACCTCAGAGTTATCATATCTAAGCAAAACTCCCTGTCTTCTATCCCAAACCCACTCAGTCAAAAGTCTTCTTATTTCACTTGTTGGCATTTCTTGCCTTCCAGTTGTTCATACCGTAGAGCCTTTCTTTCTTTTTATCCCCATCCCACATCCAACCTGTCAGGAAATCCTGATAACTATACTTTAAAAATATATCTTAATCTACCCTTCAGATCTAACTTCCACTGTACAGAAAAATACAGAGGCGAGAGGAACAAGTTAAATGAAGTCAGGAGGAAACAATTAGGCAAATCCAGAAAGTGGGCTATTTTACAGCCTGCTTGACCTAGTCTCCTCAAGGCAATGTCATGAGTAAAAAGGAAGGGGGTGGACTGTTCTAGACTAAAGAGCCTAAAGAGATAGAGACAGGCAGACACTACCCAAATGCGTTGCATGGCTCTTGGAAATCTTGCCGTATGCGACAACACGGATGAACCTGGAAGACTTTTATGCTGAGTGAAATAAGCCAGTCACAGAAGGACAAATACTGCATCATTCTGCTTACAGGAAGTGTCTAAAATGATCAAATGCGTAGAAACAGAGAACAGAATGCTGGGAGTTGGGGGAAGTGGGCAGTTGCTGTTCAGGTATAAAGTTTCAGTTATGTAAGATGAATAAGTTCTAGAGATCTGCTGTATGACATTGTGCCTGTACTGTACTGTGCACTTAAAAATTAGACATTGTTGAGAGGGTAGATCGCACGTTGTGTTCTTACCACGATTTCAAAAACAAATGCAATGTATAATTCTTCTTGGATCTTGTTTGAACAACCAACTATAAAAGACATTTAGAGAATAATGGAGGAAATTTGAATATTGACAGTATTAGATGGTATTTTGGGAGTATTTCTGTATTAGGTGTAGTATGAGAACATGAGAATACATTCTCATGTTATACAGGAAAGTGCCTTACTTATTAGAGATGTATAGTGGAGTTTTTAGGAGTAAAACATAAAAAAGAAAAAAACCCAAATAATATGGAGCAAATATGGCAGAATGTTAAATCTCTGTGATTGGCATATGGTTGCTTGCCATAATATTCTCCTTCTCTGTATGTTTGAAAAAGTTTACTACCTTTACTGCTACCACATTGGTCTGGCCGTTGTCATCTCTTACCTATATCTCGTTAATAATTTCCTGACTAGTTTCTGTGTTTCTGCACTTGCCTGCCCACAGTCTAATGTGAATCCAGCAGCCAGAGTGATTTTTTAGTGTCACATTTTCTGCTTAGAACCCTATGTTTGTGCCCCATTTCACTCAGTGTAAAAGCCACAGTACTCACAATAGTGTATAAGATCCTAAATATCTGGAACACTTGTTACCACTCTGACCTCATTTACTGTAGTGTTCTTTCCCCCACAGGCTCCCATGCTCATCCTCAGGCGTATCAGGCTTCTCTTGCCATGGGGCTCTTGCATGGCCTTTCTCTCTATCCTGAATGTTTATCAATCAGATATCCACATAGCACTTTTCCTTCCCACCTCACAGCCCTCACTGAGATTGTCAGTTTCTCGGTGTAGCCCACCCTGACCACCTGTTTAATATTGCCACCGCCCTTACACTCCAGATCGCTTTGTCCTGCTCTGTAGTAGGTGTTCTGGAAATATTTGTTGAATCTGTGAATATGGAATTGTAAGTTTTGACTGAAATTAAAAGAAAGCAGCTTTTATCTTCTTTTATCCTTTGTCTCCAAGAAGAGTTTACCACTATGTTATTTTCCATCAGCTATTTCCCTGACACCAACTAGGTGTCCTACAGTTCAGTTCTGACACTAACTTCCTAAGTTAAACCCCGCAAGTTAAGGTTAAAGTCCTTCAATTTTGACACTACCTGTAGTTGACGCAGACTCCACAAGTTAAGGCCTCGGTCCCAGAAGACTGTCTTCGCTTCAGACACCAGGTAGACAAGTGTCTCCTACAGTTCTGCCCAGTCAGCCACAAATTCAAGAATTCCCATGAACCCCCTCAGGTTTGATAATTTGCGTAAATAACCAAAACTCAGGAAAGCGCTATCCTATGATAACATTTTTTTTTTTTTTTTTTTAAAGATTGGCACCTGAGCTAACATCCGTTGCCAGTCTTCTTTTTTCTTTCTTTCTTTCTTCTTCTTCTCCCCAAAGTCCCACAGTACACAGTTGTATATTCTAGTTGCAGGTCTTTCTAGTTATACTATGTGGGATGTAGCCTCAGCATGGCCTGACGAGTGGTGCCATGTCCACTCCCAGGATCCGAATCAGAGACCCTGGGCTGCCGAAGCGGAGCATGTGAACTTAACCACTTGGCTGTGGGGCCAGCCTCCTGATGACAGTTTTATTAAAAATAATACAACTCAGAAACAGCCAAATGAAAGTGATAAAAAGGATGAGGTATGGAGTTAGGGCAGTGCAGAGCGTCCATGCCCTCTCCAGATGTGTTACCCTCCCAGCACATTGACGTGTTTACCAACCCGGAACCTCCTCACACCCTGTTGTGAAGGATTTTTATTTGGGATTTCATTACATAAGGCATGATTGAAATCATTAGCCATGTGCTTGAACTCAATCTGAGTCCCTTGCTGGAGGTCAGGGGATGGAGCTGAAAGTTCCAACCGTCTAATCACATTGATTCCTCTGGGACCAGCCCATCCTGAAGCTATCTAGGAGTCCCACAATAAATCACCTTATTAGCGTAAACTCAGGTGTGGTCTGAAAGGGCTCATTATGCATTACAAAAGACACTCCTATTAGGAAATTCAAAGGGTTTTAGGAGTTCAGTGCCAGGAACCATACACAAGACCAAATGTATATATGACAACCATGTATTAATTGAAAGAGTAAGATCAGAAGTAGTGAGTTATGCCTGTAAAGTGACATTAATTTTTGTTTTCAAAGTTCAGGAAAGAGGGAAAAAGAAAATAGATGAGACCAAAGGAGGTAAAATGAAGGTCAGGCTGTGGACAATGGTGGAATGCCTCTTAAATGGATACTTTTCCTTTTATGGTACTCTCCCCGCGTAGCCTGTTCTTGGTTTGGAGCCTGCCCCTTATGTGCCTGGATTGCTTATTTTGACACAATAGAGGTTAAGCATAATTTGCTGTATTTTTGTTGTCATTATGGATGTGAAATTTAATTAGAGCTAACTCTCCAATACAGATTTAGTGGCAGGGGGACCAAAATGAGTGTTTTAGCTAATTAAAGACTGTTAGAAAATAGATCTAAGAATCAGTATAGCTATAAAAAATACTAGAGTTTGCTAATAAAAATCCATGTTACGGAATGGAATGGATTCAAAGTACAGTGTTTATTTTAGACCCCATCTTAATTTGGGGAAGTTCAATAAGAATATTACAATGCTTAAATAGTTTTAGCAGTAGAAATAAAATGTAATTTTTCGGTTTCTGTGAAAGGAACTGACTGTAAGCAGACAGTGTATTCCAGGAATTAAGAATTAAAATTAGGGGCTGGCCCCATGGCCAAGTGATTAAGTTCGAGCGCTCTGCTTTGGCACCCCAGAGTTTGCCGGTTCGGATCCTGGGCACAGACCTACACACCACCTGTCAAGCCATGGTGTGGCATGCATCCCACATATAAAGTAGAAGAAGATGGGCAGGAATGTTAGCTCAGGGCCAGTCTTCATCAGCAAAAAGAAGAAGGTTGGTGGCAGATGTTAGCTCAGGGCTAATCTTCAAAGAAAAAAAAAGAAGAAATGGTTTGTATGTTTCGTGGTGGTTTTTTTTTTCTTAATAGGAGTCAGGACATAATAAGAAGCTAAAGATAGCTTCTTCCTCTAGCTTCTTACTCATGAAGAACACTCAGTAAGATTATCAATTGTTATTTACATATCTGTACAGAACTATAATCTATTAAGATTTTGGAGAAAGTTAACCTTTGTGTTGTTTGATCCTAGCCTGAGAGCATTATTTTAAGGGCTACTTAGAAGACATTGCTGATTAGGACGTAGACATCTTTGGAGCTTCCGCCAGCCACCGGGTGACTTCCCTGATCCACCGAGGCAGTGCATGCATGTTGGGGTTACCTTTACCTTTTCTATAAGTTGGACCAAAACATCTGCTTAAATTCTTGGATTTGTACCATTCCTTCAAATAAAGTAATTTAGTACCCCCGCCAAGAAAGAAAACATTGCTGAAATTGTAAACTACTTATAGAAACATTATGGCTAGATGCCTGCATATTGAGTCAAAGTTTGTTACTTGGAAAAGTCATATTGAATATGAGAAGGCTGTAGACTACTGTTCTTGCTATGTTCTGCCCAAGTAGGAGATTGAAGCTTATTAAATAAAAGTGCCATCACTTTCCCAGTGTATTTCAGTCCACAGGTATTTATTGAGAACCTGCTATGTGTCAGACATGAGGTAATGGGCAGTACAGTAGTAAATGAGAACAAACATCTTCCCTTAATGCATACAGAGTATGGTGAGCTATGTTGATCTTTGTCTCTTTGTGACCTAGATTACTGAGCATGGAGGAGTTCATTAGCCACAGGACCTTGGTCTTGTTTGCTAAAACTAGTGCTTTGTTGAATTCTACTGATATTTTTTTAACAAAAATGATTGTACTGTCAACTCTGTCCCTTAACTATTTGTTTGAACTTGGGAACATTACTTAATTTCTGAGTCTGATATTCCTAATGGTAACATGGGGTAATAATTCTGTCCTTGTGATCTGCCTGTGAGTGTAAAGTGCCTGGTTCAATGCCTGGCATCTTGTAGGTGCTTAGCACATGATAGCAGCAGCTGTTTCTGTTGTCTTCTCCTCCTAGCTCAGATGTGATTCTGAGACTTTGCTTTTATACTCTTTTAAGAAATAAGCAAACTGCGTCATAGTGATTTGACTGATTTTTTTGAGTTCTTTTATTCATAAGCATTCATTGCTCTAAATTGCAAATGAAATATCCCATAATCTTGGAATTCTTGGAGTATTTCTCAGACGTTTTAGAACATTCTTTTTTATAATGTAAGGGGTTTTCTGGTGAAATATAAGTATCTTTTAGCTGTGTAACTCTGAATTGCCACTCAGCCAGTAAGCCCAGTGCTTTGGCTTTGGGTAATCATCAGCCATGTAGCACCAAACCTACCAGTTCCCCTCCTTATGAGTCCTTTTTGGTTGAAAAGACTTACAATACTTGGTTGGCAATGATTGTGCTTTTTGGATTATTTACATATCAAAAAATATTGAAGGGCCAGCCCGGTGGCCTAGTGGTTAAGTTCAGCATGCTCTGCTTTGGTGGCCCAGGTTCAGATCCCAGGCACAGACCTACGCCACTCGTCAGCAGCCATGCCATGGCAGCGACCGACAAACAAAATAGAGGGAGATTAGCAACAGATGTTAAGCTCAGGGCACGTCTTCCTCAAACAAAAAGAGGAATATATATTATTTTTATAATTACTTAATATTTTAGTAGAATTCACTTCAGTTGTTTTTCTTTGCACTACCTATTTTTATTTTTATAAGAGATTTTAAGCAAAGAAGACGGTTTTTTGGGGTTGTCTGTGCAGTTTACAACAGTCACTTTCTCTAAAAACTCACCCCTCTGGTGACGGGTGTAATTCTTCCACCTAAAGTTGTGTGTGCCCTACTTGCAGCCTTCCATCCTTTTGGTCACATATAATTGGACTAGGGATGAAAAACAGACTCTAGCTGGATCATTCAGATTTTCCTGGAAATTCAGAATTGGAACTGAGTCACGGCTGGTCTTTAAACTATTTGCTTGAACTGAAATAGTGAAGATTTGGACACATCTGCAGTTATCTTCAGCATTGTGTATGTAGAAATAGAAAAAAGTTGATGTACAGAGAGAAAACGGTATAAATGGACAGAAACAAAGAGAAAAGTCAGAGGCTACTATCTGGATTCTTAACAGCTTTCTGGATCATTATTCCAGGACTTCGTGAGGGCCAGCTATCTTTCAGTGCCATAGTATCCCTCAGTGATCTTCCACTAGGGTTCCTTTTTTTGCTCAGGTTTGCTCAAATTAGTTTCTCTTACTTAAAAACAAAAGAACCTCAACTAAAGAAGCTAGATTAAGCTTAAAACAAAAATAGATGAGTGTGAATATCCGCATGTAGAAGAATGAGGTTAGACCCCTTCCTTACACTGTGCACAGATGGATCACAGACCTAAATACAAGACCTAAAACTGTGACACTCTTAGAAGAAAACATAGGAGTAAATCCTCCTGATCTTGGATTAGGCAAAAGCTTCTTAGATGCAACACCAAAAGCAAAAGATAGATAAACTGAACTTCATCAAAATTAAAAATGTTTGTAGTGCAAATTATGCCACCAAGAAAGTGAAAAGACGACTCATGGAATGTGAGATTAGGCCTGATAAGGGGCTTTTTGAATACTAAAAAAAAAATCCCAGAACAAAAAAACAACTACGACTCAATAATAAAAAGACAACCCAATTTTTAAATAGGTGAAGACTCTGGATAGACTTTGCACCAAAGAAGATATACAGATGGCCACTAAGTCCATGGAAAGGTGCTGAGCAGGGCCTGGCTGGTGGCGCAACGGTTAAGTTCGCACATTCTGCTTTGGCAGCCTGGGGCTCACCAGTTCAGATCCCGGCTGTGGACCTACGTGTTGCTTTTCAAGCCATGCTGTGGCAGGCGTCCCACATGTAAAATAGAGGAAGACAGGCACAGACATTAGCTCAGGGCCAATCTTCCTCAGCAAAAAAAAAAAAAAAAAAGAAAAGGGGATTGGCAGAGGATGTTAGCTCAGAGCTAATCTTCCTCCAAAAAAAAAAAAAAGGCACTCAACATCATTAGCCATTAAGGAAATAAATGCAAATCAAAACCACAGTAAGATATCACTTCATATCTGCTAGGATGGCTATAACTAAAAAGACAGATAATAATAAGTGTTGACAAGGCTGTGGAGAAATTGGAATCAGCATACATTGCTGATAGGAATGTAGAATGGTGCAGCTACTTTGGAAAACAGTTTGGCATGCTTCAGGTGTTAAACACAGAGTTATTATGGGGCCCAGCAATTCTACCCCAGGCATATACCCACGTGGAACCTACGTCCACGCAAAAACTGGTACACAAGTGTTCAAAGCATTGTTATCTGTAATAGCCAAAAAGTGGAAACAAGCCAAATGTATATCAGCTGGTGAATGGATGAACAAAATGTAGTATGTCTGTAAATGAAATGTTGTTGAGCCATAAAAAGGAATAACGTTGGTACGTGCTGCAGTATGGATGAACCTTAAAAAGATGCTGAGTGAAAGAAGCCAGACACTGAAGACCACGCAGAGCATGATAGCATTTATATGACATGTCCACAGTAGGTAAACCCACAGACACAGAAAGTACATTAGTAATTCCTAGGGGCTAGAGAGAGAGGTAAATGGGGAGTGACAGCTAATGGATACAGGGTTTCTTTTGGGGAAGATGAAAATGTTCTAAAATTAGATTGTGTGGTAGTTGTACAACTCTGAATATGCTAAAGTCCATTGCGTCGTAGACTTTGAATGGGTGAGTTGTATCATATGTGGATTATGTCTCAATAAAGCTGTTTTTAAAAGCAGAGAGACAGTAAAGTTAGTATGTTAATTTTGATACAGTCTTCAAAAATAATAGATTTCTACAGAGGTAATTTTTTTACACTTTTTCATAAATACTTATGCCTAAATAAATGCAGTTTTTCTTTTTTAATAAAATTTTAAAATTCTAAATAGCATATTACTTTGTTTAAAGATAATTTGAACAAAATTTAGTACAGATTGTATTTATCAGTTTGATTGACAGGATAAGTTGAAATGTAGATTTTCCCTAAGCTGTTTCTCTCATTGCTATTACGTTTTTGAGATGAATGGAGACAGTTGTGATGTTATGGAAAGATCTTGGACTTAGCACTTGCTAGAGCAGGACAGACATAGGTGTTCAGTCTATGATCTTGAACGAATTTAATTTCTTAGCGTATTGGTTTCAAAAACTTCAAAATGAAGATCATGCTGGACTAAAAGTTTTTTTTCTTTCTAGCATTTATAGAAGTTTGAGAAATTTTCCTAAGAAAAATAAGCATAAGTATATTCAGCTTCTGTCGTTTGAATTTGTTTGTCCACACTAATGTACTCTTAGATTTTAAGCCTTTTGCAAACAGAAACAGTGTCCAACTTTGTCTAATGCCTAGTATTATATCTGAGAATGTAGCTTCTCAATTCATATTATTTAAAGAAATTGAAATTTAGTCAACATTATTTGTGACCTTTGAAGTATTAGGTGATAGAAGTCATTGAAATATTAACTGAAAAGCTTATTTTAACCTTCTTAATATATTTCTTTTGTCTACTTAAAATTGTGTCATTAATTTTAACTGTTTTTAGATATTAGTGTGGTATTTACAAATTATGTCAATTCCAGATTAGTGTATAATTTGTTTTTAAAATATGTTAACTGTATGTTATTTTTGACCTTTTAGGGTTTTTTTAATAAAATATATAGTTTTTAATGAGCTCGTAACAGTTAATTTTAGAGAAATCTATAATTGCATCTGGTCTCATGTACTGGGTTCTTTAGTGGCTGATATGTGGCAAATACATTTTTTTTTGTTGCAGTTAAGTGATGATACAAGATGGGTTTTGATTTTCTTTGTTTTAGCTTCATAGCTACATGATCTTAATATGCTAGTTTTTTATTTGCAGAGATCCTGCATATTTTGATGAAAATTGGCTAAACAGAATCAAAACTGAAGTAGGAGATAATTGGAGACTAAAGGTATTTAAAAAAATTTTTCCATGTTAATCAATCTTACGTGTGTATGATATTTGTTGATTTTTGCTCTGGTATGTCCAGTGAGTGTTAGAAACCTAGCCTCTAGTGAAATCATCTAGAATTGAAGATTAGAGGGAGCCTGAAGTTGCTCCCCAAGATACAGTGGAAGTCAGTAAAGCACAGTGACTGAGGGCATGGTCTCTGGAGCCAGAGTGCTTGGGTCCATATCACAGCCCTACCATTTACTATCTCTGGGATCGTCTGTTAACCTTTCTGTGCCTCAGTTTCCCCATTTGTAAAATGACGATTGTAATAGAATCTACTTCACAGAAATAAATGAGTTAATATATGTGATGCACTTAGGATAGTTCAGGACACTTCTAATGTTAGTTGCTAGTGTTATTAATAGTGAGAAAATATTGATCATTATTAACTGTGTCCAAAACACTCAGAGAATGAACTATTTTTATTTCCTTCCTAGTAGTCTTAAGTTCCATTGTTTCTCAAGCTTCTTTGACCAAAACCCCACAATAAGAAATATAGTTTACACTGCAACCTGCTGCCCAGCTAAATGTATATGCATATATAGTTGAACAAATTTTTAACCTTACTTTATGCAGTGATGTTTCTGTTACATTTTTTAAAATACTAGTTGCAACCCACTAAATTATATTTTTGACTTTATATTTTGAAATAATTATAGATTCACAGGGGGCAAGGGTGCAGAAAAAAATGTACAGAGAAGTTCTATGTACCTTTAACAGTTTCTCCAGTGGTAACATCTTGCATAATTATAATACAGTATCAGAACTAGGGAACTGACATTGATACAATCCACAGTTTATTCAAATTTCACCAGTCTTACCCTCTTTTTGAGTTTGTGTGTGCAGGTCTACTGAGGGGTAGATTCATATGAGGACCGCCACCATGAAGACAGAGAACTGTTCCATTTCTGCAGAGCCCCTGCTGCTGCTTTTATACCCACATCCACACGACCCCTCGCCCTAATCCTGAGCAACCACTGATTTGTTCTCCATCTGATCATTTTCTTACACTAAATTGATTTTTGTAACCCAGTAATGGTCATGGCTAGCCGTTTGGAAAACTCTGAATCCATTTCTTTTTGATATAGGTTGGTAGAGACTCAGAAATGGAAATGATTAAGCACATGAAGCCCCTGGACTTAAGCTAAGCTTAGTTTGTCTTTATATTTCCCCCATAAAACAAGCATTTGATGAAAAATATTTGATTGCTTAGCTATTGAGCATGCCAAAATCCAATTCTTTCTTTTTTACTAAGCTAGAGTGAATGGACACTGCTTAATGGCACTGTTTTAATTTCTAAAAAGTCTTTCAAGAATAAGCAATTAAATTGATTACTTTTCAATGTTATAACATGTTTAAAACAATTCATGAATGTTTAAAATAATGCTACTAATCATTTTATGTTTGCTTGCTGGCTTGACCAAAGAGAGAGTTGGATGTCCCACCTGCCACACACACAATACGCACATAAACACACCACACTGGAGTGTCACAAGTGTGGCAAAGGCAGTAATATAGAGAAGGGAAAAAGTTTATTATGTTCTTCTAAAAATGTCAGTTCTGATTTGCATTCCTGTTCTCTGTATTTTATCCTATATTTTATTTATTTAATTGTAAGAAACCACTGATTAATAATGAGATTGATAGCTTTTTTAATAGGAAATAAACTATCATTTTAAATGAGCACATTGATTTTTTATAACTTTCTAATTAAAATATTAAGATAGGAAAAAGTGAACATCCTAGAAAAAGGAAATAAAGTATGTATCTTCCATGTCTTCGGATTTTTCCGGAAGTATAAACATTTTAGTTTTATTTGAGATTTTTTTAAAAGTAAGTTTTCAGTTTATTTTCTCCCTTAAAAATAAGTATGTCTTCGGCAGCCCAGGGTTTCACTGGTTCGGATCCTGGGCACGGACATGGCGCCGCTTGTCAGGCCATCAGGCCATGCTGAGGTGGCGTCCCACATGCCACAACTAGAAGAACTCACAACTGAAAATACACAGCTGTATACTGGGGGGGGGGGGGACCTTTGGGAGAAAAAGGAAAAATAAAATCTTCAAAAATAAAAAAATAAATAACTGTCTTTGACTAACCACTGGGTTGCATTGCTATGATTCAGCCTATTTTGTTTGATAGCCACAGATACTGTCTTCTATCCTAGGACATCTTCAACTGCTAACATTGGCTAGCAATGGCTGGATAGGTGATCTACAGAATCATATCATATATACATTTAGCTTAACATAAATTCAACCATGTGAGTTGGGTCAAAAAGCGGGAGGTGGGGGGTGGTGAGGAATACCAGTTCACAGTATATAGTGCAGGTCATTCTGCCTTTCATTTCACCCCGATGGCATATGGCCAGTAAACCTCTGCTCCAAAGTGAGTGAGTGTTGGGAGATATCTTTTGGTCCTTCATCCTGTCTCATTTCTAGGATGCTTCATATAGCACAAGTATCTTGCAATGCTGAGTGTGATGCTAGCATTTCAAGATTTTTTTAATCTAATAGCTCCTAAATATTTACTTTGGTGTTCAACTAAAGAAATAGCAGTCGTTTCTGACAGTGGAAGGATTTGGAGACATTATACGTGATAGGTTACTTTAAGAGATTTCCAAGGCCAATTTTTACTATAATTTATTTTTAATGCTCTAACCTTAGAATTTAACCTCCACTTTTCTAAGGAAAACAGCGCTGAACTTGGTCTTCATTAAGGGTGGCATGTTTTTTCTTCACCTGGAGAAAATCTAGATAATTTAATCTTACTGTTAAGTCTTGTTCAGTTACCCTCCATTTTTTCTCAGTGTGGTCATAACATTGAAACTTTAAGATAATTGGAGACTTAATTTGTTTTATAAATTTTTTATATCAAATAAATTAAGCCATTGATAGTCCATAATAATTCATATAGGCTATTAAATTTTATTGTTTGTGTTTACTTTATGATTAAAATGATTAGTTGATTCAGAAATTTTTCTGTTAAACTATATTTTGATCTGTGCTTGCCTTTTACTCAGTTGTTTTCTCTCTTTTTAAACAGATAAGCAATCTAAAGAAAATTTTAAAAGGAATCCTGGATTATAATCATGAGGTAAGGACTTTTTTCTCATTCTATTTGAAGTGTTACTATAGGATAGTTTAATTGTATAATATTTTACAATATTACTTGAGACAAGTAAAGGAAAAATTACCTCAAAATTAATAATCAGTTTATCTTCGTTGTATAGATTCTAGGATGTTCGTTCAAACTGGCATCTATTAGGGGGTCACAAGAGAAATATCTTTCTCACTGTATTATGGATAGTTTGTAGATATTTATGTTAAAGTTTCTGTTAAAGTTTACTTTGTGCTACCTGTTAACTCTCTCCTCTCTTCCCTTACTTGTGAAGGTAGTTTATAGTACCTGCATTATTGTAACCAACTCCCTTGCCTACTTCCAGTTTATTCCTTGGCAAACCCCCATCCCTATATTAACTCAGTTTATCCTCTGGGTCTGCTTCAGAACAGTCAAGACATTCCTGAGGAAAAGAATCAGGCAGTGGAACTAGTTTCCTTTAAATGTTATGACCACAGGTATCAAATGGACGCAGCCCTAGAAACCTGTGTTGTTTCCTTACTGGTTCCCCCACAAGCTTGCCTGCAGTTTTACCTGTGTGTATGCTTCAGTTATCTGTCTTCATCATCTCAGTAAGTGACCCTACCATCCACCCTACTGCTCAAGCCCAAAACCTAGAAATCATTTTACGGTCCGTCCTTCTTTTGATATCGTCAGCCAGATCTGTTAGTTAGACCTCCAAAATATAGCTTTTCTCTGTCTTTACTGCTGCCACCCATACCAAGCCATTATTAGCTCTTGCTTAGATCACTGGAGACCCTGATTTCACTCTTGCCTCTCTACAGTCTGCTCTATACTCTAAAGCCAAGATGATTTTTAAAAATAAAAATTAGATTCTGTCACTTTCCTCCTCAAAGTCTTTCATGGTTTCCTATTGTGTTGAGAATCAAATCCTTACTTCTTACCAGAAGCGACCAGGTACCGCCTGACCCCTTTAACCTCCTCTTATGCTGCTCTTCCCCTCACCCGTAACACTACAGCCACATTCATCTTGTTTCTGTGCTTTTAGGATCTTCTTTTTTCAGTGTAGAGTTATCAGACAGTGACCTTATATTTACATGTGAGTCATTTCTTTTGGGGCCAGTCAGTTTCCCCATACAAAAGTCTTCCATTCTCCTACCTGATATAAGTGTCTTGCTATCAGCGTTTTGGAGTCAAATGGAGTGGAGGTAGCTAGAAGGAATCTTACTGTCGGGAACATGAACCTGTATTTAATCTCCACTCTTTCTGGTACCCTCTGGTTCAGAACCTCTCTAGCTCCACTTCTTCAGAGGGTACACATCCAGTCTTTCTAGGGGTGGTAGAGGGATCGATAGTACTCAGTATCTTTGCTCAGTATGCATACCACATATCAGATTAGGGCCTAAGTTGCTGTGACTCAAGATAGTTATATCTTAGGTATAGGAGGTAAAAGTAGAAATTGGGAAGTGAGAATGACATGACAGCTCTGGGCTTAGCGGTGAGTTTCCATTGCTGACAAATTAATCTCTATCACATATTTCATTTGTTCATATAAATGTAAATGCAATTCTAATCCTTTTGTCTCCATTCAGATTTTAGGACAGCAAATTAATGACTTTACCCTTCCTGATGTGAACCTTATTGGGGAGCATTCTGATGCTGCCGAGCTTGGAAGGATGCTTCAGCTCATTTTAGGCTGCGCTGTGAACTGTGAACAGAAGCAAGGTAATTTATTTCAAGTTAGTGTATGTATGCATTTAAAATAACAAGGAAAGTAATATATATTGTATGTTTTATATATAAATCACCAGTACAAATGATAGCATCTTTTTAAGGCCGCTCTCAAAGAATGCCATTTTCTATGATTTCGCTAATTTGTTTGCAAGCATAAAAGAGTTTTGCAAGTTGTGATAAATGTGATTGTGATGACACTCTTTCCCATTCTGCAAGATTACATAATTCTTTGAGTAGATTACTTTTAACTACACTGAATGTAGTGAAATTTACTGTTAATTGGACGAAGTCCAGCTAAATTAATTAATAATATCAGTAATAATGATAATGATATACTGGATCAATTCAGCTCTAGGAACTTAAAATTGGATATTTTAGATTGCAAGTACAGAGGATTTATTTCACAAATATTTACTGAACTCATGCATTATGCTGGAGCTAGGAACACAGTGTCAGGTGGAACAGACACGATGCCTGCCCTCCTGAACTCGTAGGTGAATGGAGGGGGCGGGCAGTAAATAATGCCACATGTAACTGTCTGAGTGTGATGAGTGCTTGAAGGTAAAGTGTATGGGGACAGTCTAGGTTTGGGTCAGGGAAGTTATTTAAGCAAAGATATGGAGGGTACTGTATTAAGAGGAATCCGAATCGTAGAAACTGAATGTTAGAAAGACCTCCATTACCTTTGAGGGATTAAGAAAACCCACAACTATAATTGGAGAATAGTGAAGAAGGTGCAAAGAGATGAAGCAGGAGGAAAGTTAGATAGGGAGTGCTAAATGATGATGGCACAGTATTTTACTGTTACTTACATGACTTTTGAAGAAGGTGGGGTTTTTTTTAAGCCTAAAGGTATTTTTCTTCTTCCTCCTACCCCATCTCTGGTCATGCAAAACAGATTTTTATTAATTTGTCTGTACTTTTTTGGTGTTCTAGTGATGTTTAGTAATAGTTAACATTGTTTTCTTGAAGCTATGGCTAGTTTTATTGGTCTCTGACTCAGGAATTTTTTCTAACAATGTATTTATTTCTCTCCAGCCCCATTGCTTTTAGATTTTAGCATGCCATGGTCTTTTCGTAAATTTTACTTTTTTTTATTCAGTGTAACTCAAAATTTAAATAGAGAATTTTCTACATTCGTGATTTTTGTATATTATTGAAATGTCTAAGTTTTTTGTCAAATATTAGACGATTGATATAAATAAGATTCAAGACATTAAATCTCTAAGTAGATGTTTTGATTTTAAAGGGTGGATGAAAAATTATTTAATGTAATTCATTGAGTTCAGATGGCTTCTTATGTATTCTGTTAGGAGATTCATTAATTCTTAGGATTATCCTTAATACATAAGGGTCCTTGGAAGTGTATAACTGTTAAGACTTGGCTAATTATATTTATTACAGGGTAGGAATAGGAAAATAAGGATGTTACCTATATCCATATTCCTATGGAAAAGAAGACAGTCATATTTATTTATTGAGCTTGTCGCATAGACCAAAGTTCTGTATAAAACCTAGACTCAGTTTTTCCGCTGACATTGTATGTAAATGATGAAAACTTTGAACAGTATTTTAACATCATACTTATCTGGAGGGTGTTCTCTGCTCTCAGGAACACAGTTGAGAACAAAGATTCAAATTAAATGGATTTTTGAATTAAGTATTACCAGTCACTGCACGTTGATGATACAAAATCAGGATATAAAACCTGATAGTCACAAGGAGTAAATGAAGTTGTCTGGGTGTATTTGCTTTGTAATCCATGAAGTACTATACAAATAAAAAGGGCTTTGTGTTTAGATCATTTTTTCAATTAGAAGAAGGGAGGGCAATCGCTCAGAAAGTTGACTTTACATTTATCTTGGCTATCTGACTTCTCCATTTGGAGCAAATAAGTGGTGGTAAATTTGAAAAAGCAAAGATTAGTAGTAGAAAACACAGTTAATAACAATATTTACCAGGGCCAGCCCGTGGCCCAGTGGTGAAGTTCATGTGCTCTGCTTCAGAGGCCCAGGGTTTCCCTGGTTCAGATCCTGGGCGCGGACATGGCCCCACTCATCAAGCCATGCTGAGGCGGCATCCCACACAGCACAACCAGAAGGACCTACAACTAGAATATACAACTATGTGCTTGGGGGCTTTGGGGGGAAAGAAGAAAGGGAAAAAAGAAAAAAGATCGGCAACAGTTGTTAGCTCAGGTGCCAATCTTAAAAAAAAAAAATATTTACTGTGTGTCTCCCTTCTGCCTGGTACTCTACTGAGCACTAACAGAACAAAAAATACTGTTTTCAGATTAGGAAATTAAGACTCATAAGTTTATGTGACTTGCCCAAGATGTCGTGCTTTTGAGAGCCTAGGGAGGGACAAAAGCCCATGTCACTTCCACTTGTAGACTTAACACTCTTTATACTGAACAGCACTGTAGATTTTGGACCTAAAAGCTAGCTTTTCAGGATAAACTCCCTGACGTGGCACACCTCATTTTCCAGCATTGCCTCATAGATCTGCACCTCGTAATCATAGATGCTTGTATTTCAGACATTTAAGATTTGTAAATTTTTTTATTTTTCAAAAATTGTACATTAATGTAGTTCTCATCATCATTTTATCATTTAGCATTCTACGGTGTTCGCGGGGAAGGGCCTTGACGTGGCAACACCGCTTCTTAACTAACGCTTCCCCTCTCGCACCTTACTAACTGCACAGCCTCTCTGCTCCCACTGCTGTCTTCACCTCCAGGAAGCCACCATGAATTTTCCTTCCCCGTTCTCAGGGCCACTGCTGCTTCTCTTCTGTGTTCACAGACTTTTATTTGGGGGCTGTTTAGTCATCCTAGCTGGGCCATTCTCTCCATAGCCTGGAATTCTGTTTCATGCCTCTGAGCAGAATATCTAGAAGCACTCCCTTGTATTCCAGCACTCCTTTGAGGGGCTCCCCATTAACAACAAAACAAAACAAAACAAAACGAAAAATCGAGCTTAGACTAAAGGAATTTTCTTTTAACCAAATAGTGGGTCAGTTAGGATATATTTCTACTGCTGGCGGAAGCACAGTGCCTGTGATCTAAGTGTGCTGTGTATATTTGTGTCACCACACATCTGACTGGGTACAAATATCCTTAGGACATGACTTCCTGAAAAATATGTTTTGCATTAACTAAAAGCTTTGGCATTAACAACCAGAATGTCAAAATGTCATAATTTAATAATGCTTTCAAAATACTTTTTTTTTTCAACAAGTTACCTGTCAAGCACAGGATTAGAATTTGGCATTTCAAATACATGTCTCTTTCTTGCCAAAAGATCACTTGAACGATTTCATATTAAGACTCCTTCATGTAATAGTTGGAATGCTGAGACAATTTTTCGGTGTTTGTTTTTTGGATGTGTTAGGGGGAAAGGCAGGTTGAGGCTAAAATTTCCTAATCACTTTACCCTTTTAAGTGTTTCTTATTAAAACATTTACCATATTTGTTGGAATCCAACTGGCCTGCTGATTTTTTATGTGTAATGACACTTTCATTATCCATTGTTGGATTTGAAAATAACGAAAACTACTTCCGGGGCTTTTTTAGAAGGCAAGAAATTGTTTTTTCCAACTTCGTCACTACTGATAGCCAAGAGAGTCTTCTCTTTCTTGGCAGTGGTGAGAGTAGTAAGATGGATGGAGTTGGTGCTTTAGTATATTAAAGATGTGGGTCACTGGGGCCGGTCTCGTGGCCGAGTGGTTAAGTTCGTGCGCTCCACTTCAGGAGCCCAGGGTTTCGCCGGTTCGGATCCTGGGCGCAGACATGGCACCGCCCATCAAGCCACGCTGAGGCAGCGTCTTACATGCCACAATTAGAATGACTCACAATTAAAAATACACAACTATGTACCTGGGGGCTTTGGGGAGAAAAAGGAAAAATAAAATCTTTAAAAAAAAAAAAAGACACGGGTCACTGTTTTAAAGCCCAGTGTTCTACAATATTTGTTTAACTATGTTATCAGTTTCTACCTCAAATTCATCGTAATTTTTTGTTCTAAGCAGCTTTCAGGTTCATTAAGTTTTTTCTATAGTAGAAAATAATAAGGTAGGGATTATACGCAATTCAGTGCTTTAATGTCACATAAGAATAAAGCCCAAACTTCAGGGTTTTTTAACATGCAGCAAAGAATAATGTGAAAGACACATAATGTTCAGATTTTAAGAACAGTAATATGGAGTCCTTTCCATCCTGGCTTTCAGCTTTCCTATTTCATTTGTTTTAAGTTCCTGAGATCCTGCATATTTGTGACCTTTAGCTGTAGCCTCAACTTTATAAGGAATGGTGGGTGGGGGGAACATTATCTGAAGGAAAGATAAATACTGTGATTCTCAGCTTTTACTTTACCTATGGCACATATGTTTGACTATATATATGAGGAATTCCTAGGAAGACTCAAAACAGGAAACTCCTTATAAGAATCATGAAGTGTTAGCCTTTATTCCCTTGACTATCTTTAACTTGAACAGTGACATTCCAGATTGTTCTTGTTTTCAGAGTACATCCAAGCCATTATGATGATGGAGGAATCTGTTCAACATGTTGTCATGACAGCCATTCAAGAGGTACGTTGGAGCTTCGTACTTACAGTTTGTGAAAAATTGAAGGAGCAAACATGAGTTTAAATAATTGAGGTAGAAATTTTAAAAAGAAATTCCCCTACTCACTTTTTGAGAATCTTTTCTTTATACTTAGGATATATAGCTTCTCATTTTTATTAAATCATAGTCCTGTAAATTTCTTATTTTTATTTAAATCTCAAACATTTATCTTGCAGGTATAGATATTCAGTAACTATTCCTAATTTTTTTAAATGGCCTGATGAACTAGGAATAGTAGACTAATTCCTAAAGCCGTTATAAATAACATTTATCTTAAACCAGCAGTCTACCTCACACTTAACTATTGGTTTCTTGTTTGGTAGAAAACAGATCTTCAACTCCAACCATACCCAAAGCAATTTCTAGGTGAATGTTTATATTGAAACTGTTTGGGAGGAATCCTCTACCCTTCCAAATTCTTGGCTGAGGCTTCTGTAGCAAAAGACAGAGTAAGAAGTGAAAAGCGTACAAATTAATTTAATATAAATTTTATGACACAGAGCCTTTGCAAGAAGTGAAGGCCAAAGAAGTGTTTAAACCTGTGTTTTGATGCTAGGTTTGAGGAAGAGTGGAGAGTCGTGGAAAAATGTCACATGGCAAAAAACAGAGTTTAAGCTAAGTGTAGTAACCTGGGGGAAACAGCAAGTCCTGTTCATTCAGATTGCTTTCAGTGTCCCTCTGTTTTCAGAGATAAGGATGCTCATTTTCTCTGAGTGTAGGGGGGCCACCTATCACATGAGGGTCTTAAGATCTGCTTCACTGGAAGGTCAGAAAATCTTCCTGGTACCTGCTGCTTCTCAGATTCCTTCAGCTTGAAATATTCAATATGCCAATGTGCCGTATTTTGGAATAGCATGTCCTGAACTCCATCAAATGTAAGACCTAAAACTGTAATAGTAAAAATAAGATAAGGATTAATAACTAGTTGGTCTCAGGATGTGAGGATGCATATAACATACAAGTAATGGAAGAAACCCTTAAGGAAACAAGAAGACAGTATAGGACATGAATATGCAACTAACAGGGAAAAAAATACAACAATCATGAAAAATGCTACATGCAAATTAAGATAAAGTGTTTTATTTTAATTCTACCAACTGACTATAATCCAGGGATTCCCGCTACCCCCTCAGGTTTGATAATTCGCTAGAATTACTCACAGAACTCAGGAACCATGACAGTTTTGTTATAGCAAAAGGATACAAATCAGAATCAGCCCTCCCTCCCAAAAAATGCATAGAGGGAGGTCTGGGAGTATCCCAAAATTTCTGTTGTCCCCTCCCCATGGAATCAAGATATCACCCTCCTGGCACATTCATGAGTGACAATAGTACTGCCAGCCAGGGAATCCCCCCTGAACTTTTAGGTCCAGAGTTTTTATTGGGGTTTCATTTTATAGGTATGATTGATTGGATCATTGCCCACGAGGTTGAACTCAATTTCCAGCCCACCTCTCCTTCCCAGAGGTCAGGCTGATATCATGTGGCTCAAAGCCCCAACCCTCTAATATGGTCAGTCTTTCTGGCATGGGCAGCCGCCAACTGGAGTCATCTCCTTAGCTTAAACTATCTAGAGGCCCACCATGAATAACAAAGACACCCGTATTAGTAGGGAAATCCCAGAGATCCAGAGGCTGCCTCCCAGTAACTGGGAGTAAAGGCCAGCCAAATTATTACACAGGACCTTTCAAAAAGCAAAGCAGTTAAAAGATCATCACTTTGGCAATCAGCATGGATGATAGGAGGGTAAACTGGTGTATCTTTTTAAAAATGTTATATTCAGGCCAGCCCCGTGGCCTAGTGGTTAAGTTTGCCACACTCCACCTTGGCAGCCTGGGTTTGGTTCCTGGGCATGTACCTAAACCACTCACCTGTCAATGGCCATGCAGTGATGGAAGCTCATGCACAAAATAGAGGAATACTGGCAACAGATGTTAGCTCAGGGCGAATCTTCCTCAGCAAAAAAAGTTATACCTTTATATCCTGTAAGATATAAGGTGAATGTTAAAATACCAAAATGATGATCACCCAAGCAAGATAGAAGTTTAATTTGCTTTTAAGTGGTCCTGAGTTGGCTCTGTAGTCATCAGGGACCTAGCTTTCTTCTATCTTATTGTCTGCCATCCTTAATACATGATTCTCGCCTAGTGGTTCAGCTGTGACTTCGCAAGTTTCAGCTATCACGTTCACATTTCCAACCAGCAGGAAAGATTGAAGGAGAGGTTATCCACTTCTAGTAAACTTTCAGGAATTCTCACTCTTATTAGCCAGATATTACTCACATAGCCACACAGGGAAACTGGGAAATGTGGTCTTTATTCCAGGTGGTCATGGACACAACCAAAATTTGAAAATTTTGTTACTAAACAAAAAAGAATAAGGGGGCCATTAACAGTTCTACCTTACTGTAATTTTTGCTGTGTTTCTACTTTCAGGAATTATCCTAAGGAAATCTGAAATACAAGGATACGTAAGAGTAGTAGTAAACGTTTATGCAGCACCTATGATGAGCTAGGTAGTACTCGTACTTACTAAGCACATTCCATCTATTAACTCATTTGAAATTCACTGCAGTTGTAATTCTACTGAAATGTACACTTAAAAATTATTAAAATGGCAAATTTTATGTTATGGATATTTTACAATAAAAGAAAAAGAAAAAGAATAACTAATCCTTGAGGTATGTGCTGTTATTGTCCTCACTTTATAAAAGAGAAAATTGAGGCATAGGCATGTGAATAACTTGATCAAGTTCACACAAGAAGTAGTGGCAGAATCAGAACTCAGATCTAAGCAGTCTGAATCCAGAGCCTACGCCCATAACCACTGTGCTGTGTTGCCTCAAGATTATTTCAGCATTATTTTCTAGCACTGAAACATTAGAAATAATCTAACTGTCTAGCAGTAGGGGAACAGATAAATAAATTATGATGCAATAATGTATTGGCATATTACATAGGCATTAAAGCTTATTTTTGAAAAACATAATGATGTGGGGAAACCTTACAATATATTTGGTAAGAAAAGGTAGGCTAGAGAGCACAAGAGCAGTATAATCTCATTTCTGTTAAAAATTAAAATGAGTAAAAACAAACTTGCCAAAATGTTAACTATCTCCACATGATTGGATGTTCTAAACTCTTTTCTCTGTTTTCCAATTTTTCTATAATAACAAGTATTGTATCTATAATCAGTATTTTTAAAATTAAAGTCTGTGACTGAGTGATTTTCACTTTATGGATCTATCCCAGGGAATTCTTTAGAAATTCAGACCAAGATTGGGCACAACAGTGTTTATCAAACTATTTGATATTAACAGAAATGTGAAGACATTCTATATCCCTTGGTAAACAAGTGTTTAAATCATGATACTTCTAGCCCATGGAATATTATATAGCTGATAAAAATTTGTTTAAAAAAAGGGAGGGAGTTGTCTTATGACAAAGGGAAAACATTTAAAATGTCAAGTGAACAAAGCAATACATACAGTTAGATCGTAAGAATAGATTATGGGTCTATTCATTTTATTCATTTAGTAAACACTTATTGAGCACCTACTATGCACCAGGAGCCGTAGTAGGCATTAGGGATGCAATTATGAAAAACATAGACATGGTCTCTTGCCTCACAAAGTGTAAGTCTCATGGGAGAAATGAATGAACAAGCAATTCAGATACTTGCAAAGTATTCAAAATGAAAAGTACCCTGATGGGGAAAATGTAGGAGTACCTCAGGGAGTATTGGACTCAGTCTGGAGACGTTCAGGAAGGCTACTCAGAGGAAGTGTCGTCTAGACTGAGCACTGAAGGAGGAGATGAGGTCAGAAAAGGGCAACAATTGTTCTGAAGTCCAGGCGACACGAATAAGCAAGACCTGCACGGCGTGTTGGAGGCACTGAAAGAAGACTGCCTGTACGTGCAGAGTGCTTAGACTTGAAATGAGACGTCAGATTATTAGGATATTGAGCAGTTTTGTTAAAAGAGTTGGAATTTTGGAAATTAATGAACAGATTTTAAGGAGAAAGTGCATTGAAGTCTGTATTTGAGAAAATCCATGCAGTGAGAAGAGTGGGTTAGAGGAAAACAAGGCTAGAAAAGAGGAGAGCAGTTGAGAGACTTTAATAATTGTCCAGTGAAGAATGATGGAAGGCTGAACTAGGTGATGGCAGTCAGGGTGGAGAGAGGTGGACAGATCTGAAAAGCTCAGAGCTCCAGTCAGCAGGCTTGATGACCTAGGAGGAAGGCAGGGGTAGCTGGGTGAAATGATGGGACCGAAGAAGGGTTTTTGTAAGATGGTAGTTTCTCTCTCTCTCTCTCTTTTTTTTAAGGCACATTCTATTTTTATGTCTTTATTAAGGTGCTACTGACTTTGATTTTTTTTTTTATTGTGGTAAAATACGCATAACATAAAATTTACCAGTAGTGATATTTAGTACATTCGTAACATTAGGCAAACATTACCACTATTTAGTTTCCAGAACTTTTTCATCGCCACAAAAGGAAACCCTGTACCCATTAAACAGGCAAGACTCATTTCCTCCTCCCTTCAGCCTTGGCAGCCAGTAGTCTGCTTTCTGTCTCTATAAATTTTCCTATTCTGGATATTTCATATAAATGGAATCATATGATATGTGGCCTTTTATGTCTGGCTTGTTTCACTTAGAATGTTTTCAAGGTTATGTTGTAGCATGTATCAATACTTCGTTCCTTTTTATGGCTGAGTAATCTACTGTTGTATGGATTTACCACATTTTGTTTGTCCATTTGTCAGTTGATGGGCATTTAAGTTGTTTCCACCTTTTGGCTATTGTAAATAGTGCTGCTATGAACGTTAGTGTATAGGTTTTTTTTGAACACCTGTTTTTAGTTATTTTGGATATATATCTAGAAATTGAATTGCTGGGTCATACAGTAATCCTATGTTTAACCTTTTGAGAATGCACCAACCTGTTTTCCATGGGAGGTGCACCATTTTACATTCCCACAAACATTGCACTAGAGTTTTGATTTCTCCACCTCCTTGCCAACACTTGTTATTGTCCATCTTTCCGATAATAGCTGTCCCAGTGAGTCTGAAGTGGTATCTCATTGTGGCTTATTTGCGTTTTCCTAAACACTAATGATGTTGAGCACCTTTTCATGTATTGGCCATTTGTGTGTTATCTTCTTTAGAGAAATGTGAATACAGTCAAGTAAATGATAGTCTTTTAACTATTTAAATGGTAATAGGAAGAAGGCACAAGAAAGAGAAAGTAGAGGTTGAGATAGAACGAAGAGGATGATAAATGGTACAGGGTCTGTGAGAAGCTGGGGAGAGACTGGGTTGAGAGCACAAGTGGAGGGATTAGTCTTAGATGGGAAGAATAGCACTTGTATTATAACAAAATCGAAGAAGGAAAGGATGGGCATGAATGTTGCCAATTTTGTAGGTTAAGGTATAGGAAATTGGGGAAATTCATATCTGGAAGCAAGGTTGGGTGAAGAGTGGGGGAATTGGTGAGGTTAGAGAAGTAGGAAATGTTTGGAATAATGTTTAAAGGGAATCAAGAGGCTGCTGACTGGGGAAGCGTAACTACTTTTTGGGCAACTTTGAAGGCCCAGTTGAGATTCGAAACTATGTATTAATAGTGTTTTATGATTTTTAAAACTTTTTTACTCTCTCAGTACTTGGCAGTCAGGGTATATAGCCAGAAGAATTAGGTAGTTGGATTGAACTTGCATTGAGATTTTGCTGGGAAGAAGGAATTGAGGTAAGAGGAGAATTGATTATATTGACAGAAGTCATCAACATAATAGACCACGAAATCTAAGCTAGAAAGAGAAGATAATTGATTAAACAAATGACAAACCATGGAAGCTAAAGTGGGGAAGGGGAGATTTCCAAAAACAGGTTGATATTAGAAAAAAGAGGAGTGAACTTCAGGCAGGCAAAACAGTGATGTTCACTCAAGAGTCTAAGCAAAGTAAGGAAGAAAATGAATATAAGGACAATGAAAAGCAGGGAGAGAGTGGAGAGGTCTAGGGCCTGGAAGTGCTGAGGAAGTCGAGGAACAGATAGACCAGATGTAACTGAACAAGAGACTTATGAAGGGAGCGGAATACCTAGGTTTTTATTCAGAGGTGTTGCTGTGTTCTGAAAAGGACTACAGTGTAACAATAGAAGAAAAAACACTGAGAGAAAATACTTCCACTTCCCTCTCCTTCCTGCCTCTGAATTAGATACTTCCTCTCTGAATATCTGTCACAACCCTTATCACACCATAATGGATTTGTCTTTCTCGCTTGAACTGTGCCAGACCCATGGTTGGCACAGGTAGCTTCTTAAATATTTCACAGTTTTAAAGGTGGTTATTTCTAGATGGTAGAATAATGGGTTTTCTGTCTTTATGTTTTTTTTCTGGATTTTATTTTCTGTACAATGGATATTGTTTCAGTTGGAAGAAAAGTCTTTTGAAAATCTTTTTATTAATGTCCTCAAAATAAAAGCATAAAAATTGAAGCCGGTATTTTTATTCTGAGAATTTCCCCCCATATTTATGCCCAGGGACTTTGACCTCTTCTCATTACGTTAATGTAGAGTAGTGGTTCTCAGACTTCGGTATGCATCAGAATCACTTGGAGGACTTAAATTAAACAAGTTGCTGGGCCCTAACCGCTAGTTTCTGATTCAGTAAATCTGGGCTGGAACCCAAGAATTTGTGTTTCTGACAGATTCTCAGGCAATGCTGAATGTTGTTGGTTTGGGGACCTCACTTTGAAAACCACTGATCTTGAGAAAAAGATACAGCTGAACATAACATTTCAGTTCTCTAGAGAGTGGGATGAAGGCTGAGATTACAATATCTCTCAACAGCACATCCCCACATTTCTAATTGTCCCTCTCTCTTTTGTCCTCAGACAGAACATAAGAAGGAAACAATAGAAAATTGGGCCCATTTGAATCTGCCCCTGACATTTGTCACAATCGGAATTTTATCCCCTTCTCCCTCAAATCCTCACACACCCTTTGGACCTTCTCTCCTTGAAACACAAGGGTGAGAGAAGCTAAAACAGATTCGTGTGTGCGTGTTATTAAACTGTAGCCAGTTAATTCTGGCTAATGTTGATGTTGCCCACATTTGTTCTTTGGAAATAGTTACTTAGTGTTACCATATTTTTACTGAAAAGTCAATGTTTTCAAATATTTAGCCACATTTTTAACTTAGAGACTTGTCTTTTTAGTAATAAGAATAAGTAATAGTTGATTCTTATGCCTGGACCTACAGTGACAATGAGCACCAGAATTTAGACGTGTAATTTTAAGTGAAGGCATTATCCTGAGTGAAAAAAAATTTCCGGAGTGAGAAACTTTCATGTATAAGAAAATGTTCCTTTTACCTTTGTGTTTTCATTTTAATTTTTATAATTCTTTAGTGGCTGAGTGTTCATGTTTGTTGTGTAAGTATATTGTATAGAATGTCTCTTTTGTCTCATAGTTATAATCATTTAAATCTTAATTCCAGCTGATGAGTAAAGAATCTCCTGTCTCTGCTGGAAATGATGCCTATGTTGACCTTGATCGCCAGGTATTTGCATTGTTTTTATCCATGCAAAGATCGAAAAGGATAAACTGTAGATATTAATGAAAAGAATGTTTCGATTGAAATAGCTTATGAAATGTATTGGTGTAGTTCTTTATTATTTATCTAAAATTCAAGAACTGAAGCCACTTTACTAATAGATATTACACATTTGTAATTAAATTTGTAATTAAAGTGTTATTGCATAACCCACTTTGAAATAAATTAACTTATTTAACTTATTGTAATTCATGTTTTCTAGTCGTGATTTTTCTTTTTTCGTTAGTGATACTTTCTAAATGCCACTTTTAACACAATAGATGCATTCCTGGGAAGTTGTATGCATTTAATCTTATGATGTATTAATCATACAAAAGATATTTTACCTTTTATTTAATGGTATTCTTCAATTGAAGATATCTCCTCTACCCTTTATCTTGTGAAGAGGTGAAGATTTGTCAATACATATTTAAATGCACTAGGGAACTTTATTTTTAAATGAACTCTGCAGTGTATTGCAGTTTTAACAGAAAAGTTATTTTGTAATTTTAATTTTATTTTTTAATAAAATGCCGTTACTTACATTGTCAGTTTCTATGTTCCAGCTATTCTGGGACATCTGTTCCAAAGCATGAACAGAAATCTTTGTATTCTTTGTCTTCTCTCATTTCTTTCCCATGATTTCTAAATGTTTTGCAGGAAAATCTTTGGATGTGCTATAATTTTAACCCAAGTTGTAATTTATCTTTCCTTTGCCTTATGGTGTTTGATTTTAAAGTTGTCACCTTGAATGCGTTTTTTTGTAATCAATTTTTTCTTTGGTTTTAAAAATTAATTTTAATTATTTTTTGTCATACTTTGCTAACTTAGAGTTTGTGTAATAATGGGACACAATTTGGGAATGTTTGGTTTGTGTTGAGAATCAGAATAATAAAAATCTTTTATTTTAAAACTGATATACAAATTATCACAAAGATTTAATGTGACTAAAAAACTTGTGTTGAAATACACTAGTTGTATATTTTAACACTTGAACCGCTATTCCTCTAGTGCAGACATATGTCACCAAGGTTAAATTTCTACCTTATTACAGAATCAACATTGCCAAGAGCCAAATAGCCCAGAGAGAAGACGACATGTAAGAAAACTTGTTATGAGGAAAGAACAGAAAAGACAAGACTTAGGACTAAAAGATGTTTAAAGTTAGAAGTGCAGTCTTTTGACTCTTGGCAGAGGGTTCTTGATTTCTCTCTGCCTCTCAGAAAGAAAAGGGAAAAATGTTTTATTTCAATATTGTACATATGTAATTATTAATTGTTGCCACTTCATATTGAAGTGTTTATTGTATCTCTTTGTTTCTAATCAGTTGAAGAAAACTACAGAGGAACTAAATGAAGCTTTGTCAGCAAAGGAAGAAATTGCTCAAAGGTGCCATGAATTGGATATGCAGGTAAGAGGTCTGTTCTGTGTACCGCCTGTGAAATGCACTTCTGTAAGTACCCCCAAATGTGCTGTGTACTGCCACACAGTACAGTTTGACTATATAATGCAACCCTAGTTAAAGACAAAAAAGGAAAACAGATTTCTGGTTAAAGATAGTAGACTGAGCAAAGATATTAATTTTCTTTCCTTCCTGCAACTGCATTAAATTTATAATAATGAATTAAAATGATGTAAGCCCACAAGAAAAGAGAAAGAGGAGGGGTAAAGAAGAGACAGAGGAGCTATCAGTGCCAGCTCTCAGGAGGGGTGAGGGAGATTTTTAAAAGCCCTGATCTGTAGTGTTTGCCAATTTCCGTAGTATGAATACTCACTTAGTGGTCAGTTTGAAGGTATTAAGGGTTTAACTCACAAGACTCAGCTCATAAGACTCCTGAATATTTAAAAATCAGCTTGGGTGTAGCCAGCAACGGCACACCACTAGTTTTCATCAACCTCTGAAGCCAAAAGATATTTAGAAAAGTGCTGAATGGCTAAAAAGAGTAAGGAATGCAGTGGGCAACAACACCCGTAGAAGGGGAAGGAGGCAGCTGCTGTAGCAGAACCCGGAGAGTCCACAGATAATGATGAAAGGCTGAAGTGAGGCTGGAGCGAGAGGTATACAGAGGATAGTTGGGCCCCATCATCAACCCTGTCACTCACTGCATGTAGACTGACCTATCACCAGGTTCCCAATCAGAGGGTTCTTTTCTAAAGTAATTAAACAGAAGTATAGGGAAATTAGACTGAGTATTAGTATTGCAAGGTAAGGTCCTTTTCATTTCAACCTTCCTAGGTTCTCTAATTTAGTTTCATGTAGATAAGCCCTAAAGTGAAACCCATGCTTGCATAGCTTCCAGTTACCTTTGCTGTTGACTAATTCTTAAATGTGAGGAAATCTGCATAACCAAACGAAGGATCAAGATAAACAGGAAGCTAGCCCTAGAGGAAGTAGAGAAAATTTGGATAGTAGAAGAGATTTTTCTTTTTAATCTAATACCCTCAGTGAAATTAGGAAAGATATTGCATCTATAAAATAAGGATAAGATTCTATTTTAAAAAGGAAAAGTCAGAGATCAAGAAACACTTAAGTAGGGGCTGGCCCTGTGGCTTAGTGGTTAAGTTTGGTGTGCTCTGATTTGGTGGCCCAGGTTCACAGGTTTGGATCCCAGGTGTAGACCTACACCACTTGTCAGCCATGCTGTGGCAGCATCCCACATACAAAGTAGAGGAAGATTGACACAGATGTTAGCTCAGGGTGACTCTTCCTGAAGCCAAAAAAGAGGAAGATTGACAATGGATGTTAGCTTAGGGCAGATCTTCCTCAGGAAAAAAAAAAAGAAACACTTAAGTAAGTTAACAATAGAATTGTCAAAATAAAAAATTCAATAGGATAAAGATAAAGTCAAAGAAATCTCTCACATATAAGATGGAAATAAGAAATAAAAGTATTTGTCTGGCAGAGAAAGACAAACTCTGTATGACTCCACTCATAGGTGGAAGTTAAACATAGAGACAAAGAGAATTGATTGGTGGTTACCAGGGGAAAGGCGGGGTGGGGAGAGGGCACAAAGGGTGAAGTGGTGCACCTACAACAAGACTAACAATAATGTACAACTGAAATTTCACAAGGTTGTAAACTATCATAATCTTAATAAAAAAAAGTTAAAAAAAAAAGTATTTGTCTGGGATTTACCTCAAAATCAGGGAGGTGAGGGGAGTGGATAGAGGTGTGGATGAGACATAATTGGCCATGTTTTAATAACTCTTGAACCTGGGTAACAGATACACAGAGTTCACAATATTTTATGCTGGAAGCATTTTACTTTGAAAGGCGTAGGAGTCAGTCATTGCTTTGGATGTATATAGGAGGGAGTGTAATCCTAGCATATTTGTTGGGTTATATGGTAAGTAATATTTATCTAGTCATAAGTAAGCACTGTTAATTGGTTTTCGAGTTTTAGAACTTTACACAAATGCCGAGTTACAATAATAAATAAATGAGTTGATTATTTTTATGAGCAGTATATAAATGTTATCTTTGACAATATAGAATTAAAGTTATACACTAGGATTGGCAAATGACAGCTTGCCATCTGTTTTTGTAAATAATGTTTTATTGTGGCACAGCCTCACTCATTCATTGACATATTGTCTGTGGCTGCTTTCAGGCTATGATGACAGAGTTAAGTACATGCCACAGAGACCTGTGGCTCTCAAAGCCCAAAATACTCACTATTTAATTATTTGCAGAAAAATTTACCAATCCCTGGTATAGACGGATTGCAGAGTGAATGGCAAGGTTGCAGAGAGGTTATGAGAAGAGAAGAGCTAGCCTTGTAACACGCTTAGCTCTGCAGAAAACAGTACTAGCACAGTCGTGATAATGTGGTGTCTAATGTAATTATGCAGACTGTTGGTTGTCAACATTTAGAATTGTCCTGCATAGAAATGTTGCTGTAAAGTAAAGGTACAGATGATAGGGGTTGAGAAGTAGGACGAGACAGGAGCAGTGAAGGAAGGTGGGGCCCTAATGTTCTCATCTCACCTGGAAGGTTGTCAAGAACCACTTCTGTGGAGCAACAATCATTACATGGCTAGCTGCTTCTTGTCATCCAATCTCAGCTCAAAATCACCTGATTCATTTGTCATAAAATATTTTATTGGGCACTTAGATGTGCCAAATACTAAATGAGGCCTCCCTGGGAAGGCCTTGCATGGTCAGTCAATCTAAAGTAATCATCCAGTCTCTCCTCTTAGTCTCATTTTAACCCTCTGCATAGCACTTTTCACTCTATTTTTGCATGTATTTATTAATTTATTTTCTTGTTTAATATGATTTGCTTTTGCTTATATATTTACTATGATTTATTGAATATATTACACGTAGGAATAAGAACTTCTTCTGCTTTGTTCATCACGGTGTCCCTTGCACCTAGAAAACTGCAGCAGTGCCTAGCAGGTAGTTTGCACATAATGAGTATTTGAATGAGTGAATGAATGGGCGAGTGATTGAGTGAAATGAGCAGTTGTTTAAAATTGCAGAGGTGGGCCACCCCCTGGCCAAGTGGTTACTTTTGCGCACTCTACTTTGGCGGCCCAGGGTTTCACCAGTTCGGATCCTGGGCACAGACCTAGCACTGCTCATCAAGCCATGCTAAGGTGGCATCCCACATGATACAACTAGAAGGACCCACAACTAAAATATACAACTGTGTACTGGGGGGGTTTGGGGGAGAAGAAGGAAAAATTAAAAAAATAAAAAGTAATAAAAAATCTGAAATTGCAGAGATGACCCACGAAGGATGTGAGAATACGATATAACTATATTTGTGGAAGAGAAAGATGGCACAAGTTGCTGTAATTTAACATGTCAGAGGAGAGAGTCACTAGATAATGCCTAAGATAAATCAAGAAATAATGATGTATATCATATTATTTAGAGATGTAAACTAATAACCAAAGCAGTAAAATTAGGAACAGTTAAAACTAATTGTCTCTTGGGAATGGAGAAACTCAACAGGAAACAGCAGTCTTTCATTGTAAGCCCTTTGCCTTGTTTGATTTTTTTCCTTAATAAACCTTGTTCATGTATTATTTTTAATTAGTCTCCTTTTTCTATGTATATGGAAAGGATTTCTACCAAATACATTGAATGAAAATATTTTAGCAACATTTGCTACTCTGATAAGTCTAGTATTAAAGTTTTGTATTATACACTTGGCCTTTATATAAATTGACCACATACCAGGCTATAAAGCTATTCTTGATAAAATTCAAAGAATCTGTGTTTTTTAGATCATGCTCTCTGACCAAACTACAATTAAAATTAGAAATTAGTAGCAAATAAATGAGTTTTTAAAATTTAAATTTTAAAGCTCTAAATATTTAGTCATGTGCCGCATAACAACGTTTCAGTCAATAATGGACAGTATATAGGACAGTGCAGATTGGTGTGTGATAGGCTATACCATCTAGGTTTGTGTAAGTGCATGCTATATGATGAAATGATGAAATAGCCTACCGATGCATTTCTCGGAACGTGTCCCCATCTCAGTGCGATGCATGACTGCATTTTAAAAAGAGGAAAGAGCAGAAATGGATGAAATAGCCCAGTGGCATTGCATAGAGCCACTGCTTTATTCTGAGAAAAGACTCATGCATTAATGGAAATCTGACAAATTACAGAGCTAGCATTCCAGATTCATTCATTTATGCAGCATTTACTGAGCACCCACTGTGTACTAGCCACTGCTCTAGTTGCTGCAGAGACAGTGAAGATGGGAGGAAACGACAGAAATAGATAAAACATCCCTGTTCCCAAGGTGCTTATATTCTAGTAAAGAAGACAAACAATAAACAAAGTAGGAATATAGTCTGTTCTGTGGTGATATGTATTCTAGAGAAAAATAAAGCAGAGAAGGTAGAATAAGGAGTGTGGGGTGGGAAGAATTAGTTTTAAATTGAATAATCAACAAAGGCTCGCCAGAAGGTGACGTATTAATGAAATCCTGAAGAGGTTAGAGGAGCAAGTGTCTCAGATTTCCAGGGAAAGAGCATCATAGGGCAAGTGCAAAGGCCCTGAGGTGGCAGTGTGACTGGTCCTGTCAAGCAAGAGCAAGAAGATGAGGATGGTAACAGTGGAAGGGAGCATGGGAAGAGGAAATCAGTCTAGAGAGGACTTTATGAGCTGTTGTAAAGACTTTGGCTTGAGTAAATGGAAGCCATTGGAGGATTTTGATCACAGTTGTCCTGTGGTCTGAGCTTTGTTTTAATAGGTTATTGTGGCTGCTGTGTGGAGAATAGACTAAAGGGAGGCAGGGGCCAAATCAAGCAGACTAATTAAGAGGCCGTTGCAATAATCCAAGCAAAAAATTATATTGGCTTAGGTCAGAATTTAAGAGTGGTCAAAATATGTTTGAAGGTAAAGCCAGTGGTATTTGCTGACAGCTTGGATGTGAGTGTGAGAGATGTTAAGGATTGTGACTGAGCAACAGGAGGGATAGAGTTACCATTTACTGAAATGGGAAAGACTGTGGAAGAATGGGGGGAGGGAAGGGAGTAATTAAGAGTTCCACTTGGGCAGTTTAAATTTGAGATGACTATTAGACATCCAAGTGGAAATGATACCCAGTTTAGGATTCCAGGCTAGAAATAGAAGTGTGCGCGTTGCCAGTGAATAAGTGGTGTTTACAGCCATGAAACTGGAAGCCATCATTGTATTTAGGAGAAAAAAGCTGTGGGGTTCTCCAGTGGCAGGCAAATAAAGAATTGACTACGGAGGAAGAGAAGGCAAGACCAGTGAGTTGGTACAGAAGGAGAGTAAGATGTCCTGGAAGCCAAGTGAAGAAAACGCTTCAAGGAGGAGGATGTGATCAGGTGTGTCAAATGTTGCTGATAGATTGTAGTGATGTGGAGTCAGCAGTGACCCTGTTTTGAGCAGTTTTGGTGGAATGGTAGGGCCATTAGCCCAGCTAGAAGAAGTTCAGGAGAAACTGGGGGATGGAGAAGAAGAGTTAGAAATGTCAGGCAACTTTTGTTTTTACAGCCTCATTGATATATAATTGACATCAGTAAACTGCTCGTATTTAAAGTGTACAGTTTTGATGCCTCTTGTCATACCTATAAAAATGTGAAACCATCACCACAATCAGTATAATGAGCCCATCATCCCCAAGAGTTTCCTCATGACTCTTTGTAATCTCCCTCTAGTCGCCTGCTCTTTCTGTCCCATCTTCTAGAATTGTATATAAAAGGAATCAGACAGTGTATACTCTTTTTTGTGTGTCTCCTTTCATTATTTTGAGATTCATTCATGTTGTCAGTATCAATGCTTAATTCTTTTTATTGCCAAATAGTATTCTCTTGTATGGATATAGTACAATTTGTTTATCCATTCACCTGTTCATGAACATTTGTGTTGTTTCTAGTTTTTCTCTATTAGAATTAAAGCTGCCATAAACCTTCTTTGTAAGTCTTTGTGTGGACATATGCTGTTTTTTCTCTTGAGTAAATAAGTACCTAGGAGTAGATTGGCTAGGTCATGTGGTGGTTGCATGTTTAACTTTTTAGGAAAATGCAAAACTATTTTCCAGAGTGCTTGAAACATTGTACGTTCTCACCAGGGGTGTATGAGACTTCCATTTGTTCTACATCTTTGCGAGTGCTTGGCACAACCAGTCTTTTATAATTCTAGCCCTTCTAATGGGAGTGTATTGGTATAGCATTGTGGTTTAAATTTGCATTTTCTTAATGACTAATCATGAGTATCTTTTTGTGTGCTTAGTTGCCATCTATGTATCTTCTTTGGTGAACTGTCTTTTCAGATGCAAAGTAAAGAATGAATTCTTGCGTACTTTCACATATTGCTCTGCCTATGCAGTTTTCCAAAATAATGTGAATGTTTTAAGTAGAGGTTGAATGTACTTTGTTAAAAACAGCCTTTAGTTCATAATGATAATTCACAAGTGATTGTGATGATGCCAGGGTAATTAGAGGAAGTGACTACTGTCTTCTTATATTCTCACAGGTTGCAGCATTGCAAGAGGAGAAAAGTAGTCTGTTGGCAGAGAATCAGATATTAATGGAAAGACTTAATCAATCAGATTCTATAGAAGACCCTAACAGTCCAGCAGGAAGGAGACATCTGCAGCTCCAGACTCAATTAGAACAGCTGCAAGAAGAAACTTTCAGGTAAAATACCTCTCACTAAAATCTAATTTTTAGAAACTTGGTAACTGTCTTTTAAAGGTAAGAATGTAGTGTTAGGACTTCTGGGGAGCTGCAGACCAAGGAAGCTTTGTAATAAACAACTTCCCCCAAATCTTCCCACGTGGTATAAAATAGCTTCACATTGAGGAAGAGTTCTGTCAAAGCTGCACTTCAGGATTACTTGAAGACACTGTGTCCCGACTGACATATAACTGTGCATGAAAGGAAGAAAATAAACAGCCTCACAGCCCCCACATCACCCCCACTTCTCTTCTGCCATGTACTTTGAGGTGAGTAAAGGCAGACTGAGAAAAAAAATTAGGAGGAGACGAAAGAAGAAAACTAGGGAAGGGGCCTGTGGGTGAGTTGGAGCCGTTACCAGAACGATTAAATTCACTCAAAATCTGGAATTACTTTCCAAACAAAAAAAGAGACTATACCACAAACTGCAGGAAAAAATTTCAGAGGAAATGCATCTTCGTAAAGGGCCAGACATCATAAAAAAGTATAGGCGCTGAATTTAAAGAGACTGATGACCTTTCCACGCGCAGGGTTGAGAGACATAGGCCAGATGTGTGTTTATAGAGACAGATTTCTAAACGTACCTTCTGGGAGAGGAAAAGGCCGAAAGGAAGGAAGAAGGGCCCTTTGGCAATTGGATGGTAAAAGAGTAAAGAAGAAAAGGAAAAATTTGGTGTCCTATAAGACAAAATAGAACCTCGAAATTGAAAGACCTAGCAGGATGAGAAAATATATTATGACATGTTTCTTTTCTTTTTTAGAATTATTTTATTGAGGTCACATTGGTTAATAACATTGTTTAAATTTCAGGTGTACATCACGATAATTCGACTTGTGTATAGACTGCATCGTGTTCACCACCAAAAGTCTAGTTTTCATCCATCACCACACAAATGTCCCCTTTTACAACATTCGCCCTCCCCTCACCCCCTTCCCCTCTGTTAACCAGAACAGAACCAGTCTGTTCTCTCTATCTGTGTGTGTGTGTGTGTTTGTTTATCTTCCACATATGAGTGAAATCATACGATATTTGACTTTCTCCATTTGGCTTATTTCACTTAGCATAATACCCTCAAGGTCTATCCATGTTGTTGCAGATGGCAAGATTTCATTTTTTTATGGCTGAGTAGTACTCCATTATATATATTCACCACAACTTCTTTATACATTCATCCGTTGATGGGCATTTAGGTTGCTTCGAAGTCTTAGCTATTGTGAATGATGCTGTGATGAACGCACGGGTGCATATATCTTTCTGAATTAGTGTCTTCGTGTTCTTGGGGTAAATACCCAGAAGTGGAATAGCTGGGTCATATGGTATTTCTATTTTTAATTTTTTGAAGAATCTTCCTACTGTTTTCCATAGTGGCTGAACCAGTTTACACTCCCACCAGCAGTGTATGCAGATTTCTATTTCTCCACAGCCTCTCCAACACTTATTTCTTACCTTTTTAATTATAGCCTTTCTGACAGGTGTGAGGTAATATCTCATTGTAGTTTTGATTTGCATTTCCCTAATAATTGGTGGTATTGAACATCTTTTCATGTGTCTGTTGGCCATCTGTATATCTTCTTTGAAAAAATATATTATGACCTGTTTTGTACCTAGCCATAGATTTTCAGTGTTAAAACAGTAAGAGAAATATTAATTAGATTTTTACATTACCAGGTAACTTTATATGGTAACATATCAACTATCCTTCATTATTTCTCAATGAACTGTCTCTGGATTTTTGTTTTTGTTTTTTGCCTTAACAGGAAAAAATTAAAAACTTCTCAGAAACCTTAGAAACAGTTCATTCCCTATGATCTACATCAGCAGTTCAGAGTGTGGTCCCAGGAGCCCCACAGGTTCACTGAGATCCTTTGAGAGAATCTTCAAGGCCCT
Organism: Equus caballus; assembly: GCF_041296265.1. Classification (NCBI taxonomy): domain Eukaryota; kingdom Metazoa; phylum Chordata; class Mammalia; order Perissodactyla; family Equidae; genus Equus; species Equus caballus. The sequence continues at coordinate 20,290,705 of NC_091710.1, read as the reverse complement.
CTCTTTTCCAGCTGCATATCTGTGTAAGGCTGGATTTCCTCTTCATACTTCAGCCAAAAACTGTCATGACAGATGAATGTAGAAACACATATGAGAACCCAGCTGTCTTCTATTAAACCAGATTTTTGAATCGCAAAAATGCAAAACAGTGCCACTCTTCTCACTATTTTTTTGTTTTAGAAAATACAGGTTTTTTTCCCCAAGTAATTTTATTGGGATTATAATGGTTTTATACCATTGTGTAATTTCAGGTGTACATTATTGTTTATCAGTTTCTGAGTACACTTCATTGTGCTCACCCCAGTAGTCTGATTTTTATCCATCACCATACATATGTGCCCCTTTATCCGTTTTGCCACCCTACAGTTATTTTTCATAAATGATGTTTTGTCTGTATTAACATAATAGGCTTATTACTGTTATTTTCAAATGAACTAAGTAAATGTATTTAGATTTTTTCAGCTTTGATTTCTAATATGATAAATATCGATAGAGAAAACCTATATAAGCAAAAGTCCTTTTGAATCTCAATAATTTTAAGGGGGTGAAGGAGTCTTGAAACCAAAAAGTTTGAGAACCCTTCATCTGCATCTTGACTTTCTAAGACAGTGTCAGTGGATAGTAAAATTTAAGTCTGACTTTACCCTTTTGTTTCTAAATCGTGACTAGTTTTTAAAGTATGGTTTCAGGGAACTGGTATTTAAAACTGTCTTACATTTTCAATATAAAAGAAATAATGTCTAATGCTTTTATTATTCCAGATACATATTGCAATACTATATTTTGAAGTACTTCAATAGTTTAAATATTTTGTCAGTACTATATATCACTATTTTTTATTATTTATATTCAAATGTAATACTTCTGGCTCATGCTTAGTATGAGATTGTACCTTCATTTTTTTCTTTTTTTTTTTTTAGCATTGATGGCATTTAAGATTCCAGTCCCATAGATTGTTAATTACAAAGGAGACATCACCTTAACCAAAGCATCAAACTTAGCAGCACCACCAGTGGCATAGGACACCCTGACATTGTGTGCCTCATGACATGATGCTATAAGAAGTAGACAGCATCACCTATGTAGTATTTTTGCCAAATATTTAACCTGAATTTAATCGTGAAGAAATAATCAGAATGAGGGATATCCTTTAAGATGGCCAAGACTACTTAAAAAAAGTCAATGTCATAAAAAACGAAACAAGACAGAAAAACAAGAGATGTTACAACTAAGGATAATGTATAAATTTTCATTGGATCCTGGATCAGGGTAGGGAGAGAGAACTATAAGACATTTTTACTACTACTGGGGAAATTTAAATACAGTCTACATTTCAGGTAATATTGTTGAATTAATATTAATTGTCTTAGATATGATAATGATATTGTGATTATGTAAAAGATTATCCTTATTGCTGAGGTATTTGAGGGTGAAGCATCATGCCCTCTGTAGCTTACTTTCAAATAGTTCTCAAAAAACTGTGTGTGTGTTTTACATATGTGTATATACATGAAGTGAGTGAGAGAAAGCATATGAGGCAAAATACTTACAATAGGTGAATCTAGCAAAGGGTATACAGTATTCATTGAACTATTCTTTCAAATTATAGATTTGAAATATAAAAAATAAAATGGTGGGGGAAAGAAAGAAGTTAGATTCAGTATTCTAGACAATGATAACAGAGTGTAAGCATTTACCTCCACTTCCCCCTCCCTGAAATCAAAGCCCACAGAGATAATTTTAAAAAAAGAAAACTGCTAATATCCCATTTATAAATATTCTTTAAATAATCCTAGATAAAATAGTAGTGAATTTAGTTCAGTACTATATTAAAATAAACTTTTTTTTTTTTAAAGATTGGCACCTGAGCTAACAACTGTTGCCAATCTTTTTTTCTGTTTTATTTCCCCAAATCTCTCCGGTACATAGTTGTCTATCTTAGTTGCAGCTCCTTCTAGTTGTGGCATGTGGGACGCCGCCTCAGCGCGGCCTGATGAGCGGTGCCATGTGTGTGCCCAGGATCCAAACCGGCGAAACCCTGGGCCACCGCAGCAGAGCACAAGAACTTAAGCACTCGGCCACAGGGCCAGCCCCTAAAATAAACTTTATCCCAAGATTGTTAACCTGTTGAATATTAGTAAATCTATTACAATAACTATTAAATCTGTTTTTATAGCTCCTTCAATCCATAAGTTAAAGGAGAAAGAAAAGTATAAAATAAGTTTGTGAATATGTAAGATTCTCAGTAAAGAACAAGATGAGGATGAGTATTAATCTGTTTGACTTTTTCTAGACGTTCTGTAACTCCTGGCTTTGCCACGTACCAGCTGTGGAAGCTTGGGCATGCTTTTACTTCCTCCACTGTAAGGTGGACTAATAGTATTATCTATTTTCTAGAATTTTTGTGAGTATTAAATGAGTTAATATATGTAAAGTACTGAGACTATTGCTGGCACATAGATGCTATATAAGATTTAGCTGTAATTATTTTCCTAGAAAATGAAATGAGAAAGAAATGAGATGAAAATATTGGAAAAATGAAAAATAAGTCATCGTTATTCGTGGATAATACATTTTGTCAACCAAAATACTCTAAGTACTCTAGTATATGGAGAGAGAACATCATATTTTTACATGTTTTTTGTGGAGCATTGTAAGAATGCCACTTTCTCTTAAATTATTATATAATTTGATCTTGATTCCAATTTGAATTTTACGTTCATCCACAAGTATTAATGAGCAAGAGATTCCTAAAACATTTTGAGAACAAAGTATAATGAGGGAGTACTAGCCATATTCAGTGTTGAAATATGTTATGAAGCTATACTAATTAAATAACTTGGTACTCGTCCTGCAAAATATAGTGACACAAATGAAGATCCAGAAACCAATCTAAGTGTATATAAAAATGTCTAATGTGATAGGTGGCATTTTCTAATTAGTAGGGAAACGTTAAATTATTTGTTAAATGGTTTGGGGACAGTTGGTAGGTATTTTGGCAGGAAAAGTCAGATTCCTACATTATATCATATACAAAAATGAATTTCAGTGAAATTGAAAAAAAATTTTTTTTCTAAAATTGGCACCTAAGCTAACACCTGTTGCCAGTCTTCTTTTTTTCTTCTTCTTCGTCTTTTCTCCAAAGCCCCCCCAGTAAATAGTTGTCTCTTCTAGTTGTGGCATGTGGGATGCCGCCTCAGCATGGCTTGATGAGCAGTGCTAGGTCTGTGCCTGGGATCCGAACCAGGGAAACCCTGGGTCGCCAAAGTGGAGCACACAAACTTAACCACTCGGCCACGGGACCAGCCCCTGAAATTGAGAACCTTAATGTTAAAAATAAAACGTATATCGGGGCCGGCTTGGTGGCATAGTGGTTAAGTTCACGTGCCCCACTTCAGCGGTCCGTGGTTCGCTGGTTCAGAACCTAGGTGCAGACCTACACACCACTCATCAAGCTGTACTGTGGCAGCATCCCACTTAGAGTGACTAGGAGGACTTACAACTAGGTTATGCAAGTATGTACTGGGGCTTTGAGGAGAAAAAGAAAAGTGGAAGATTGGCAACATATGTTAGCTCAGGGCCGATCTTCCTCACCAAAAGAAGCATATGTTGAAAAAAATAAAATAAAATGAAACATATAAATACTAACAGGAAATATAGGATTAAAAGAAGAAAACTTTTTTTTTTTTGAGGAAGATTAGCCCTGAGCTAACTACTGCCAGTCCTCCTCTTTTTGCTGAGGAAGCCTGGCCCTGAGCTAACACCCGTGCCCATCTTCCTCTACTTCTATATGTGGGACTCCTACCACAGCATGGCGTGCCAAGCAGTGCCAGGTCCGCACCTGGGATCTAAACTGGCGAACCCCGCGCCGACAAGAAGTGGAATGTGTGAACTTAACTGCTGCGCAACTGGGCCAGCCCCCAAAAGAAGAAAACTTTTTAATCATACCCTAAAAATGGAAACTATAAAGCATAAGATTGTCAATTGAATTACATAAAAATTAACTTCTCTACCTTAAATACGTAAGTAAAATTAAAAGTAAATAATAAATATTTGTGACGTGAGAGACAAAGAATCTTGTAAATCAAAAGGAAGGATGTATGTTAAGCAAAACAAATTAAATAGAAGTAGGAACAGAGTTATCATATTTTGAGGGAAAAATATCTATGAATAGAAATACTGGAGGAAATACTCCAAAAATGTTAACAGTAGTTATCTATCTAGATTAGTACATGATTTTTATCTTTTATAAATTTTCAACAAGGAATATATGCTGATTCATAATAAAAAATAAAACTTTAGATGAATTATATCTGCTGTATTTTAGGAAAATATTACTTGATGTCTAGCTTTCTGAAGAGCAGACTGGTAATCTGTTATCATCTTTCCACAAGCCTCGGAAGAGTGGGCTTCATTTTCGGGAGAATTAAAACTTAAACTATAGCTTATGGTCACAAAAGTAGGAGACAGATTCAAGAAGAGTTTATTCTTATGTTTTTCATTTTCTTTTACTGTCCTAAGGAGAATGATTAGACAGTAAATAGTGCTTTCTTGGTCTTTTTTGTTTTGGTTACAGACTAGAAGCAGCCAAAGATGATTATCGAATACGCTGTGAAGAGTTAGAAAAGGAAATCTCTGAACTTCGGCAGCAGAATGATGAACTCACCACTTTGGCAGATGAAGCTCAGTCTCTAAAAGATGAAATAGATGTTCTTAGGTAAACAAATCTTCCACCATGTGACACACTAGGATCTCTGCGCACATCAGGGGGTGCTGAGCGCCAGGCCACCTGAGTTCAGATCCCAGTGCTGCCATTTGTGTTTAACTTCCATGTAACCATTTTCTCATCTGTAAAATGGAAATCATACATATACCTATCTCAGATTTATATGTGGAATTAAGTGGGTTTCTATTTGCGAACACTTGAAACAGTATCTGGCAAATAATTGCTATATAAATATTAAATAAAAATTAGTCTCTGACCATCACTTCATCATGTGTATTGCTCTGGAGCTTTTCTTATTACTGCTCCTGTTCTTTAATTTTGAGTCCTCCAGTCACTTGGCCTTCCTTTTTCTCAGACACTGTCACACCCCACGAGACTGCATTTCCTTGCTGGAACTTTTTGTCTTCACCTCAACTGTTGTGTCACCAGGCGCCTCACTCCCTGCCACCTCATTTTTCCACCATTCCGTTTCTTGTATAGTCTGTCTTCTGTTGGATCATTTCAACAATCTTTTACACTTTTGCTCTTTGAACGCTGAGAATGAATGGAGAAAAACCACATAGTGATACAGTTTTGTCCTACTACAGATTAATGATCTCGACTCTTCACTGGGTTCTTACCACTGGTCCAGCATTCTATTGCTCATAGTAGCTAGCTCCATCTGCCGTTTCTCTCATAGCTGTTACACATTTTCATAACTCTTCTCACCTGAATGCCCACCCACTGCACCTCTCCCATGCCTTAGTCTCAGTAGGTGACATTGTCTCCCACTGTGTAGAGGAAAGAGGTGCTGTGGACCTCTCTATGTCCTGTATCTGCACCTCCAAACTTCCCTGCATTCCCACCCATCTTTTCTTTCTTGCTTCTAGAGTGTAGACTTGTTATTCTTCCTCTGGCTTAGTACTAATTCCTTCTTCAGGGCTCTGGGTCTCCACCCTTCTTGCCTACACAGAGACTGTGTTACATTAATTATCATTTCTCTTCATATTTTGAATCTCCCTCCTTAGCATATATTTATGTTTAGGTCTCTCTCATCTTAGAAAAAGAGAGACTTACTACTCTCTCCTTCCCTGTAGAACAAATTTAGATTACACAAGGTAAACTTTACCTTCACTCTTTAACCCCCTACAATTTGCCACCGTCTGCCCGCATTGCTCCACTGAATCAGCTATTCCCGTGGTCACTAAGAACATTCAAATTGCCGAATCATTTGAACACTGCACAATTTGTTTTGCTTTTGTGCTGCATGTGACTCTGCTGGCTGCCTCACCTACTCGGTCTCCTTAAATTATATAATGTTCTCTATTAGAAATTTTGCTATAATTTTGGTCATATTTTTTAACCTGAGCAAAAATTTAACCTAGGATCACCTTTGGTCTTATAATTTCATTAGACTGTGTTATTTCCTAGCAATTCCTCTTGGTCTAGCACTATGTTAAACAGCTTTACAAATGTGATTGTCTTCCTGATTTCTGATTTCCCATCTCATTCTAGACATTCTTCTGATAAAGTGTCTAAACTAGAAGGCCAAGTGGAATCATATAAAAAGAAGCTAGAAGATCTTGGTGATTTGAGGCGGCAGGTTAAACTCTTAGAAGAGAAGAATACTATGTATATGCAGAATACTGTCAGTCTAGAGGAAGAGTTAAGAAAAGCCAATGCAGCTCGAAGTCAACTTGAGACATATAAGCGACAGGTAAAAGAATAGTAACAGAGTTTCTTAATACTGTTTTCAAGCAAGCTCTCCGTTATAACACTACGGCTTATCAAAAATCTACTGACTTTTTAGGGGCCGGCCCCGTGGCACATTGGTTAAGTTTGCACGTTCTGCTTCTGCAGCCCAGGGTTTGCTGGTTCAGATCCCTGGCGTGGACCTATGCACTGCTTGTCAAGCCATGCTGTGGCAGGTGTCCCACATATAAAGTAGAGGAAGATGGGCACGGATGTTAGCTCAGGGCCAGTCTTCCTCAGCAAAAAGAGGAGGATTGGCAGCAGATGTTAGCTCAGGGCTAATCTTCCTCAAAAAAAAATATATATATGTAAAAAAAATAGAAGAAGAAGAAATCTACTGACTTTTTTTTTTCACAGTATTCTATTTTTTACCTATGAAACTTAGGTCTTATCCAGAGGTTATCTATTGGCCTCTATAGCAGATCCTTTTGTTGTTTTTTATTTTTCATTTATAATGTAATACTTAAGAAATACACAAAAATAAAAGAATAATACAGTAGGTATCCATGCTTAAAAACTAAAACATACTGTTCCCCTCCTCATTACAGTAACCACTCTGCTGTTTTGTGGTTTTCATTCTCATGCATCCTTTTTTTTTTTTAAAGATTTTATTTTTCCTTTTTCTCCCAAAGCCCCCTGGTACATAGTTGTGTATTTTTAGTTGTGGGTCCTTCTAGTTGTGCCATTTGGGACACCGCCTCAGCATGGCTTGATGAGCAGTGCCATGTCCGCATCCAGGATCCGAACCAGCTAAACCCTGGGCTGCAAAAGCAGAGTGCATGAACTTAACCACTTGGCCACTGGGCCGGCCCCCTTGTATCTTTATTTTTTTGCTGCATATGTTCATCCATAAATATATATATATAATTTATAACATTTTTGACATTTCAAAAACTATATGAATGCTATAGTGAAAGGACTCTTCTGCAGTTTCCATGTGCTCAGTAGCATATTTGTGAGATCTGTCTGTATTAGTCAATACAGCTGTACTCCATTCATTTGCACTGCTCTGTAGTATCCTGTTGAGTAATATACACAATCTATCCATCTTTCTGTTGAAGGACAGAGAGAATGTTGCAATTGCTTTTTATATTACAAGAAATGCTACTATTAATAGTATTGAACATATCCTTATCTGCACGTGTCAAAGTTTTACAACTATCTGGAATTTAAGGATCTTCCTTTAATTGGATACTACCGAATTGCTCTCCAGAGTGATCGTATTACCAAGAAGAAGTTTGTATGAATTCCTGATTTTCCACATCATCGCCACTGCATAATATTGCCAAACTTGCAATTCTGCCAATTGGATGGATATGAAATAGTGTCTCATTATGATTATACTTTTCTTTACCCTGATTACAAATATATTTCCTGATCACTTTTTTGTGTGACTTGCCTGGTTTTATCTTTTATTCATTTTTAAAATTAGATTATTTTTCTTATTGATTTCTGAAAGTTCTTTATATGTTCTCTTTTTTTTTTTGAGAAAGATTAGCCCTGAGCTAACTACTGCCAATCTTCCTCTTTTCGCTGAGGAAGACTGACCCTGAGCTAACATCCATGCCCGTCTTCCTCTATTTTATACATGGGACGCCTACCACAGCATGGCTTTTGCCAAGCGGTGCCGTGTCCGCACCCAGGATCCAAACCAGCGAACCCCGGGCCACCAAGAAGCTGAACGTGCGAAGTTAACCGCTGCGCCACCAGGCTGGCCCCGACCTTTATATGTTCTTGATATTAATCTTTCGTCACATGTTGTGTTTATTTCCTGCCAATCTGTGACCTGTCCTCTTAGTTTTTTTGAGATTGATAATTTTAGTATAATGAACTTTAAGTATCATTTTCTTTGTGATTTGTGCTTTGTATGTCTGATTTAAGAAATCATTTCCTGCATAAAGATGTAACACTAATCTCTATTTTCCTAATAAAGATTCAAAGCTCACCTTGAACATTTAAGTCTTCAATCCACATGGGATTGGTTTTTGTGTAGGGTGTGAGGTTAGGGGTCCATTTGATACTTTTTGTCTGTGGGCACCCAGTCAACCTGGCAGCATTTAAGTCTCTTCCACAATGACCTGCAGTTCTACCTTACATCTAAAGTTTCCATGTTCTGTGTAGGTTTGTTTCTGGGCACTCTCTTCTGTTTCATTGCTCGGTTTGTCTACTTTTACACCAATACCCTACTGTCTTATTCTCTATAGATTTCTAGTAATTTTGATATTTGGTAGTGCAGACACCCATACCTTGTATTTCAAAATTGTCTATTCTTAGACCTTTTCTTTTCCTTTATACCCCCAAATTTTGGAGATTGGAATTACATTGAATTTGTTAATTTGAGGACAGTTGACATCTTTATGACAATGAATGTTCCTATCAGTGAGTATAACTTCCTTCTATTTAGTTCTTCAGTGTCTTTCAGCTAAGTTTTATAATTTTCTTGTAAATATCACACATATTTTGTTTCATTTACTCTTAGGTACGTTTTGTTACTTGGTTTTAGTAAATGCAATTAGAAAAAGGATACCATTTTCCATTTTCAATTTGTTCCTCATTTGTATGATTGAAATTGGTTTTTATACATTGATTTTTCATCCTTGCCAAATTCTCATATTGCTTCTAATAACGTCTGTAGGGTCTCTTGTCAGAAGTCATATAGTACACAAATGAAAGCAGTTTTGTTTTTCTTTCTACTCTGTACCCTTTTTTCTTCTTAATCAGCATTCTAACCTTTAACACAACTTTGAATAGAAGCAATAATAGTAGGCAACCATTTCTTGTTGATTTCATACAAAATACTTTAAAAGTTTTACCAGTATATTAGAGGATTGCTCTAGGTTTTTGTAGCTCCCTTTTATTAGGATAAAGAAATTCCATTGTATTCCTAATTTGCTTAGGGCGTCTATCTTAAATGGATATTGAAGTTAACCAGCTACTTTCTCTGCACCTGTTGGGAGATTCCTTTGCTGCTTCTCCTCTCTATTAATGTGATGAATTGCGTTAAAGGATTTTCTGTGCTTAAACAACATCCTTGCAATCCACACATAAACTCCCTTTGGTTACACAGGATTTATTTGTTGTGTTCACATTGTTAGATTTGCTTTGTTTATTTTACTTAGAATATTTTCCTCTATGATTCACTTGAAGTTTTCTTATCTCATACTTTCCTTATCCGATTTTGGCAACAAGATTATACTAGCTTTCAATAAAATGAGCTGGAGAAGTTTTAGTGGTATAGACCTGTGCACCATGATTGGCTGGCAAGTTTTTTTTGGTGAATACCTTTTTTCCCAACATTTTATTATTAAATTTTTCAACAGACAACAAAGGTGAAAGAATTAGTAAACTTGAATACGGACTGAGAAATTACTCAAAATAAATGTAGCCCAAAGAAACTATAAGTGAGATTAAAAGGTTTTAAATTAAAATGAGAAATGATCTAATTAGAATTCCAGAGGAGGGAACAGAAAGAATTATAGAAGACATTTGAAGGAAAGGATGGTTGGACATTTTTCAGAATTAATAAAGGACATCAGATTTAGTATTAACATTGAATTACAAACGAAATAAGTAAAAAGAAATCTGTATCTAGAAATATTATAGTGAAATTACATAATACAGTAATTCTCTCTACCTGTTTCTGATCTGGAACTTAATATATTTTATTTTTTAATGATAATGTTTTTCTTTCTACAAGTTCTCCTTTAGGTGCTCTTTCAAACCTGTCTGATTGTTTTTGATGGTCTCTTATTCATTCCATAATTTAGATTTTCTTCTTTATTTTCCTGACGTAGTAAACTTAGTATTTGATATCTGATCATTCCAATCTGAAATCCTTGGAGGTCGTATTCAACTATTTTGTTGTTGTTATTGCTGTTAATGTTTTTTTCCTGACCATTGTTCATAGTGCCTTATTTCTCGTTTTTGGTGAGGAAGATTGGCCCTGAGCTAACATCTGTTGCCAATCTTCCTCTTCTTGCTTGAGGAAAATTGTTGCTGAGTTAACATCTGTGCCAATCCTCCTCCATTTTGTGTGTAGGATTCCACCATAGCATGCCTTGATGCCCAGACTCCGAGCCTGCAAACCCCAGGCCACCAAAGCGGAGCATGCGGACTTAACCAGTATACCCCTGGGCCAGCTCCCAAAGTGGCTCATTTCTTTATGACCTTTGTGGTTTTAGATTTGCTCTTTCATTTGGCTTATCTTTATCTTTGGGAATACTGGGGGCCTGGGTCGAGGTTGTGTTCCTCCAGACAGTGTGTGTTTTGCTTATGCAGATTGTCCACAGCATTACCAACTAGGACTACTTTAAGTTAATTGCTTGGCTTAGGATTTGCCAGACAAGGCATATGGTAAAAATTCAAATGCAAATGCATGTATTAGTGGGTCATAGTTGCAGATTTTCAAGTTAGACTTTCTTAAGCCCACAGCACTTACTTTAAAACAAATTTCCTATTGATTTTTTTCCAGCTGATGGATTTTTTTTCCCTAAGCCGCTGTTTACTGACTCACTACCTTTTAGGGCACAAGGTAGTTTAACAAACACCTGTCCCTCATTAAATTCAAAGCTCTAGGTTCCTGGTATTGGCGGTTGGCACCTCATGGTACCCGTAGCTTCCGCCCAAATTCCCACTCCAGTTTTAGCCCATGGGTTTTCCCTTATTTTCTTGTAAGTTTAACTATGCACTTGGATTTTTTTCTCCTGGGATTTCTTTTCCTTTATGCTAAAGGGTTTGAGACTATCCAGCTATCTGTATTATAGGGAATGGAAATCCTATAGGTTCTTGTATAATTTTGAGCACTGTTACTCTGGATGATCTGGCTTCAGAACCATAGTATCTGGGCAGATCTTTGTTCCTAGTTCTCTCCATTGGCTTAGGCTGCTGTATCGTATATGTGTTTTTTGAGTATTTGAGTGGTGAGAGTTTTCATAGATCTGTAGAAGAAAACAGTGATAACTTCTAATGTTTCAAATTATAAAAATTAATGGTACCTTTCTGTATCAGGTAGTGGAACTACAGAATAGATTATCTGAAGAATCGAAGAAAGCAGATAAATTAGATTTTGAATATAAGCGGCTAAAAGAAAAAGTTGACAGTCTTCAAAAAGAAAAAGATGTGAGTATATATACTAGGCATTTGGTTTTGAGCACTGCTAAAATTAAGAATATTTAAGTCATGTTTGGACTACATTAATTCCTTCTAAATTTAAAAATTAGAGATTCTGTTTATTTTTAAATTACCGATTTATGTTTGTGTTGCAGAAATAGATCTAAAATAAACGATTAAAAGAACGTTTTACTTCCATTCTAATTTCTTTTATTATATTTATCTTTTCTACTATTGTTGCCTCATTTACATGGTTCTGCTTGTGACTTTCTATAAATTTATGGAGCTTTTCTACTTTCTATATGATTAATACAGAGGACAATTCTTTTGTTGTTCAGCATATTTTGAATGTTTTAAGAATGTTTTTACTTTGTCATGATTTGTGAATATTTAAAATCTTTGATCTTTAATAAAAGAATGTTAATTACATAAGATACTTATTGTTAAGGATGGAATAGACAGTTTTGTTTCTTATGTTTAACTGTGAATAGCGTGTTGCCTTGCACATAGTTAGATATTCAGTACTGTTAAATGGAAAAACTCTTGTAATCTTTTCCTTCTATGATGTTTCTATAGAAACAGATCAAAAGTAGAACATGTCCATGTTCCCTACTGTTTACCATTCTGTTAGGTAAGGCAGAGACCACCAATGGACAAACTCATAAATCTTGAAGCTGACTTTTCTTGTTTCTAACGTCCCTCAGAGGTTAAGAACAGAGAGGGACTCTCTGAAGGAGACCATTGAAGAGCTTCGCTGTGTACAGGCTCAAGAAGGGCAGCTCACAACTCAAGGTAAAAGTATTTCAGTAGCCCAAACAAGGTTATTTATTTCTAATAGTATCAGCAAAAATATTAGATTCATTTTAAGATGATTGCACCAATAGATGAAAATTTAAAACTTGGTGAAGAGGCCATGAAAGTGATATAAATTTTAAACTGTTACCCAGATTTTATGGCAAATGGGCTATAGTTATGAGACCAGATTTACTAGCTTACTTTATATTTTAATTATATTTAAATATTTGAGTTTTCTTAGGTCAAAAGCATAACAATTTGTTAAATAAGCTCTGTTAGTAATAATTATGGAAAGTTTCTCATCACCACTTCAAAAGTATATTAAACTTTGTAAATCAGTGGGTTTTTTCCAAGTGAGATGTGAGGTGGGTATCAATCCATTAGGGACTTTTATCCAAAGTAGAAAACCACTGTCATCACAGCAAAGGAGCAGCCCCCAGCTGCAGGTTCACCCTCCCCCACTCTTCCATGGGCACGCTGGGGCACGTGGGCTTCCCACTCATGGCTCGGACAGCTCCCCTTTGTTCACGCCTCCTGTAGTAACCAGCCCATGGCTTTTCAGTCACCTGAAACTGGAATTTTCCTTTTCTTCTGCCTACAATCTCCTTTTTCTCCTCATTCCTTCTGCCAAACCTGCTCATTTACTTCATTTTACCTTTAACCCCACTCTGATGTTTCTATTGATCGACTCTGGCCTCATCCTCTGGCCTCATTTTCCAGCTTACCCAACCTGCATGTCAACTAATATTTTAACTATGTCCTTCTCATCACCGCCATCTTTCCTTAACCCTCTTGACCTATTTCTAGACCAGCTTGTCAAACCCTAATTCAGATAGGCTAAAGTTTTTTCTCTGTGCCAAATTACCAAGGCTAGCTAAAGAAACTTACCTATCTTTCTTTTTGTTTCTTTTTTTTATTGAGGTATGATTGATATATAATGTTATATTAGTTTCAGGCGTACAACATAATGATTTGATATTGTATATATTGCAAAATGATCACCACAATAAGTCTAGTTAACATCCACCACCATATGCAGTTATAAATTTTTCTTCTTCTGATGAGAACTTTTAAGATCTACTCTCTTAGCAACTTCCAAATGTGCAGTACGGTATTAAATATAGACACCATGTTGTACATTATTCTCAGTCATGTTGTAGGTGCACCTGTTCACCCTTTGTGCCCATCCCCCGCCCCCCTTTCCCCTGGTAGCCACTAATCTGTTCTCTTTGTCCACATGTTTAAATTCCTCAGATGAGTGGAGTCATACAGAGATTGTCCTTCTCTATCTGGCTTATTTCACTTAACATAATTCCCTCAAGGTCCATCCATGTTGTTGTGAATGGGATGATTTTATTCTTTTTTATGGCTGAGTAGTATTCCATTGTATGTGTATATATACACCATGTCTTCTTTATCCAGTCATCAGTTGGTGGGCACTTAGGTTGCTTCCATGTCTTAGCTATTGTAAATAATGCTGCACTGAACATAGGGGTGCATGGGACTTTTGGAATTGCTGACTTCAAATTCTTTGGAGAAATACCCAGTAGTGGGATGGCTGGGTCATACGGTATTTCTATTTTTAATTTTTTGAGACATCTCCATACTGTTTTCCATAGTGGATGTACCAGTTTGCACTCCCACCAGCAGTATATGAGAGTTCCTTTTTCTCCAAAACCTCTCCAACACTTGTTACTTTTTGTTTTGGTTATTTTTGCCATTCTGATGGGTGTAAGGTGATATCTTAGTGTGGTTTTGATTAGCATTTCCCTGATGATCAGCGATGATGAACATCTTTTCATGTGCCTATTGACCATCTGTATATCTTCTTTGGAGAATGTCTGTTCATGTCTCCTGCCCATTTTTTGATCGGGTTGTTTGATTTTTTGTTGTTGAGTTGTGTGAGTTCTTTATATATTATGGAGATTAACCCTTTGTCAGATATATGACTTGCAAATATTTTTTTCCCAATTAGTGGGTTTGTTTTTTTGTTTCAATCCTGTTTTCCCCTACCTTGAAGAACCTCTTTAGTTTGATGAAGTCCCATTTGTTTATTCTTTCTATTGTTTCCCTTGTCTGAGAAGACATGGTGTCCGAAAAGATCCTTTTAATACTGATGTCAAAGAGTGTACCGCCTACATATTCCTCCAGAAGCCTTATGGTTTCAGGTCTTACCTTTAGGTCTTTGATCCATTTAGAGTTTATTTTTGTGAATGGTGAAAAAGAATGGTCATTTTTCATTCTTTTACATGTGGCTTTCCAGTTTTCCCAGCACACTTTGTTGAAAAGACTTTCTTTTCTCCATTGTATGCCCTCAGCTCCTTTGTCGAAGTTTAGCTGTCTGTAGATGTGTGATTTTATTTCTGGGCTTTCAGTTCTGTTCCGTTGATCTGTGCACCTGTTTTTGTGCCAGTACCATGCTGTTTTCATTACTGTAGCTTTGTAGTATGTTTTGAAGTCAGGGATTGTGATGCCTCCAGCTTTGTTGTTCTTTCACAGGATTCCTTTAGCAATTCGGGGTCTTTTCTTGCCCCATATGAATTTTAGGATTCTTTGTTCTATTTCTGTGAAGAATGTCATTGGGATTCTGATAGGTAGAAGGGACATTTTAACTATGTTTATTCTTCCAATCCATGTACATGGAATGTCTTTCCATCTCTTTATGTCGTCATCCATTTATTTCAGACAAGCCTTGTAATTTTCATTGTATAGGTCTTTCACTTCCTTAGTTAAGTTTACCGCGAGGTATTTTATTCATTTTGTTGCGATTGTGAATGGTATTCTGTTCTTGAGTTCTTTTTCTGTTAGTTCATTTAATAACTAGAGTATAGAAATGCTTCTGATTTATGCAAATTGATTTTATAACCTGCAACTTTGCTGTAGTTGTTGATTACTTCTAAAAGTTTTCCACTGGATTCTTGGGGTTATCTATATATAAGATCATGTTGTCTGCAAACAGTGAGAGTTTCACTTCTTCCCTCCCTAGTTGGATTCCTTTTATTCCTTTCTCTTGCCTAATTGGTCTGGCCAAAACCTACAATACTATGTTGAATAAGAGTGGTGATAGAGGGCATCCTTGTCTCGTTCCTGTTTTCAGGGGGATGGTGCTCAATTTTTCCCCATTGAGTATGATGTTGGATGTGGGTTTGTCATATATGGCCTTTATTATGTTGAGGTAGTTCCCTTCTATGCCCATTTTGTTCAGAGTCTTTATCATAAATGGCTGTTGGATCTTGTCAAATGCTTTCTCTGCATCTATTGAGATGATCATGTGGTTTTTATTCCTCAGTTTGTTGATGTGGTGTATTACGTTGATTGATTTGCAGATGTTGAACCTTCCCTGTGTCCCTGGTATGAATCCCAGTTGGTCATGATGTATGATTCTTTTGATGAATTGCTGAATTCGGGTTGCCAAAATTTTGTTGAGAATTTTTGCGTCTATGTTCATCAGCGATATTGGCCTGTAGTTCTCCTTTTTCTTGCTGTCCTTGTCAGGCTTTGGTATGAATGTGATGTTGGCCTCGTAGAATGTGTTAGGAAGTGTTCCCTACTCCCTAATTTTTTAGAATAACTTGAGAAGGATAGGTATTAAATTCTCTCTGAAAGTTTGGTAGAATTCCCCAGGAAAGCCATCTGGTCCTGAGGTTTTAGTCTTTGGGATGCCTTTGATTGCTGTTTCAATCTCTTTCCTTGTGATTGGTCTGTTCAAATTGTCTGCTTCCTCTTAACTAAGCTTTGGGAGATTATAGGATCCCAAGAATTTGTCCATTTCCTCTAGGTTATCCATTTTGTTGGCATATAATTTTTCATAGTATCCTCTTATAATCCGTTGTATTTCTGTGGAGTCTGTTGTTATTTCTCCTCTTTCATTTCTGATTTTGTTTATTTGAGCTTTCTCTCTTTTTTTCTTTGTACGTCTGTCTAGGGGTTTGTCAATTTTATTTATCTTCTCAAAGAGCCAGCTCTTTGTTTCATCGATCCTTTCTACTGCCTTTTTTGTTTCAATAGCATTTATTTCTGCTCTGATTTTTATTATTTCTCTCCTACTGCTGACTGGGCTTCATTTGTTCTTATTTGTCTAATTCAGTTAGGTGTAGTTTAAGATTGCTTATTTGGGATTTTTCTTGTTTGTTAAGATGTGCCTGTATTGCGATGAATTTCCCTCTTAACTACAGCTTTTGCTGTATCCCATATGAGTTGGTTTGGCATGTTATCATTTTCATTTGTCTCCAGGTATTTTTTTATTTCTTCTTTGATTTCTTCAGTGATCCATTGCTTGTTTAATAGCTTGTTGTTTAGTCTCCACATCTTTATGCCTTTCTCAGCATTTTTCTTGTAAGTAATTTCTTGCTTCATAGCATTATTATCGGAGAAGATGCTTGTTATTATTTCAATTTTTTTAAATTTGTAGAGGCTTGCCTTGTTTCCCAACATATGGTCTATCCTTGAGAATGTTCCATGTGCACTTGAGAAGAATGTGTATTCTGCTGTTTTTGGATGGAGTGTTCTATATATGTCTATTAAGTCCTACTGCTTTAGCTTTTCGTTAAGCTCCACTGTTTCCTTGTTGATTTTCTGTCTGGATGATCTGTCCATTGATGTGAGTGGGGTGTTGAGGTCCCCTACTATATTGTGTTATTTTTGATGTCTTCTTTTAGGTTTGTTAATAGTTGTTTTATGAACTTTGGTGCTCCTGTGGTGGGTGCATAGATATTTATAAGCATTATTTCTCCTTGATGAAGTGTCCCTTTGATCATTATGTATTGGCCCTCTATGTCTCTCTTTACCTGCCTTATCTTGAAATCTGTTTTCTGTGATATAAGCATTGCAACACCTGGTTTCTTTTGTTTGTTATTAGCTTGGAGTATTGTCTTCCACCCCTTCATTCTGAGCCTGTGTTTGTCCTTGGAGCTGAGGTGTGTTTCCTGGAGGCAACAAATCGTTGGATCTTGTTCTTTAATCCATCTTGCCACTCTGTGTCTTTTTATTGGAGAGTTCAATCCGTTTACATTGAGGGTGATTATTGATGCATGAGGGCTTAAGGCTGTTATTCTGTTGCTCGTTTTCCAGTTTTCCTGTGTTTCCTTTGTTTTTCGTCCTGTGTGTTTTAGCCTACCCATTGACTTCTGCAATTTCTTATGCTGGGTTTCTTAGATTTTTCCTTATTTATGGTTTGTGCCTCTGTTCTATTTTTTTTGTGTAGTGGCTACCCTGAAGTTTTTATTCAGAATCCCATGCATAACATAGTGCATTTACTGGCGGTCTCTTACTTCCTTAGCCTAGACTTTTTCAGTCCCTTTCCTCCTCCCCTCCTAAATTATTATTTTCACCTCTCATTCCAACTTGTGTTGTGAGTTTGTGGTTAGAGTGATGGGTTTGTCTTTGCTGTGGTGATTTTGTTCCCTTTATCCTAATTCTGTAGTTGAATATTTGCTATCTTGTTCTGATTCTATTTGTCTCCCTACTCTGTGTTTTGTGACCCCTTTCTCCCTTTTTTTCTTTTTTCAGGTATGAGGGCCTTCTTGAGGATTTCTTGTAGTGGAGGTCTTGTGGCTGCGAATTCCCTTAGCTTTTGTTTGTCTGGGAAAGAGTTAATTTCCTCCTCATATCTGAAGGATATTTTTGCTGGATAGTGTATTCTTGGCTGAAGATTTTTATCCTTAAATGTTTTGAATATGTCATTCCAATCTCTCCTAGCTTGTGAGGTTTCTGTAGAGAAATCGCTGAAAGTCTGATAGGAGTTCCTTTGTAGCTTATTTTCTTCTGCCTTGCTGCCCTAGGTAGTCTTTCCTTGTCATTCATTTTTGCCATTTGTACTACTATATGCCTTGCAGTAGGTCTTTTTACATTGACATATCTATGAGATCTGAAAGCTTCCTCCACACGCATTTCTCTCTCAATCCCTAAATTTGGGAAGTTCTCTTCTATTTTGTTGAGCACACTTTCTGCTCCATTTTCCTTTTCCACGCCCTCAGGAATTCCGATGATTCTTAAGTTGTATTTTCTCATTGAATCTGCTAATTCTCGGAGAATTTCTTCAGTTTTTTTAATTCTTAGTTCTCTTTCTTCCTCTGTCTGGGGCCATTCAACCTGTCTATCTTCGATTATGCTAATTTGCTCCTCTATGGCATTCAGGGAATCCATATTCTGTATTATCTGATCCATTGTATTTTTCAACTCTAGTATTTCTGATTGATTCTTCTTTATAGTTTCAATCTCTTTTGTGAAGTAACTCCAGATCTCGTTGAGTTGTTTCTCCATATTTCCCTTTACCTCATTGAGTATTTTGATGATAGCTATTTTGAACTCATCTTCACTTAATTTACTTATTTCCAAGTCCTCAGGACATACTTCTGTATTTTTACTGTTTTCCTTTTGGACTGGAGCTTTTATAAATTCTTGGATGGTAGAGGACTGGTTTTTGCGCATGATGCTATTATTCAGTTGCAGTTACAGTCTGTCACCACTAGAATGGGATCGAGAGCCACGCGTTCTGAGCCCTCCGCCTTCAGGTGCAATGGCAGAGCACAGCAGGGATTTGGGGAGGAGGGGCACTTTCTCTCCCATGCCAACCTGGATTCTGATCAGCTCTCACTCTCTGGTTTCTCGGGGCCCTGGCTTGCTGTGGTTCCCCCATGCAAAAGCTTTCCCCCATTAGACTGTTTCCGCTGCACGGGCGGTGGGAGTCCTGGAGGATCCCCGGATGCGTGGCCCCTCCCCTGCTCCTTCCCTTCCCGACAGCAGCAATCCCAGTCTCTAGGGGAGGGAGCAAAGATCTCTCTTACCTGGTTCCAGCTCCTATGAGGGCGGCTCCAGCCTCTCCGCCCTCCGTCGTTTGGCTGCTGTGGGTCTCTGATGATCTCTGTGTTTTTAGGGTGTTTTGGTTGAAAAGCAGTTGCTCCTTTTGGTTGTAATTTGGAGGGGAGAGAGTCTGGGGGGAGCTCACCTGACGTCACTCTATTTTTAATTTTTTGAGGAACCTCCATGCTGGTTTCCATGGTAGCTGCACCAATTTGCATTACCACCAGCAGTGCACAAGGGATCCCTTTTCTCTGTATCCTCACCATCACTTATTATTTCTTATCTTTTTGATAACAATTCTAGCAATGAGGTGCTATCTCTCCGTGGTTTTGATTTCCATTTCTCTGATGACTAGTATGTTGAGCATCTTTTCATGTACCTGTAAGCCATTTGTGTGTCTTCTTTGGAAAAATGTCTTCTCAGGTCCTCTGCCTGTTTCTTAATTGAGGGTTTTTTTTGGCTCTTGAGTTCTATGAATTCCTCATGTATTTTGGATATTAACCCATTATCAGATATATGATTTGCAAATATTTTCTCCCATTCAGTAGATTGCCTTTTCATTTTGTTGATGGTTTTCTTTGCATTGTGGAAGCTTTTTAGTTTGATGTAGTCCCACTTGTTTATTTTTGCTTTTGAGAAAATTATATATCTTTCTTGACTGTCTTCACCAAAAAAAATCATTTCTAATCATAATTGTATCTTCACTGCTGCCTAGCACTGCTTTCATATGTCTCTAATCCACTCTATCTGAGTTTTTCCAAAATTTTAAGAATCTAGCCTTAACTTTAATTGTTCAACTCTCTCTCTTGTGTGTCATCAAGAAAAGAGAGATCATCTTATATAAACTTTCACATTTGTTTCTTTGCTACCTATAAACCTGTAATGTTTTAACCTTCTTTGTGTATATATTCATGACCTAGCAATTTTGCTGTAAAACTTTACCTTAATGAATTAAAGCATTGTTTATAATAATGAAATTTGGAAACAGCCTAAAAGTTCAGTACTACCGGAATGGCATTCTCATTTAACTGTGTATTGTAGGGCCATTAAAAAAAAATGAGGTATATGGGGCTGGCCCAGTGGGATAGTGGTTAAGTTCACATGCTCCGCTTCAGTGACTTGTGGTTCACAGGTTCAGATCCCTGGGACGGGCCTAGCACCGTTCGTCAAGTCACACTGTGGTGGCATCCCACATAAAATAGAGGAAGATTGGCACAGATGTTAGCTCAGTGACAGTCTTCCTCAAGCAAAAAGAGTAAGAGTAGCAACAGATCTTAGCTCAGGGCCAATTTTCCTCACAAAAAAATAAATAAAATAAAAATGAGGTATGTCTTATATATGCCTGACGTGGAGAGATGTATATGTTATATCACACAGTTAAAAAAAGTGGGTGTCATCATTCATAATAAACACTCTCTGCAGACTAGGAATAGAAGGAAACTTCCTCAAGTAGTAAAGGACATCCATGAAAAAGCTACAGCTAACGTCATACTAAATGATGAAAGACTAAATGCTCTTCCCCTAAGATCAGGAACAAGACAGGGATGTTCACGCTTGTTACTTCTGTTCACCATGATATCAGAGGTTCTAGCCAGTGCCATCAGGCAAGAAAAAGAAAGAAAAGCCATCCTTGGGAAGGAGGATGTAAAAAATCATAGATTTAATAAGTGAGTTCAGCAAAATCTCAAGATGTAGGATCAGTATACAAATACCAATTATATTTCTGTGTACAACCAGTGAACAATCTGAAAATGAAAGTACAATGGGATCATAATAAAATGCTTAGGAATAAATTTAACAGAGGTATAAGACTTGTACACTGAAAACTATAAATCATTGCTAAGAGAAATTGAAAATCTAAATAAATGGAGAGTTACTTCATGTTCAGGTATTGGGAAATTCACTACACTTAAGACTGCAGTTCTCTTCATGTTGGTCTAAAGATTCAGTGCAATCCCAATCAAGTTCTCAGCAGACTTTTTTGTAGAAATTGTCAAGCTCATCATACAATTTATATGAAAATACACATCAAGTATTCCCAAAAACAATCTTGAAAAGGAAAATGTTGGAGAACTTACTCATCCTGATTTCAGCACATCCTATAAAGCTACTGTAATTGAGCAGCATGAAACTCACATGAGAATAGATATCACATTAATAGAATGAGGAAAAAAAACCACATCATCTCCATTGATGCAGAAAAGGCATTTCACAAAACCTAACACTCTTTCATCATTAAAAACTCAATGAACTAGGAAGGGAACTTCTAGAACATGATAAAGGCCATATATGAAAAACCCACGGCTAACATCATATTCAATGGTGAATGACTGAAAGCTTTTCCTCTATCAGGAACAAGGCAAGGATACCTACTACCACCACTTATATACTTCTGTTCAACATAGTACAGGAAGTTCTAGCCAGAGCCATTAGACCAAAAAAACGAAATCTGAATTGGAATGGAAGAAGTAAAATTATTTCTCTTGGCAGATGACGTGATCTCGTGTGTCTAAAACCCTAAAAAATTCCACAAAAAAACCTGTTAGAACTAATAAAATGAATTCAGCAAAATTGCAGGATACAAAATCAACCTACAGAAATCAGTTATATTTCTATATGCTGAGAATGAACAACCGAAAAAGGAAATTAATAAAACAGTTCCATTTACAGTAAGATCAAAAGGAATAAAATACTTGGGAATAAATTTCACCACGGAGGCAAAAAGTCTTGTACCCTGAAAACAACAAAACATTCTTAAAAAAAATTAAAGAAAACCTAAATGGAAAGATATCCCATGTTCCTTTAAGACTTAATATTGTTAAGATCACAATATTAAGTACAGTCCTTCTTAAAATACCAATGGCATTTTTTGAAGAAATAGAAAAACCCATCCTAAAATTCATAGGGAATCTCGAGAAAGGGATCCCCAAATAGCCAAAACAATCTTAGAAAAGAAGAAAAAGGTTGGAGTATTCACACTTTCTAATTTCAAAACTTAATATAAAATTAGAATACAATACAGTAAGGACAGATATATATAGACCAATGGAATAAAATAGAGAGCCCAGAAATAAACCCTCATGTATGTGATCAACTGATATTCAACAAGAGTGTCAAGACCATTCAGTGGGGGAAAGGACTGTCTTTTCAACAGATTGTGCTAGGAAAACTGGGTATCCACATCCAAAAGCATGAAATTGAACTCTTATACCATATACAAAAATGAACTCAAAATGGGTCAAAGACTATAAAACTTTTAGAAGAAAACAGAGGAAAATGTTCATGACATTGAGTTTGGCGATGATTCCTTGGAATTGATACCAAAAGCACAGACAACAAAAGAAAAAATAGATAAATTGGACTTCGTCAAAATTAAAAAGCTTTGTACACCAAAGGACACTATCAACAGAGTGAAAAGGCAACCCCCAAAATGGGAGGAAATATTTGCAAATCATGTGTCTGATAAGTGATTGATATCCAGAATAAATAAAGAACTTCTACATCTCAACAACAAAAAACAACTCAGTTCACAAAGGACTTGAGTAGACATTTCTCCAGTATAGATATACACATGGCCAATAAGCACATGAAAAGATGCTCAACATCCTTAGTCATTAGAGGAATGCAAATCAAAACCACAATGAGACAGCACTTCACACCCTTTAGGATGGCTATTACCAAAAATGAAGAAAAATAACAAGTGATATTGAGGATGTGGAGAAATTGGAACCCTCCTGCATTGCTAGTGGGAATGTAAAATAGAGCAGCCACTGTGGAAGAGTTTCGTGGTTCTTCAAAAAGTTAAACTTAAAATTACCATATGATTGACCAATTCCATTCCTGGTTATATACCCAAAAGAATTCAAAGCAAGGACTCAACCAGATACTGGTATACCAGTGTTCATAGCAGCATTATCCAAAAAGCCAAAAGATGGGAACAACCCAGGTGTCCATCAGCAGATGAATGGATAAAGAAAATGTGGTGTATACATACAGTGCAATATTATTTGGCCATAAAAAAGAATGAAGTTCTGATAAGTGCTGCAATATAGATGAATTTTGAAAACGTTATGTTAAGTGAAGTAAGCCAGACACCAAAGGACAAATATTGGTATCATTCCACTTATGTGAGGTTTCTAAAATGGGCAAATTCATTGAGACATACAGAAAGTAGACTAAAAGTTATGAGGGGCTAAGGGAGAAAGGAATGGGGAGTTACTGCTTAATGGTTACCGAATTTATGTTTTGGATGATGTGTTTTGGAAATAGATAGTGGTGATGATTCCACAACATAGTAAATGTACTTACAGCCACTCAGTCGTACACTTAAAAAATTGTTCAAATGATATAATAATAATGTAAGGCAACTCTAACCTGGTCTTTTACTTGATTTAAACAAGATTTCAGCTGTTAAAATTAATGCTCAAAGTTGGGTTTCATATAGAAACCAAAGGAGATGGTCATGTTCTCTCTCAGCTTTGCGTTCGTGTTTGTATATTTTTAGGGTTAATGCCTCTGGCAAGTCAAGAATCTTCAGATAGTCTGGCAGCAGAGATTGTTACACCTGAAATCAGGTAAGGACATCATGAGGTTCACAGTCACACTGCACTAACACTTTGAACATGAACTCAGTATTAAATGTCCGTGTTTTCAGCATGTAAAGTTAGAAGCTCCTTCAACTAGCCCCAGAGACTTGAATTTTGATTTCGATAGGACGTTTCACATGTACACAGCAATCTAATAGATCTATGCTTGGGTATCCTTAGCAGACATATACAATGAAACCAGTTGGCCCAAAGACAAAGGTTATGCTTAGCCGTCAATCTGCAAGATATTTAGTCCCTAAGATTTATCTGTTAACTACGTGGAATGGTCTGGGAAGGATAGAATGCAGTAGACAGGAGGAGTTATCTCCCTATCTCTACTACTCTTCCCTCAGTAGCACCTTACATTTTTATTTAGTCATAGTAGTTTAAAAATTCCATTTATTTCAGTACATACCTGGCTTTATGTGTAAGAATGAAAAATTGTTGCCGGGGGGTAGGAGAGTGGGGGCAGTGCAGGTAGGCACCAAGTGTCCAGCAGAAAGAGAACGATTACTCCTGAAGATTGCTTTTACCTTCTTTGGGTATATTTGCCAACTTTTTAAATTGACGCTGGCCTTGATTCTCCATAACATTCTTGAGGGTATTAAATAAAATAAAGGTTGTAAAAGTTTTATAAACTGTGAAAGTTACAATAAGCATTCAAATACTTGTTGAATAAATGGAGACAATATTAATAGATTGTTGTGGCATTTAAGGAGGACAGACGAAAGGAGTATAAAGCAACAGCAGCTCTGGGAGCATCATCTATGCCTTTTACTTTCTGCCATCTGATATGGTACTTCATTACTGAACCAGTAAAATTTGTTGATTGAATGAACTCTTATTATTAATGAATATTTATAAATAAATGGTTATGTCCAAAAAAACAATTTTTAAGGATCTTATAGGTAATAGTTGGATTTTTAAACTGAGGAAAAAGAACATGATAAAGATTCAACAAATAAAATGGCTTTTTTGAGTATGACTCAGTACAAATTAAAATATACTCTGTCCAGAAGAGAGCTATCAAGAAAATGAATGATAAAAGGGATGAAAATTTTGCAACATAGGTCATAGACACTAGGCTAATATTCTTAATACATAATGAAATGTCTGTCAAATTTTCAAAAGCTTGTGACAGTTTTCACTGAGTTAGTTAAGGGTGTGGAGAAATTGGAAACTGCATAAACTAGGATAAAAGATTAAAGTGGTACAACTTTTTTTTAATTATTAATTTTTTGAAAATTGAGATATAATTGGCATATAACATTGTATTAGTTTTAGGTGTACAATATAATGATTGGGTATACGTATATATTGTGAAATGATTACCACAGTAAATTTAGTTAATATCCATCACCACACATAATTTAAAAATTTTTTTTTTGTAGTGGTACAACTTTTCTTCCAAGCAGTTTGGCAGACTGTATATTGTCTAAGCAAATTTGCCTATCTTTTGACTCAAAAATTACTTTGCTGGGAACTAACCTTAAGGAAATAACCAAAAATATACATACAACTGATCATTGTTAACATGTTAAAGCTCAAAATGGGTAACAATAAATGTCCTATAATTGTATGTTGATTAAATAATGATTCATCTATGTATTTTAACATGTCATTTAAAATATTAAAGTATAATATTCAATGATATGAAAAGATTATGAAAATTTAAGTGTAAATATCAAATGTCAATGTAATATGTGCAGTGTGATCCATTTTTAAAAGTGTCTGCATGTGTGTACATATGCATAGAATTAGAAGGCTATATATAGTTCAGCAGTAATTATTTTGTACCATTGGGTTATGGAGGGTTTGTATTTTCTTCTCATTTATTCTTTTTTTCCCCATGTTGAGTGTTTTACATTGTTATATAATTTTGTAATTACATTGTAATTAATTACAGTCCTTGAAAAATATGATAAAGTCATTGTTGTCCATATACAAAATATATCGAGTTCTATATAATTGCTTAACTTGGACCACAGATTTGACTCTCATCTTTTCAGTAGCAAAAGTAAAAGCACCTTATAAGATCTGTGGTATTTACAAAATAAGAGCAGACTATTTTGTGTATTTATTATCTTGTTTTTGTTTTTTCTTTTTCCATGAGAAACATAGCTTTTCATAGTGCCTGGTATTGGTAGTAGTCTTCTTGGGGCCATCTAAAGATGACCCTACGTAAAGAATGAATTAGGTCTTCAACAAGTATATCTTGAATTGTATCTTTATATGAATTGATGTTGAGTTATATCATCTGTGCAGTAAGATAGTGGCAAGTTTTGTGTAGCCGTTGCTTTTAACATCCCTCAATCTAAGCTTTTGGCATAACACAAAGAGCACAAAACAGTAACTTGGGTCTGATAATCTGGCTTGTTGCAAGGATACAACTTTATGTATCTGTAGGAGTGGGTGGACTGCACATCTTGAAGGCATTTTTCATTGAATATTATAATTTTCCACCAAATGATTGGTAATTTAAGAGCATAGCATTAGAGATTAGAGATCCTGTTTTTTTGATGAGGACCAAAGAACAAATGTATAAGTGCATTCATAGCTTTAATATTTACATCAGAAAGGAAATAGGATTTTAAAATCTCTTTCATTATAAATCATGATATTTGAAGATTCTGAATCTTTAGATTATTTTTTCTAAAGTACTTACTTAAGACCTAAAATGTAACGTCTTAGCCAGTGACAACAGGAACTACATTTTTTGCAGATACTTTGTTTTCTATTTCTGTTCTTTGTATTAGATCTGTAGCTGTGCATAGCTGGATTGTGAGAACTATACTATATTAATGTACCAGATAATCAGTTTTTCTTTTGCTCACTCAGGGAGAAACTTATTCGCCTTCAGCATGAGAATAAGATGTTAAAACTTAACCAAGAGGGTTCAGACAATGAAAAAATTGCCTTATTGCAGAGCCTTCTGGATGATGCAAATCTACGCAAGAATGAACTGGAGACAGAGAATAGGTAGGACTGTTTACAGGCGACAGCATTTAGCATTTAACAGATTTTCTCTTTTTGCCTTGATTTTGATTCCCTTAAACAGAGGTTTGAATTTATTTCAAAAAATGATAATATATTATCTCATTTTCCTTTTAAGAATATTTTAATCCATTTCTCCACTTATGGACAGACTTGCCAAAAAGTATTGTACCTCTAGAATAGTATTTTCCTCTTTATTTCTCAGGGAAAAGGATACCAAAGCCCTACCATTTTCCCTTTCTGATCACTAATTAAACTAGAGGTTTGAAAGAAAATGACCATTAATTCACAATTTCAATTCATGATCGTTATCAGATTAATGACGTTTACCCTGTTTTTATAAGCTCATGTTTCAGAGGATCGATTGGTGTGAGAAAAATAGTGGGCTCCATCATAATTGAGTTGACAGAGCATTCTTTTAAAAATCTGTTATCTCTTGTGACTGTAAAAGGAAATCATTCATCTTACGAACAATTCAATTATTTTGAGAATTTAGAATCTGCAAATTTAACAAGAAAATCAGTTTTCTGTTTGTAAGTTTTCAGCGTTGGCATTATGCTGTGATTCAAAGCCACTTTAAAAGCACTTGCTTATTCTGGCGAGGGTTACTTTTATACTTTGTTGGGACAATCTTCTGCTGCTTTTCCATTTTGGAAATATTTCTTAGACACCAAACATGTGGTGTCTTTTTTTTTTTAGTGCTGTGATATTCTGTCATTTTTTAAGGATTTGGCGTTTTTATTAACAGTTTCATAGTTTGCCTATCACAGATTCTTTATTATGCCTGATTGATGTGGCATTTTCCAGATATGAGTCAGTCTTGTGAGTCAGAATTGTTATGACAATTTACATATCCTACCCATCCTCCTGTAGCTCTAGCTTTGTTTTTTCTTTTTCTTTTCTTTTCTTTTCTTTTTTTTTCTTGAGGAGGATTGGCCCTGAGTTAACACCTGTGCCATTCTTCCTCTATTGCTTTTCATGTGGGATGCTGCCACAGCATGGCTTGACAAGTGGTGCTAGGTCCATGCCTGGGATCCAAACCCCCAAACCCTGGGCTGCTGAAGCAGAGTGCATGAACTTAACCACTACGCCACAGGGCTGGCCCCCTATAGCTCTAGTTTTTAAAGCTACTGAGGTAGCACCTGCCAACAGTATAAATACCAGGGCGATTATTAGAACATAATTAAGCATAAACAGAGGGAGGACATTTTCATATCAATTCTAAGGAACATAAAGAACAAATACTCTTTTAAAAATACTTAAAGTGGAAAATGAGCAGGAGAGGAAGAGAAGTTGTAGCTAACAGCTGGCGGTTACGCAGTGCGCGTGGTGAGAGCTCCGTGTTCACATCCTCGCCCTTTGCCTCTGGGCTGCTCTTTAGCCGGCTTGGTCAGTCAGCCTTCTCCCTACCCTGTTTTGCGTTCGGTGAATCAGCACCACTTCTTTATAATGCTTTGCATTATTTCTCACAGGTTTTCCAGCTATTGCTTTTTCTCATCAGAAACAGAACAGCGAGTTGTCATCCATACAGTACTCATGTGGGTGGATGACTGATTCCTCCAAGGCCCTATGTTGTTTACAGCTGTTTGCAATTTAGTATTGTGTTTGTTTCCTAAATTACAACCCTGATGATAACTTCCTTTCAGACTGTATATATCTATGACCTGTAACAATGATAATAGCAGCTCCTGTTTGTTCCAGCTGTTGTGCTAAGTATTTTACATATGTGGTCTTATTTGTTGAGCTTCGCAGATGAGGGCGTTTGGGCTCAGACCCAGGTTACCTGACTCCAGAGCCTTTCCCTAACCAGTACCCTCCTTCTTGCCAGTTTATCTTCTGTCATGTTTGTAAAGCATTTATTTTTTTCCTGCCTTCCTCTTCACAGGATGCTTTTTCTCTTAACTTTACCCTAAGTTTGTTGTTACTGAATTTAGGAAGTATTTACTTTACCTTGTCTCTGCCGCAGTTTACAGCACTGGACTGATACCAGGAAACCCAAGTTTTAATCCCACTGAGTGTTTTAACTGTACGACCTTAAATACAGTTTGCTTACCGCCCACATGTCATCTGTTAGAAGGAAAGGTTTGTAGTAGACCTCCACAGTCCTTTCCAATTAGTTTTCCCAGTGAGTCAGCGTTTTTAAAAAATCTGTAGTCCCTTCTGACCCTCGAACAATATTAGCAGAGGCGTGAAGAGTTGAGAGGAGAGCCATATCAGAACGGCTCAGGGAGCTTTCTCAAAGCACACGTGATCTTGGTCCTGTGCCTCTCAGAGTATATCATGATCTCAAGCGCACCCTCTCCCTACACCCCCCAGACAACTAACCTTATATGATTAGACTTCCATTAAAATGTTAACTAGCTAAATTCCTGAATGGGGAGAAAGAAGACAGGCATTTATAGTGTACCTGTACTATAAGGTACTGAACTAGATACACTTTATATGTTATCTCTCTTAATCCCTTAACAGGCCCATGGGGGCGGGCATTATAGTCCTCATTTATTTTGTAGATGAACTTTTTCATATATATTTACATGTATTTGTATAGCTTCAAATGTGTGTGCACGTGCACATGCACGCACATGCTTCATATTTTAAGAGTTTTGTTACTGTGTTTACTTGTCCATTCCCCATCACTGGGCTTTTGAGTTGTTTTCAAATCCTTCCAAGAAACATCTTGGTTTGGTGTGATTCTGTTTTATGACGTTTACCATGGCCTCCACCTAGTAGGCTTACAATATTTGTTGACTAAATAATTTGAGAAATGGCTAAGATAGTTGAAATAGTCTTAGAGTTTGATATATATTTCCGTATTGCTTTCTGAAAAGATTGGACAAAGTTACAGTGTCACTAGTAATATATTTATGTACCCCTGTCCTCATATTAAATATGGATATATTCAGCTAATTCTTTAACTATTGAAAAGCACTCACATTTTCTATTCCTTGATGTGAAAACATCAGTTATTATAACTGATTGCATTTTTACTGTAATTCTTACTAAATTATAGAGCCTAGAAGGTTTATAATAAGAATTTCTTACAACATTGAATAAAAAAATTTCTTGTTGAACTTTCTGGCTGTTTTGATTCTAAATACTCACTTCCCTTAATTTGGGGCGGTCTGGCTTTTACTACTGTCATTTCACTAAAGCATTTCTTACTAAAATAACCAGTCATCTCTTAAATGGCCAATCTGATGGGAATATTCAAGACTATCTTTCCTCGTCTCTTTACTAGAGTCAACCATCGCTTATCGACGGAGATACGTTTTGAGAAATGCGTTGTTAGGTGATTTCATCATTGTGTGACTATCATAGGGTGTACTTACACAAATCTAGATGATACAGCCTACTACACACCTAGGCTACACGGTACTGATCTTGTGGGGCCACTGTCATGTATGCAGTCCATCGTTGACCTAAATGTTATGCGGCACATCACTGTATATTCGTTATTGTTGATCATTTCCCTCTTCTTCACATTTTTCATTTTCAGTAACATCCCTCTCTTAGGTTTTTCTTAATTCTCTGATTATTCTCCAGGGTGAGATTCTTCTTTCTGTCCTTTGGTTGGTGATCTGCCATGGACCATCTTATTTCTCTTCCACTCTTCCTCACATCTAATCAATATTGTTTATGCTCATGGCTTCAGTTAATTTCAAATAGCTCCCAAATCTATTCAATTCAGGCTTCTCTCTGTGCTTCAAATGCAGATATCTAACCATTTGACAGATATCTCTAGGCACTTCATTTTTAACAAAGACAAAATGAGATTCTTTATGTTCCTTTCTCAATAAATGGTTCTTGGTAGCTCAAACCAAAATCCTAAGTGTTATTTTTTTATTCCTTGTGCTCTTTTGTCTTCTCAATATATTTCCCCTTCTGTTCCCTCTGTTTCAGGCGTATCTAGTAATAGCTGTAATGACCTCCTCCCGCTCTTCGTGCCTGCTCTGTGACCGTTTCTGATACTATCTTCCACTCTCAAACCAAGGGGATCTTTCTAAAATGCTGTCTAATTGTGTTTCTCCCTTCTCACAGTCCTTCAACGTCACCGAGACCTAGGTAACCAAACTGGTCCACTGGTCTGTGAATGTTGCATCATAATGTCCTAGAGAATTTATGAAGATCGAGCTCCAGAATCAGCGTTATTAAAGGCTGGCTGGGTTATTCCAGTTCCAGCCAAATTTTAGACAAGATTATTGGATAAGTTCCCAATATTTTTGCATTTCACACAGGGTTTTACCCGACCTCTCCTTTTCTCCTCTAGTTCCATCTCCAGTCATTCTTCCCTCCCAACTTGCTCTTCAGTCGTACCATTCCTGAGCTCACTGCACCCTCTCATTTTCCTGTGCACTTTGGACATGTGGAATTCTCTCTTGAATCCCCTTTCCACCGCTAACCGCAGAAGTATTTTATTTATTCTTCTAATCTCAATTCAAGTGAAGCCTATCTTGACTTCTCCACACCGTTAGGTGCAGTTCTTGCTCGTTGAGCAGCCATCCTTCCTTTTGTATGCCTCTGGTCACTGTTGAAGTATTTCTCTTGTATTTTATTTGTTTACGTTTTGCTTCTCTACTAAATTCCTTGAGTGCAGTGATCTTTTAGCACTAGTGCTGAGCATAGTGCCCAAGACAGTTTGAATAAACATACATTAAAGTGAATTTCAGAGAACTAGATATGCATAAGTATACAAGTTCAACAAAATGTGTCCACCCACACACTATGTTGGAAATCATAGAAATTTCAAGCGATATGAAAAATTATCAGGAAATGAGCCACTACTACTATAACATGAGGCTTTGTTTAGCTAATTATACTGTCTAACCTATGTGACAACCTAAGGAAAAGGGCGTAAGTTAAGTCAGAACTTGGGAAATTAATGTACCTTTGATTTCTAGGCTGGTGAATCAGAGACTTCTGGAAGTGCAGTCACAAGTCGAAGAACTGCAGAAATCTTTACAAGATCAAGGATCAAAAGCAGAAGATGTAAGTTTTGATGTGTTAACGACCATGGGCCAAGAGTTTATAGTGTTAAGAAAACCTGTAACTTTTATTTTTTATTTGGGGATCTCTGTGAAAATAATTTATAATTATATAGGTTATAGAAAAGAAACAGTGTTTTCCTTTTACTAACATTTCTTATAAAAAGAACCAGACAGTACTTTATTGTGTCTTTCAGATTGACTCTTCTGGGAATTAGAATTTCATTTGTAATTATCAGCTAAGGAATTAATTGAGGCTTGATGTTTTAAATGTGCTCAACTCAATATTCAAAGTATATGGGTTTTGGTTAAAAAAATGCTGGTTAGAAACTTACTGTGTTCAAGTAGAAATTTTTGATGTAAAATTGATATTTAAGAAAATAGTGCCGTTCCTAGAATCCCACCATCTCTAAATTTCTGAATCCCTCTTACTGTCCTCCCACACATACAACACACGTTCATGTATAAGTTCCCTGACCTTTTTTTATAGTCCCTTAGCACTCTACATATCTCTCATAACCCTTGGCTGGCACACTCAAATCCAGAATATAGTAAATGCCTTGAGCCAGGAGCTAGGTCTTCATCTCCTCATGCTCATCATCTATCACAGTGCTTGTGTAGCATATCATAGTCAGTCAATCCTGGTAAAAGTGTAAATAAATCATATTTTGCAAATCCTTTACATTTAATGAGCAGTCAGCAACAGACCTACGACTATAAAGTGCTCAAAAATAGTGCAAAGGGGAAAAAAACCTAAATTTTAGTGACCAACCTTTGCTTCAGCCGGTTTTTTTTTTTTTTTTTGCCAGTGTGATTTACCATAACTCTGGCCTTAGAGTATAAACCTATTTTCTTGTTTCCATTAGTAGAGTCATTTTGAGGATCATTGTCCAAACTATAGATAGATCCAGTTTCATCCAGCCTTATTAACGTATGAGGGTATAAAAACAAAAGGAATCAAAGAAGTGGAGTTAAATTCGCGTGTTACTTAAAACCTGAGATATGAGAAGCTCATCAGTGACCTAATTTTATGAGTTTCTTAACATACGTCTAGCTTATATTGGCAGCATACTCTTCTTTCTAAGATCGGTGGTTTTAGTTTATCCTTTAATTAATGCATTGGTAGTTCTTGGATTCCCAGATTGATTCCAAATTCCTGAAATTGTCACCAATGTTTAAACTGCCTTATTCAGTTATTAAAATGTCCTGGTTTACGTTTTAGACATACTTTTATCCAGAAGGTTAAATCACAAAGAAGTGAAGCGAAACTACCTTTAGTGCATTAAAATATTAGTAAGCCTAATGAAGAGTACCTTAGAGACGAACCAAAGGAGCAGTATTTCTTAGTTTGCTGAAATCACTAGGTCCGTTAAACTGAGGTGAATGTGAACTTCATTTTGTTCTCTAAAACTTGGGGGAGACTTTTTGTTGATTTGTTGTGGTAAAAAAGGGAAGGGTGTGTGGTACATGGAAAGCAAAAATGGCGGAATATCAGGATCAGCTCAACCTTAGTATTAGAGCAATAACCATTGTACTTGATTCTCTTACTTATACTGAAACATACTTAACGAAATTATTCTGTAAAAAATACTTTTGCATAGCCTGATTAGGTATCACTGTGGTAGTCAAATCTAATTAAATATGCTATGTGCCATTACTTGAAGAGAACATGTTTCTGAAGTGAGATGCCAGCCCTATAAAGTACTGTTTGTGTAAATTAGTCAGTTTATTTGTCCAGATGCTAATGAGATATCTTGCTCTAAATTCTTGGAAATTCTCTCAGAGCTCTTTTCTATATATGGAAAAGATTCAGATAGAAACTTTTCCTGATGATATGCCTCAAAGTGCTTTGGAGAAATAGTGTGGCACAGGACATGTGGTTCTTCCCCCCAGCAGATTTTTGATATTTTTGTCTTCTCTCTTTCACTAACCTACAGTGTTACATCTCAGGAATATGTGCTACTTAGAACAACCTGCCAAATGGAATTGGTCCCCCTGAAGAGCAACATAATTTCTGCCTATTTCTGTTGTCAAAAGCACAGTCCTTTCATGTGACCTTAAGTCAGAGTAGGATGGTTTGCACATTTTTATTATTATTTTTATGTCATTTATTTTTAGCATGGAAGCAGAAAAGCATTGTTATATCCAGTCATATGGATAATTTGAGCTAGCCACAGTGTATAAAACTCCAGAGAACGAGACAGGATGAGGAGACCATAGAAGAAAGAAAAATGTACATTTTTGAAAAAAAAAGCATATCTTTTACTTCTGTTCATGAATTACTAAATGGTTCCTTCTATTGGCTGCTGTGTTTGCTTCATACTAATATGTCCTCTCTGTCTCTTGGCATGGTTTCTGCTCAAGGCTATTGTAAGTATGGCTTCCTATTCATTTCTATATATCAAGCAGTTTTTTAATTTATACATTATCTGCCATCATAGTTGATGGTATTGAAATTTTAAGTTATGGGAATTTTATGCACAATGAATGTACCAGTATTACTTGCCTTATAAGCTTATGCCCGTTACAGTTAAGATACTTAAAGAATATAAAAAATTTAACAAGTCAAACTAAAGAGACTCTGCTCTTGTTTTTTTTTTTCCTCCCGTCCCGCTCTGCCCCATTGCTATAATTAGGTTGTTTTAAAAATTATTTTGAAGCTAGCTTCCTAGCACAGTCTGGTTCCCTCCTGCCACATATTTTGATAGTAACAGTCCAGTTGGAGAGGCATTGCAGCATAGAAAGCATGGAAGTGAATGAAGACCATGCATAGACTTTGGGGTCTGGCAGACCTGGGTTTTAATCTTGGATCTGCCACTTGAAAGCTAGTGAATGTCTCCTCACCTTCCTCAGCTATGAGATAGGGCTAATGTTACTCAGCGCTGGGAGCTTAACACAAGACAACGTATATGACATGATTTAGTGCAGTGCCTGGCATTTTAACCACTCATTAAATAATTATTTTAGTGTGTATCATCTCAGAGTTAAAATTAACTTTACTAGGGGCCGGCCCAGTGGTGCAGCAGTTGAGTGTGCACGTTCCACTTCGGCGGCCTGGGGTTCGCCAGTTCGGATCCCAGGTGCGGACATGGCACCGCGTGGCAAGCTATGCTGTGGTAGGCGTCCCACGTATAAAGTAGAGGAAGATGGGCACGGATGTTAGCTCAGGGCCACTCTTCCTCAACAAAAAGAGGAGGATTGGCAGCAGATGTTAGCTCAGGGCTAATTTTCCTCAAAAGAAAAAATAATAATTAATCTTACTAGAACCTCATCAAAACATAAGTGTAGGGGCCAGCCCACTGGCGTAGTGGTTAAGTTCGTGCGCTCCGCTTCAGCAGCCTGGAGTTTGCAGACCTACATACTTCTCATCAAACCATGCTGTGGCAGTCTCGCATATACAAAATAGAGGAAGATTGGCAACGGATGTTAGCTCAAGGACAGTCTTCAACACACATAAAGAGGAAAAACAAAAGAAAACCATAAGTGTAAATTAAAGTTAAGGTGTATAAAAAGTATTTTCATTTTACCCTGTGTACCAAAGAAGGAACAAGCAATAATCTGAAGTTAACAGATTTATCTTTTTTTAATATTTAGGGGAGGCAATGATAGAGGATGCTGTGGTCCACTGACCTAGCTATAGTTAACATTGAGCAAAGAAGGGAATTTGAAATATTCCAGAGCTGTGTTAGAATGGGTTTGAATAAGCAATTATGATAATCATTACTGAATAAGGTGACTAAAAATCGAAGAACTTAGTGCGAGGGTTTTTTCCTCCCTCCTCGCTGCTATTGATTGATTGGACAGTTTGTTTTATAAGCCTGTATTAATTGGCTCATGATTGGTCAATTCTGATCTCCTGTTCTTCAGAAGACCTTTTTCCTTTTTCCATTAGTACCCATTTAAAGCTGCATTCTCCAGCATATTAAATTCTCTGCATATAATATCAGTTCTCATATCATCACATAAATTATCTGCAATCTGCGTATTTGTAAATGAGTGATTAAGTCAGTAAATAGTTATGGAAATTGCTCTCTCACTTTATCATGATGCAAGTTAAACAACATAGCAGATTAAAAGTGTCTTAAGGAAAGTCTAGTATTACTAGAGTTCTGCATGCCTATTGAGTCCAGGAATATTCGGTCTATACATAAGTGGCCTTTTTATTCATTTCCCTGACTGTAAATAGAAAATTCAGATGTGCAGTTTCTAGTTATTTTATACTGATTGCTATCACTTACAGGCTGCTCTCTCCATTATCAAAGAAAAATAAACGTGGGTACATGGTGTGTTTTCAGCTCTTTGACAAGAGAGATTACTGAGGACTGATTCAGAGTTAGCTACTACTATGCTCTTAATTTTTAAAAAATAATTTATTAGTTAAAATGTTAAGTAATAAATTATTGTTTAATTTTCCATTTTCAGTCAGTTCTTCTAAAAAAGAAGCTGGAAGAACATCTGTAAGTATAAAAGCCATTGAGGCTCATTCTTGTATCATCTCTTGTGTTAGGTGGTTACAGAGTATCTAGGCAATAGCATGGGTGTCCCTTGGAGGTACAGAACCTTATAAGACATATTGATAGCATCTATAGGGTCTTGCTTACCCAAGGTCCTCACATCAGAACAATGACTGCTTTATAACTTTTCTCAAATGAGATTCCCGGGGTCTATGTGTTCATGACAGTATTTATAATCACAGCTAGGGGTTTGAGACACTCGAGTTCAGAAGTCAGAAACTTTTTTCTGTAAAGGGCCAGATGGTAGTTCTTTTAGGCTTTGCAAGCCATGGTCTGTGTTGTACCACTTAGCTCTGTGGGTGTAGCGTGAAAGCAGCCGTGGATGGTAAGCAAACTAATGTTGTGACTGTATTCCAGTGAGACTTGCATACGAAGAGGGGCGGCAGGCTCAGTTCAGCCCACAGTTGGTAGCTGTCCAGCTCTGGAGTGTAGCCCCTCAATCTTCCTCTTTAAGTAATTTTTTAAAGTATTATAAAGCTTATCAGTAGCAGATTTTCAAACATTTCCTTGAATTGCAAACATATCTGAACGTGACTTTTTAATCTAAAAGATGAAATAAAGTTTAAAATATTGCATTTGTTTTCTCATGAAGAAGAAATCTTCCTCCATCTTTGTCTTTAGTTGAAGTTGACAATGTTAGGAATGTTTCGTGATTTTTTTTCTCACACCCAGTAACAACTTTAATCCTTCCTATTACTTTCTAGCAAAACTCTCTCCTTGCAAACACTGAGTGGCCATGAATTGCTAGCCTGTTGGAGTATTACAGTGTTACCCTATGGTAAACCAGGCATCCTCAATACCTCAGAGATAACTATGACTTGCTCTGCTAAGATTGGAAAGAAATTCTCTAGTTTGGCAGCTTACCTCATGCTGTCCAATTTTCTTTTTATAATGTGGGAAAAGTGAGATACACCTAGCAACTGACACTTGCTGCCAAGTCTAACAATGGGCAGATTCCTAATGTACTAGAAGAGTAGAAAATATTGCCTCCCAGCCATTGTGAAGTTACCTTGAGTCAGAATTTAGTACCGAATTCTATCCTGTTTTTGTTTTCCATTCCTTTATTGCAAAAAATAGAATACCCGTTGTTTTGTAAAACCACTGTCTGATCATTGTTCTGTGTTGTCATTTATATGGTCAAAAATAATTTACTTCATTAAAAATAATTTGTTAGTGAGTGAACATGAAGCTTGTATTCGTTTCTTCTGGTTGCCATAAATTGCTACAAACTGAGTGGCTAAAAATAATAGAAATTATTCTCTAACTGTTCTTGAGGCTAGCAGTGTGAAATCAAGGTGACAGCAGGATTGGCTGCTTCTGGAGGCTCTGAGGGAGAGTCTGTTCCATGCCCCTGTTCTAGCTTCTGGTGGCTGCCACCAGTGCTTGGTGTTCCTTGGCTTGTGGACACGTCGTTCCAATTTCTACCTCCATCTTTACATGGCCTTCTCTCTGTCTGTGTCTTCATATGGCCTTCTTATAAAGACACCAGTCATTGGATTTAGGGCCCACTCTGATCTAGTATAACCTCATCCTAACTAATTACATCTGCAAGGACCCTGTTTCCAAAAGTCACATTTACAGGTTCTGGGGGGTTAGGACTTCACCATATGTTTTTGGGAGACACAATTCAATCCATAACAGGGCTCATAGACATCTCAAAAAATGGTCATTCTCATGCAGATTTAAAACTACACTGGAGTCCATTTTACACACACCAAATTGGTAAAGTTTAAGAATCAGACAGGGGCCGGCCCGGTGGCGCAGCGGTTAAGTGCACACGTTCTGCTTCGGCGACCCAGGGTTCACCAGTTCGGATCCCGGGTGCCGACATGGCACTGCTTGGCAAGCCATGCTGTAGTGGGCATCCCACATATAAAGTAGAGGAAGATGGATATGGATGTTAGCTCAGGGCCAGTCTTCCTCAGCAAAAAGAGGAGGAATGGTGGCAGATGTTAGGTCAGGGCTAATCTTCCTCAAAAAAATAATAAATAAATAAAAATTAAAAAAAAAAGAATCAGACATACTAAGTACTGCCAAAGATATTGAGCAATTCTCATCCACGGCTGGTAAGAGTATACATCAGTTTACTTAGTAAACTTGAATATGCACGTATTATATGACCCATCAGTTCCACTCTCCTCTATATACCCTGATTCCTAGAGATGGTATAATGCATGTGTACCAGGAGACTTATAGAAGCAAGTATGGAGTAATGTTGTTTGTAATCATAGAAAAGTCAAAATGATACAAATACTGCCAGTTGTAAAAATGATAGCTAGAATGAGGTGTATTCAAACAGTTGAACACTAGACAGCAGTAAAAATGTGTGAACTAGGGCTAACACATCAACATGGATGAATCCCAAGGACATAATGTTAAGTAAAAGATGGAAGTCACACAATAATATATACAGTATAATTTAATGTATAAAGGAAAAATTGGGAAATATTAAGCAATATTTTTTTAGGAATACAGACAAATGCCTGTCACAAAAATGAAAATGATTAAAATTCTGAATTTTGGTTACCTCTGGGAGGGGGTTAGGGACACATGGGACTTCTGAGGTTCTGGGATAATTTCTGTATCTTCACCTGTTTCTTTGCTGGGCTTAGTTTTTCTTGTTCTTTAAAGTGTATGTATTTATTTTGTATATATATATTTGTGTGTTTGTGTGTGTCACACCCTCAAAAAAGAAATTGTTGAGAAATAAAAGAATTTATTAAAGTATTATGCATAGAAAAAACCAGAAAAAGGCGTAACAAAATACTCTGGTTTTTTAGTGTTTCTCTCTGTTTTCCAATTTTTGTAGCCTTGTTTCCCTCTCATATTACAGAGTGCCTCACTAGGTACTATATAGGGAGAATTACACATATTATATAAACACCAGGAAAAACGTACTTTCTGTACATTCATTCTTTTTACTATTGTATTAGAATATGCCTTACATACAGTAAAGTACACAAATCCTAAGTTCCTAAGTCTGCCACTTCATGAATGTCCTTCTACGTACATAGGTAACCCAGATCAACATATAGCATATTTCCAGCAGCCCACCAGGATTCTTCCTTCTCTCTTCTAATTGATTGATTATATCCCCAAGCTCATCACTGTGTTGATCTCTATCACCTTTCATTAATTTTGATAGTCTCTGAACTTGATATAAATGGAATCATACAGTATTACCCTTTCATGTCTGACTTCCTTTGTTCAACCTTCTGTGAGATCTATCCATGTGGTTGCATGTATCATTAATGCATTCCTTTGTATTGGTGTGTAGTGTTCTTTCTGTTCTTGTTTTTAGAACTTCACTTCTTTTTCAGTAAGATTTTACATTGTAAAATCTCTGCAAATTTGTAATTTAATTTTTACAATATCTTGTTCCTAGAAAAAATATTAAGATCATTAAGTTCTTTGTACTCTCTTGTTCAGGTTCATGTAAAAGAAATTGACTACTACTTCAAACTCTGAGATTTTTGTCTCTATTTTTTTCACTTATTTAAAAAATATATTGGGCCAGCCCCAGTGGCCTAGTGGTTAATTTCGGCACACTCCGCTTCAGCAGCCTGGGTTCTGTTCCCAGGCATGGACCTACACCACTCGTCTGTCAGTGGCCATGCTGTGGCAGCAGCTCACATACAAAAAGAGGAAGATCTGCAACAGATGTTGGCTCAGGGCAAATCTTCCTCAGCAAAAAAAAAAAAAAATATATATATATATATATATAAAATTCATGTTGAATTAGTCTTTTCATCTGTGTTTCATAGCGCTGTGTGCTATGCAAGTATATTCCAAGAGTAAAGAACTTAGAGTTTTCGTTTGTGGAAAAAAATACAAAACAGTAGTAGGTGACACAGTGTTACATACTTTGTTACAGAGAGAAGCTGCATGAAGCCAATAATGAATTGCAGAAGAAGAGAGCCATTATAGAAGATCTTGAACCAAGATTTAACAACAGCTGTGAGTTTTTCCCAATTAGCATAGTTTTAAATTAGTTAGCCATATATTACCCTAGTGATAATGAGTTTATATAATATTGTTTCTTTTAGAAATAGGTCCTATGACATTCTAGCAATTAAAGAATTTGCCTTATTTACAAAAAGTATATAATCATCTTCATAATGTTTCTTAAATTTCTAATTATAGCAGTGAGATTTTCCTTAACTATGGATGCTAATGAATATTTTATGAAGTTAGTTATTTCCATAGTGTAGTTGCATGTAAGTCAGCCAAACTTTTACTTCTGTTGATATTTACACATGTGGGTAACTGACTTTATTAATTCTCTGGTGTGGAGGTGGGAGTAGGATGCAGACTTTTACTGTTTTTTATTGTGGTAACATCTACATAACATAAAAATAACCACTTTAACCATTTTTAGTTATACAGTTCAGTAGCATTAAGTACATTCACATTATTGTGCAAACACAATCCATCACTCAACTATCCAGTATATTGATATTGTACAACCACTGTCCATCTCCAGAACTTTTTCATCGTCCCAGACTCAAACTCCATACCCATTAAACAATAACTCCCCTCTCTCCCCTAACCCCCCTGCCTCTGGAAACCACTATTCTGCTTTC
Source organism: Equus caballus (assembly GCF_041296265.1). Lineage (NCBI taxonomy): Eukaryota > Metazoa > Chordata > Mammalia > Perissodactyla > Equidae > Equus > Equus caballus. The sequence goes on along the minus strand of NC_091710.1, from coordinate 20,249,884 downwards.
TGTCTCTACAGATTTGACTATTCTGGGTAACTTATATAAGTGCCATCATGCATCATGTCTGGCTTATTTCACTCAGCATAATATCTTTAATTTTCACTTGGTAATGGCTCCATGTTGTAGCATATATCAGAATTAAGGCTAAATAATATTCACTTGTATGTATTTACCACATTTTGTGTATCCATTCATCTGTCAATGGTTACTTTTTAATTTATTCACTTCCATACTGCAATTTTTGTTTATAAAAAAAGCTTTTTGTAAAAACAAAAATTATAAATTAGGGTTTTTTAAAGAAAATTATATGTAGAAATAGACCAAACAATCTCTCAAAGCTGTTACCTATTTACTGTTTGTCGGTTGATATATTTTTAAAGTTGTTATAATCTCAAAAAAATTTTTTGCTGTCTCATCTGCAGCCTTAAAAATTGAAGAATTACAAGAAGCTTTACGAAAGAAAGAAGAGGAAATGAAGCAAATGGAAGAACGATATAAAAAATACTTAGAGAAAGCCAAAAGTGTAAGTATGAATTTGTGGGTATCTCTACTTTCTGATCATATTTCACTGACGTCTCAGAATATAGTGCACGTACAGCGACTTTTCACACAGAGAGCTGTCAGGAGAAGGTCAAGAACTGCCAAAACGACAGTGTATCTTTATGTAGGAAATAAGTGGCAGTCATCACCTTAACTAGTAATCAAAATTAGCTACACTAATGGTAGGACAACCAATATCTTGTGCCTCCTGGTGGGGTATCATTACCAATAATATTTAACCTGATTCTAAGCAATATTCTAGACCTAACTTTCAGTTCCCAGGGAAAATGTGGTTATTGGAACAAGTTAAATAGCACCTTCAGGAAGTCATCAGATAAATCCAGAATTTGGCATAGAAGTCAATGTTATAGAAAAACAAATATAGACAGTGGAGTGTGAGGGAGCTGTTGTAATTTAAAGAGCCAAAGGGACCTAAATACCAAATGTAGTGCATTAATATTTGGGTCCTGGGCTGGGGGCAGAAATGAGCAGTTTTGAAAGACATTTTGGAGACAGCTGTGGAGATGTGGATTTGGACTGAATGGTGATGATTTCTAATATTGTTAATTTCTTACAGATGATAATGGTATTATGATTATGTGGGGGAATGTCCTTAGTCTAAGGAGATGCACGTTGAAATATTTCAGAGTTACGTGTCATGAAGTCTGCACATTAATTTAAAATAGTCCCCAAAACAAGCAGGCGTGTGTGTGTGTGTGTGTGTGTGTGTGTTTGTATGTCTAGAGAGAGAAATCAAATGTGGTAGTGCAGCTATTGGTGAATCTGGGTTAAAGGAAATGAATTTTTATTGTTCTGTTCTTTCCAATTTTCTACAGATTTGGTTATTTTTGATAGTAAAAGCATTGGGCCAAAAAGCAAAAAGACTTCCCGGAAAACTTCTATTTGGTTAACTAGAATTACATCACATGCCCATGCTTAAACTGGGGCACTGGCAGAGGAGGGGATGGGCCACAGTGATAGGCTTTTAAACCATAAGGACGTGCCCCTAAGTACACGTCTGGTCGGAGGGGAACACTAGCTGAACCAAATCAGAGGAAAGGAAAAGGAGACAGCTGTCAGTAGTGTCTGCTGTGGTATTACTTATTAATTTTAAGCCAGAATTACTTCTTTTTTTTTCTCCCTTTTTCTCCTAAAGCCCCCTGGTACATAGTTGTGTATTTTTAGTTGTGGATCCTTCTAGTTATAGCATGTGGGATGCCGTCTCAGCATGGCTTGATGAGCAGTGCCATGTCCACGCCCGGAAGTTGAACTGGCAAAACCCTGGGCTGCCGAAGCAGAGCACACGAACTTAACCACTCAGCTACAGGGCCGGACCCCAGAATTACTTCTTATACTTGATTCTTGTACATAATTAAAAAGTTTTATAATTGAAAGTTACAACAATTGAATATTATTTCATACATTCACATTTTAAAGTATTCATGTAAGACAGCTTTTGATTCTCATAAAGTTTATCCTTTGATTTTTTTTTTAATTTTCTTTTATTGCTTTTTACAGGTTATCCGTACTTTAGATCCTAAACAGAATCAAGGAGCAGCACCAGAAATACAGGCTCTTAAAAATCAGCTCCAGGAACGGGACCGACTGTTCCATTCATTAGAGGTAGTTTACTATACTAGATGATAAAATATTTTATTTTCGATTCTTTATTTTCTAGGAGCCTTCCTCTATACAATTGTGTCCATTAATTTAGACTGTTAAGTGTGAGTACTTCATTGATATTGAATTGTTTTTTATCTTTAAATATTTACATGTGCTTGCTTTTCAGAAAGAATATGAGAAAACAAAGAGTCAAAGAGAGATGGAGGAGAAATATCTTGTTAGTGCCTGGTACAATATGGTAAGAAAATAACACTTGAAATCATATTGCAAAGTTCAGTGAATATGTAATATTTATTATACTCCCTCTACTGTAGAAGTAACTCTACCAAATGAATCTGAAAGTAATTGCCATTCTAACACAAACTAACAAAACCTTAATGCTAACCTTAGGACTGAAAAGCAGATAAGAGAACCACCATAAACAGGGTTAGGGCGTTTTGAACACCTCATTAAACCTAGAGGATAGAATCAGTTGGATTTTGGCCCCTCAGAATCATTTTATTCTAGGGGAACGGGACTGTAATATTATCTACACAAAATTGCAGTAACTTTTGTTTTGTGGGACTATTTCAGTGCCTTTCCAGGAGTGGTACTTACACCAAGGCTACTTCAGCTATCTCGTTTGTGGTTGTTGACAGTTAGTGCCATCCTCTCACCTTCCCGCTCTCTATCAGACAATGTTCTGCTGCTATTCATAGGGTTTTGATGGCCAGTTTTTTGGAAGCGGGTGGCCAGGTCCTTCCTCCTTATCTTTCTTAGTCTGGAACTTCTGCTGAAACCTGTCCACCATGGGTGACCCTCCTGATATTTGAAATACCGCTGGCATAGCTTTCAGCGTCACAGCAGTATGTAGCCACGACAGTATGACAACCGACAGACTGGTGGTGTGGTTCCCTGACCAGGAAATGAACCCAGACCGTGGCAGTGAGAATGTGGGATCTTAACTATTAGACCACCAGGACTGGCTAACTATCTCATAGGGTTTGGAAAATGTTCTAACTGGTCCAGCAGTATTAGACCCTGAACGACTGGAGGTTTTGAGGTTGAATTTTCCAACACAAAAAAACTTTAAATGTATTGCAGGGGAAAATAAATGCTCATCAATATCTGGGCTTCAGTAACATTTTCTAGATATAAATAGCTATGAATTTGTAAGAATGCTGTACTTTTTTCAATATTTTTTTCTAGACTTTTTGTCATCTTTTCCTTCTTTGTTCTTCTTTGTAAGACCACTTTTGCCTTTTCGAAGTGTCAGTTGTGCAAGACAGGAAATTGGACCAGATTCTTTTCGTCAGACCCCCCTGACTCTATAGTTGTGTTATTGGCACAATGCCATTATTTCTGTTTTACAGTTATAATTGATGCTGTGTCTTAAAGGCTAGTGTCCCAGGCCTTCTAATAATGTGATTTGATCTTTGTCAAAAATTTATACAATTTTATGGCATAGTTCATTTATATTTGCCTTGGTTAAAACTACATATTTAAGATTTTATCACAATTTTGAAAAACAAAAGAGGAAATTGTATTGTGTTTAGAATACTATTATTGTTAACAAATATAGATTTCTTGAAAATTAAAATTTAAAAGATAGGGAAAAAACTATATATTTAAGGAAATTCTCTAGGAACTAGTCCTGCCTCCATCTATTCTCTTTCCACTTTGTCCTTGTTAAAAGTTAGTGTTAGTGACAAGAAAATAGTGGAATTAAACGAAAAACTAGACCAGCTGGACTTAATAGAGATATATAGAACATTCTATCCAAAAGCAGAATACACGTTATTCTCAAGTGCACATGAAACATTCTCAAAGGTAGACCATATGTTGGGAAACAAGGTATGCCTCAATACATTTAAGAAGACTGAAATCATATCAAGCATCTTTTCCAACCATAATGCTATGAAACTAGAAATCAACTGCAAGAAAAAAGCTGGGAAAGTGACAAATATGTGGAGACTAAACAACATGCTACTGAACAACCAATGGATTAATGAAGAAATTAAAGGAAAAATCAAAAAATACCTGCAGACAAATGGAAATGAAAATGCATCATACTAACTCCATTGGGATATGACAAAAGTAGTCCTAAGAGGGAAATTCATAGCAAAACAGGCCCACCTTAACAAACAAGAAAAATCTCAAATAAGCAATCTTAAACTATACCTAGCAGAACTAGAAAAAGAAGAACAAACAAAGCCCAAAGTGAGCAGAAGGAGGGAAATAATAAAAATTAGAGCAAAAATAAATAAAATTGAAACCAAAAAAATAGTAGAAAGGATCAATGAAACTAAGAACTGGTTCTTCAAGAAGATAAACAAAATTGACAAACCCCTAGCCAGACTCACCAAGAAAAAAAGAGAGAAGCCTCAAATAAATAAAATTAGAAATGAAAGAGGAGAAATTATAACTGACACCACAGAAATGCAAATGATTGTAAGAGAATACTATGAAAAGCTATATGCCAACAAATTGGACAACCTGGAAGAAATGGGTAAATTCTTAGACTCATACAACCTCCCAAGACTGAATCAAGAAGAAATAGAGAATCTGAATAGACCAGTTAGAAGTAAAGAGATTGAAACAGTAATCCAAAACCTCACAGAAAATAAAAGTCTGTGACCAGATGGCTTCTGTGGAGAATTATAGCAGACACTCAAACTATCCTCAAACTATTCCAAAAAATTGAGAAAGATAGAACACTTCCTAACACTTTCTATGAGGCCAGCATCACCCTGATCCCACAGCCAGAAAAGGACAGCACAAAGAAGGAAAATTAAAGGCCAATATCACCGATGAATATAGATGCAAAAGTCCTCAACAAAATATTAGCAAACTGAATACAGCAATACATTAAAAGGATCATACACTGTGATCAAGTGGGTTTTATACCAGAGACATAGAGATGGTTCATCATCTGCAAATCAGTCAATGTGATACACCACATTAACAAGTGAGGAATAAAAATCACATGATCATCTCAATAGATGCAGAGAGAGCATTTGACAAGATCCAACATTCATTTATGATTTAAAAAACTGTCAATAAAATGAGTATAGAAGGAAAGCACCTCAACAAAATAAAGGCCGTATATGACAAACCCACAGCCAACATCATACCCAACGGGGAAAGACTGAAAGCCATCCCTCTGAGAACAGGAATAAGACAAGCATGCCCACTATCAACACTCTTATTCAACATAGTACTGGAAGTTTTGGCCGGAGCAGTTAGGCAAGAGAAAGAAACAAAAGGAATCCAAATAGGCAGTGAAGAAGTAAAATGCTTGCTGTTTGCAGATGACGTGATTTTATGTATAGAAAACCCTAAAAAAACCCATCTGAAAACTATTAGAAATGATCAACAATTGTAGCAACGTTGCAGGGTACAAAATCAACTTATAAAAATCAGTTGCACTGCTCTACTCTGATAACAAGCAAACAGAAAGAGAACTCAAGAATACAATCCCCATTTACAATTGCAGCAAAAAGAGTAAAGTATTTAGGAATAGATTTGACCAAGGAGATGAAAGACCTCTACAATGAAAACTATATGACATTATTGAAAGAAATCGATGATGACATAAAGAAATGGAATTATATTTCATGCACATAGATTGGAAGAATAAACATAGTTAAAATGTCCATACAACCTAAAGTAATCCACAGATTCATTGCAATTCCAATCAGAATCCCAATGACATTCTTCATGGAACTAGAATAAATAATCCTAAAATTCATATGTCTCAACAACAAACCCCGAATTGCTAAAGCAGTCCTGAGAAGAAGGAACAAAGCTGGAGGCATCACACCCCTGATTCAAAATATACTACAAAGCTATAGCAATCAAAACAGTATGGTACTGGTACAAAAACAGGTACAGTAAATGGTGTTGGGGGGCTCACTTGGTGGCATGGTGATTAAGTTCATGTGTTCCACTTTGGCAGCCCTGGGTTCACCGGATTGGATCCTGGGTGGGGACCTACTCATCACTCATTGAGCCATGCTGTGGCAGTGTCCCACATACAAAATAGAGGAAGATTGGCACAGATGTTAGCTCAGCAACAATCTTCCTCACCAAAAATAAATAAATAAATTGTGTTGAGAAAACTGGACAGCCACATGCAAAAGAATGAGAGTATCTTTCACCATACACAAAAATTAACTCAAAATTAATTAAAGACTTGAAAGTAAGACATGAAACCATAAAACTAGAAGAAATATAGATAGTACACTCTTTGATATCAATCTTAGAAGGATCTTTTCAAATAGCATGTCTACTTGAGCAAGGGAAACAAGAAAAAAGGAACAAATGAGACTTCATGAGACTAAAAAGCTTCTGCTAGGCAAAGGAAACCATGAACAAAACGAAAAGACAACTCACCAACTGGGAGAAAATATTTGCAAATCATATATCCAAAAAGGGGTTAATTTCCAAAATATATAAAGAACTCACACAACTCAACAACAACAAAATAACCTGATCAAAAAATAGGCAGGGGATATGAACAGACATTTTTCCAAAAAAGATACACAGATGACCACCAGGGATGTGAAAAGATGTTCAACATCACTAATCATCAGGGAAATGCAAATCAGAACTACAATAAGCTATCACCTTACACCTATTAGAATAGCTATAATTACCAAGACAAAAAACAACGAATGTTGGAGAGGATGTGGAGAAAAGGGAAGCCTCATACACTACTGGTAGGAATACAAACTGGTGCAGCCACTATGGGAAACAGTATGGAAGTTTCTCAAAAAATTAAAAATAGAAATACCATACAATCCAGCTATCCCACTACTGGGTATTTATCCAAAGAACATGAAATCAATGATCCAAAGAGACTTATGTACCCCTATGTTCATTGCAGCACTATTCGCAATAGTCAAGACATGGAAGCAACCCGAGTGCCCATCAACTGATGATTGGATAAAGATGATGTGGTATATGTACACAGTGGAATACTACTCAGCCATAAAAAAGACAAACTTGTACCATTTGTGACAACAGATGGAACTTGAGGGTATTATGTTAAGCGAGATAAGCCAGACAGAGAAAGACAAACACCATATGATTTCACTCATGTGGAAGATAAATAAATACATGGACAAAGAGCTCAAACTAATGGTTACCAGCAGGGAAGGGGGTTGAGAGGTGGGCATAAGGAGTAAAGGAGCACACAGATTTGGTGACTGACAAATAACAATGTACAACTGAAATTTCACAGTGTTATAAACTATTATGACCTCTATAAAATCATTGTTTTTTTAAAGTTAGTGATCCTGGAGCTCTGCGCCTCAATTCTTATTAGTAATTTTATGTTCTTGGTTGATTTTTTCCATTGTGGCTCCTCTCCCTTCTAAGCTAGTAGGCCACTCTTCTCCTGTCTTCAGGAAAGACCCCTTGCTCTCACTTGGGCCCTCTGTTGTGGGCTTTCGGGAACTTTTCTTAGTTTGTTTGAGAATACAAGTCTGCCTGAAGTGAAGAAAAACAGCATGGTGGTATGTATTACACCTACTGTGCCTTTCCACCTTCAGAAACAAGTGCGTTTGTGTTTTTCCATTCTAACTAAGCCCTGTGAATTCCACAACCCCATGTGAATCAATTGCTTCCAATCAATTTTGCTTTTTTTCTTGGAAAATCACTTTATACATTTGATTGGAAAGGGAAGTATGTTATGATTGGGTATGGGTAATATATTTCAAAAATCTGTCTTCATTATCTATGGTTTTGGTTATTGTAAATTCAGAAAATTAAGCCTTAATTTTTCCAAAGGAAGATTTGTACCTAATTGTTGGAACTAAATTGTGTCTATAAGATTTTTATCTCTAATGAGCAGAATTAACATACCTAATTGTGCCTTATGATACTGTGTAACAAATTCTGCTTGATGAAATTTTCTTTTATGAGAATATGTTCCACTATTTTTTCATTGATTATTTTTTTCTGTTATAGGGAATGACTCTGCATAAAAAGGCAGCTGAAGACAGACTTGCTAGTACAGGTTCAGGGCAGTCATTTCTGGCTCGGCAAAGACAAGCGACCAGCACCAGAAGATCTTACCCGGGCCACGTTCAACCAGCCACAGCAAGGTAGACAAGTCTTGCCATTAGAATAAAAAATACTCTGCATTCAAAACGTACTTCTGTTACATATAACAACATTTCAGGAAATTCAGCCAGCTTAATATTTGTCTCGATTTTATGTTAATATTTAGTAGTTTCTCATTTGAGGACTTTTTCCTGTATCTATAATGTTTTAGTTTCTTGGTCCTTTATTTTGTAGTCCTTTCAGTTCCTTTTAATGTGCCAAAAATTTTTAAATGCCCAATTAAAAGCATTGTATAATAGTGTAGTACTTTTCTTTGTATGAAAATGTCCTTTCCCCGATGGTGTAGGCTTTGTAATGAATTAGATTTTCTGCCAATAATTGATATACAATTTATATTCTTTATTGTGCCTCTGTGTTACCATGCTTTATAAGAATGTCTTTGTTTAAAGGGAATTAATCTTTTTATGATGTATTAATCTGTGTTTTCAATTGTTTTCCAAATGCACTTCAGATAACTTGCGTATTTACTATATAAAATGGTTGGCAAGTGCACTTTTTGCAAAGACATAAATACATTGGCAGAGGTGCTAATCAGATCTTACCTAAAGCACCTGATAGAACTATTTAGAGTAAAAAATGAGTTTTCACATTGTTTTCTAGGAAATTAAATTTGTCCGAAGATTTGGAAACTATTTTTAAAACATAAATACGTAGAATTTCATTATTTTCTGCTATCTTGTTTGCTGGCAGAAGTGAATGCATGGAGTAGGTTATTTGGGGGGAAATTGCAGAAGAAGAAAATTTAGCAGTGCATTGGTTTTTTTCTTGTTTTGGAATCTCATAGTAACTGAGAATCAAATCCCAGCAATGTGGCAACGTTTGTAAAGTCAACTGCCCTCCACATCTAAAAGACTTATTTTTCATGTACTTAGAAGTAATAGGTAGCCTTACTTTTGGGGCAATTTCCTTGTTGACTCGCACCTCCATTTGTTTTACTTTCTCCTTAATAGAAACCCTTCTATTTCTCAGTAATTCCTAACACCTAACATTTTAATATCAGTCATTAAGATCAGTAAGTGACTTCTTCTATGTAATGTTGTGACAGGTCTCTCTCACATTTTTTCTTAATTCTATGTCCTAGCCCAAGAATTTGCTACTGAATAGATTCTCTTGGGTGTTTGGTGGCCTCACAGTGCTTAGATTTGTTGACAGGTTGTAAACCATGTTTATTTACATTGACAAATGGCTGTCAAGTAATAATAATTTTCAAGCACTTTGACTATTTAAGGTGCTATATAAATGCAACATATTCATTTGAAAATGAAATGCCTCTGCTTAACTTTCCATATTGACGTAAGTGTCGGGTCCCAAATTATATTTAAGTTGCCCTGCAGCCTTTTTCTTGCACCATAGCCCATCTTTTTTAAAAGCAAAAAATTACGGAAATTAGGCTGATTTTTGTTTTTGTTTTTAGATAGGTTATCTAATAAGAGGATTTTATTTCATGTACTTGCTATTTGGAAGTTCAGGTTTAATTTAGTTTTGTATATTAAATACAAATGAATAATTTTAAATCAAGATAAATATAATTAAGAATTTTCAGCAACCGTATGCCAAGTGTTTGATTTTCAGTCCTTAGTTTTTTATAAGAAAATTGACCTAAAAATTAGTAGTATTTTCATTTGTCCTCAGAAACTGTCCTTGCAGAAAGGTATTATAGTATACACAGAAATGACTCCGTGCATGTGCTGATTTTTGCATTAAGTGCGGAAGTCTGAGCGCAGTGTGAGCGCTTCTGCCGGATCAGGCCGTAAAGCAGGAGGAATTAGTAGTAGTGGAGAGGACCACGCGAGGAGGACACGTCGTGGGTTTCAGGAGGCTAAGCAGGCCTAGGCAACGTGGAAAGTTTTGGCAATAAAAGATTAAAAGCAGTTTAAGATGGTTCTTAGTTCTATCCCCTTATTTCGCAGATGGCATAAGGATTCAACTGTTTTAAAACAGAGCATGAACACTAACCTTGGTAAAATTAAAATTACTGGGAAATTATACCCACAAAATAAGATAAATGAAAATAAGAGAGTCTGTGAACTGTTCATTACATGGATTCTATCCCATGCAATAAGAGGTTTTAATTTTAGTTTTCTGTTTACTGCCCCACTCCTGGGCTCCTACCCACCCGTCTACTCAGATATATTGCTCTAAACGGCTTGGAAAGATGCCAAGCTTTTAGAAGGAAGTTTTATTTATTTTTCTTCAGCATGTGTTGCATGCTGTTATTTTGGTGTTTACATTCATAACTTTCACTGTCCTTTACCTGTAAAGTTTAGTATATTACTTTCATTATATAGAAGAAATTATGTTTCTAAACATCCTGTAATTTTTTTATGTTTTTTAAAGCAGGAATAAAACAGCTTTAACAGCAACAGTCCTGTCTCCCTTGCCCAACTTTGGACAGGATTTATGAAATTTCTGTTTATTAAGTAATGATTAATAATTTCTCAGAAGGTTTGTGATGATGCGTAGTCTGTCTGAAAGTTAACAGACATTGGATGCTTTATCTAGATGTGAGCCGTGTTGTGCCATCTTTCGCAAATCCCCGGATACAGCAGCTTCATGAAGCCGCTGTTGACGTGGACAGTGGGGCTAGTCCTGGCCTCAGCGGTGGAGTGAGTGCAGGGTGATTGCGTTAGGTTGGGTGAGCCATCACCCAGTGTCCAACTGCTTGTAAACAAAAAGCTTACTTTCTGGTTTTTTTCTAACCAGGGTAAGAAAATACAACCTAAATAACTAAAGAATATTAAAACATAACATTTATATTCTGCAGTGTGTATTTAAGAAGTTTATAATGGGGGGAAAAATCCAGCAAATATAGTAGTTTACCACATCTAAAAGAGAGAATAAATAATACAATTGTACATATCTTAAAAGAACTTTCAAAAACTCGATTATATGTTTTTATCATTTGTCTAATTACTTTATAATAACTAAGAAAAAGAAGTCCCTAAATAAAGGACCCATGTTCCAAAATTGATCAAGATTGAGTTATTTCTGTTAGATAGCCCTAGCCTGTCAAAATTGGCTTAAGGAATTATTAGATTATAATAAGGATGATATTGTCCTCTGTAATTTTGTCAAGGTTTTCTTGTTTTGTTTATATAATGAGAGCTCAATTGTACAAAACTAACCTAAATATTATCCAGTCAGAAACATGAGCCTGTGTATCCTGTGAGTCCTCACAAAGGCATTAAAGTCAGTCTGTGCCAATGAACAGCGGTAAGTGATTGTTCAGTGAAAGACGAGTGAGGTTGAAGTAGAGATACATCTTATTTATGAGCTACTTTACTCACATCTCCTTTTCAAGAGCAGTTTTGTTTTATTCTTGTTACCTGATGATACGAAATATTTTTGAGTGTCTCTTGCTCTTAGATAAGCATTCATCTTTTAAAGATACCACCATGTTAAAAACTTGAAAAGTTTTATTCCACCGTAAGAATTATCTTGAAACAAAAATCTAAATTTTTAAAATTTCTTAACTCTCTGCATTTACTCTCCAGTTGTCAGATCTCAGACTCCAGGGCTGTTACAGTTATCCCCAGTTGGAACATGTGAGTTTTACCCACAGCTAGTGTAATCCTAGCTAGTTTACAGCCATGTGGATAAGACTATCTTTGATCCTAAAGTGAGAGGAAGGTGCTTGGCATCTTCCTTTTTGCTAAGGGCAAAATAACAACATAAAGACAAAACGCTTTTTGTTGTCTAGTGATTAAACTATGGAAGAATATTTTGACTTTTTATCCTCGTATTATGAAGGAACTCTGCCTAGCAATGGCTGTCAAACTGATGTAGCATTGTGCTTCTCGACAGTGAAGCCTGTCTGATACTCTGAAGTAGGGTGAAAGGGTGTACTGAGCAAGATAAGATGGGATGTCAGAATCTTTGTGAATTATTGTAGCACGTTTTTCATTTTTCCCTTTTTATAAGTTAAAAGGGTTTTCCATTCAATAAAAACAATCTCTTTTTCTGTAGTCGCAACTGTCCAAATGGCCACTTAAAGCTTTGAGTGGTTGTACAAGCCAGTTTCATTACATTTAGAAAGCGGTGTCACAGCTTATTCTTTGTAACTATAATGATTCGAATATTTTATATCATGAGGTTTTTATATCAGGAAGGCTATTCTCAATGTATCTGTCATCCAGTTTTTTTACTGTCTATAAAGTATATTTAAATAATAATTGGTGTATGTTCCTTTTATTGAAACTTTTGAAAATGTTTTATTGTCCATTGTCAGCACAATACTTTCATTTTTCTAAAGTTTTCCAATAAATACTGTTCATTTCTTAGAAGCCTAAAATACACAAAATAATTTGCTACTGGCACAGCTAATGTCTAGCCCTCCCCATTTCCCCAAATTATGGAAGTATTAATATTTAGCTTCTTTTTTATAAAATGAAGACATCACAAATGTGATGACATCCATCTCTTTTCAATCACTGATTATGCTCCTGGGAAGTATTAGTGATTTTTTTTAATAGCCTTTTATCAGTCCAATTCACATGTATTATCCTTATGAATATAAGAGCTTATAAAATTTATATTTAATCTTATGTTGAAACATGAATATACTTGGATTCTTCACATTGCACTTAAAATGATAGAGATGGGATATTAGTTTGAGAAACCAGAGTCCAGAACCTAATTGTGGCAAGTATATGAGTTTTGGCAGTTCGGGGGGCGGGGTCTGTAAATGTTTCCTTACAATTATATATCAGCAAAAACCTGATGTCTCTTTTCAGTGTTTTTCTGTTTTCTTATATTTTTAAATAATATTCTATAAAATTAGGTTTGTATACTATATATAAATGAGCATAGAAATCTGAGAAAGTGACAGAAGGCTGTTGAGGCAAATCCATTCCTAGAGAGTAGAACAGATCATTGGGATAAGAAATGACCTAACTATAAACACATATCCCGGCAGATGAAAGTGCTAATACAACTAAGACTTATTAAGAAATGTCCCTAAAGGGACAGTTTACATGAAATCTTCGGTCTTTATTACATATGATCATTCAGGAAAAAAGAGTAGACACAAATATAGTTTATTTTCTAATTCTCCTTCCCTTTAGTGGGCATTAACTAGGCACACAATATTAACTATATGTGTCTATCAGTGGAGGAGAAAGTATTTTCATTTTGAAACTGTTAAACCATTACTAAATCTAAGATAGTGATTTAAGGCCATTAAGGCTACTGTGATTTGATGAGATAAGAAGAAATTTGTGGTGGCTGAAAATCACTACCAACTTCTTAATAGTTACCTAGATCTGCCACTTTATCTAGTTTACAAAGCGTAGCCTCAATTTTATGCCCCCCTTAATTATACTTAGTAACCCCACAGGAAATTTTGTTTAAAATGAACTCAGGAGTAGACGCTTTTCTTAATATATTCAAGGAGACCCTTTATGTACCTGTACATTACCACTAGGCTCTGAATTAGATGCTTAGGGTCTGAAGAAGAAATCGTCAGAGAATGTGTCCATAGCCTCAGAATTTTGGGTCCGTGGGCCTATAAAATATCCTGAACTATATCTACTTAGAGCTTTAAGGAAGAATTAAATGTCATGAGAGAGCAATCTCAAAGCGAGAGAAAGAAAACTCCAGAGCATGCTGAGGCTCTAACGTGTGTGAGGGACTTCTAAGCAGGCGTTATGGCTTTAGACCTCTAAATTGACGTCAGAAAATAATTAGTGTAGCAATTATATTAAAAAATTAATACAAGGGATTCATGTTTATTCTTGGGGTATTTGTTAACCTGTGAGCAGTGATTACTGTATATACATTCTATAGTGTGTTTATTTTATCTATGTCACTATTAGAGATGATTGTCTTGATATTATTTACTATTCTAATCATTTATGTATTATTTATACTTTACCGCAATATTCACAGCACTTTACTAATATTAGATAAGTATTTTCCTTCTCCCTTTCTGGGCATTTTCTATTAATATCTTTTCCACTGGGATTCTTCCTTGTTTTGGAGCGCTTGCTAAGAAAAATGTAAAGGATCACCCAAAGAAATGGGTTTTGTACTCTTCCTGAAATTTTTAAAGTCAGATCTGAAGTTCTAAGTCTAGAAGTCTATTTGAAGCCAGGCTGGGGCTACTAGGCATGAGTTACATTCTATAGTTCACATTAATAAGACTCCTTTATAAGTTAATACTTCTGAAGCCAAGTTATCTCAAATGCAAACACACTTGAAACTGTTTTCTCGAGTTGCATTAATAAAAACGAAACAATCTTCTAGTTAATCAGAAGATGTTCTTACCTTTGATTTTCCTGTCTCCTGAAATACAAACATACAAACCGTCCTTAGCTTTCATAGTTTCTTCATCATTGCCTATACCCAAAGCCAGGATAAAGAAAGCCAAGTTCAGGAGCCCGAAGTCAGGGAACCTGGAAAATGGTAGGAGTCAGGTGATGGGAAAGGCAGATACTAAAGATGGCAGGATGCTACAAAATATTCTTGGTTCTGCTGTAACAGATAAACTTCATGAATTTGGCCAGTTTTCTTAAGTTCAAATACAGCAAATTCTTCAGCTTGTTCTATTGAGAGATGTTTTTAGGAGTCAGGACTCTTCCGTTTGTAACTTGAATATATTTGTATTCAAATTATAGTCCAAAAGTACTGAAATAATTCCTTGTTACGTAAACATCGACACATATGATTACTTCCAAAGAATAGGGAGATTTGCTCGTAAGAATGTTCTCTTAGAGTTTTATCTTGTGTTTTTAGATGAGAGAAGTGCTTTTCCAGTGTAAAAAGTTTCTGTAGTATTTTCTTCTGCTTTCTTCCCTGTTCTCCTGATGTGCTTTGCTCAGGCAGGTCACCTAGAAGAGAGCAACACTCAAATAGAGAAATCTAGACTATGTCCTCTGAGGGAAGAGCGGCTTTTAAAAAGTAAAAAATTAAACCCGTTCATACACACACACGGACAAAATAGAATGTTTTGAATATCTAGTAATTAGTTATTGAATAGATAAGTCCCCTTCTAAATGTCTTTATCATCCGTTGGCTTGTTAACTTAGGTAAGAGTAGATTCTAGATCTGCATTGTCCCATTCATTAGCCACTAGCCACATGTGGCAGTTTAAAATTAAATAAAATTTAAAATTCTGTTCCCCGGTCACCTGGCCACATTTCAAGTGCTCAGTAGTCACTTGTGGATAGTGGTTACCCTATTGGACAGCACAGATAATAGAGCATTTCCATCACTGTAGGAAATGCTTTTTGACAGCGCTGTAATGCCCAACGAGAAATTAAGGACAAAATAAACGTACTCAGTGAACTTATGATAACGCTTAGATTTTACCACCATAGTTGAAGAAAGCTATTTTTCTTATAAAAATTAAAACCAGCCTTTTTAAAAGAGCTTGGAAAATTCAAAACCCTGTTCTTGGAAACTAGTTTTCAATGGTTTTTTAAACAGATTCTTAGCACTTTATTTTTCAAGTGTTATAATCATTTCATAAATGATAACTTAGTATCTTCAGGTTTTCTTCCTTTTTTATGTAGTCTTTTTGAGTTAATGATACATAGTTGTCTCACACTTATCGAGCAAACTGACGAATGCTTAATTTATTGACAAAAATTGATCCACATCATATCCTCCTATTACTTTTAAGTCTATAGAGATGTAATGAAAGTGGCCAACAGTTTTCTGTAGAAACACATTTCTCCTTAAAATCACATTTGATTATCTTCCGGCTTAAAGATGCATCCAGATCCAAATAATTTTTTTGGTTTTCTTCATAGTTTCCTGTTCTTAATAACTTGGATTATGAATCAAGTTAAGTTTCATGTATGAAGCAGACATTTTATTCCAGTGATTTAGTTAATGAAATATTTTTTAGTATTTACTTGGCCTGTTACTAAAGTAATTAACATAAATAAAAGAATCTATATGGATGCATCTTTGAAATTGTTAATGAAAGAGACTAATCATGATTCTTTTGAGTTGGCTTGGTACTCAGTAACTATCCTGTTAGGAAGTTGTGATGCTTTCCCTTTCATTTGTAAATTTGTTTAGTCAAGCAACAGACTTGATCCAGTAGAGTCAAATTCCAAGCAAATTATGATGAAATTCTGTTGTTGAGGTACAGCTGAGTAAATGGTGTGATTTGAGTTGATTTTATTAGTTCCTTGGTGGCATAATTTAATGTGTGTTCTACAGAGACTCATATTAGTTAAGGGAAATTTTCAATATGCTTGAAATAAGAAATAGCATTTTAGTATAAATACAGGAAATGACTGTACACAAATGCCAATCAATGATTTGAGGCCTTTTAATTTTTTTAATAGTAGTCTTTTTGTTTTTTAATAGCCTTAGTTATTTAAAATTTAGATGCACTAAAATGTCATTGCTGTCACTAACTTTGCTGTTTACAGCTTATGTATAATTCAGAATGCTTTGTACTCAGAAGAATAATTTCCAGGTTTATCTTGTTTTGCAATTATCATGTTCTAACAATTGCCCCACCATTTTTAACAGCCAATTTTTGGTTGTGTAATGAACAGTAAAATTTGAACATATCTAATAATTTAATAATTTGCCTTATTTTGATTCAGAAATTCTATCAAAGATTTGGGGTAGAAAGAAGCTTTTTTGTTGTTGCTATAGTACTTTTTTAATCTTTTCAGATGAGCTGGAAAACACCTTAGTACATTGGAGTTGGCGTTGTATTGATTACAGTCCCAGCTCTAAAGCCTTACACTCATGTCTTAAGTATCACTGACTGTTCTCTGCATAGTTGTTAGTGTCATAGTTGACATTGTGGTTATCCACCTTGTAGTTTAGCCTTTGCAGAAAGGATATTGCTAGATATATTCTTATTTCTGCTTGACTGTTGAATTTATAATTTCACAACTTGATCCTTTGTCATTATACTACAGAAATGAAATCCACATAGGACTCTAAATTTCTCACTTCACAAATGGAATCAGTACAGATTTAGCAACATTGTACATAATGGCATCCAAGCATTTTCCCCCTGTTTACTAAGTTTATCAGCCATTTACTATGTGTTATTGGATCGGTGGATTTTCTCACTATTTTTCTGAGTTGAATGACTTGTTGGAGAGACTCAGTAAGAAGTTTTCACTGAAATCACAAAAACATAAAGTCCAATAAACCACTAGAAGATAGATTTTTAATTTTTTTGAAATCTTATATTGTATTTCCTTTTGATATCATTTATTCATTTTAATTTTATGACTGCCAACTTGTTATGGTATTAATTAGATGTATATGTTTATATGTATGCATATAATATATGTATATGTATATGAAGAATAAAGTTAAGATTTGGTCAAACTATATTTTCCCATTCAAATACAAAAATGTTTTCAAGGCTGCAAAAAGTGTACAGTTGTTAAACAAGTTGTAAATAAAGACTTGTATAAAAATTCAGTTTAGACTTTTTTTCTGCTCTTAAATCGTGACAAACACATTTTGAATAATTGTCTAATAGTGTTCATCTACTTGCTTTTGGCCCTTGCCATAGGTTCCTACCAATTAAAAGATTATGCCACTGATTTATTCTTTGAGTTTCTTTCCAGTACCTGTGATAGATTTTGTTTGGATTTAGACTGGTACTTAATGTTTGTAAGCTGGTTGTCCAGAGTTCTTTGAGATAAAAGTTAAATATGGCTTCTCCCCTCTTACAGTTATCATTCAGCATGATCAGTCTTACCACAGACAGGACACAAGAACCAATGGTGGAGTATTTACGTTCTTTAACAATACAAAGCATTCGTGTTGAAGCATCCTATTTAGGCAATAAGTGCTCCTTTTTCTACCTTGTAGACCCTTACAGTTCACCCATTTCCTCACCCCTACCCTAAGCATTACTGAAATATGACGTCATCAGTGTTGTGGAAAGCAGTAGTAGCAATGTGGAGATTGATTAAATTTACATTAAAATAATCAGCCAAGTAATTCCAAAGTGAAGTTAGCACCAAGATAAAAAACTAGTATGCACATAGCCAAAATAGTACCCATTTTAATGTGTATTTATTGTAACATTTTAACGTCAGAAAGATAAATAGAAGTTTCCTTCACTCATTAGCATGGAGATAACAGTAGTAAGCTTAGCTCTTATGGAGTGTCTGTCCTGGGTATTTAATATTGAAGCAAAGGAGACAGGGATGAGGAGATAGGTTGAAGCACAAAAATTAAGCCAAAAAATGTTTTTGCCTTCAAAGATTTGTGTGACCAAATGGGCACAACACAGAAAAGTTCCCAAATAGAAGGCTCACCCAGCTGAAAGCCCACCAGTTTGCCTTAAGCGCTGTTCTGGTTACTGTCACATCGCTAGCCACTCCAAACCTGATGGCTTTAAACGACAATATGTTCTGTCGCTCAGGTCTGGACACATGCTCAGCTGCTCGCTGTGGGGGTCCCTTGTTCAGTTGCAGTTGATAATGGCTGAGGCTGGTCATCTGAAGGCTATTTTCTCATGTGTGTGGTACCCAGACTGACAGGGACAGAACTCCTGAGAGCTGATAGGCAACACTCCACACAACCCCCAGATGTGACTAGTTTGGGCACTCTTTCAAAATGGAGCCTCAGAGTAGACAGACTAGCTACACGCAGCTGGCTTCCCCCAGAGCAAAAATTCCAAGGGACCCCGGCGATAGCTTCAAAGCTTCATAGGAACTAGTTTTGGAAACTGCACAGCATCTCTTCTCTTTTATTTGTCAGAATTGTCACAGACAAGTTTTAAGGGGCTGACAGAATACACTCCACTTCTCAGTGGAGGAATGACCAAGTTACCACAGCTACCATTGTTCTGGATTCAAAAGGAAGGAAGATCTCTGCTACGAAGATCATACTTCTGCAGTCAGAATCTTTCCCCATTTTCTAATCCCTGTGCCAAGCACATTCATAGTGGTGCAGAACAGTCAGGTACGTAACTTCAGGATGAACGAGACCTGAGGTAGATCTTACGTACAGCTCTGGTAAGTTTGAAGCCACAAATACACTCATACTTCTTTTTACAGGTATCTAATTGTGTGCGGCATGAACTGTAAGATGTTCCTACCCTCTACTCTGGTAGTTTATTTCTGGGACTGTATTTTAAGGAAATTGTCCAAAATATGAAAGTCTGTGCGTAATGATGAACTCTTCTGTTCGTGGCAGAGTCCTCCATCTGTACAATAGGTGCATTCCGCAGGAGGCGCATCCAAGGATGCCCTGCACATTTTCAGTTTTCTCCCCCTACTAATCATTCCCATTACCATACAACTGTGCTGTCATTTCTCATATCTTTGAACTGTCTTTATTAATGAATTATTGTTCATTTTTCAAGTGCATGTTTTTGTTTTATTTTTGTTGTTCTCAAAGATGTTTGTTCCAGTTGCAGCTGTTAGTGCAATTACAGAAGTTGAAACAAGTGAGGTTCCCTCCTATAAAAATGAAACTGAAGCACGAGGATCAGTTTCCTTCACAAGTTTTCACTCCGTTTACAAGTGAGGGCCCTGGCCCTACAGTGAAAGATTGAGAAGGGAACGCACATCGATATTTTAAGAGAAGTAAAAAGTCCGTGGTAACACTTTTCATGATTCTCCCCTTTAAGCAGCTGGATCTGATCTTATTGGATGAGACTTTATCATCAGGAAGACAAAATAAGCCATTTCCATAAAAAACTAGGCACACCAAATAGTCTCTGGGCTTTAAAATACCTACAAAGGCAGCCAGAAAATAAGAGACCATTTAACAGCAATGAAAAGTGACCTGAGGACAATTTAACTCGTTAGTCACAAGTGAGTAAATTATTGAACTGAATTAATATTTGCTCAAAATTTAAACTCGATTGAAAACTATGAACCACTGGCCAAGTATTGTGTCTAACGGTCAGAGAAATGGTGGCTTTTGAATGTCCCTGCCTCAGTGACCTGGAAAAGTACAGACAAGAAAATTCCACTTTCACACCATAGGAGAAGCACACTGGTTAGAGGAACGTTTCTCGTATATCAGCACACAGAATCAGCCCTTTCTGAGTTCCGTGTGCCTGGAACAAGTCTAAGCATTCTGCAAACCGTTGAATCGTTTAACTCTCTAGGAGATATTACTATTAGCATTGCCTCCAGCATACAGTAAGGAAGGTAAGGCAGAGAGATTAACTTGCTTAAGGTAACAGCTAGTAAAAGGGAGGGCAGGGAATTGAGTCCAGGCGGTTTGCCTCAAAGACCACCTCTATTTATGCTGCCTCTCAACAACCTAGAGAGTCTTCTCATTTTCAAGGAAAGCCGAGTCTGAAGAGTTATAACAAATTCAATCCTGACCGTTGCACCATAGCCTGTGATCCTGTCACCAGACATCAGCGCTGGAAAAATCTCTAGTGAAGAACGGATTCACCAAACAGAGGAGAGCATCCCGGAACATGGGACCACTGCACCCCACCTTTAATGAAGGCTCTGAATTCCAACCCCAGCCCCAACCATCCCTTCCTCTCTAAGATCAGTGTCCACTGGGCTATGGTACCACAGCCCATCCACAAGGGTGGGGTGAGCACAGGCAATGCTGCGAAGCTCAGGCCTGGGTCTGCCGGGAAACACTGGCATCTGATCAGAGGATGACAGGAGTGTTACCAGCTATTCCCATCAAAGCTTTTAAGCCACTTGAGGTCCAAGGACTTGAATATGGCCAGGCTCCTTTCACAGAACACACAACAGTAAAGTACATTGCACTGAAAACGGTGTTTTGGCCATTTGGATAGAAACGGGAATTTATTTGCCAGGAAGGATGATGCCATCATACCTCCGCTGGAACCAGCACGTGGCCTCGTCTTTGCTGATTCTGTGTTTGGCTCCAGTGCAGCTGTCCTGCACTTCTTGTCTGCAATGCTAAAACCTGGCCTACCCAGCACCACATAGAAGTCCAGCTCACAGATACCAGTGCTCGGGTCATATTTGATCCCCGGATTGATGTGTTCCTGAATCTCCAAACCCAAGTTTCTGGTATCTGAGAAGTTATTTCTTCTTAACTTGTACTCACACCTTTAGACCTTTCTCCAAGATTTCTTCTGCCTTGTCCCATGGCCTGCACAGTGGATGCCAATCTTCTCATTTTTCTGATGCCAAAGGATCTGCTGGTGTATCTAGCTTTGGAGAACACTAGAATCTGGCCAGTGAGCTGCTCCAGCACCTTCGCTGCCCAGGTCAGTCTGTCTCCACTCGCCCACACAGATGTTGAGGCAGAGCTTGCTGATGCGGAGTTCCCACATGGGGTTCTCCTTTCACCTTGATCCTGCACCATGGTGGGGAACAGGAAGAGAGCTAAACTGCATTTTTTTTTTCCTTTTTTTTTTCTGGTGAGTGTCGACGAAAATAATCCATAACCAATCTATAAATGAAAATTTGGGTGAGTTTATTCTGAGGTTAAATCTGAGGATTATAACCCGGGAGAGTCTTTCCACAAAGCAACAGAGCTCTCCAAAGAAGTGGGGGTATACAGGGTGGTTATATACCCTCAAAGATATGATTGAAATGTCCCTTTTACAGTAGTCACGAGGCTGCTCTGTCAGCACAGCGACTGATGGAAATGACAGATAGGTCTGCTCTGTCTCAGTGAACGCTGCAGGCTGGCAGGTCTGTTGCCTCGAGCTGGGCGGTCACAGATGAGCGCTGCAATCAGTTCCCAGCCTAAAGAAAGATGCTTAATCTTTAAGGAGATGCCAACGTTGGGAGGGGGAGGGAAGTTGCACCTTTATCTCAAAATGTCTAAGCAGATATACAAGGCATGCTCAATGGCCACAGTCAGGCCCTTTTGGAAATACAAAGTCAGGCCAAATTAGGTTTATACCAAATGGCTTCCTCATATACTCCAATATATCCTATTACTTGCCATTTTTATTTATCATTTCCCCCTTTTGATCTCTAATATTTCGAAAGAAAGCATTGATGATCAAAATATTGTCCCTCAGCGCCAGGGTTGTTGCTGCCTGCCCTGGGTCCATCATGTTGCTCGGTGCTAGGCTTTTATTTCATTTATTTGCCTAGTCGTCCACGCTGGGGGGAAATAGTGGACAAGCATAGAGTTATATATATATATTAACAGAGGAAGCATTTCACATATCATGTAATTTCCAATTAATTTTAGATTGTTGTGCAAACATTGTATATGTGCTTTTCTATGACACTTCACATTTACATTGTATATGATTATAGAACAAGTACAGTAACGATAATAACTCAACATTTTGAAAGGATTGGTCTGAAATGAATTCTTAGTCGTAGTCCCTATCAGAAAAAGAAATTTGTCCAGAGTAATAAGACAGATCAACCATCTCAAGCCGTCAAGCAATCATTACTTTAGTTTGTATGCTACTCTTACAACAGTGAGTAAAGAAAACAACAATTAGTTTGAATATTATGACTAGTACAAGAATTCCAAGAAGTAGTAGAAATAGGAATTCCAATCCGGATCGGAAAAGGGAACTGATACCGGAAGGGAGCAAACCAAACAATTCAAGACTGGGTGTCGGATCGCATAAGGCATCCACTTGCTCCTTCATGTGTTTTAGCAGAGATGACACATTGGAAGATTCATCACGTATAAAAGCACAGCATCCAGTCTGAATGATTGTATATGTACCACCTTGGGATGCAGTAAGAATATCTAAAGCCATTCTGTTTTGAAGGACAGTCCTTCTCATTAAAGACATTTCAGTATTTAAATAAGGGTCTTTTTGCAGCTTGAAATATCTCTGATGATGTCATCGGGCATTCAGGTATCTTTCTGAGTGGCTTACAGCTTACACAGCAACAGACAGGAATCTCTCTTAAGTTTCTATCAAGTTGTTCAGCTTCAGTTTGCAAGGCTTCAGGAAAAAGAGCATGTTCAATTCTCAATGATTCCAAATGAAAATAAGGTGAAAATTGAAAACATTAGTTTGGAGGTTTGTAATCAGATATTTCAGTAGAAGAATTCAGGATCCAGTCCAGTTCACAGGTAGAAAAAGCCTCAAAGACAATTAACAGAACTAGGATCTAATATCCACAAATGTGCGTTATAGTTTTTCACTGAAACATAATTCTTCTCTCTAAAATCACTCTCATTTTTGCCAAAGATAGTCAAATTAAGACTAATTGGTTTGCAAAATAAGTTTAGTTTCAAGAAACTTGGCCCAGTTATTTACATAAGTGCAGCAAGAATAGCAATTGATCGCATAGGCTCTTAAATCTGCTTTGCTGGAATTCTCTGTGAGGAATCTCAGATTGAACTGTAAAGACCTCTCGAGGCCAGGAAAGCCACACCAAGGATTTGTGCCATCAGGCCTTGCCTGCAATACCTTAGATTTGGGTGAATTTCTCTCCTTTCTTCAGATTTCCCAAAATATTTCGAGGTTCATGGCACCTGCCAGATAAGCAAGCTTCCTTACTTACCAGGTAAGATTGCTGGAATCTCTCTCTGTAAAGCAAGGTACCAGGCCCATATTTCCAAGTGTCTTTATTTCCAGAAAGTCAACCTTATTCCTCAAAGGCAGTATTGTCGTATCTGAGTCTGTATGTTTCTCTCAAATATGACATTCCAGTCAAAGTTTTGGTAAGATAACAAATGTGTCCTGTTATAAGGAGAACAGATTCTTATTGAACTTATGCAAATAACTATATTGCCACGAAATAACCATACTCACTCACAAAGAGTTTCCAAATTCTGGAGGGATCAGGTAGGGAGAAAAAGATAAATGTTTCAGTTCTGCTCATAAAGTTATAATTTCACTGAATTGCTGTAAGGCATAGTTAGCAGAAGAGAAAAGAGAAAAAGATTTCCTTAAATCTGGGAAAACAAAACAACTCATCAAAAACATTATTTCAAACAAAAGTAAAAAAAATTATAATCATCCACAGTTCATTCAGTCCTGTATAATCTGTTCTTTTGATCTTAATCTTCTGTTAGCAGTTTTATGAGGTCATCAGTTTCTCCATTAGATTTCTGTAATTTCTTACCCAGTTCAGTTCTATGATCTGAAAGTCTGTCAGAAACCTGTATTCCAGAGTAAGCGTCAGAGTCCTTTCCATGAATTCCTCTGAAGATGAGACGTATTTCCAAAAGCAAAAAGCATCAGAGTAAAACAGCAACTATCTGCAAATGACAAAAGACTCAAAAGGGCAATTGACAAAGAAACTTGGCTACTTTTGTGACATACAACACTTCTAGATAATAACTAGAATTATGACTGATAACCAGGACAGATCAGAATTTTAGGAATCTTATATAATTTTAGACAGCTATACGAATAGCACTTACCCACCTAATACCACCTAAGAAAAATTATCACCACTTATCTGACAATGCTTCCAATGTAATTTAACAGACCAAATAAGCCTCATTAGTTTAGAATCTTCCACCTTATAGGAAGAGAGCACAAATTTCTCTGTGAAGTCCCAGGGGCCCTCTGAAAATCCTCAGAGAAATCCTCCCCCTTCATTCAGGTCAAAGGAAACCCTTTATTTAGGACTTGAATTTTTTTTTTTTTTTTTTTGAGAGAGAGAGAGAAGCTTGTCAAAAATGTCAAAAGTTTTTAAAATACTTGTTCAAATAGAAAACAACGCTCACTGTGAAACAATGCTCAGGCATCCATTTAAAGTGACAACAGAAACAGTCAAGAGCAAACAACACAGTCAAAAAATTTTAGAAGAGACCTCTTTCTTTCTGAATATAGGAAATTGTTTTAACAAAACATAGATTTTTATCTTTTAGGTAGAGTTAGAGCAGGCCGAAAGTTCAAGAAAAGTATCCTTTGAAAGAAAACCAAATTTTAGTTTCTGTACCAGCTTATTTTTAACATTAAAATTCATTTACTTAATTGGATTTACTTTAATCTTAGTTAACTTGACCAGGCATAAAACTCCTTTCTGAATTTCTCCTTCACAAACCTTCTACAGTTTTCTTTTGCATTCAGAATTTGTCCCATGCTTGCTTTCTTCCCTTCTAGTACATTAGAACAAATTTATCTTTCTTAACCAAACTAACAAAAATACTTCCATTCTTTATACCTTCTTTACTGAAAACATACATTTTAACTTTCCTTGAATGCAGAGCTGTTTTCCTTATTAATTTCCAATAGCTTTAATTATATATGTTAATTAGAACCTTTAACCATTAACAGACAAAAGGTAAGCAATTATGAATTGTCTTTTATATCAGCATTCTAAACACTTCATAATTTCTAGGAACGTGTCACTTTACAGTAAAAGACCCAAAGACTTTTAGTATCTCTGCAATAAAAAGCCAAAAGTAGATAAACTTAGATGTTTAGCAATGTTTGTGTTCTATCCAATCCAAAAATGACCCAGATACTCAGATTTTTATCACTTAACTTAGCAGAACTCAAGATTGTTACCCAAAAGAATTTGGAAGCTGTTTTTCCCTCCCCCCTCTTTTTTTTTTTTTTTTTTTCTCCAGTCTTAGGAATTAGTGATGGGCTAGGTAGTAGTTGCTAGAGAGGGGAGATGATAAACCATTTCGAGATAAAGGAACTGGGTGGAATCTGAACTGCCTCTAGAGCAGTATTTCCAGTCTTGCAAGGATTTTTCTATGGACAGTTGCTCTTGATTTCCCAGAAAGTGGATTGTAACTTGAATGACATCCTAGGTTGATCTACCTGTCCAACTACATCATAAAGGCACAGAGAAACCCCTCAAGTTTTCGATTTTACAGAAGGTCCAGGTTCTGGTCAGGTCCAGCCTGAACTTAACCTCGACTTGGTGACAACAGAAGAGATGATGAGCAAAACAGACAAAGAAAAGAAGAGATCAGACCTCGCCCTCATGGCCTCTTCCAGAGGGTTATCAAGATAAGAGTCACACAACAGTTCCTGTGCAGGGCACACAACCCCAGCAGGACAGTTCACAGAATAAGCCACAGGTCTCCTACCCTCATAACTGACTCAGTAGGTGACTAAAATACTTGATGAGTCAACCGTCAAGAGAGGGCACCCCACTTGGGGTCGCCGGGGTGATCAGGCCCAGAAACCCAAAGTTGGGGCTCCCAGGGGTGGAGCCTTTGACTCTAAAGATTTCTTTGTTTCCCGGTTGCAAAGCTCAAGAGGAGACGAAAATGGCCATTGTAACTCTAAGAGAGATGAAAAAAAAGGAGCCATTACCTTGAAAATCCCCCCACTGGGGTTCCTGTAGTAAGGGATGATGTAAAAAGTCATTAAATGATTTCAGTGCAGATGGGGTCTGGTTATTGTGCTGTCGTATAACTTTAGATACGAATCTGGTCATATAGATCGGTATGCAGGTGAGGATGCCCTGGGCTTCTCTCCCTGGGGCAGCCCTAATTCATACCTTAAAAAAAAACTTTAAAGACTTTTGGGTTAGTTCTATTCAGAAAAACTTTTTGTAAGCGCTTACTTTAGGTCAATGGAATAGAGCTCTTTAGAA
Organism: Equus caballus; assembly: GCF_041296265.1. Lineage (NCBI taxonomy): Eukaryota > Metazoa > Chordata > Mammalia > Perissodactyla > Equidae > Equus > Equus caballus. Next base: position 20,223,230 of record NC_091710.1, on the reverse strand, counting down.
ATTGTACCATTCGGAGGTAAAATAGAAAAACTTTTGTAACATATATAGACACACACAGACAGACAGAACAAAGATTTTCCTTATATTAGTTAGGTGTTCTTATAGCGGACCGCGGTGGAAAAACTTGTTTTCCCAGGTTTTTTTCCTCTTTCTCTCTTTCATTTGGCCTTAGCAATCTGGCTTGGGATCCCCCTTTGTTAAGCAATTGCAATCACAGCATGAAGCCAACCGGAGTCTGGAGGAGAGGCTGCCCATTCGGGAGCTGATGGGGCTGTTTTAGAAGCTCGATTTCCCACTTCTCTTTTAATTTTGTTTTGTTATAAAGTCCAAACAACTAAGGACAGTGTAGTGGGTCACAAAGTGTGCTGCTTGTGAGTGTTACTCCCTATAGAAAGGTCATAAACACTCTCCTACGTGCCTCAGTTTCTCCCTCCAGTGATCTAAAACCACCATAGGAGGATCGGAGCGTCGGGGGACCAGCCCTTATGTGCGCATCCCTGGACGAGCCTGTAATTAATTACCGTGAATGAGAGTGGAGTTCCCTACGGGACTGCTGCACGTCACGAGAATTGATCCTCTGACACTCCTGCTGAGGTCCTTAGTCACCTAAGGATGCCTTTTGGTAAAGGCCGGGAGGAGCAAATGTCCCTTTTCTTCGTAGTTGAACACGTTCAGTCTCTCATTTCTCTATCAAGCCGTTTGTTCAGACTTATAAACACAATTCTTTCCAATTTAAAGCCAAATTAAAAACATCATCCTTCTCCATTCACTCCCAAGTTCCTCTAGGCTCCTCTGACCTAGGAACTTCCCTCTAGGCTCCCTCTGGCCTAGCAAATTCCTCCTAGGTTCCTCTTACGTAGGGTATGTACCAGTACCCCTTAAAAACCTCTAGTCTTAAGACCTTACCCAGCTCATATAAACTCTTGGACCATCAACTTAAAATAAGGAGGTCCAGGTTTCAAGAGAACTCACCAGGGTCACCTTAAGAATGCAGTGATCTGGGGGGCTCAATGGACCCTTATTGGTACCGAATGCTGGTTCAGTGTAGATTCCAGGTGGCCTCTGGTGGGTTTCTCTGATATCCTGCTGACTACACCAAGAACTGTTGATGAAAATAGTCCATAACCAATCTATAAATGAAAATTTGGGTGAGTTTATTCTGAGCCTAAATCTGAGGATTGTAACCCAGGAGAGTCTTTCCACAAAGCAACAGAGCTCTCCAAAGAAGTGGGGGTATACAGGGTGGTTATATACCCTCAAAGAGTATGTTTCACATGTGATTGAAATGTCCCTTTTACAATAGTTACGAGGCTGCTCTGTCAGCACAGTGATTGATGGAAACGGCAGATAGGTCTGCTGTCTCAGTGAACGCCGCAGGCTGGCAGGTCTGTTGCCTCGAGCTGGGCGGTCACAGATGAGCGCTGCAATCAGTTCCCAGCCTAAAGAAAGATGCTTAATCTTTAAGGAGATGCCAACATTGGGAGGGGGAGGGAAGTTGCACCTTTATCTCAAAATGTCTAAGCAGATATACAAGGCATGCTCAATGGCCACAGTCAGGCCCTTTTGGAAATACAAAGTCAGGCCAAATTAGGTTTATACCAAATGGCTTCCTCATATACTCCAATATATCCTATTGCTTGCCATTTTTATTTGTCATGAGGAAGATTGACGCTGAGCTAACATCTGTGCCAGTCTTCCTCTATTTTGTATGTGTGTCACCACCACAGCCTAGCTGACGAGTTGTGTATGTCTGTGCCTGGGATCAGAACTGTGAACCCAGGCTGTGGAAGCAGAGTGCACTGAACTAAATCACTGTGCCACGGGGCTGGCCCCTAAACTGCATGTCTCTAGAGTGTACAGTTTGATAATTTTTGAAATGTATACACTAGTAATGAATCCTTCTCAACAATCAAAATAATAAGCATACCCATCACCCCAAAAAGTTTTTTCAGGCCCCTTTGTAATGCCTCCAGGCCCTCCCAGCTCTCACATCCATTCTCATCTCTAGACAACAATTTATCTGCTTTCTGTCATTAGAGATTATTTTTCGTAGTCTATAATTCTACATAAATGAAATCCTATAGTATGTATTTATTTTTGTTTGACTTTTACTCAGCATAATTGAGATTTATCCATGTTGTGTGTATCCATAATTCATTCCTTTTTATTGCTGAGTAGCGTTCACTGTACGGATATTCCACAATTTGTTCATTCATTTGCCTGTTGATGAACATTTGCGTTGTCTCCACTTTGGCCCTATTACAAATAAAGCTGTTACAAATGTTTGTTTACAAGCCTTTGTATAGACATGTGCTTGCATTTCTCTTGGGTAAATACCTCAAGTGGAGTGGCTGGGTCATATGGTAGGTATATGCTTAATTGTATTTAAAGCTACCACACTGTATTCCAAAGTGGTTGTACATTTTACATTCCCACTGGCAATGCATGAGAGTTCCAGCTCCTCTGCCTCCCTGCCAATACTCAGATCCTTCTTTTTGATTCTGGTCATCCCAGTGAGTGTAAGTGGTATCTTGTGGTTTTGGTTTGAACAGTTTTTTTACTTTTAGCCATTCTAATAGGTATACCAATAGTATCTCATGGTCTTAATTTGTGTTTCCCTAGTGACTCAAAGTTTTTTTATTTTTATTGTTTTTATTTGACATACCTATGAAGTTGTGAAAATTCTTTATATATTCTAGATTCGAGTCCTGTATTAGATCATCGTTGTGTAAATGTTTTCTTCCAACCTGTTGCTGGGTTTTTCATTCTCTTAGCAGTGCCTTTATGCCACTACATTTTAATTCTACATTTGTTATAAGCCCACAGTACATGTTGTTTTTCCTTTAAGCAATAAATTATCTTTTAAAGAGGATTGTATAATAAGAAGAAAGGGTCTTTATATTTTCCAGTACTGTTACCATTTGTGGTGCCCTTCTTTCTTTTGTGTAGATCCAGAATTCTATTTCATATCATTTCCTTCTGCTTAAAGGATGTCCTTCAACATTTCTTGTACTGACTATATTTATCACATTACATAATCATTGTGTAGTATTATTGTCTATATTCATTGTTCTGTGCATTAGATCTCTGTAGCTTATTTACTACTCGTTACAAGTTTGTGCCTTAAACACCGTCACTCTCCCCCAACCCTTTTTTGAAGGAAATTTTCACTGGGTATTTTAGTTGTTTAAAAAAGTTGTCCCACTTTTCTCTATCTTGCATTTTTCTGTATTAGTTATCTATTGCTATATAACAAATTAACCCCAAAGTTGGCTGCATAAAACAACAGACATTGAATATCTCACAGTTTCTATGGCTCAGGAATACAGGTGTAGCTTAGCTGGTGCTTCTCTGGCTAAGGTCTTTCATAAGGCTGCGCTGCAGGTGTCTGTCAGGGCTGTAGTCATCTCAAAGCTGGATTGGGGGAGGATTTACTTCCAAGTTCACTCACATCGCTGTTAGCAGGCTTCAGGTCCTTGCTTGCTGCTGGCCAGAGACACCAGCTCCTTGCCGTGAGGACCTCTCCATAGCACAGTTCACAGTTTGGCTGTTTGCTTCTCCCAGAGTGAGGGCTCTGGGAGACATAAACGTCTGCGGAGACAGGTAAACATGTTAGAAGTCGCAGTCTTATAATCAGATGTGACATCCCATCCTTTTACCATATTCTGTTTATAAGAAGTTAGTCATGAGGTCCAGCCCACACTCGAGGGAATTATACAAGGGCATGAACACCAGGAGGTGGGGTCGTGAGGGATCTTCTTAGAGGCTGCCTGCCACGGCTTCCAGGAAGAATCTGCTGCCATCCACAGGTTTGTTCTTCTGTACACAGTGTGTCTTTTTACTCTAGCTGATTTTTTATTCTCTTTTTTGTCACTGGTTTCAAGCAGTTTGATTTTGATTTGCCATTATGTATTTTTCTTTACATTTCTTGTGCTTGGGGTTCATTGAGCTTCATGGATCTGTAGGTTTATAGTTTTCCTCCAATTTATAAACACAGCAGTCATTGTTTCTTCAAATACTTTTTCTGTCTCCCTGCCCCTCCCCTTTGGGTAACGCCATTTACATATATGTTAGTTAGCTGCAGTCCCAACCCTCAGTGATGCTCTGCTCATCTCTTTTGGGTTTTTTCCCTCTGTGTTTCATTTTCTATAGTTTCTATTGCTATGTCTTCAAATTCACTAATCTTTTCCTCTGAATGTCTAATCTGCCATTAATGCCAACCAGTGTACTTTTCATTTCCAGAGGTTCTATTTACTTTTTTAAAAAAATTTATTTATATCTTCCGTGTTTCTACTTAACAGGTTTGATATTTCCTCTAGCTCCTTGACCAATATGGAACACAGTTATAGCTATATTAATGTCCTTGTTTGTTGATTCTAATATCTCTGTCAGTCCTGGGTTGATTTTGGTTCATGTATTTTTTTCTCTTCATTATGAGTCAAATTTTCCTGCTTCTCTGCATGCCTCATAATTTTTAACTGGATGCCATACATAGTGAATTTTATTTTGTTGAGTGCTGAATCTTTTTCTATTCCTATAATAATTCTTGAAACTGCAGTTTTCGGTTCATAGCAAAATTGATTAGAAGGTACAGAGATTTCCCATAAATCCTCTGCTCCCACTCACACATAGCCTCCTCCATTATCAACATTCCCCACAGAGTGGTACATTTGTTATAATTGGTGAGGCTACATTAACACATAATTCCTCAAAGTCTGTAGTTTACATTAGGATTTACTCTTGGTGGTGTATATTTTGTGGGTTTGGACAAATGTATAATGGCTTGTATCTGCCATTATAGTATCATACAGAGTATTTTCACTGCCCTGAAACTCCTCTGTGCTCCATCTATTCATCCCTCTCCACCCCCTAACCTCTAGCAACCACTGATCTTTTTACTATTTCCATATTTTGCCTTTTCCAGAATGTCATTTATGTAGTTGGAATCAAACAGTTTGTAGACTTTTCAGATTGGCTTCTTTCACTTAATAGAGTGGACTTAAGATTTTTCCATGTCTTTTCATGGCTTCATAGCTCATTTCTTTTTAGTGCTGAATAATATTCCATTGTCTGAATGTACCATAGTTTATTTATCCATGCACCCACTGAAGGACATTATGATTGCTTCTAGGTTTTGGCAGTTATGAGTGAAGCTGATTTAAACATCTCTGTGCAGGTTTTTATGTGGACATAAGTTTTCAGCTCCTTTGAGTACATACCAAGGAGCGTGACTGCTGGGTTGTGTGGTAAGAGTCTGTTTAGTTTTGTAAGAAACTGCCAAACATGTCCTCCAAAGTGGCTGTGCCATTTTCCATTTCTACCGGCAATGAGTGAGAGCTCCTGCTGCTCCACTTCGTCCTCGGCTTTCAGTGTTGTCAGTGTTCTGGATTTTGGCCATTCTGATAAGTGTGTAGTGGTACTTCATTGTTCTTTTAAGGCAAGACTCTTGAGTATTCTACCCAATGTGCTGTGGATTATGAGATTTCTCATTCTAAATGATGAGAACAGGCAATATTTCTGACCCTGTGTGAGTTTGGGGAGTTCTTCTATGTAATCCTTTGTGTGATACTTTCTCCAGCCTTGGTTATTTTCCTTACACACATACACTGATCACTACTCAACTGAAACTCAAGGGAGACCCTGCAAATATTTGGAGTTTTCTCTTTCTGTAGCTGTCTCCTTTCAGGTATTCTACTCTGTCAAATGTAGCCACTTGGGCTTCTTTAGACTTCCAGTTCTGCCTCTTCTTCTCAGGAAGACCACTGGGCTTTGCCTGGGTTTCCCTCACTACATCATGACCTGGAAATTTTTTATAGGCTGTAATCTGGAACAATCAAGAATTCACCTTATTTCTTTCTCATCACTTGGGGATCACTGTCATTTTCCTGATGTCCAGTGATTTGAGAATTGTTGTGTCATTTTTTGGTCCAGTTTTTTGATTGTTCCGGGTGGAAGGGTAAATCCAATCACCGATACCCCATGTCAGTAGCAGCAGAAATCTTTATTGTTAAAAAGTATAGTCAGAATAATTGTACTACAGTTATATTTTTTATATTATAATGAAATTATATGATGTGTTGAATTTACTTCAAAATAATCCATTAGGATGGGACATCCGGTGAGAAGTATTCATGAAATGAGTGTCCATGAGCTGGGGATGATTACAGTATTTGGCTGACAGGGTAAGTGGTGGGTCATTGTATTATTTTCCCTATATTTGTGTATATTTGAAATTTTCCATTGTAAAAAATAAATATAGAGGAATCATACTTGCTGATTTCAAAACTTGCTACAAATCTAGTGAGCAAGCCCAGTGTGATACTTGCATGAGGATATTTATAGACATCAATGGAATAGAAGTGAGGGTCCAGAAATAACCCTTATATTTGTGTTCAATTGCTTTTTGACAAAGGTACCAAGACTATCTAACAGGAACAGGGAAAGAGTGTTTTCAACAAATTCTGGTGGGACAAGTGCGTATCCATATGCAATAGAAAGAAGTTGGACCCCTACTTCACACCATATACAAAAATTAAATTAGCTGACAGACCTAAATGTAAGAGTTAAAAACTATAAAACTCATAGAAGGAAAACCTAGAAGTAAGTCTTGTTGGCAGTTGCTCACTCTCACCTCTGTCAAACTCCTTGACTTCCAGGACACCGCATTCGTCTAGTGATTCTACCACCCCAGCTCTGCAGCTGTGCTCTCAGGGTCACTTTTGCTGGATCTGCCCCTTCTCCTCAACTTGTAATGTTTAAAGTGCCACCAGGGCACTTAGTCCTCTTCTGCTTTCTATCTATACTCACTCCATTGATGATCTCATTCATATAAAGTCTCATGCGTTTATATAACATCTTTGTGCTAAAGACTCCCAAATTCAAATCTCCAGCATAGACCTGAGTGAACTCCGGACTTGTACATTCAAGTGCCTACTCAATTTATATCCTTGGATATGTACAGTAAAAGGTATTTCAATCCAAACATGTCCAGAATAGATCCTAACCACCCCGCAAACACACACACACACACACACACACACACACACACACACACACACACAAAGAAACAAAGTTTCTGCTGCTACACCAGAATGTCCCATATCTGCAAAGGTCAGCTTCGTTCTTCCAGTTGCTCAGGCCCAAAGCCTTGGAGTCCTTGACCTTCCCTTTCTCTTATCCCACCCCCAAGTCCAACAGGTCAGCAATTCTTGACAACTCTACCTTCAAAATTTAGCCAGAATTTGGCCTCTTCTTACCACTTCCCCTGCTGCCACCCTAGTCTAACCCCTTCTCTCATTTGGATTGCTGAATTCGCCTTCTCTCTGAACTTCCCTGCTCTTACCCGGCCCTACTGTGCTACTGGATTCTGAACAGATCAGGGGGTCCCTTCTCAACACAGAAGGCATAGTGACCTGTAAAAGCATAAGTTACGTCACTCAGCTAGTTCAAACTCATTCAATGACTTCCCATCTCACTCAAGAATAAAAACCAAAATTCTGGAAGGCCCTGTGTGATCTGCTCTGCCTTAATTCTGAGCTCATCTCCTACTAGCCTACCCTTCAATCATTCTACTCCAGCCACTCTGACCTCCTAGATCCATGAACCCAACAGACAATCTTTCTTCAGTGTCTTTGGAATTCTGCCACGAATGGTCTTCCACTCAGATACCCACATTGACTCACTACTTTATCATCCTCAAATCTTTTTTTTTTTTCCTTACACACGTGCCTAATCACCCCTTCCGCCTTGCTCCCTCCTCCCTCCCCCGCTGATAACCACCAATCCAATCTCTATCACTATGTGATTGTTTGTTGTTGTATTTATCTTCTATTTATGAGTGAGATCATACGGTATTTGACTTTCTCCCTCTGACTTATTCACTTAGCATAATACCTTCAAGTTCCATCGATGTTGTCACAAATGGCCAGATTTCATCCTTTTTTATGGCTGAGTAGTATTCTGTTGTGTATATATGCCACATCATCTTTATCCATTCGTCCCTTCATGGACACATAGGTTACTTCCAAGTCTTGGCTATTGTGAATAATGCTGAAATGAACATAGGGGAGTATGTATCTTTATGCATTCACATTTTTTTAATGAATACCCAGCAGTGGAATAGTTGGATCATATGGTAGTTCTAGTCTTAATTTTTTGAGGAATCGCCATACTACTTTCCATAGTGGCTGCACCAGTTTGCAGTCCAACGAGCAGTGTATGAGAGTTCCATTCTCTCCAACACTCGTTATTTCTTGTCTTGTTAATTATAGTCATTCTGGCTGGAGTGAGGTGATATCTCATTATAGTTTTTTACTTTTTAAACATTTAGTTTTTCCTTCTTCTCAGCAAAGCCCCCTGGTACATAGTTGTATATTTTTAGTTGTGGGTCCTTCTAGTAGTGGCATGTGGGAGACCACCTCAGCATGGCTTGAGGAGCAGTGCTGGGTTCGTGCCCAGGATCCAAACCAGTGAAACCCTGGGCCAGCGAAGCAGAGCACGTGAACTTAACCACTTAGCCATGGGGCCGGCCCCTCTCATTGTAGTTTTGGGATTTTTTATTGAGTTAATGATAGGTTACAATCTTGTGAAATTTCAGTTGTACATTATTGTTTGTCAGTCATGTTGTAGGTGCACCTCTTCACCCTTTGTGTCCACCCCCCACCACACCTGTCCCCTGGTAGCCACTAATCTGTTCTCTTTGTCCACATTTTTAAGTTCCTCATATGAGTGGAGTCATACAGAGATTGTCCTTCTCTATCTGGCTTATTTCACTTAACATAAGTCCCTCCAGGTCCATCCATGTTGTTGCAAATGGGACGATTTTGTTCTTTTTTATGGCTGAATAGTATTCCATTGTATATATATACCACATCTTCTTTATCCAATCATTTGTTGATGGGCATTTAGGTTGCTTCCACGTCTTGGGTATTATAAATAATGCTACAATGAACATTGGGAAGCATGAGACTTTTGGAATTGCTGTATTTAAGCTCTTTGGGTAGATACCCACTAGTGGGATAGCTGGGTCATATGGTAGTTCTAGCTTTAATTTTTTGAGGAATCTCCATATTGTTTTCCATAGTGGCTGCACCAGTTTGCATTTCCACCAGCAATGTGTGAGAGTTCCTTTTTCTCCATAACCTCTCTAACATTTGTTACTATTTGTTTTAGTTACTTTTGTCATTCTAATGTGTTTAAGGTGATATCGTAGTGTAGTTTTCATATGCATTTCCCTGATGATCAGCAATGATGAACATCTTTTCATGTGCCTATTGGCCATCTGTATATCTTCTTTGGAGAAATGTCTGTTCACGTCTCCTGCCCATTTTTTGATCAGGTTGTTTGATTTTTTGTTGTTGAGTTGTGTGAGTTCTTTATATATTATGGAAATTAACCCTTTGTTGGATATATGACTTGAAAATATTTTTTCACAGTTAGTGGGTTGTTTTTTTGTTTCAATCCTGTCTTCCTTCGCCTTGGAGAAGCTCGTTAGTCTGAATAAGTCCCATTTGTTTATTCTTTCTATTGTTTCCCTTGTCTGAGAAGACATGGTGTCCGAAAAGATCCTTTTAATACTGATGTCAAAGAATGTACTGCCTACATTTTCTTCTAGAAGCCTTATGGTTTCAGGTCTCCCCTTTAGGTCTTTGATCCATTTAGAGTTTATTTTGGTGAATGTTGAAAAAGAATGCTCAATTTTCATTCTTTTGCATGTGGCTTTCCAGTTTTCCCAGCATCCTTTGTTGAAAAGACTTTCTTTTCTCCATTGTATGCCCTCAGCTCCTTTGTCGAAGATTAGCTGTCCATAGATGTGTGGTTTTATTTCTGGGCTTTCAAGTCTGTTCCATTGATCTGTGCACCTGTTTTTGTACCAGTACCATGCTGTTTTGATTAGTGTAGCTTTGTAGTATGTTTTGAAGTCAGGGATTGCGATGCCTCCAGCTTTGTTCATTTTTCTCAGGATTGCTTTAGCAATTCGGAGTCTTTTCTTGCCCCATATGAATTTTAGGATTCTTTGTTCTATTTCTGTAAAGAATATCATTGGGATTCTGAGTGGGATTGCGTTGAATCTGTAGATTGCTTTGGGTAGAATGGACATTTTAACTATGTTTATGCTTCCAATCCATGTACATGGAATGTCTTTCCATCTCTTTATGTCGTCATCCATTTCTTTCAGAAAAGGCTTGTAATTTTTGTTGTATAGGTCTTTCACTTCCTTAGTTAAGTTCACCCTGAGGTATTTTATTCTTTTTGTTGTGATTGTGAATGGTATTGTATTCTTGAGTTCTTTTTCTGTTAGTTCGTTTAATAATCAGAGTATAGAAATGCTACTGATTTATGCAAGTTGATTTTATACCCTACAACTTTGCTGTAGTTGTTGATTATTTCTAAAAGTTTTCCAGTGGATTCTTTGGTGTTTTCTGTATATAAGATCATGTCATCTGCAAACAGTGAGAGTTTCACTTCTTCCCTCCCTAGTTGGATTCCTTTTATTCCTTTCTCTTGCCTAATTGCTCTGGACAAAACCTCCAGAACTGTGTTAAATAAGAGTGGTGATAGAGGCCACCTTGTCTCATTCCTGTTTTCAGGGTGATGGTGCTCAGTTTTTGCCCATTGAGTATGATGTTGGCTATGGGTTTGTCATATACGGCCTTTATTACGTTGAGGTAATTCCCCTCTATGCCCATTTTGTTCAGAGTCTTTATCATAAATGGCTGTTGGATCTTGCCAAATTCCTTCTCTGCATCTATTGAGATGATCATGTGGTTTTTATTCCTCAGTTTGTTGATGTGGTGTATCACATTGATTGATTTGCGCATGTTGAACCGTCCCTGTATCCCTGGTCTGAATCCCACCTGATCAGGATGTATGATCCTTTTGATGAATTGCTGATTTCGGGTTGCCAAAATTTTGTTGAGGGTTTTTGCATCTATATTCATCAGCAATATTGGCCTGTAGTTCTCCTTTTTCGTGCTGTCCTTGTCAGGCTTTGGTATCCACGTGATGTTGGCCTCGTAGAATGTGTTAGGAAGTGTTCCCTACTCCCTAACTTTTTGGAATAGCTTGGGAAGGATAGGTATTAAATTCTCTCTGAAAGTTTGGTAGAATTCCCCAGGAAAGCCATCTGGTCCTGGGGTTTAATCTTTGGGATGCTTTTGATTGCTATTTCAATCTCTTTCCTTGTGACTGGTCTGTTCAAATTGTCTGCTTCTTCTTGACTCAGCTTTGGGAGATTGTAGGAGCCCAAGAATTTGTCCATTTCCTCTAGGTTATCCATTTTGTTGGCATATAATTTTTCATATTATTCTTTTATTATCCGTTGTATTTCTGCGGAGTCTGTTGTTATTTCTCCTCTTTCATTTCTGATTTTGTTTATTTGAGCTTTCTCTCTTTTTTTCTTTGTACGTCTGGCTAGGGGTTTGTCAATTTTATTTATCTTCTCAAAGAACCAGCTCTTTGTTTTATTAATCCTTTCTACTGCCTTTTTTGTTTCAGTAGCATTTATTTCTGCTCTGATTTTTATTATTTCTCTCCTTTTGCTGACTTTGGGCTTTGTGTTCTTTCTCTAATTTGGTTAGGTGTAGTTTAAGATTGCTTATTTGGGATTTTTCTTGTTTGTTAAGATGTGCCTGTATTGCGATGAATTTCCCTCTTACTACAGCTTTTGCTGTATCCCATATGAGTTGGTATGGCATGTTATCATTTTCATTTGTCTCCAGGTATTTTTTGATTTCTTTAATTTCTTCAATGATCCACTTCTTGTTCAATAGCATATTTTTTAGTCTCCACATCCTTGTGCCTTTCTCAGCTTTTTTCTTGTAATTAATATCTAACTTTATAGCATTATTATCAGAGAAGATGCTTGTTATTATTTCAATTTTTTTAAGTTTGTAGGGGTTTGCCTTGTTTCCCGACATATGGTCTATCCTTGAGAATGTCCCATGTGCACTTGAGAAGAATGTGTATTCTGCTGTTTTTGGATGGAGTGTTCTGTATATGTCTATTAAGTCCAACTGTTGTAGCTTTCCTTTAGCTCCACTGTTTCTTTGTTGATTTTCTGTCTGGATGATCTGTCCATTGATGTGAGTGGAGTGTTGAGGTCCCTTACTATTATCATATTTTTTTGATATCTTCTTTTAGGTTTGTTCATAGTTGCTTTATGAACTTTGGTGCTCCTGTGTTGGGTGCATAGGTATTTATAAGCCTTATTTCTTCTTGATGAAGTGTCCCTATGATCATTATGTATTGGCCCCCTATGTCTCTCTTTACCTGCCTTATCTTGAAATTTGTTTTGTTTGATATAAGTATTGCGACACCTGGTTTCTTTTGTTTGTTATTAGCTTGGAGTATTGTCTTCCACCCCTTCACTCTGAGCCTGTGTTTGTCCTTGGAGCTGAGGTGTGTTTCCTGGAGGCAACAAATTGTTGGATCTTGTTCTTTAATCCATTTTACCACTCTGTGTCTTTTTATTGGAGAGTTTAATTCGTTTACATTCAGGGTGAGTATTGATGCATGAGGGCTTAATGCTGTCATTCTGTTGCTTGTTTTCGGGTTTTCCTGTGTTTCCTTTGTTTTTCGTCCTGTGTGTTTTAGCCTACCCATTGACTTCTGCCATTTCTTATGCTGGGTTTCTTAGATTTTTCCTTATTTATGTTTTGTGTCTCTGTTCTGTTTTTTAGTTTAGTGGCTGCCCTGAAGTTTGTATTCAATTTCTTGTGTATAACATAGTCCATCATCTGGTGGCCTCTTACTTCCTTAGCATAAATTAATTCAGTCCTTTTCCTCCTCTCCTCCTAAATTACTATTTTCATCTTTATTCCAACTTGTGTTGTGAGTGGAGTGATAAGATTGTCTTTGCTTTGGTGATTTCCTTCCCTTTATCCTAATGCTATAGTTGAGTATTTGCTGTCCTGTTCTGATTCTATCTATTTATCTCCCTACTGTGTGTTTTGTGACCCCTTTCTCCTTTTTTTCTTTTTTCAGGTATGAGAGCCTTCTTGAGGATTTCTTGTAGTGGAGGTCTGGTGGCTACGATTCTCTTAGCTTTTGTTTGTCTGGAAAAGATTTAATTTCTCCCTCATATCTGAAGGATATTTTTGCTGGATAGAGTATTCTTGGCTGAAGATTTTTATCCTTTAAAGTTTTGAATACGTCATTCCAATCTCTCCTGGCTTGTAAGGTTTCTGTAGATAAATCCAGTGAAAGTCTGATAGGAGTTCCTTTGTAGGTTATTTTCTTCTGCCTTGCTGCCCTTAGTGTTCTTTCTTTGTCATTCATTTTTGCCATTTGTACTACTATGTGCCTTGGAGTAGGACTTTTTACATTGACACATCTAGGAGATCTGAAAGCTTCCTCCACACACATTTCTCTCTCAATCCCTAGATTTGGGAAGTTCTCTTCTGTTATTTCATTGAGCACAGTTTCTGCTCCATTTTCCTTTTCCACACCCACAGGAATTCTGATTATTCTTAAGTTGCATTTTCTCATGGAGTCAGCTATTTCTCGGAGATTTTCTTCAGTTTTTTTAAATTCTTCATTGTCGTTCTTCCTCTGTCTGGAGCCATTCAGCCTGTCTATCTTCGATTACGCTAATTTGCTCCTCTATGGTGTCTACACGGGCATTCAGGGAATTCGTATTCTGTTTTACCTGATCCATTGTATTTTTCATCTCTAGTATTTCTGATTGATTCTTCTTTATAGTTTCAATCTCTTTTGTGAAGTAACTCCAGAACTCGTTGACTTGTTTCTCTATATTTCTCTTTACCTCATTGAGTATTTTATGATATCTATTTTGAACTAATCTTCACTTAGTTTACCTATTTGCAAATCCTTTGGACACACTTCTGTGTTTTTATTGTTTTTCTTTTGGACTGGAGCTTTTATAAATTGCTGGATGGTAGAGTAGCAGTTTTTGTGCCTGATTCTATTATTCGGTTGCAGTTACAACCTGTCGCCACTAGACGGGGGTCGAGAGCCACACGTTCTGAGCCCTCCACCTTCAGATGCAATGATGGTGCGCAGTGCACATTGGGGGAGGAAGAGCACTGTCTCTTGCGTGCCAACCTGGCTTCCGATCAGCTTTTGCTCTCTGGTTTCCCCAGGGCCCTGGCTTGATGGGGTCCCCAAACGCCAGAGCTTTCCCCCATTAGAGGGTTTCCACTGCATGGGCTGTGGGTGTCCTGGACGATCCCATAAACGTACAGCCCCTCCCCTGCTCCTTCCTTCCCCCATGACAGTGATCCCAGTCTCCAGGGGAAGGAGTGAAGTTCTCTCTTATCCCATTTTAGCTCCTCCAAGGGCAGCTCCAGCCTCTCCACCCTCCGTCATTTGGCTGCTGTCAGTCTCTGATGATTTCTGTTGCTAGGATTTTTGTTTGTTTGTTTGGAAAACACTTGCTCTTTTTGGTTATAATTTGGAGTGGAGAGAGTCCCGGGTGAGCTCACTCCACCATGTTGCTGACATCATTCCTGGAATCCCTCTCACTGGAGTTTTGATTTGCATTTCCCTGACAGTTAATGATGTTGAGCATCCTTTCACAGGCCTGTTGGCCATCTGTATACCTGCTTTGGAGAAATGTCTGTTCAGATCTTTTACCCATTTTTCAATTGGGTTATTAGTTTTTGCTTTGAGATGTATGAGTTCCTTACATATTTTAGATATTAACCCCTTATCCCACATGCGGTTTGCAATATCTTCTCCCAATTATTAGGTTGTCTTTCGTTTTGTTGATGGTTTCCTTTGCTGTGCAGAAGCTTTTTAGTTTGATGTAGTCCCATTTGTTCATTTTTTCTATTGTTTCCCCTGCCTGATCAGACATGGTACTTGAAAATATGTTGCTAATACTGATGTCGAAGAACATACTGCCTATGTTTTCTTCTAGAAGTTTCATGGTTTCGGGTCTTACATTCAAGCCTTAAGCCATTTTGAGTTTATTTTTGTGTACAGTGTACGATAATGGTCTACTTTCATTCTTTTGCATGTGGCTTTCCAGTTTTCCCAACACCCTTTATTGAAGAGACTCTCCTTTCTCCATCATATGCTCTTGGCTCCCTTGTCGAATATTAGCTGACCATAAACATGTGGGTTTACTTCTTGGATCTCAGTTGTGTTCCATTGATCTGTATGTCTGTTTTTGTGTCAGTACCATGCTGTTTTGGTTACTATAGCTTTGTAGTATATTTTGAAATCAGGGAGTGTGATACGTCCAGCTTTGTTCTTTTTTCTCAGGGTTCTGTTGGCTATTCAGGGTCTTTTGTTGTTCCATATAAATTTTAGGATTCTTTGTTGTATTTCTGTGAAAAAATGTTGTGGGAACTTTGATAGGGATTGCATTGACTCTGTAGATTGCTTTAGGAAACATGGATATTTTAACTATGTTAATTCTCACAACCCAAGAGCGTGGAATATCATTCCATTTCTTTGTGTCTTCTTCAATTTCTTTCAACAATGTTTTATAATTTTCAGTGTCCAGATCTTTCAATTCTTTGGTTAAGTTTATTCCTAGGTATTTTATTCTTTTTGTTGCAATTGTAAATGGGATTGTATTCTTAATTTCTCTTTCAGCTATTTTGTTGTTAGTGTATACAAATGCAACTGATTTTTGTATGTTGATTTTGTATCCTGTAGCTTTACTGTATTCATTGATTATTTCTAAAAGTTTTTTGGTGGATTCCCTAGGATTTTCTATATAGAAAATCATGACATCTGCAAATAGTTACACTTTCACTTCTTCCTTTCCAATTTGGGCCCCTTTTATTACTTTTTCTTGCCTGTTTGCTCTGGTTAGGACTTCCAATACTATGTTAAATTAGAGTGGTGACAGTGGGCATCTTTGTCTGGTTCCTGTTCTTAGAGGGATAGCTTTCAGTTTTTCTCCATTGAGAATGATATTGTCTGTGGGTTTGTCATATATCGCCTTTATTATGTTGAGCTAATTTCCTTCTATACCCATTTTATTCAGAGTTTTTATCATAAACCGATGCTATTTCTTGTCAAATTCTTTCTCTGCATCTATTGAGATGATCATGTGATTTTGAGTCTTCATTTTGTTAACGTGGTGTATCACATTGATTGATTTGCAGATATTGAACCATCCCTGCATCCCTGGAATGAATCCCACTTCATCATGGTGTATGATCTTTTTAATGTATCATTGTATTCAATTTGCTAGCATTTTGCTGAGGATTTTTGGGTCAATTTTCGTCAGTGATATTGGCGTGTAATTTTGTTTTTTTGTGTTGTCCTTGTCTGGTTTTGATACTCAATTTTCTTTATCTTTTCAAAGAACCAGCTCCTGGATTCATTGTGTTTTTTTTCTATTTTTTTAGTCTCTATTTCATTTATTTCTTCTCTGATTTTTATTATTTCCTTCCTTCTACTGATTTTGGGCTTTGTTCGTTCTTCTTTTTCCAGTTCCTTTAGGTGCACTGTTAGATTGTTTATTTGAGATTTTTCTTGTTTGTTGAGGTAGGCCTGTATAGCTAAAAACTTCCCTCTTAGAACCACTTTTGCTGTATCCCATAAATTTTGCCATGTCATATTTTCATCTTCATTTGTTTCCAGGTATTTTCTGATTTCTCCTCTGATTTCTTCATTGACTCTCTCGTTGTTCAGTAGCATTTTGTTTAATCTCCACATATTTGTGCCTTTTCTGATTTTCTTCCTGTAGTTGATTTCTAGTTTCATACCTTGGTGGTCAGAAAAGATGCTTGGTATTATTTCAATTTTCTTAAATTTATTGAGACTTGTTCCATGGCCTAATATGTGATCTATCCTAGAAAATGTTCCATGTGCATTTGAAAAGAATGTCTATTTTGCAGTATTTGGATGGAATGTTCTGTATATATCTGCTAAGTCCATCTGGTCTAATGTGTCGTTGAAGGCCTATGTTTCCTTATTGATCTTCTGTTTGGATGATCTATGCATTGGTGTAAGTGGAGTGTTAAAGTCCCCTACGATTATTGTGTTACTGTCTATTTCTCCTTTTATGTCTGTTAGTAATTGCTTTATATATTTAGGTGCTCCTGTGTTGGGTGCGTAGATATTTACAAGTGTTATATCCTCTTGTTGGATTGTTCCCTTTATCATTATGTACTGCCCTTCTTTGTCTCTTGTTACAGTTCTTGTTTTAAATTCTATTTTGTCTGATATAAGTATTGCTACCCCAGCTTTCTTTTCATTGCCATTTGCATGGAGTATCTTTTTCCATCCCTTCACTTTCAGTTCGTGAGTTTCTTTAGGTTTGAAGTTTGTCTTACTATGCAGCTTATATATGGTTCTTGTTTTTTAATCTAATCAGTCACCCTGTGATTTTCGATTGGAGTATTCAGTCCATTGACATTTAAAGTTGCTACTGATAAGTATGTATTTATTGCCACTTTGTCACATTTTTTCTGGGTGTTTATGTAGTTCTTCTCTGTTCCTTTCTTCTTCTCTTGCTCTCTTTATCATTTAGTATGGCTTTTCTTTAGTGTTACTTTTGGGTTCCTTTCTCAATTTTTTGTGTATTTATTATAGGTTTCTGGTTTGTGATTACCATGAGGTTCATATATAATAATCTACGTATATAGGAATGTATATTAAGTTGATGGTCTCTT
Organism: Equus caballus; assembly: GCF_041296265.1. Lineage (NCBI taxonomy): Eukaryota > Metazoa > Chordata > Mammalia > Perissodactyla > Equidae > Equus > Equus caballus. The sequence continues at coordinate 20,205,633 of NC_091710.1, read as the reverse complement.
TAGTTTGATCTCTTTCTAAAAGCTCTACTCTTTTACTCCCCTTCTCCCACATTTTATGTTTTTGATATCATATCTAACCGTTTTGGGGTATGTGTGTGTATCCATTACCCTCTTATCATGAAAATAGGTAATTTTAGTACTTTTGTCTTCTGGCCTTCATAGTCGCTTCATAGGTGGCTGATCTGCTACCTTTGCTGTACTTTTGCCTTTACCAGTGATTTTATTGCATTTAAAAAAAATAATTTTCTTATTCCTATTTGTGATCTCATTCCCACTTAAAATGCTAAGTTGCTTTAGCATTTCTTGTAAAACTGTTTTTTGTGTGTGTGTGTGGTAAACTCCTTTAGTTTTTGCTCATCTGGGAAACTCTTTATCTCTCCTTCCATTCTGAGTGATACCCTTGCCAACTAGAGTATTCTTTGCTGTAGACTTTTTCTTTTTAGCTCTTTCAATATATTATGCCACTCCCTTCAGGCCTGTAAGGTTTCTGCTGAGAAGTCAGCTGATAGCCTTATGGGGTTTCCTTTGCAGGTAACTTGTTGCCTTTCTCTTGTGGCTTTTAGGATTCTCTCTTTATCTTTAATTCTTGACACTTTAATTATAATGGGTCTTGATGTGGGCCTCTTTGGGTTGATCTTGTTTGGTGCTCTCTGTACTTCCTGTACCTGAATGTCTGTTTCCTTCCTTAGGTTAGGAAAGTTTTCAGCTATTATTTCTTCAAATATATTCTCTGCCCTTTTGTCTCTCTCTTCTCCTTCTGGGACACCTATAATAGGGATGTTAGTATGCTTGATGTTGTCCCAGAGGTCTCTTAGACTGTACTCATCCTTTTTAATTCTTTTTTATTTTGTCTGTTCAGCTTGGGTGATTTCTCTAGTCTTTTTTCTAGCTTGTTGATCCGTTCTTCTGTATCATCTACTCTTCTATTGAGTCCCTCTATTGAATTTTTCATTGCCAATATTGTATTCTTCATTTCTGATTGATTCTTTTTTATATTTTCCAATTCTTTGTTGAACTTCTCACTGAGTTCATCCATTCTTCTCCCAAGATCTGTGAGCATCCTTATGACTTTTTGTTTGAACTCTTTTTCAGGTAGATTGTTTATTTCTGTTTCATTTAGTTCTTTTTCTGGAGTTTTGTCCTCTTCCCTTACTTGGAACATATTCCTTTGCCTCCTAATTTTGCCTCTTTCTCTGTGCTTATATCTATGTATTAGGTAGGTCAGCTATGTCTCTGATCTTGGAGAGGTCGCCTTATGTAAGAGATGCCTTATGAAGCCCAGCAGTGTTTTTCCTTCTCATCACCAGTTCCAAATGTTCCAGGAGTGACCCCTGTGTGGGATACATGTGTCCTTCTGTTGTGTCAGGGTTGCTCTTGCTGCAGGGGCCAGGGAGTCTAAGCTATCCCCCTGACTAGCTGGTTTAATACTCAGCTGTGTGTGGCTGCTATGGATCCTTCAGTCACTTTATCAGGCATAGGGAGCCCCAGCACAGTTGGCTACAAGGTCTAATAGCTCATTCCTGTTGCAGTTTTTCTATGAAGTGAGTAGGCCCCCACTGTTGACTATTGCTAGGCTCAGGGGCTTACAATTGCTGTAGGCTTCCAGCCTGCAAAGCTTTGGTCAGCTCTCCTAGGGTTGCAGCTGAGTGAGGCTGGCCCCAGGCATGGGGACACCCAATTGTTTCAGGCTTTGGAAGGTGAGGCTGAACTCCTATGTGGCTGTTTGAGAAGCACAAGTCTGCAGCTGACAAGCCCTACCACCTACAGGACACACACTGTCAACACAGTCCTGCCTCATGCACAGACTCCAGCCCCCAGAAGCCTACCCAGTCACCCCACTGCAGAGGCCCCACACACTCCACCAATGCCCCACACATGCCACCTGCTCCTCATGCACACCCTGCCCCACAGAGGCAAACCCATGTGCCTGCCTGCAGAGTATCCAGACACTCAGTGTATGCAGGTCAAAAAGTTGCCCAAGGGCTTGCTGTTGGGTGAGGCCAGTCCCTAGGGCGGGCTGCCTGCCCTGGCTGAGCTGCATTAAATTGGTGCTCTAGCAGATGGAGCAGAACTCCAATGGCATCTGCCAGTGTCTGTGTCAGCACACCTGTACTAGGTCACAATAATGGCTGCCACCAATGTCTCAGTACCTGGGAGGTCTCACCTCTCACCAAGATGCACTCAGATCCTATCAGATGAGTCTCTTTTCACCAAAGGACTGTGCACTTTTCTTTCTGGTTATTTCAGGTTTCTTTCTGAAATGGGTGAATTTGTTCATGGGCCCATTAAGAGCTGGGTTTTTTCCCCTCATGTCTGATATCTTTTCTAGGAGTAGTCCTCATTGTAGTTAGTCGCCAGCAAAGCCAGATATTATGACACTCATCTTGGTTGTGCTGAGTCCAAAGGTTGCTTATAGTGGTAACGCCCCCTGCTCAGATCCCCCCCTCTTCCAGAGAAGGCTGTGTGCCTTAGGGTTGCTCCCGGCTGCATGAAGTGCTGCAGCTTGCAAAGAGGGAGTTTTTCCCTTCCAGAAGGAATTTCTGCCTCTTCCACCTCAGTCAGGACTGTTGCTTGTTGCAGGGTTCTCTTATCCAGTTTTCAGTTCTCTCTCAGGGGCGATTGTTGCCAGAGTAGTTGTAAATTGGTTGTGTCCATGGGAGGAGGTGTGTTCAGAGTCTGCCTTCACTGCCATCTTGACACCTCTCCCTCAAATCTTTATTCAATTGTCACCTACTAAATGACAGCTTCCCTATCAACATCAATAGTAACTCACCCCTACACTTTCTACCTCTCTTTCCTGCTTTTTCTCCGTAGCTTTTATCACTATCTAATATTCAATAAATATTACGTTTTTCTCCCTCACTATAATGAAAGTACCATAAGAGTAGGGATTTTTATTGTTGTTGATGATATTTTCACTGCTGTTAATAATAACTAGTCTACAGCAGTCATAAAGTGAATATTTATTAGATGATTTTTATTTGTATGAAGATATTCATTGAATAAAATATAAGTGAAAAATTACAAATAATGTTTGATAGACAAAATGGATAAATTATTAAGTACTATGTAAAGTACAATATCTAAAAGGAGTATCATGCAGTTATTAAACACTGTTTCTGTGGAGGAAACCAAGCTACACATTATATTTGGCCAATATGTTTCAACAGTTGCTTCCAGACTGTTCAGACAGAAGCAAGCTGCCTTCATAAAACTAAAGTTGTCTTTTTTACCTTACAGAATTTCATACAGTCTTTATAGAAAGATGAGTTATAGTTTTCTTCAATAATAGAAAATTATTTTAATGCAGTACAGTTTTTACATAACTTTCTAGAAAAATCACCACATTCTAATCAACCTACCATAAAACCTTTACCTAGAGTCAAATTGATTTATATGAGGCTTCAGAAGACAGAATTGCAAGTTTCTCACCTTTGGTACTTTTTTCTGGTACCATCTTGATTCACATTTGTATTTGTATTAATTGAATTAATTATTTTTTCTTTGGGCTTTTGGATTTAGTCTCATATTTTTCACCATTTTTAGTCCAATTCTATTTTCCTTCTTAAAATTGTTTTTATTGTAAAATATAATACAAAACCAGAAAAGTATAGAATGTAAATTATAGTTTTCCAATTGTTATACAGTGAACATCAATGTAACCACATCCCAAGGCACCATTAAACATTGTGAGTGCCCTGAATCTCTACACATTCCTCTTTTCAATCTCCTCTGTTCCCCAGAGATAACCACTATCCTGACTTCTATCGTAATGATTCCCGTATTTTGTTTACAGTTTTACCATCAAGTAAAAACAATATGGTAGAATGTTGCCTGTTTCTAAACTTTGTATAAATAGAATGAAATAGTCTGGCTTCTTTCGTTCAGCATTTTGTTTCTACAATCATCCATATTACTGTGTGAGCTCTAGTTTATTCATGTCATTTTTGCGTAGTATTCCATTATGTGACAATACACATTGTACTTTTTTTTCTTTTTCTTTTTTCTTTTTTTTTTTTTTTTTTTGGTTAGGAAGATTGGTCCTGAGCTAACATCTATTGCCAATCTTCCTCTTTTTGCTTGAGAAAGATTGTTGCTGAGCTAACATCTGTGCCATTCTTCCTCTATTTTGTATGTAGGATGCTGCCACAGCATGGCTTAATGAGCAGTGTGTAGGTCTGCACACAGGATCCAAAGCCATGAACCCCAGGACCCCAAAGCAGAGCATGCTAACTTAACCACTACGCCACTAGGCCAGCCCCCACATTGTAGTCTTGATGAGCATTTTTGTTGTTTCCAGTTTGTGGCCGTTAACAGACAGCATGGGTGCCTACAACATTTATGTGTTCTGGTGCATGGGAGTATGCCTTTCTTTGCAGTATGAACCTAAGAATAGAATTACTGGATCATAAGGTCGCCTTCCTACATAACACCAAACTATTTTCCAAGGTAGAGTAGTCAACTGGAATCGTCAAGCTTTTTCAATTTGGCCAATCTACTGGGTATGTAGTAGTATATAAAAAGGTTCTAAATTTGCATTTTCCTGACTACTAATGAGGTTGATCACCTTGCCATATATTTATTTGCCATTTGGCTTTCCTCTTTTGTGCAGAATCTGTCCAAACCGATTTTCTATTTTAGGTTATCTGTGTTTTATTTGTTTGTAGGAACCCAGTACATATTTAGGATTTAAGCCCTCTTTGGTTTGCCTTTCACTCTCTTAATGGTATATTTTGATGGCTAGAAAGTTCTTAATTTTTGTTTTGTATTGTTTTGTTGAGATAACATTGGTTTATAACATTATATAAATTTCAGGTGTAAATCATATTTCAACTTCTGTGTATATTACATTGTGTTCACCACCAAAAGTCTAGTTGCCATCCATCATGATACAAATATCTCCCATTACCCCTTTTTCCCTCCCTCCACCCTTCACCCCTCTTTCCCTCTGGTAACCATTAATCTATCCTCTGTATCTATGTGTTTGGTGGCTGTTGTTGTTGTTTTATCTTACATATATGAGAGAAATCACACAGTATTTGTCTGTCTGACTTGACTTAGCATAATACCCTCAAGGTCCATTCACGTTGTTGCAAATGTCAAGATTTCATTTTTTTATGGCTGAGTAGTATTTCATTGTGTATATATGCCACATCTTCTTTATCCTTTCATGTGTCAATGGGCACTTAAGTTGTTTCCAAGTTTTGGCTATTGTGAATAATGTTGCAATGAACATAAAAGTGCATATAGCTTTTCAAATTACTGTTTTCATGTTCTTTAGATAAATACCCAGCAATGGAATAGCTGGATCATATGGTAGTTCCAGTGTTAATTTTTTGAGGAATCTCCATACTGTTTTCCATAGTGGCTGCACCAGTTTACATTCCCACCAGCAGTGTACAAGGGTTTTCTTCTGTCCACATCCTCTCCAACATTTGTTATTTCTTGTCTTTTTAATAATATCCATTCTGACGGATGTGAGGTGATATCTCATTGTAGTTTTGATTTGCATTTCCTTAATAATTAGTGATGTTGAACACCTTTGTATGTGCCTCTATGCCATCTATATCTTTTCTTTGAGAAAATGTTTTTTCTGACCTTCTGCCCATTTTTTGTTTTTTTTGTTGTTGTTGTTGTTGAGTTCTTTATTTTGGATATGAATCCCTTATCAGATGTATGATTAGCAAATATTTTCTCCTAATTGGTAGGTTGTCTTTGGGGTTTGTTAATGATTTCTTTGCCATGCAGAAGTTTTTTAGTTTGGTGTAGTCCCACTTGTGTATTTTTGCCTTTGTTCCCCTTGCCCAAGGAGACACATTCAAAAAGATACTGCTAAGACCAATGCCAGAGAGCATAGTGCCTATGTTTTCTTCCAGGAGCTTTCTGGTTTCAGGTCTTACATTCAAGTCTTTGAGTTAATTTTTGTGTATGGTGTAAGACAGTGGTCTACTTTCTTTCTTTTGCATGCGGCTGTCCAGTTTTCCCAGCACCATTTATTGAAGAGACTTTCCTTTCTCCATTGTGTGGTCTTGGCTCCCTTGTCAAAAATTAGCTGTCCATAGATGTGTGGGTTTATTTCTGGGCTCTCAGTTCTGTTCCATAGATCTGTGTGCCTGTTTTTCTGCCAGTACCATGCTGTTTTGATTACTGTAGCTCTGTAGTATATTTTGAAATCAGGGAGTGTGATACCTCCAGCTTTGTTCTTTTTTCTTAGGATTGCTTTGGCTATTCAAGGTCTTTTGTTGTTCAGTATAAATGTTAGGATTCTTTGTTCTATTTTTGTGAAAAATGTTGTTGGACTTCAACTAGACTTTTGGTGATGAAAATGATGCAGTGTATACAGAAGTCGAAATACAATGATGCACATCTGAAATCTATATAACGTTATAAACCAATGTTACCCTAAAAAAAAAATCATTGAGACTTTGATAAGGATTGCACTGAATCTATAGATTGCTTTAGGAAGTATGGACATTTTAACTATTTTAATTCTTCCAATCCATGAGCATGGAATATCTTTTCATTTCGTTGTGTCTTCTATTTCTTTCAACAATGTTTTGTAGTTTTCATTATACAAGTCTTTCACCTCCTTGGTTAAACTTATTAGTAGGTATTTTATTCTTTTTGTTGCAATTGTCAATGGGATTATGTTCTTGATTTCTCTTTCAGCTATTCCGTTGTTAGTATATAGAAACACAACTGATTTTTGTATGTTGATTTTGTACCCTGCAACTTTACTGTGTTCGTTTATTATTTCTAATAGTTTTTTGGTGGATTCTTTAAGCTTTTCTATATATAAAATCATATCATCTGCAAATAGTGACAGTTTCTCTTATTCCCTTCCAATTTGAATGCCTTTTGCTTCTTTTTTTGCCTAATTGCTCTGACTAGGACTTCCAATACTGTGTTGAATAAGAGTGGAAAGTGGGCATCCTTGTCTGGTTCCTGTTATTAGAGGGATAGCTTTCAGTTTTTCACCACTGAGTATGGTGTTAGCTGTGGGTTTGTCATATATGGTCTTTATTACATTGAGGTACTTTCCTTCTATACCCGTTATATTCAGTGTGGGGTTTTTTAAATCATAATTGGATGTTGAATCTTGTCAAATGCTTTCTCTGCTGGATCTAAGGGCTGGGTGCCTCATGTGGAGCTCAAACCCCTGCTCCTCTGGGAAAGGCTCCTTCCCTTTGAGATTGCTCCCCACCATGAAGCACCTCTGCTGGGGTCTGGTTTTTCCCTCAGCAAGACTGTATCTCTGCCTCTCCTACCCTTCTCTGTGTTGTCTCTTGTCTTGGAGGTTTTTTCATCCAGTTTTCAGATTTCTCTCAAAGGAAATTATTCCACATATAGTTGTAATTTAATGTGTCCATGAGAGAAGGCAAGCTCAGGATTCTCCTAAGCCACAATCTTCCAACCACCCAGAAAGCTCTCAATTTTAATAATCAGATTTATAATTTTTTCTTGTACTATTATAATTTTGTATCTTGTTTAAAAAATTTTTCCTGACTCTAAAGTCTGAAGATTTCCTCCTATGTTATCATCTATAAGCTTTATCTTTTGCCTTTCACATTGAAGTCTGTATAGTGTGAGGTGGTCCTGTAATTTCATTTTTTTTTCCTGCGTGGGCGCCTAATTGTCCAAGCACCGTTATCCAGAACACTCTTTTTTCTCACTCCTCTGCAACGAAGGCTTTGTCAAATCTCAAGCATCCGTATACGAGCATGTATCCGTCTGTGAGCTCTCGGGTGTGTTCCATTACTTGACTTGTCTGTTTCTGCACCAGTATCACACTGTCTTGATCACTTCAGCTAAACTATTAGAATTAATAGAAGCTGGCAAAATGGCTGGATATAAAAAGCGGTTTTACTTCTGTATACCAGAAACAGTTAGAAAAGCAACTCTAAATCTAATGAAATATGAAGCTATAAAACTTTATGAGAGACATAAAAATCTAAATGGAGATATCTCATGTTTATGAATTGGAAGATTTAATATAGTAGAGTTGTCAGTTATCCCAAAATTGTCTATAGATTTATTACAATTCCAATCAAGTTCTCAATGAGATGGTGGTTGGTTTGTTTTTGAATTGACAAAGCTGACAAGTTGTCAGATGGAAACTCAGAGGTGCAGGAAGCAAATACCTTTATCCTCGTCCTGGGAAATGCAGGGACTTTAAAAGAGTCTATTCACCCTTAACCAACTTTTATACTACTGTTTGCATGCATTTTAATTCTATACATTTGTCAACTGCACAAGACGTTAACATTAGTACTATGATATTATATCATCAATTCTCATATAGGTTTACTCACATATTTACCATTTTCTTTGCTCTTCTTTCCTTCCTACATCTCTGATTTTTTTTCACCTGAGGATACTTTCCTTCTGCCTAAAGTATGTGCTTTAGAAGAGCCTTCTTTTGAGGGTTTGCTGCTGGCAAACCTCTCCATTTTTGTTTATCTGAAGATATCTTTATTTTGCTTTCTTTCCTGAAGAATATTTTTACTGGATATAGAATTCTATTAGCAGATGGTTTCTTTCAGCACTTTGAGGATATCATCCCACTGACCCATGCCTCCGTCTCACTAAATGATTGGGCTCCACTCAATCACTGCTTTACTGTCTTGTATGACTGTCTCTTGGCAGGGCTGGGCACAGCCACAAGTACTCCTTGGTGGTGGAGCAAGGCAGCCAAAAGACAAACACAGGCTCCTAGTTCTGGCAACCAGGATTTCCAGTCCTCATCTACTTTCTCCCTCACTGCGCTCCTCTCCTCCTTTCTCCCTCTCTCTCCAGCTCACAGATTCCTAGTACTAGCTCCTGGAGCACAAGGAGTGCCCCGAAGGTAACACCGTCCCCGACTGAGCTGAGAGAGAAAATGTTGAAACCTAGAGAGCTTTGGGGGAAGCTGAAAGTTCATGCATTTAACATGATCCGCAAGCACCTAAAAACTATCAAGCTTGTGGAGAAATCTCTGGAAGAGTGCAATCAAATTGGGAGCATCATTTAGCCAGTGACACCTATACTGAAAAAAAGTTCATATGCATAATTCCTAAAAATCAAAAATTAATTGATGATGAATTATACATGAAAGATGTAAATTTTGTGATACGTAAAACATACCTCAATAAACCTGTTAAAAATTGATGAACAATTTACACTACAACTTATATCACTTGGTAAGTAGTTTTGTTTTTTTGGGTTTTTTTTTAAAGATTTTATTTTTCCTTTTTCTCCCCAAAGCTCCCCCCCGGTACATAGTTGTATATTTTAGTTGTGAGTCCTTCTAGTTGTGGCATGTGGGACGCCGCCTCAGCCTGGTCTGATGAGTGGTGCCATGTCCGTGTCCAGGATCCGAACCAGCGAAACCCTGGGCCGCCAAAGCGGAGTGTGAGAACTTAACCACTCAGCCACGGGGCCGCCCCGGTAAGTAGTTGTATTTACACACACCTTGTGATTTAGTTTATATAATTAAAGGTAATATATTTTCAATTTTTTTTTACTGATTGGTTGATTTCTGTATTTAACACATCCATACTGGTTGCTAATCAACCCTGCCTCGGCCTCTCTCCCTAGCAGTTGTGGCATCTTAATACCCCCAGGAAACCTGAAGGCAGAGCAGCAGGCTGCACTGTCGACTGCCTAGAGCAGTGATCCTCAACTTGGGCTGCATGTTAGAATGACACGGGGAGCTTTTAAAATATACTGATGCCAAGACCTCGCCCTAGACCAATGAAATTGGAATGTCTGAGGGTGGGGCTCGGTCACTGGAATTTTGTTAAAACTCCCCCAGGTGATTCTAAAATGCAGCCAAGGTTAAGAAATACTAGACCAGAGGAAGGTAACTTTTGAAACAGAGGAGGCAGTCACAGGGTTATATGAGTACCCATCTCTTGATAAATAAGTGAAAAGCAGTAGGATACATCAGAGTATATGAAGGAGCCATTTGGTTTAAAACTAATTCAGCCGCACCTTGTTTTTCCAAAAGGTCCTGACATGGCCTGTTGAGCATGCATTGTACACCTGCTTTAAACATTTACAATGTCCCAAAGACAAAAATGATACCCTTAAAGACATGGGTGTACATTTCCCCCATATCAGCATTTCCTTAAGGATAAGCATCTCTTCCTGGAAACTAAGGACTAATTACCAACCTGCTGTGCTCACCATGTGACCACTGACCTGCTGACCACTCATCTGCTGTGCCAGCTCAGCATCTTGTGACAGTAGTAAAAGGGACATTTCTGTTATATGTGATGTATGCTCTTTGTCCTAGGATGGTATGTAACCACTCTGTACACCCCCTTCTTTGGTGTACAAGAACATATTGATTAAGCCCTGGTCTATAGGCCTCAGACCTAGCTCATAATAAACTCACCCCAAATTTTGATTAATGGATTGATTATGGGTTATTGGCATTTACTTTTACCCTTCTCCATGTCCTGCAAGTGACCTCAGACCTGGCTCAGGTTCTCATTTGGAAAGTGGGAGAATAAGAACTGCCCTGCTTCTCCACAGGATTTTCATAAGTCTCGAATGAGACCACATTTGTGTGTCATGCCAGCCGGTGCTGTCCTTGTGGATGTTTGTCCAGATCCTGTGTGTCCCTCCTCCTCTGCAGGGGTGCCTTTGTTCGACTCCATCCCTTGTCTCCCTTCTCTGACTTCCATCTTTCTGTTCTTATTTTCACCAAACATCTTTTATAAAGCTTCTCATATTCTCAAGGATTGGTAAGAAAACAGGAGTGTTTATTATGACCCCTGTATATGTTGAAAATGGCCCTGGCACATAGTTTCAAGCACATAACAAGGATCTAGAAGATGATGACTCTTTTATGATTTCCATGTGATGGGTGCTTACAGCATCAATCTGTTTTGAAGGAACATCAGCCAGTCTTTTTACTCAGATGGTATTTTTTTTTTTTGGACTGACATGGTGGGATGGCTAATGAAGTTTAGGGTACTTATCTTGGAATAGTGGCAGCAGTAATTGATTTTCCCTTCCTGGACTGACAATGTTAATCAATATGTTCTGTAATTTATTAGGATAGGTTATTAGAGTTTGGAGAGGTACACATCGAAGGATCAGGAAGGACAGAGAAGCTGTACTGTAGCCCAGAAAAATATATTTCCATTCAACACTAAAATTTATTAAATAAAAAAAGACTGGTTAAAATTTAAAACAACAATAATAACACCACCAGAAATGTATATGTGGATGCAAATAAATAAGAAAAGGACACAGCACATTGCTGAAGTAAAACAGGATTGGATGGTCAAAGGGACTTTTGCCTATTCTGATCAAAAGAAACTTTCACCTCGGAGTCATTCGTAACTACATTTTGGTCTCACATCCCCCATCCAATTAAACCATCAGCAAATCTTGGGCTAGCCTGGTGGGGTAATGGTCGAGTTTGTGCACTCTGCTTCAGTGGCCAGGGCTTTGCAGGTTTGGATCCCAGCCATGGACCTAGACACTGCTCATCAGCCATGCTGTGGTGGTGTCCCACATACGAAACAGAGGAAGACTGCCACAGATGACAGTCTTCCGCTCAGGGACAATCTTCCTCAAGCAAAAAGAGGAAGATAGGCAACAGATGTTAGCTCAGGGCCGGTCTTCCTCACAGATACACACACACACAAACCATCAGCAAATCCTATCAGATTAGCCTTCACAGAATATCCAGAATCCATCCACTGCTCATGCCCTCCACCCCAACTGACATAGTCATTGTTTTCCAAAATTGTTGACCACGAACCCCAGTAAGAAATATATTGTACAACATGACCCATTATACCTGAATATATATAAATAACAAACAAAAACTTCACCAAACATTACTTTCTTCTTCTAACTGCACTGTGCTCTGATATTTTCTATTCCATTATATTTCATTTTTAAAAATACTTGTCACACACACCAAAAAATGCTGGCCATGAAATCAGTTACTAAGATGGAATTTGGGATGCGATATTAGGGACAAACACCTGTGCGGTCAAACTGTCAGGCCGGCCCTGGCAAGACTCAGCCTCCCAGGAGGGGAGCTCTGAGCTCCCTGCAGGGGTGCTTCCTGTGCCTCTGCTTCATTTAGTCATCCAGACCACCCGGGAGGCTGCTCTGCTGACCGCACTCCCCAAAGCTGGGCAGCAAAGCCTTCCTTGGAGGAGGATTGGCACGGGTCCTTGTACATGCTAGGACCCACTATATTAATTTTGTGATCGATCAATGAATTCCGAATCCATTTAAACTGATCTGTTTCCATTCTCACCTTTCTACAGCTTATTTTACACACAGTAGGCAGAGTAATACTTTAAAAACGTAAATCACATGTCTGCCCCTTACTCAAAACCTTCTGCTAATTTCCACTTAAAATTGAATCCCATAAATGGCCAATAAGCACATTAAAAGATGCTCAACATCACTGATCATTAGGGAAATGCAAATCAAAACCATGATGAGGGGCCGGCCCCATGGCCGAGTGGTTAAGTTCGCGTGCTCACTTCAGCGACCCAGGGTTTCGCCAGTTTGGATCCTGGGCTCGGACACAGCACTGCTCATTAGGCCACATTGAGGCGGCGTCCCACATACCACAACTAGAAGGACCCACAACTAAAATATACAACTATGTACTTGGGGGATTTGGGGAGAAAAAGCAGAAGCAAAAAAAAAAAGATTGGCAACAGTTGTTAGCTCAGGTGCCAATCTTTAAAAAAATATATATGAAAACAAACAAACAAACAAACAAAAAACCATGATGAGACATCACTGCACACTCATTAGGATGGTTATGAAAAAACAAAACAGGAAATATCAAGCATTGGTGAGTATGTGAGAAATTACAACTCTTGTGCCGCTGCTGTGGAAATAAGTTCCTCAAAAAATTAAACACAACTACCACTGTGGTCAAGCAATCCCACTTCTGTGTGTGTACCCACAGGAAGCAAAAGCAGGGACTCTAACAGATATTTCACTATTTACAACAGCCAAAAGGTTGAAACAACCCAAGTGTTCATTAACAAATGAATGAACAAACAAAATGTGGTCTATACATACAATGGAATATTATTCAGCCTTAAAAAAGAAGGAAATTCTGACACATGCTATAGCATGGATAAAGCTGGAGGGCATTATGTGAAGTGAAATAAGCCAGTCACAGAAGGACAAATCCTGTATGATTCCACTTCTGTGAGCTACCTAGAGTTGTCAGCTCCATAGAGACAGAAAGTGGTTGCCAGGGGCTGGGGGAGGAGGGATGTGGAGTTGCTGTTTAACGGGTACAGAGTTTCAGTTTGGGAAGATGAAAACGTTTTGGAGGTGGATAGTGGTGATGGTTGCACAACAGTGTGAATGTACTTAATGCCACTAAACTGTACACTTAAAAATGGTTAAAATGGTAAATTTTATGTTATGACTATTTTACCATGATTAAAAAAAATAAAATCCCAAATTATTCCCAGGGCCACAGCTTCCTCTTTAACCATGTTACCCACCGATTCCTTCCCCTCATCCACAGGACTTCAGTCGTATTGGCGTCCCTGCTGAACCAGAACCTGCATGTGCCTCCTGTTCTCTCTACCTGGCACGCATTTTCCTTTCAGGTCTCTGTGCAAATAGCCCCCAGAAAAACCTTCCTGACTATCTGCTCTAGAGAGTGAAAAATAATTTTCCCTCTACCCTTCTGAGCTCTCGGCTGAGACTCCTGCAATAAAAGACAGATTAACAAGAGAAAAACAAACAGAGGTTTATTAACGTGTATACCTCATGAGTACATTGGAGACACCGAGGGAAAAATCAGAAACTCCCTGAGGTTGCTTAGAATTCAGGCTTAAATACCATCTGAATATGGAAAGGGGAGTGGGGACGTAGGCCTCTTAGGAGAGGGTAAATGATTTTTAGGAAAGAAGAATGGGCCCTTAGAAGAATAGATGGGAGATATGATAGTTCCACAAAACTTGTCTGGGTGTGGTGTCCACTTCTACTCCGGAAACTCCCGGGGAGGCGACGGATGACAGTTGAGTTCCTTTTGGAGGATCTGTGTTAGGCAGGTAAGGGGAGCTCAGAGAAAGCTTCCCCCTGCATTTGCTGTTTTTCAAGTGCCTGATACGGCCCTGATATCACTTCCCCCACATTAAACCCAGCATATATGGGGTTAAAACCAAAGCACTCTTTCCCTGCTTACTCCCTGGCTCCTTGGGTCCAGAATCCACTACCCACTGTGGAGACAGACACAGCCAAGGTCACCCACCTGGATTCCTTATCATCTGCTCTCCTCCCAAGGCAGGCTGGTGGGAAAGCTCTGAGCAGCAAGGGCACTGACTCCCCCGCCATCTACGTGCAGCCAGATTCCTCACAAACCTTTAAAGCCCCTCGCCTCCCCTCTGAGGTGAAACAACACAAATTTGAGGGCTTGCTCTCAACTCCGGCTGATATCTGAAATAAAACCCTTTCCTTGCCATAAGCCTGGCGTTCCAGTTTTTATTTGGCCCGTTTTATGTGGTGGGTAAAGAATCTGTGTTTGTAGGCAGTAACATGCCTACACCTCAAAATAATCAATACGTATTCCAAAGCAGCACATTTTGGAGTGGCATGTCCTGAGCACCTGCAGACTTATTTTAGGACGGCATATTCAGCCACCTTTCACTAGAATGTAACTCCATCACCGCAGACAATTTATTTTATTTACTGCTATGAGCAAGACTGGCACATAACAGGAAGTCAGTAAATATTTGTTAAATGAATGTTTACCTTTCCCATAAGGTATACATATATTACTTGCATAATTAGAACTTCAATTTCAGAAAACAAAAACCCTGGATTACTTAAATTCTGCAGTATAAACTCTCAGTATCCAAAAGAAAAAAAGTGTACAAGGAACATAAATGCCCTTAAAAAGTTGTCAACACAAATAATCCATAACCAATCTATAAATGAAAATTTGGGTGAGTTTATTCTGAGCCAATATTTGAGAACCAAAGCCGGGGGCCTTCCTTCCCCAAAGGAAGGGCGGGCTCCAAAGAAGTGGGGTGTACAGAGTGGTTATATACCCTCAAAGAGCACGTATGGCACATGATTGAAATGTCCCTTTCACAATAGTCAGGAGACTGCTTGTCCGCACAGTGATTGACGGACACAGCAGGTACTAAGTCGCTGTCTCCCTGACACAGCTGGTAGCAGGTCTGTGGTTTTGAGCTGGGTGGTCACAGGCGAGCGGAGCAATTAGTTCCCAGTCTACCGAGCGATGCTTATCCTTAAGGAAATGCCGATGTGGACCAAGTTGCACCTTTATCTTCAGGGCATTAGTTCTTGCCATAGGAAATGCTTAAGGAGATATACAGTGCACGCTCAACGGCCACGTCAGGCTCTTTTGGAAAAACAAAGTCAGGCCAAATTAGGTTTACACCAAATGGCTTCATTGTATATGCCAATATATCCTATTGCCTGCCATTTCTATTTGTCAGGGTTAGCGTGGAGCTCTGGAGGCCAGGTCCCTCCCGATGCGGCTCTTGAGCTGCCCTCATCCACTACTCCACGATTCTGGCGCACAGCAGGGAGGGCTCTCCGCCCCAGCGGCTGGGCCGCCACCCCGCGCTCCGAGGCACCAGCCGCCAGCTTCCGGAGCGGCTACACTGACGATCGCGCGAACCGCAGACCTAAGGCCGAGCGGCGCGGCCTCCCGGGCGACGAGCGCCCGCCTAGAACGGCCAGGGCCAGGGCGCCGGCCCGAGACTCTCTGGCCCGCACCTCGATGGTAGGAAGCGAGGAAACAGGAAGTGGACTCCAGGCAGGGGGCGGGCCCGGGGGCGGGGCGGCCGCGCGGACGGAGGCGAGATGGCGGCCGCTGAGGGTGTTGGGGAGGCTGCGCAGGGCGACGAGCCGAGTCAGCCCGAGCCGCCGCCGCCCCAGCCGCGCCCGCCGCCCCAGCCGCCGCGGCAGGAGGATGTGATGGCGGCCGAGGCCGGAGACGCAGTGGCGTCCCCTATGGACGACGGGTTCCTGAGCCTGGACTCGCCCACCTACGTGCTGTACAGGTGACGCCCGGCGGGCTCCTAGGGAGGGCTCCGTGGGCTCCGAGGGCTTCGAGCGCGGGCCCCGAGGGCTTTGAGGGCTCCGCGGCCGGGCTCCGGGGACGGACTTCGAGGGCTTCGAGGGCTCCGAGGGCGGGTTCCGAAGGCGGGCTCCGAGGGCTCCGAAGGTGGGGTTCGAGGGCTGCGCGGGCTGCGCGGGCTTCGAGGGCTCCGAGGGCTGCGCGGGCTTCGAGGGCTCCGAGGGCTGCGCGGGCTTCGAGGGCTCCGAGGGTTTCGAGGGCTCCGAGGGCTGCGCGGCCGCTGCTTCCCGAGCCCGGCTCGGGCCGTCCGGGGTCGGGAGCCGGGGTGTCGGGCCCTCCGCCCCTCCGTGCTCCGCCGGCGCCGGCCCGAGAGCCATCTGCCTGGCCCGAGGGTCTGGGTGCAGTTGGATAACCCGGCGGGAACTCATGATCTCAACGAGGTCCAATTTGCTCCCTTTAAAAACAAGGCGAGGGGACTGGCCCCGTGGCCGAGTGGTTAAGTTCGCGCGCTCCGCTGCAGGCGGCCCAGTGTTTCGTTGGTTCGAATCCTGGGCGCGGACATGGCACTGCTCATCAAACCACGGTGAGGCAGCGTCCCACATGCCACAACTAGAAGGACCCACAACAAAGAATATACAACTATGTACCGGGGGGGCTTTGGGGAGAAAAAGGAAAAAAATAAAATCTTTAAAAAAAAGAAGGCGAAATGGCTTCCCGTGGGTGGCTCTGCTGGCCTGGAGCGCCGGTATGAGATGTCGAAGTTCTGGGACGTCCTCAGCCAACGTCGTGGCGCCCAGCATCAGCCAGGCACCGAGTTAGGCTGGAAGGGTTGAGGGTGTTTGTTCCCCGCGTCAGGCGTGCATAAGACGAGCGGCGTGTAGGCCGCGTTGGGCACTGCGTGGCTTCCTCGCCTCTAATCCGTCTCTGCCGACGCCCAGTCCCATCCCCGTCGGTTCTTTGCTTCCTGACAGCGAGGGGACTCCCCATCCCCAGCTGCGCCTGCAGAGACGGTTGAGAAGTGCTTCTGTCTTCTTTTCCTATTGTCTTATTTTTTCTCTCTAGTTCTAGGTAAACCAATTAGATGGTTTATGGGCTTCATTTTATGAATGAGTGAAGGTCGCTGTCCAGATTTTGTTACTGGAGTTGATGGTTTACTAATTTAGATAGTCGTGGCGGCTCGGTAACCCTCAGAGCTCCTCTCTGAGCTGTAGAATATTCATCTTCGCTTGACTGTCTCATTTCTCAGTGACAAACGACAGCCTTACCTTTCTCATGCCGCCCCCCGGGTCTCTAGGTCTCATGCCTCAGGTAGTTGTTTCCCGTGTCTCTCCTTACTAGTGAACACGGTTCCAGGACTGTCTGGGTGCCGCAGAACCTTTGTCATCAATAGCTGAGCAGTACGGAGATCTAAAAATGGATGAAAGGAAAAGAATATAAGGAAAAGAATGGTTAAAACAAATGTGGCCACACGGGGCAGTTCACACAGAAGTGTCTGTAGGCACCTGTTGCAGCTATAATGTTTTAGTGTTGATAATGAGAAATAGTATGCAGTGGATGCTTACTAGATGTACTGATTATATGCTGTATCATAACGTACAGCATATGTATTGAAGCAGGCAGTAGTAGTGTACAGTGGCTGCCCGCCTGTGTTCACAGCAGTGGTCCCCTAGGACTGTGCCATGTAGCCTAGGTGAGCAGCAGGCTTTACCATCTAGGTTTGTGTGAGTAACTCCATGATGTTCTCACAAGGAAATCACCCAGTAATGCATTTCTCCAAATGTATCCCTGTCGTTAAGCAAGGTGGGAGTGTATTATATAGTATATTTACTATATACTATATGCTATATGCTAATATATGTATATTGGTGTGTATATATGGTATATCTGCTATATACTGTGTGCTTACTATTTTGTACATTTTAAGTGCTTAATGTATTATTTCACTTAATCCTCCAAACAGCCTTCTAAGGTTAGTTGGTAATATTATCATCTACATTTTATAAATGGAGAAACTGAGGCCTAGAGAGATTAAGTAACTTTCTCAAGGTCACACAACTAGTGAATGGTAGAGCCAGTATTCCACCTCAGACAATTGTTGGATCCCAGTGCCTGCTTTCTGATGACCACTTGACCACCTTTCCGTATGTAGGAAACTAATAGTGTTTACTTTTATCTTAAAATGTCAGTTCCTAGTAAATTGTTATTGAAATGTTTTTAAATGCTGACTGACTCCAAAGAGTCTTATTAGACCAATGAATTAGATAGATTTCTGATTTAAGACTGTTTTGTACTTGCTGCAGAAGCATGTTTTTCCAGTTGTATAAAAACTTTAAATTTGAAAACTATTGATTTATTAACTTATTTTATTTATTTATTTATTTTTTGCTGAGGAAGATTCACCCTAAGCTAACAGCTGTCCAGTCTTCCTCTATTTCGTGTGTGAGCTGCTATCACAGCATGGCTACTGATAGACGAGTGATGTGGGTCCACACCCAGGAACCAAACCCAGGCCAAAGCAGTGTGTGCCAAACTTAACCACTAGACCACCAGGGCTGGCCCTATTAACTTATTTTAGTTGGAAGATTATTCATTTTTCGTAAAAAGAGCAAAGTGGCAAAACTTGGTCATGAAGAATCCAACTATGATTACATTAAGATATTTATAAGTTACTGATATTAATGTAAGTGTAATGTAATGTAAGGTAATTCTTACCTGTTTGAATGTAATCACTGAAAATTATATTTTTTTTTCAGAGACAGAGCAGAATGGGCTGATATAGATCCAGTGCCGCAGAATGATGGCCCCAATCCAGTGGTCCAGATCATTTATAGTGAAAAATGTAAGTTTATTTTTATTTAGGAAAAAAGACTGTAGGTCAAACTTAGTAGCAAAGTTGAAATTCACAACTGCGTGGCTAGATAGATAATAGATGACAGATTTTTGTCTAACAAAGATATACATGACTTAAGCTAATATATTGGGGGTTTTGTAATTTATTTTCATGATGAAAAGTTATTTTCTTCAAAGAATAGACATATTCTAAGTATAAGTAATGAATGTTACATTATGATACATGATAGCTACTATGTGATTGGGCATCACGTTTACTGTTTAATGTGCAAGTAAGATACAACATAAATGAGTTACTGGTTTATTTAGAATACACTTTGGTTGGTGAGACATGAGCATTTTGAAAATGAAGTGTTAGGCTTGGTTGGAATACATTTACTGGTATTAAAATGAGTGGATTATTTTCTTTGACAAAGTATTCTTTCACAATGAATGTGAAAATGCTTTGTAAATTGAAGGTCATACAAATGTTAATTGTTAGTTGTTCTTCTAAGAAAGGGTAAATGAATAAAATGGAATCCTAGTTTTGAGGTTGTGTGTGTGTGTATATATATATTTCTTTCAGTTAAGGCTTTGTTATCCAATATCATTCCTCTTTTACAGAAGGACTTACTGTTTTTTCTGATTATGAAGTAATGCCAAGAAATGTTTGAAAAGGAAAAATAATGATATGAGGCTTTGCCTTATCAAATATGAAAATGTACTACTAAACTTAGTAATTAACATGTAGAACTGGTGCAGAAATTAATAAGGAATCTGAAGATAGATCCTCTGTGTAGCTGGGAATTAATATTTGATTAAAAGGACAGTTCATACCTGTATGAGAAAGCTGGATTAATCAAATAATGGTTTTATAACAGTCAGCTATGCATTTGGATATAAGTAAAATTATATCCCTATTTCATATCTTAGATGAAAATAGATTACAGATGAATTAAAGTTCTAAAACAAAACTAAACATACTAGGATCAAAGGTGAAGATGGAATTGTTAAGATCAGAAGATGTAACTGCATAAAAATGCAAAACTTCCACACTGAGAGAGGTATTATATGTGAAGAGATAATTCATCAGAAGAAATAGAAATATCTATGAAGAGCTGTTAACCTTACCAGTGATCAGAGAAATGAAAACCACAACTTTTTCAGGTTCCTAAAGTACCTATAAGAAAACATTGGAGAAACTGATACAATCATACATTTCTCTTGGCGTTAAAAATAGTTCAATAAGACTTTTTTTGCACGGTAAAAACATCAACATTTTAAATTCTTACATATATCATGATTAGATACCACAAAAGAGATAGCTAGCTATGACCTATTGATCAAAAATTGATTGAAAAATATATCAAAATTTAAGATTTATACAACAGAAGATGCCATGAGCAGGTTAAAAGGCAAGCAGCAGTATGGAAAAAGATACACCATATAAAACAGGATTGACATTCAGAACTTTATAAGGAATCCCTGCAAAAGGTTAAGGAAACAAACACACTAATTAAAAAATGGACAAAGGGTATGAACTGGCAGTTCATAGAAGAGAAAATTCCACCAGTCACTCAATAGGGGGAAAAAGTTTATCATCAGGAGTGAAAGATGCACAAACTAAAATGGGAATGCCATTTCCCACCCATGAATTAAATGGCAAAAATAAAACTGTCTTCTGGTGTCGGGTATTAAGACATGAACAAATCCATGTATTTCAGGTGGTAGTTTTCATATATTTAGCCGTTTTGGAAAACGTTGTGGTGAATCTAGTAAAACTGGACAGTGCTCATATCTCACAGCCTTGAAGTGATAGGGTCTGGCTTCACTCTGGCATATGGCATCAGGAGACATGTGATAGGTTACATGTTACAGACTTCACAGCCAGACCACCTGGCTCAAATTCTGACTTCACCATTTTACTGGCTCTCTAACCTTGGACAAGTTATTTAACCTCTTAGTACCTCTGTTTCCTCCTATGTAAAATGAGGATAATAGTAGTAACTACTTTATAGAGTGAATTATACACATAAAATAATAGAACCCTGTCTGGCTCATAGTAAATGCTATCTGTGTTAGCTATTATAATTTGAAACATTTTTTGAAAATATTGAAAACCACCTATATTCATGTTTTGGAGAATAGATAAATAAAATATATCATTGTCATACAATTGAATATCTAAACCAATAAGAGGATCTGGATGTTTTATAATATGGACAAATCTTAGAAACAATATTGAGAGGAAAAAGGCACATAAGTTCTAGAAATTTTGAGTATGACAGTATATTAAGTTTGTAATTTCTAATTAAATTTTTTTTTTTTTTTTTTTTTTTTTTTTGGTGAGGAAGATTGTCCCTGAGCTAACATCTGTTCCAATCTTCCTCTGTTTTATGTGGGATGTTGCCACAGTGTGGCTTGACGAGCGGTTGTAGGTCTGTGCCAAGATCCAAACCCTTTGAACCCTGGGCCGCCAAAGTGGAGTGTGTGAACTTAACCACTATGCCATTGAGCCGTCCCCCTAATTAAAATAATATTTTAATATCAAAAACTACAGGAAAAAATCTAATGAATAAAAGTCTGTTTATATCATCTCAAATTCATGTATGTATATTTTTATGTCAATTTGAAACACATAGCCCTAAGACTGAGTGTTCTATTCCCACCTGTAGAATTCTGTTCTGCAAAATACTAGCATTGACATGTAAATTATGCCATGTCCGCTACATGGGGAAACTTCATGTACTTTTGTTTTGTTTGCAATGTTTACATAGAGCATGTAATTATTGGTAATTAAAAATATTTTTTAAAGTAATATATGCTTATTGTAGAAAAATTTGAAGATGTTAAAATCAAAGAAGAGTCCCATCATCCAGAACTAACCACTGTTAATGTTTGGTGCAGTCTTCCACTCCCCTGCGGATGTTTCCACGGGGTTGGTTTCATGCTGCGTGCGCTTGTGTGTGTGTTTTATATATGTAGGTATGTGTGTGTATAAAATAAGGTATATATGCATTGTATATACAGTCAACATGTTAGAAGCATTTTGTTATAAATTTAAAATTACTTGGGAGCTTGGTTCTTAATGACTGCATAATATTCCATAGTTATTTGACATTTATGTTGTTTTCTAAATTTTACTCTGGTGTGAATTGAATTCTGCTTTTTAAAGATAATGTTTAGAATTAGTTGACCTTTATATGTTCAGAATTTGTAAAGAACTATAATTGTTCGTGTTCTATATGATAATTTCACTTTTGGGGTTGTAGTATAAGGAAACTATGTACATACATCTGTGTGTTTGCGCACACACACAGGTAAATACGTATATATGTATTATATGTATAGTTTTTTCAATTTTTAATGAAAAGTTATTCTAGGCTTAAAGCAGTGATTTTTATTAAACAAAATTAGAAACAATCCACATTGCCAATAGTAGCAGAATTGTTAGGCAAACTCTGGTATATTGACATTGTTTTCATGCCTATTGGTCTGTTAAAAGTTTGTGAACTGTCAGTAAATGGAAAGTTGTATGCTATAGAAAAAGAGTATAGCATGTCCATATAATTTTTTTTTTTTTTGATGAGGAAGATTGGGCCCTGAGCTAACATCTGTGCCAGTCTTCCTTTATTTTTTGTGTGGGACACCACCACAGCATGGCTTGATGAGCAGTGTGTAGGTCTGTGCCCAAGAGCTGAACCTGTGAACCCTGGGCCACCAAAGTGGAGCACACCAACTTAACCAACACTATGTCACTGGGCTGGCCCCTCCACATAAATTTTTAGTTGTGGGAAAAGAAGCATTTAGGAGTATTTAATGTATGGTGTTGTTTTTTTAATGGTCTGTCTTGGGCCATAATCTGTTCCCTACATTAATCTGTGCTGCGTTATAAGAGCATTTCAGCTGCAGTATCTGCTACTTCGTTGTGATTAGCAGCATGGGCTTTGGTGTCGACTAGATTTGGATTTAACTTCTGTCTCTAAGGTACACTGGGCCATTGTGAACTTGTTAATCTCTCTGAGCCTCAGTTTCTCTTGTGAAAAATGAGAATAAAACATGTTAATGTATGCCAAGCTCTAAGTTCCTTCAGTTAACAGATGGGCAAAGATCAGAAATTCTTTTTTCAATTTTATGTATTTTTTTAATTGCAGTAACATTGGGTTATAACATTATATAGCTTTTGGATGTACATCATAGTATATTTTGAATTCTGTGTAGATTACATCATGTTCACTACCCCAAAACTATTTATAGTCCATCCCCTCACATGTGAGCCTATTCACCCCTTTTGCCCTTCCCCCGCCTTCCCCCCTGGTAACCACCAATCCATTCTCTGTTGCTGTGTGTGTGTTTGTCATTGTTTTTATCTTCTACTTATGAGTGAGATCATATGGTATTTGACTTTCTCCCTCTAACTTATTTCACTTCACATAATACCCTCAGGGTCCATCCATGTTGTCACAAATGGCTGGATTTCATCATTTCTTATGGCTGAGTAGTATTGCATTATGTATAAATACCATATCTTCTTTATCCATTTGTCCCTTGATGGGCACCTAGGTTGCTTCCAAGTCTTGGCTATTGTGAATAACGCTGCAGTGAACATAGGGGTGCAAGTATCTTTATGCCTTTGCGTTTTCAAGTTCTTTGGGTAAATACCCAGCAGTGGAATAGCTGGATCATATGGTAGATCTATCCTTAATTTTCTGAGGAAACTCCATACTGCTTTCCATAGGGGCTGCACCAGTTAAACCCACACATTTATGGACAGCTAATATTCGACAAGGGAGCCAAGAGCATACGATGGAGAAAGGAGAGTCTCTTCAATAAATGATGTTGGGAAAACTGGACAGCCACGTGCAAAAGAATGAAAGTAGACCATTCCCTTACACCATGCACAAAAATCAACTCAAAATGGATTAAAGACTTGAATGTAAGACCCAAAACCATGAAAATTCTAGAAGAAAACATAGGCAGTCTGCTCTTTGACATCAGTCTTAGCAGCATATTTTCAAGTCCCATGTCTGACCGGGCAAGGGAAACAAAAGAAAAAATGAACAAATGGGACTACATCAAACTAAAAAGCTTCTGCACAGCAAAGGAAACCATCAACGAAACAAAAAGACAACCTAAAGGGAGAAGATATTTGCAAACCATATATCAGATAAGGGGTTAATATCCAAAATATACAAAGAACTAATACAGTTCAACAACAAAAAAACCAACAATCCAATTAAAAAATGGGCAAAAGATCTGAACAGAGATTCCTCCAAAGAAGATATACAGATGGCCAACAGGCATATGAAAAGATGCTCAACATCATTAGCTATCAGGGAAACGCAAATCAAAACTACAGTGAGGTATCACCTCACTCCCGTCAGAATGGCTATAATTAACAAGACAGGAAACAACAAATGTTGGAGAGGATGTGGAGAGATGGGAACCCTTGTACACTGCTGGTGGGAGTGCAAAGATCAGAAATTTTGATACTGTGTCAATGAGGATGTGGAAGAGGTAGCTGTATTCATACATTTTTGGAGGGACTCTAGATATATATATATATATAGATCACACCTTTTTTGAGAGATTAATTTGGCAATATCTGTCAGTATCAACAGTGCATATAACATTGATCCAGTAATTCCACTTAAAGAATTTACCCTACAGATGTGCAGGCGCACCTCATTTTACTGTGCTTTGCTTTATTATACTTTGCAGATACTGCGTTTTTTGCAAATTGGAGGTTTGTGGCCACACTGTGTTGAGCAAGTGTATCAGCACCTTTTTTTTTTGTTTTGAGGACGATTAGCCCTGAGCTAACTCCTGCCAATCCTCCTCTTTTTGCTGAGGAAGACTGGCCCTGAGCTAACATCTGTGCCCATCTTCCTCTACTTTATACGTGGGACACCTACCACAGCATGGCTTTTGCCAAGCGGTGCCATGTCCGCACCCAGGATCTGAACCAGCGAACCCCAGGCCACCGAGAAGCGGAACATGCGGACTTAACCGCTGCCCCACCAGCTGGGCCCCCAAACTTCTTCATTATTATTATATTTGTTATGGTGATCTGCGGTCAGTGATCTTTGATGTTACCATTGTAATTGTTTTTGGCCACCAAACCGTGCCCATGTAACACAGCAAACTTAATCAATAAATGTTGTATGTGTTCTGACTTCGCCACCAATCGGCTGTTCCCCTAAATCTCTCCCTCTCCTTGGACCTCCCTGTTCCCAGAGACACCACAGTACTGAAATGAGGCGTTAATAACCCTACAATGGCCTCTGAGTGTTCATGTGAAAGGAAGAGTGGCACGTCTCTTACTTTAAATCAAAAGCTAGAAATGATTCAGCTTAGCGAGGAAGGCATGTCGAAAGCCAAGAGAGGCCATAAGCTAGGCCTCTTGCACCAAACAGTTAGCCAGGTTGTGAATGCAAAGGAAGTTCTTGAAGGAAATTAAAAGTGCTACTCCAGTGAGCACACGAATGATAAGAAAGTGCAACAGCCTTCTCGCTGACACTGAGGAAGCTTTAGTGGTCTGGATAGAAGATCAAACCAGCCACAACACTCCCTTCAGCCAAAGTCTAATCCACAAAAAGGCCCTGACTCTCTTCAATTCTGTGAAGGCTGGGAGAGGCGAAGAAGCTGCAGAAGCAAAGTTTGAAGCTTTCAGAGGTTGGCTCATGAGGTTTAAGGAAAGAAGCCGTCTCCGTCACATTAGAGTGCAAGGCGAGGCAGCAAGTGCTGACGTAGAAGCTGCAGCCAGTTCTCCAGGACATCTGGCTGAGATAACCAAGGAAGGCGGCCACCCTGAAACAGATTTTCAGTGTAGACGAAACAGCCTTCTGTTGGAAGAAGATGCCATCTAGGACTTTGATAGCTGGAGAGGAGAAGTCAGTCCCTGGCTTCAGAACTTCAAAGGACAGGCTGACTCTCTTGTCAGGGGCTAACACAGCTGGTGACTCTAAATTGAAGCCAGTGCTCATTTCCCGTTCTGAAAATCCTGGGGCCCTTAAGAGTTCTGTTAAATCTACTCTGCCTGTGCTCTGTAAATGGAACAACAAAGCCTCGATGACAGCACATCTCTTTACAGCATGGTTTACTGAATATTTTAAGCCCACTGTTGAGACCTATGGCTCAAAAAAAGATTCCTTTCAAAATATTACTACTCATTGACAGTGTACCTGGTCTGGTTGAGATATACAATGAGAGTAATGTTGTTTTCATACCTGCTAACACAGCATCCATTCTGCAGCCCTTGGATCAAGAAGTTATTTTGACTTTCAAGTGTTATTTAAGAAATACATTTTATAAGGCTGTAGCTGCCATAGATAGTGATTCCGCCAATAGATCTGGGCAAAGTAAATGAAAAGCCTTCTGGAAAGGATTTTCCATTCTAGATGCCATTAAGAACATTCTTAACTCGTGGGAAGAGGTCAAAATACCAACAGTAACAGGAGTTTGGAAGAAGTTGATTCCAACCCTCATGGATGCAAGGGGTTCAAGACTTCAGTGGAGGAAGTAATTGCAGACGTGGTGGGAACAGCAAGAGAACTAGAATTAGAGCTGGAGCCTGAAGATAGGAGCAAATTGCTGCAATCTCATGATAAATCTTTAATGGATGAGGAGTTGCTTCTTATGGATGAGCAAAGAAAGTGATTTCAGGAAAGAAAGTGGTTTCATCAAAGAAAGTTGTTTCTTGAGGTGGAATCTGCTGGTGAAGGTGCTGTGAAGATTGTTGAAATGACAACAAAGGATTTAGCCTATTACATAACCTTAGTTGATAAAGCAGTGGCAGGGTTTGAGAAGATTGACTCCAATTTAGAAAGTTCTTGTGTCAATAAAATGCCAGCAAACAGCGTCGCATGCTACAGAGAAATCATTTGTGAAAGGAAGAGTCAGTCGATGCACCAGACTTCACTGTTGTCTTAGTTTAAGAAATTGCCACAGCCATCACAACCTTCAGCAACCACCACCCTCATCATTCAGCAGCCATCAACATTGAGGCAAGAGCCCGTTACCAGGAAAAAGATTATAGCTCGCTGAGGGCTCAGATGATGGTTAGCTTTTTTTTATTCGTAAGGTATGTACATTGTTTTTGACATAAAACTATTGCACACTTACTAGACTACAGTATACCGTAAACTCTGGGAAATAAAAGAATTCCTGTGACTCGCTTTATTGTGATATTCGCCTTGTTGTGGTGGTCTGGAATGGAATCCACAGTATCTCTGAGGTACGCCTGTACTGAATTTGCACATGTGCACGAAAGCATTCAGTGATATTCACAACAGCAAAAGAATGAAAACATTCATTTCTAGGGGACAAGTTAGGTAAAATTAGAGTATCCATACAGTGAAATGCTGTGCAGCTATTTGAAAAATGTGGTAAACTTTGTAACAGGGAATGTGGTTGAAAATTATGTCTTCTTCCCCTCCCTGTTCCTCAGACTAGTGTATTCATAAATCAGCATATATTTTTAACTGAACAAATACCATGCTGGTCTGCACCTTACTTTTTTCACTTAACAACGTATCTTAGTAATTGCTCCATGTCAGTACATAACAGAGCAGCCTCATTACTAATAACTGCATAGTATTTCATAGTATAGTATAGTACATATAGTTTCATAGTATAAAGAGTACTATAATAGACTTAACCCATTCTTTATTAATGGAAATTTCAGTTGTGTCTAATTTTTCTTTTCTTTTTTATTTCTTATGCAACCAAATACTCCAGTAAATTTCCTTGTATACTTTGGGCACATATGGGAGTATATTTGTAAGAAAACTTCCTGGAACTGAAGTTGTTGGGTCAATGAGTATGTAAATTTTCAATTTTAATAGATGTTACCAACTGGTTTTCCATAGAGATTTATACCAGTTTACACTACCTTTATATAAACAGAGGGTACTATCTCAAATTAAAAAGCTTTTGAACAGCAAAGGAAGCCATCAACAAAATGAAAATTTGGGAGAAGGTATTTGCAGATCTTATATCTGATAAGGGGTTAATATCCAAAATGTATAAAGAAATCATACAACTCAACAACAAAAAATCAAACAATGCAATTGAAAAATGGGGAGGGGGGCGCAGCCCCATGGCTGAGTGGTTGGATTCACGCACTCCGCTTTGGTGGCCCAGGGTTTCACCAGTTTGGATTCTGGGCGTGGACCTAGCACCACTCATCAAGCCATGCTGAGGTGGCATCCCACATGCCACAACTAGAAGGACCTACAACTAGAATATACAGCTTGTACTGGGGGGGGGGGGGGGGGCTTTGGGGAGAAGAAGAAAAAATAAAATCTTTAAAAACAATAACAAAAAACGCTGGTTTCATGAGAAGGCTCTTCAATTAAAAAAAAAGTAGGCAGGGGATATGAACAGACATTTTTCCAAAGAAGATATACAGATGGCCAACAGGCACATGAAAAGATGTTCAACATCAGTAATTATCAGGGAAATGCAAACCAAAACTACAATGAAATATCACCTCACACCTATCAGAATGGCTGTTACTAAAAGCACAAGAAATAAGTGTTGGGAGAGTATGTGGAGGAAACGGAATCCTTATGCACTGTTGGTAGGAATGTAAACTGGTGCAGACACTATGGAAAACGGTATGGAGTTTCCTCAAAAAATTAAAAATAGAACTACCATAGATCTAGTTATTCCACTTCTGGGTATTTATTCAAAGAACATAAAAATACTAATTTGAAAAGATCTGTCCACTTCCTGTGTTCATTGCAGTATTATTCACAATGGCCAAGACTTGGAAACAACCTAAGTGGCCATCAGCAGATGAATGGATAAGGAAGATGTGTTATACACACATGGGTGCGTGCTGTGCACGAGCGCGCGCGCGCGCACACACACACACACAATGGAATACTACTCAGCTATAAAAAAGATGAAATCTTGCCATTTGCAACACCATGGATGGACCTCGAGGGCATTATGCTAAGCTTAATATGTCAGATGGAGAAAGCCAAATACCATATGATTTCATTCATGTGGAAGATAAAACAACAACAAACAAACACATAGACAGAATAGATTGGTGGTTACTAGTGGGGAGGGCGTAAGGGTTAAAAGGGCATATGTGTATGGTGACGGGTGGCAGTTAGACTTTGGGTGGTGAACATGATCTAGTCTATATAGAAATCGAAATGTGATGTACACCTGAAACCTGTATAATGTCATAAACCAGTGATACCTCAGTAAAATAAATGGTTAAAAAAAATAACGTATGAGTGAAAAAAGCAAGTCCCAGAACGTAGAGTGTTGCTGTATAAAAAAATAGGATGGAATTAGAACATATAGTTGTAAATGCCTAGAATATATTTGGAAGGATACATTAGAATCAGTTAACACTGGTTGCTTTTGGGCAGAAGGACTGGGAATTTAGTGGAGTGGAAATTTAGTGTGAACCTTTTTGTACTGTTTGAGTTTTCTACCATTGTGAATATTACTTTTTCAGTTAAAAAGGCAATCAGAATAAAATGTGAGAGAAACAGCTAAGTGAATATATTTGGATTGTGCACTCTTAATTTTGCTGTAATACGTAAGGTCTTGGAGATTTGGAGTCTACACAGACACGAACACATAAGCACAGTTACATGTGTATTGTGGCTGTGACACTAAAAACGTCGGGGTGGCAGTCACTTGACTTTCTTTCATTTGCTTACTGTTCTAAATTATGTGCCTGCAATCAAATATCTTTCCTCAGGGTATAACAACATTTTATATTATGGTGATAGTCCTAATGCAGTTGTGTGCTCTCTCTCCAGTTAGAGATGTTTATGATTATTTCCGGGCTGTTCTGCAGCGTGATGAAAGAAGTGAACGCGCTTTTAAACTAACAAGAGATGCTATCGAGCTAAATGCAGCCAATTATACGGTGTGGTAAGTAATATACATCATTAATGTTCCCTGTTTAAATGTCTCGTATTTCAGTTTGGATGGGTTTTCTTTTTCTTCTCTGAACTTTAATTTTTTATCAAAGTAATAGTTCACATGAGTTTGAAAGTCAGAGACTGAAAAATAGCAGTCTCTGCCCCATTCCTTCTCACTACCAGAGTCCCACTTCCCACAGGCAATAACTTAGCTCTTTTTTCCTGAATTAACCTGTATATTCTAAATAATATGCTTGATTTTGATTTTTTGACTTTCTTCTTCTTAGACATTATCTGTTCCTTCTGTGGAAGATACAGAGTTCACTCTGTCCTACGCCAGCTCCATCACAGTTTTTAGTCAAATCAATAATCAGTTTATGGTTCATGCTGAGCCACCTTTATAGTATAATTACACCCCCTTTAACAGATTACCTTTTTTGTTTCGTTTGGTTTCTTTCTACTAATAGGTAATTTGACTCCCAGACTCTTCGCTGTATGTAAAATGTCTTATTACTGTTGAACACAACAGACAATCCTTCAATTTCTTTTTCTTCCTCCCCAGTTTGGGTGCTGCCCATCTGGTCTCCAGCTCTTGCCTGTGTTAGACCCCCTGTCCCCTAGGACCCGCAGCCTTCTCTTTCTTGGTTTGCTCTCATTTTGTAGACCACATCCTTGAGTAGAAGAAAACTTATTAAAGGATGTGTGGGAAGTAGTTTTTGAGATTTTATACATTTAAATGTATCTTGAGTCTCTTCTCAACTTTATTAATAGACTTCTACATTGGAAATTATTTTCCTTTGGAATTTAAAACTATCTGTTTCTTTTAGCTTCTATTGAGAAGATTCCCATTCTTTCAGTTAAACCTTTTCTTTAGGTTTGAGGAATTTTCCTATGTTCTGTATTTGATAATTTCTTGTCTCTTTTCTGTTTTCTCTTTCTGGAATGTCTTTTAGTTGCCTGTTGTAGCTCTTGGGTTGTCTTTTCTTGTTTTCATTTCTTTGTCTTTTTATTTACTTTTGAGATATTTCCTCATCTTTATCTGCTGACTCTTCTATTTGCACTCATTTGTAATTTCTGAGAGCTCTTTTCGGTTCTCTGAATATTCTTTTTTAATAGCATCTTGTCTTTTATTTCATGGATGTGATATAGTTCCGCTTTTCTGTTTATTTGTTTTGGTCTGTTTCTTTCACGTAAATATTTTTTTCAAATGGTGGTAGTCCTTGGCTCTCCTTTCGTGCTTGTAGTGGAGGCAGGGAAAAGCCTGCTTGAAGCTCCCTGTCCTGTGGGGCCCGTGTGCAAACCTGAGGGCTTCAGTGTGAAGTGAGTGAGTGGAGATGAGGGTATTTGGGGTGAAATCCTCGCATGCCTGTATTCCAGGTCTTTTCTCTTAGCTGGTTTGTTTCTCCAGAGAGGAGTTGTCTGATTCTTGCCTGAGGGTGCGTGTTTGGCTGCCACGCTTCTGGGGCTCAGCGGGAAAGACAGGGCGGGGGAGGTCTCAGCCGTTTAGTATATCAACCTTTTAGATTTCCTTGTTTTCAGTCCTTTACCTCACCCTGCCTTCCCGCTGTGTCTGGTATTCCTTTCTGCTTCAGATTTTTCCAGAGAATAAAGCCCCTTGTCTGTTGCCCAGGTTTTTTAGAAGAAACCCTGGCCCTCCTCCTGTATGTTTCCTTTACTTTCACGGGAAACACTCCTGGTGCTTCTGGTCACCAAATGTGTGTGGGTTTTTCCTGTCCCAGGCAATTCTCTGCAACACCAGCTAGGTGTCCTACAATTTTGCTCAGTTCTCACACTGTCTACCTGGAGACAGCATCACATACCACAAAGAAAGGGCTTGCTCCCACAAGACTGCCCCACCCCCCTTCAGATGCCAATCACAAGTCCAGGTTGTCACCGGTGCTTCTGAATGATTGGTTGTAAATCAGAAATTCCCATGACCCCCTCCTTGGGTTTGATTAATTTGCTAGAGCAGCTCACAGAATTCAGGGAAACAGTTACTTAGATTTGCCAGTTTATTAAAGGACGTGATAAAGGATACAGATGAACAGCCAGAGGAAGAGATAGGTAGGGCATGGTCTGGGAGTTTCCTGAGTCCCCAGGGAGTTGGCGCGCATCACCCTCCCAGTCCGTGGCTGTGTTCCCCCACCTGGAAGTTCTCCGAACCTCCTGCTCTTGGGATTTTATGGAGGCTTCCTCATGGAGGTGTGACCAGTTATTCACTCCATTCCATCCCTTCTCCCTGCTCTGGAGAATGGGAGGTGGGTCTGAAAGTCCAACATTCTAATCTTGGTCTTGGGCTTGGTCTTTCTGGTGACGGAAGCCATCCAGGAACCCCCCCAGAGTGACCTTAATAGCACAAAAGATGCTCCTGGTGTTCTTCTCACTGAGAAATGTACAAGGGTTTTGAGACCTCTGTGCCAGGAGCAAGGGGCAGAGACCTACATACAGTTTTCCATTGCCTCACACAGGTCAGGAGATGTTGTCACTTCTCTGCTGGGGGGTGGGGGTCTCGGCTGCTAAGGACTCATTCTACACATTACACTGGTTTTAGCCCTACACTTGACTCCCAATTTTGGAAATACCTGATTATGTCTGATTTCTGAACCTTTCTTCCCCTGTTGACAGGTTTTTAGCACTTTCTGTTTTTCTAAGTCAAAGCTTGTCCATCAGCTTACCATTTTCCCTAATTTTATTGACCTCCTCCCGTTCCTGTGATATCCCCTCATCCCCAATTCTCTTTTTCTTTGTGGATTTATACCGTTTTTTTCCCCTTTACTATCATTTTAGTGGGGTTTTATTAGAAAGCAAGGATAAACTTATTTATTTAATCTACCATCTACCATATATAACTGAACTTCTTAGTAGCATATTCCATCATTTTATGCAGTTTCTTAACTTTTAAGAAATTTCTGACTGTACGTAGCACAAAGCAACTTAGAATGCATTTTAGAATTTCCTAAGTTTATTTGCTGGTTTTTCGGTAGTTTTTTTTTTTGCTTTTGTTTTTTGTTTTGGTGAGGAAGATTGGCCCTGAGCTAACATCCATTTCCAATCTTCCTGTTTTGGGGGAAGGTTGTCACTGAGTAACACCTGTGGCAGTCTTCCTCTATTTTCTGTGTGGGATGCCACCTCACCAAGGCTTGATGAGTGGTGTGTAGGTCTGTGCCCGGGGTTCAAACACGCAAATCCCAGGCCGCTGAACTGGAGTGAGCGAACTTAACCACTATGCCACGGGGCTGGCCCCCATTTGGTGTTTTTTTAAAAGCAGTACATCTGAAATCATTACCCATATAAACCAAGCTGCTTGTTTATGTACCTGTGCAATGAAGTCTAATTTTCTTTAAACTAATAATAATAGGAGAGAAATACTGTTATTTCTTCTATTTAGCATTTCTTTTTAAAGATAACTTTTAAAGCAGCTGTTTGTCTCATGTTATGTACTGAGTTGGAAGTTTTTGAAATTTTTAAGTAAAAATAGACTAGAACTAATCATGTCTTTAGGGAGAAGGTTTGTTTTTTGTTGGGTTTTTTTTTGATTTTTTAAAATTTTTCCTTTTCTCCCAAAGCTCCCCGGTACATGGTTGTGTATTTTTTCTAGTTGCGGGTCTTTCTAGTTGTGGCACGTGGGACGCTGCCTCAGCATGGCTTGACTAGTGGTGCCATGTCTGCACCCAGGATTCGAACCGGCGAAACCCTGGGCCACTGAAGTGGAGTGCGCAAACTTACCCACTTGGCCACGGGGCCGGCCCCCAGGGAGAAGTTTTTTAATGACTTGACTCCACCTATGAAGAAATAAAGAGAAACTTCTTTCATTTTTAAGTAGCATTTTTGTGATTCTAAAAGTAAAATATTTGATGACGTTTGTACTGGAATTTATTGTCTGAATAATGTATCTAATGAACAAGCTGTAGCATACAGGGAAAGTGCTGTCTTTGGTTCTCGTGTGATAGAACACTGGTAACCAGAGTATTGCCTGGAAATAATCATTAGTTGTTTTTTCTTCTATTTCACGTGTTACCTTTCACTCTTTTTACTTCAAAACACTTGACTCTTCCAATTACTGGATAATTGTATGCGTTTGGACAACCACAAGCAGTTAAATTGCTAACTTATTGGTTATATAGAATACTTACCCCCAAAATGCCTGGTTGTTGTGTAGCTTCATTTAATACTGTGGCGATTTATGTGGACTAATGAGGCTTTGAATGCTTGATGTTTGCTGTAGGCATTTTCGGAGAGTTCTCTTAAAGTCACTTCAAAAGGATCTGCATGAGGAAATGAACTACATCACTGCAATAATTGAGGAACAGCCCAAAAACTATCAAGTTTGGTAAGATGAAGGAGGAAGGAAATGTGTCACTATGCTAATAGTGCCTGTCAGTGGGGGAACTGTTTCTTTTTGCAGAAGAAGACTGGCTAACATCTGTTGCCAGTCTTCCTCTTTTGTTGCTTGAGGAAGATTTGCCCTGAGCTAACAGGTGTGTCAGTCTTTTTCCACTTTGTGTGTGTGTCGCCACCACAGCATGGCTGACGAGTGCTATAGGTCCCTGCCGGGATCCAAACCTGTGAACCCCGGCTGCCAAAGTGAAGCACACCAAACTTAACCACTGCACCATGGGGCTGGCCCTGGGAATTGTTTGTTTCTTTATAATTTTAGTACTTTGCTCTGGAGCTAATGTTACCTGTCTCAGGGTTGTTAGGAGGATTAAATGAGATAATTTCATGTTTAGTGCTTAAAGTGGTGCCTGACCCCTAGTTAACATTCAAGTGTTTGCTGCTATGATTATTTAAAATGTTGACATTTTATGTATGTAATACTGCTAGAGTCAGAAAAAAATTAGAGAAAAATATCGTAAAAAATGTTTTCTATTCACTGTTATAAAATTACTTCTGGTATTTGATCTTTTATTTGTTTATTAAAAAAATTTTTGTTGATGCTGGGGATACAGAGATGAAACAGATACAGTCTAAAAGGGAAAGGCAAATAGTAAAACCAGGTATTTTACAGTACAGTGTGAAAAGCATAGTTCAGAGTATACTTATTCTAGAAAGTAAGCCTCTTAGCATAGACGAGAGTATGGGGATTGTAGGCGAGGGGAGCAGAACACAATGGGGGAAAAAGAAGTTATAGAACAGGAGGACTGAGAACAAACAGGAAAGAAACAGCAAAGAGTTTGAACAGTATCCTGCATCTAGTGAGCACCCCATGAATGGAAGCTACTGTGCTGCTGTTAGGGTGGTGGAGGAGGAGGAGATGCTGATGGTTGTGGTTGTCATGGTGGTGCAGTGGAAGGGGCAGCATGATATGCCATCAGGAGCTGTCTCCTCTTTCTGTGCCACACTGCCTGCTCATACTGCAGGAGTGACCACCATTTTATTTTTTCCAGTCTAATGACTGACACACACACCACCTTATCTTTACACCTGAGATTTAAGGATGATTTCTGAGAGGAAAGACCTCTGAGGCAAAGAAAACATCTGAGGAGAGGCACAAAAGAAAGCTTGATGAACTCGGAACTGCATATAATTCTGTGTGATTAGAGTACATTGGGGAGTCATGGGGTGAGATCATAAAGGGCCTTATGAACATTAATAAGAGATGTGGACTTGATCTTAGTGGAGTGGAGAGCTATTGACAAATTTTAATTAAGGCAGTAACTTGATTAGATTTGTGTCTCAGAAGGGTGTGGGATGGACTGGAATAGGTTCATGGTCCTCATAGGCCATTGCAGTGGTGTAGGTTTGAAGAGAGTTGTCGGGGGTATAGGAGAGAGAAATTTGAGAGAGTTTTTGGAGACAGAAGCTTCAGGTTCTGAAGTTTAATTTGTTGAGGGACTGACAGAGAAGAATGATGTCTATATATTTGGTTGACCACTGAGTGAATGATGGTGCTAACCACTTGAGGAATTTGGGAGGTGTAAAGCAGCACATTTCTGGGGAAGAAGGATGGATTCAGTATTGGACAAGTGGAGTTTGATGTGCTTATGGGAAACCTATGTATGGCTGTCCAATAAGTGGTTGAAGAAGGCTCATCTGGAGATAAGGATGTTCAGGGAGAATTAGAGGAGAAGGCTGAGGATAGAACGCTGGTGAGCATGATCATTTAAGAGGCAGAGAAGTGTTCCAGGGCGACTGAGGAAGGAAACCAAAAGTTAGTGTTGCTACAGAATTCAAAAGAGAGAGTTTTAAGAAGAAAGGAATGAATGACAATATCAGCCACTGCCGGGAGGTCGAGGAAAGTAAGGAATAAAAGATGACCAGTGCATTTTTTAAGGAGGTGAGTCTTAGTGATCTGGGCATGAGCAGCCCTCCCACCAGAGGGTGGGTGGATGACGAGGTGGGCAGGAGAGAAGTGGTTGGGAGAGGAAAGAAGTCACACAGCAGTGGGTTGAATCATAAATAGAAGAAGCAGCTTGGCTGTGGAGAAAAGAAGACATCGCAAGTAGCCAGTCAAGCTATGGTTTTCATTTTTGTTTTCCCAAGGTGGTAAAGACTTCCTGGTGAGGGGAGAGTATTAACAGAAGGAGAGAAGGTGAGAATTCTGGAGGAAAGGGGGAATAAATTAATGGAGGGTAGATTGGAGTTGGGAGCGGAGCCAGCGCATAGGTTAGCCTTAGAAGAAAGCACAGCTTTGTCCCAAATGTTGACAAATGTGGAGTGCGAACTGCTATCTGGCCCATTTGGCTAATAATAATCTGCATAATGAAGTAGTATCATTAAGG
Source organism: Equus caballus (assembly GCF_041296265.1). Taxonomy (NCBI): domain Eukaryota; kingdom Metazoa; phylum Chordata; class Mammalia; order Perissodactyla; family Equidae; genus Equus; species Equus caballus. The sequence continues at coordinate 20,169,142 of NC_091710.1, read as the reverse complement.
AGTCTGTAACCATATGTAGATATTTGATTTTCAAAGAATTTGAACATAATAGCCCTAGCAGTGAATAACTGAACATTATTTGGCAAAGAATGGAGTGGTGGCTGTTGCAGATTTCCATTTGTAGGATTTTGGTTAAACAGCCTCACCACTGTAACCTCTTTGTTTATAGCTGGATTGTTACATTCCTGAGAAACTGCATCATCAAATAGTTGTCCTAGTGAGAAAAGCGATTAGCTGGAGAGTTTGGGACCCTCACTAAGAAGTTATTTACCTTGCGAATTAAGGTGCTTTTGTTTAAGAATCTGTTGCTATAAAATCCAGGCATCACACCTTGTCACCTATTGTTATGAGTAACAAAGTACAGAGCCACCCAGAGCAGCTGCTGTTGAAACCCAGCAGTTTTTTAATCGCAGGACATTTATATTGACCACTCTGCTGGTTGCTGGTATAACCAATATAGTACAAGTAATGCAGATCCTGTAGCCTACTTAATTGATCACATTGTATTAAATTCTCACTATGAAAACTGCTGTAAGATTAAACTCCAGTATTTAATTAATACTCTTTAAATCATAGAACATCAGAGAGAGCTTCTTAGTATTTTGTTCCAAGAAGTCACCTTGACAAGGATCTAATCAGGTTTTTCCTAAATTAAAGAATTTACCAGGAACTTGGAAAAATAGATTATTACTAGTGTTAACTAACTTGAAAGATTTCTGAATTAAATTATTTAGAAACCTTTTCCTCTAGGATCTTTCTCTTGGTGTAGTATCTTGCTTTCTTAATATTCTGTAAGATCAGTTTTTTAATTTTCCATACATATAGAACAGATAATTCATTAAGTGTTAAATCCGTTTTCCCCATCACCCCTGTTCACTTTTAGTATAATGCATACTTATGGATTTTTTAAAAAATAACTTTGTTGAGATATAATTCGCATACTGTTTACCCATTTAAAGTGTACAATTCGGTGGTTTTAGTATATTTACAGATAGGTACAATCATCACCACAAGGAATTTTAGAAGATTTTCACTAATAGATTTTTATAAATATTTTAGGTTAAAAAATTAGTTTTTAATTTTTTTTACCTTTTAGATTTTTTTATTTTTCCTTCATCCCTCCAAAGCCCCCCAGTACATAGTTGTATATTTTAGTTGTGAGTCCTTCTAGTTGTGGCATGTGGGACGCCGCCTCAGCATGGCTTGGTGAGTGGTGCTAGGTCCATGCCCAGGGTCCGAACCAGGGAAACCCTGGGCTGCCGAAGCAGAGCACACAAACTTAACCACTCAGTCATGGAGCCGGCCCCAGGTTAAAAAAATTATAAAAATAGAACCCAGTAGAAAACTCTTAGAGGTATTTTCCTAGTACAGAAACTCCTCTTTTGACAAACCTGCAACTTGACATAGCTACTTGCCAGAATAGAAGTGAATTTCGTCAACTGGTGGAATGAACACTGGCTCGTATGGTGGCATTTTGGACTTCAGGAAAACTGACAGCCTATTTTTAACCAGAGGAGCTTCTATACTTGATAAAATAGCATCACATTTCCTGTGGTCTCATTATGCTCTGGGAGTGTTTCACAATTCTTTGACAGAATTTTGTGCTTGTCAGAAGATTACTGTGCTTCCAGATTTAGCTTGAGATAACCCTTCTTTAAGCCCCAGGTGTGTGATTTCTTTTTACACACAAATCACTGTTTTACGTTACTCAACTCTTAGTGTTGTGAAATTTTTTCTCTTAGTGTTTCTTTTGTGTTACCTTTTCTCTCCAGGAGAGTCCTGAGAATTAGAGGTGAATTTCTGTTTGAGTGCCCCTCCACATCCCCTAGTGTAACTCATGCAGCTGATACTTTAGTTCTTGGGTAAATTAACACAAAACTTGTCTCCCTTCTTCTCCTGGCTTTAGGCACCATAGGCGAGTATTAGTGGAATGGCTAAAAGACCCATCTCAGGAGCTCGAGTTTATTGCTGATATTCTTAATCAGGATGCAAAGAATTATCATGCCTGGCAACATCGACAATGGGTTATTCAGGTATCACCTTTCTTGTTACAATGTGTTTTGGATTTTTATTTTTTAACTGAATTAAATTAAAATTACTATTAAATTGTAAATATACTTCTGAACCAAAACACACATGTAGATCATTGCACACAATATGTAATGATGAAGCTTTATTAAGATAATTAAAACTTGACATCCTTCATGTTGGTTAACCTTTAAAATCTCTTGGGATATGTTGGTGAGTAGCTTCATGTTAAAGAAGAATAATAGTAATTTTAAAATATTTTTTAGATTGAATTTGCATCACATATTTGCTAGCAAATTGAATAGAAAACATAGTTGTAATTTTTTAATATAGCTGTGTTATTTTTATTAACAAGGGCATAGTATAAACTAAGGTCTTTGCATATATAAACTTTAGAATATGATTTTATAGTAACTATTATGTGTTTTATTTCTGTCCACTTGTTAAAATTTTATGCTAAATCCTGAATAGAACAGAATAGTTCTTACTCCCACTCTGGGCATTTTATTTATTCTAGCAAACAATTCCAGTGTTGTTTCCTCTGAACTTTTTTCCAGTAATTGCTACTTTGTCCACTATTCATTATACGAAGAACATTTCGTCAAAATTTTTTTACTTAAAATTTAAACTTTCCTAAATTTGATTAAAAGGATACATTTTCAAAAAGTATTCAGTATTTTTGTTTTATTAGCTTTTACATTTTTGCTATTATTGAATAAGGAATATAACTCCATTAGCTTTTTCATAGTTATCATCCCCAATTTTGCAATGTTTCTAAGTTTCAACCATTTTACTCCTTTTCAAATTGTCTTTATTGGTTCTCTTCTCCCCATAAATTTTTTTTATTAAAACAGCTTTATAATATAATCATTTATATCTAAATACATGTATTTTAATGTAATTTTATCATATATGTGCATTTTTGAATATTTCCCTTTAATATTGTGTATTAATATCAAATCACATAAAATTAATATACTATACTATAGTTAATCATTTTATTTACTGACGTTTTTCCCCCTTGAATTTTCACCCATAAACAGTGCATAAGCATTTAGTTAGATATACTTTTTTTTGCTTTTGATTTAGCTTTAGAGTAGTTCTTCGGTCAAGTAATATAAACATGCCTCTTGGTATCTAAATTGCTCTCAGGAAGACAGTACTGAATTACAGGCCATTTTGGCTTCAGACTCTCACTTTCTGATTTTTTTCCTTCCTCATCTCCATTCCCTTGTCTTTGATGACTTTTCTTCCCCCTCCATTTCCTTGACATGCACCTATCACTTTCCTCCAAGTATATGATGACTCCCACGTCTTCAGTTGTGCCTACTTAGCTTTGCTGAAGTTTGACTTATTTATTTTTATTGTTTATAAATAATAGGACATTTCTAATTGGATATTTTATTTTTCGTTTTCTTATAGGAATTTAAACTTTGGGATAATGAGCTGCAGTATGTAGACCAACTTCTTAAAGAGGATGTGAGAAATAACTCTGTCTGGAACCAAAGATACTTCGTAATTTCTAACACAACTGGCTACGATGATCGTGCTGTGTTGGAGAGAGAAGTCCAGTTAGTAATCTCTTCACTTAGTAACTCATTAAAATATTTGTGTGCCTACCACGTCTCAGGGACTGGGGATACAGCAAAGATAAGACTGCCCCCACTCATACCCTCATGGAACGCATAGGATAGAATACTTGGATGAAACCTTTAGTGACAGATTTACAAATAATATAGTATACTTCTTTGTAGTGTCTTAAGTTTCTTGAAATATTGTTGCTAATACAGATTGAGAAGATATCAGATTTCTTAGTGTCTAACAAGCTTTATTTTAAAACTGTCTCATTAAATTCTATTGCGTTTTAGATAATAGTGCCCAGATGCCATGTTACTCTAGTGCAGGGTTTGGACCAAGTAAGTCTTGGTTGTAGGGGGCTGTCCTGTTCCTTGCAGATGTTTAGCAGCATTCCTGGCCTTTATGCCCTATATATCAGTAGTAAGCCCCTGCCCCGAGTTGTGACAAAAAGAAATGTCCCCAGACATTGCCAGGTGTCTCCTGGGAGGCAAAATTATCCCCAGTTGAAAACTACTGCTCTAGCATACAAATAGAAAAAGTTGTTATAAGAGCTAGAAGTTTCTGAATTGGCATGAATGTCTGTGTTATATTGATAAACATTAACAGCCACCTCCTTTTTGACTTTGTTTTATCTCAGTGTCTGTTTTAAATTTGAACGTGTTTATTGCTTTTATAGCCTGATGAGACCATAGTCATAATTTTAATTACAAAAGTTGCTTTAACACCTGCTGGGCAGAGCTGATTTTTATGGCATGTCTGTCTTTCATCTCCTTTGCCCTTACTTCTGCTTGGATGAGGGCAGCTAGCTTTTCTTTTATCTGTTCGATATAGAGTTCTGGTGATTTAAATTAAAAAAAGAAAGTCTACAATCCAGTATCCTGCATTAACTCTGCTCCAGGCTTCTTTCTGGAGTAGCCACGTGCCCCGCAAGCACACCTTATGCTTTCTTTCCACTGCTCTGCTCTCCAAAGCTGTACTGTCCAATATGGTAGCCATTAGCCACAGACAGCTACTTAAATTCAAAGTAATTAAAATGACATTAAATTAAAAATTCAGTTCCTCAGTTGCACTAGTCACATCTCAGGGGTTCAGTACCCACATGTGGCTAGTGGCTACCGTATTGGACAGCACAGATAAAGAATATTTCTATCATCTTAGGAAGTTCTACTTGAGTAGTATTGATCTAAAGAATAACATTGGACTTTATTTTTTTAAAGATTGGCACCTGAGCTAACATCTGTTGCCAATCTTCTTTTTCTTCTTCTTCTTTTACTTCTTGTCCCCAAAGCCCCCTGGTACATAGTTGTATATCCTAGTTGTGAGTGCCTCTGGTTGTGCTATGTGCGACACTGCCTCAGCATGACCTGACGAGCAGTGCCATGTCCATGCCCGGGATCCAAACTGGTGAAACCCTGGGCCACTTAAGCGGAGCGCGTGAACTTAACCACTTGGCCACGGGGCCAGCCCCAACAGTGGACTTTTTAAAATAATTTTATTATTCTTAATCTTAACCTAAGTACTAGGGCTTAAGTAGAGAAAATTCAGACTCATCATCCAGCACTCCATTTTTTACTTTCTTTTTTCTTTAAGAGTTGGTATTCTGTTTTGAGGATTAGAAAAAAAGTACTCTGAAGGAAAACAAAGTATCCTTTAGAGGGTTCAGGAGCTTTCTTGTCAAAAGGTAGAATGCTTCAGGTTATTCTACCTTGAATTAACCGGTTACTAACTAGGGATTTCAAATATTACACACTCCTTATTTACTGTAGCATACTTCACTAGGTTAGTAATAATAAGATATTTGAAAATTGAATACGAAGAGTTTGGAAAATACAGACTTCTCTCATAGCCTTCAAAGGCATATCACTGGCTTTCTGTTAGCAAATAGAAACAGAAGTAATTAGCCAAGAATCCAAAGGAGTTTTCCATATTAAGGTTTATCATACCCTTAAGATAGGTAAAAGAAATATTTAAAATGCTACGTGTAGCTATAGTTATCTAGAATTTAGTTTAATTTTTCTTAATTCGAAGAATATAGATGTAGCTGATTATTTTCTGTAGTTTTTATTTTTATTATAAAAAGTAATTCACTCTAGCTGTGGAGGAAATTGTACTAAACTATATAAGTAAAACCTCAGAATCTCTCATTCTCTCTCTTTCCCATATCCCGTTCTTTAGAGTGAGTTGCAATTAATGAGAGTCTTATAAATATATTTGCAAACATTTATGCACAGAAATGTAGACAATCATATTATACACATTGGGGCTCACTTAATATATCATGGCCATGTTTCCAGATGAGTACATAGTCTACTAGCACTATTAATAGCAGTTACCATTTATCAAGCATTTACTGTATGCTGAGAATTCTTATTTAATTCTCCTAACAACACTGAGATGCTTGATGAAGACCTTGAGGTTCAGAGTGGTTCTGTAATGTGCCTGAGCGCACACAGATAATAACTAATGGGGCTAGGATTTGAAGCCAGGCAGTCTGACCTCAAAGTCCATTTTTCAGTTATTAAAATAGGTAATGATTTAGTGCACATGCACGTAAATAAAATGTTTTAGCTATTGTCAAAATGAAATTACAAGAACTAGTTAAGACCTGCAAGGACCTGGTTACAAATAACTGAAAACATTAGGTCATGTAAAAGTAGTTGGAAAAACCTTTTCATAATGCTGAATGAGTTTATTATTATTCTCTGTGGAAAAAAATGCTGTTGTAACAGCCCTGCAACAAAACCAAGATCACTAAACTTTAGTCAGTGCCTTACTCATTTGAGTAAGTATATGAAGCACAATTCTGTAACTGCCTTGGAATTTGTTGTTACTGGATCTAAATTGTATTTAATAATCTGGTTAAGGGGAAGAGAAAGGTGGGGAGTGTCCATTTGCCTGGGAATCACATAGTGTACTGGTGACCTTTTGGAATCTAAGAAATATATGTTTGTGTTGGTTTCTTATTTTTATTCTTTGCCTACATAATTTCCATGTTGTCTGTTTTTTATTTTAGCTCCTAAAGTTGTGTAGTTCCTTTTCAGTGACTAAGGATTTGTCTGACATTAGTAGATCTTAGACTTTTTTCTCAAGATTTACCAATAAAAGGAAAATCTCCTTGTTTTAGTTGACATTTCCTTCAGAGGGAAAGCCTAAATTAAAGGAAGCCTCCCACGTTAGTTTCTTTTCGTATTGTTTTTTTGTTTTGTTTTGTTTTTGTTTGCTTGTTTTTCTCCTGCTTTTTTCCTTCCCAAATCCCCCCAGTACATAGTTGTATATTTTAGCTGTGGGTCCTTCTAGTTGTGGCATGTGGGAGGCCGCCTCCGCATGGCCTGATGAGCGGTGCCATGTCAACGCCCAGGATCTGAACCGGTGAAACCCTGGGCTGCTGAAGTGGAGGGCATGAACTTAACCATTCGGCCACGGGGCCGGTCCCTCTTTTCGTATTGTGAATTGAGCTTTCGTGTTAGTTAAATGTCTTTCCCCGGAATTGGTTACAAATATATAGCCGGGAGGAAGTGTGTAAGAACTGACAGGTGCAGATTGGAGGAATTCACTAATTTAGGAATGAGCTAAAGAGTTACCAGCATCCACTAAGACAGATAAGTGAAAGCTCGTATGCAAACTGTGCCATAATCTTATTAAAGCTTTTCCAATTATTGCACTGCTCTTTTAAGTTTATACACATATTTATTTGTGGTCTTTTTCTTACAGGTACACTCTGGAAATGATCAAACTAGTACCACATAATGAAAGTGCATGGAACTATTTGAAAGGGTAAGCAGTTGTTTTGCTTGTTTTAGATAAAAAACAACCTGCTAAAATGATGCATCACAGATTGTGTTCCGTAATCAGATTCTAAAAGGATACTAAAGAATGTATCATTTTTCTACATCTAAGAGCAGAAGCTAACAGTGTCTTGGTATCACCCAAGAAGAGTGCCATCTACTCTTCTCTTCCCCTCACAAGCACAAACCAGCACAGTTTTTAGAATAATCCATGAGTAAACAATAATACGATATTAATTGTATTTATGAATCTTGTGGTCTTTCTGTCAAAGAACAGAATACACATACTCAGTTTCTGTTCAGCTCAGGAGCACAGTAAGACAAGACAGACTGTTTACAGATTGCATAGCCAACCTTTCTGTTTTCATTTCTAGAGATATCCTGTTACAAGTCTCACTCCCTCAGTCGACAAGGTTTCACTTGCCTGGCCACTGACATAACCAGGCTCCTTGTTGAACTTAGAGATCTCTAAGGAAACTAGGCCCAAGGAGCACAAAGTATGGAGTCACATTAGAGATGTGTTCATGATTGGGACCCATAATTATCTGGAGAGCTAAAGGAATAAGGAACTATGTCAAGAGAATCTTTCCTGAGTTTTTTTCCCTTCACTTTAATTTTAAGAAGATAGTTTATTTTCTGCTTTAATTTTGTGTGTTGTAGTTTGAGTTATAAACTTTGGTATTCTTTATAACTAATTTTGCTCAGCTCTTAATTATCCATGATAAAGCTCACATATAATTTAGAAATTTCATTTAGTTTCAACTTCCTTCATTCAAAATAAGTCTCCTTTTCTTGCTTATGCTACAGGGGTCGTTTTCTCTTGATCTTTCTACTTTTTTTTCCTTCGTTCTCAAAATTGAGAGTAATTTTTTCTTAGGATTTTGCAGGATCCTGGTCTTTCCAAATATCCCAATCTGTTAAATCAATTACTTGATTTACAACCAAGTCACAGTTCCCCTTACCTAATTGCCTTTCTTGTGGATATCTATGAAGACATGCTAGAAAACCAATGCGACAACAAGGAGGACATTCTTAATAAAGCATTAGAGGTAAGCTGGTGGGACTCCTTGCTTATCTTTTCAGTATCTCAAAGTGGGGTCTGCCCAGTGCCACTAATATTCATGCCCCTTTTCAACATCATTACTCGGAATTCAATGCAAGGCATGTTCTGCTGTTTAGGGCAACACCCATGACACTGGTGAACATGGTATGTGACTGGTGGTGTATCTCATTTGAACGTGATCTGCGTTGAACTATATTGGCTCAAAAGCATTTGCCCTAGAGATTGACTTATACATTTTCTTTAATGAATTTTTGTTTTTTGTTTTCAGTTATGTGAAATCCTAGCTAAAGAAAAGGACACTATAAGAAAGGAATATTGGAGATACATTGGAAGATCCCTTCAAAGCAAACACAGCACAGAAAGTGACCCACCAACAAATGTACAGCAATAACACCATCTAGAAGAACTTGATGGAACGCTTTTATTTTTTTAAGAGACTCTAATGCAGGAGTTTAAAACTAGAGCGAGCATTCCCTTTGCCTGTGGTGTAAAATGTGCATCGTGCAGGTACTGCTTTTTAACAAGAACTAGGTGTGATGCTGCTTGGGTGCTGCTGCTATTCAGACTAGCTCTAAGTAATGTGATTGTTTCCTAAAGCAAAGTAATTCGGGGGGTGGGAGAAGAAACAGAAAGTCCCATAAAGGAACTTTTGTAGTCTTACCAACATTTACTCTAATCCCTTAGCATCAGCTCCTCCCTAAATGGTATATGCGTCAGGATTTGCAGCATTAATGATTACAGGTCACTTGTATGTAATGGATATGAGGTAACTTAGTTTTGGTTCAGGAAGCAGGGAATGCAGTTGTTACATTAGAGCTGCTGTGCCATGCTCACAGTATCTTGCTATCACTGTAACCAACTAATGCCAAAAGAATGGTTTTGTAATAAAATATAGATGTATCCTAAAACAGTGCCATAGTAGTTTGATTTTTTTAAGTAGCATTTAACTGTATACAAGGGACATTGTATTGGCTTAGAAAAATAATTGAGAAAGAAAATACTGCTATAAAACTGGAGAAACCAGAAACATTATTATGTTAAAGGAAATGTTATTAAAATGTGAATTGGTCAGTTCTTGACTACAAGCAACAAAAGCCACTCAAGGTAGTTTAAACCCACAGAGTTTATTAAGGTGTATAGATAGCTCACAGAATAATTGCCTGACATTCCAGAAATACATCCCCAAACCACACTGCAGAACTGGACTATCAGGTTGCTGTTGCCAGTGCTGGGATCAGGGAACTGCTGAATGAGGCTGCCAGCCCCAGGACCGTCCACATCTGCCACATTCTATGTGAGCACACCTGCCTCCTTCCCCACGTAATGCGGCTCCAAATTAAAGACCCGCTTTAGTGCATCTGATTGGAAAGAACCTAAATGACATCTAAAACTCAACTGCAAAGGAATCTGGGAAATGTAGTTATTTAGCTTTCCAGCCTCTACAATTCAGGTGGACATGCTAGAAAGGAGGTGAAGTGTTGAACAAGCTGGTTCTCTGTGCCTGCTCGTAATTCAATCTCACTTTATCAATAAAGAATTTGTGTTCAGTGTTCAAAGCACCAAACTACAACTAAGGAAATTATATAGAGTAGAATAGTCATCTCTTCTCGAGAACTTAGGAAATAACAGTATTTTAATACTTCCACGAGAAAACATATTTGGGGGGTGTTATTTTTAACATTTTACATGTTTTGTTTTTAGGCTTCAAAAATCTCTGATTTTATATTTGAAATTGTCAAAAGTGTCATCCCTATTTAGACAATTTCAAAGTTGTCATAAGGAACAAAAACTACTGAGAGAGGTTTTCATAAGATAGCATTTACTCTCAGAAACGAGCTCATCAGTGTCCCAAAATTGATTGGATTCAGGGCTGCTGACTCAACATAGCTCATCATAACTGTTTAATAAAAAGCATAATGGCAACTTACTAATTAACATTGAGAAATGTAACTGAAGCAGACCACACAGTTGCATCAGCCTAGCCACTTAGCATTTTCTGTCTGGAGTTTAACTAGGTGGCATTCATTTATCAAAAGTTTGCTTAGTGAGCATGGAATCAGGTGAGGAGGCTCTATGATTTAAATGTATGTAAATTTTAGGCTTTGAGAATCATCATGAGGGCCATTTCCTGTTGGGCAACTGGATACATAGACCTGGCAGCACACTCCTTTCACTGGACCAGCGATTAATGTCTGTGGAGGGGGCTGCTAGTTCAGAACTACTTGCCTAATGACACTGTCACTGTGTTGCTCTTTGCATTGTTGGTGCAAAAACAATTGTGGGTAAAGCTGCTGGTGCCTTAGCACAGATCAAGGCAGTGATAGTTAGCAGTTGTATTCTTCACTGCCGTGCATTCACTGAACAATGTCCTTGATGAATCAGTGGTTCTGTTTTATTCACAATACTTGATCTGTCTTTTCAATATTTTGTGTAACTGAAGGGGAGTATGCGTAAAGCATATCTTTTTGGTTGTCTTGAAGAAAGGCATTTGTGAAGTTGTGTAAGTTGTGGGCCAAACAGGCTGCTTTTCGTGGAATGCCGTTTTTACTTGAACAACTAACCAACTGGTTATTCATACTTGGATGGCTATCATACATTTTTCTCAAAACTGAATGAAATGACCTTCTCACTTCAAGGAAAACAACAGTGTTTGTTACAAATGATAAAATTTGAGCTTTCAAGTGAAAATTTTAATCTTCTACAGTGGGCTTAACAATTTCCCAATACCTACAGACCTTTCTAAAGAAATCAAAGTGATAGTATTAATGAATGCCATCTTTTAATATTCTTTCATTAAGTGTATCAACAACTGGGAGATCTGCATAACTCAATGAACCAATGTTTTCCAAATGACCAATCTATGATGTTACATGCAGATAAACAGTCCATTCAAATTACAAGATGGAACAGGACAAGAAGTGTATTAATAAGGTTGCAGAGTCCACACTGCAACTAACCTTTCAGAAACTACCGCTTGTCAAATTTTGGTGTAATATCATACAAGAATATCCACAACGTCTGAAAAGGCTATTCAGATACTCCCTTTCCAATTACACATCCGTGTGTATGAGTGGATTTTCTTCATCTGTTTCAACCTAAACACCATATTGCAACAGACTGAATGTAGAAGTAGACGTGAGAATGCAGATATCTGCTATTAAGTCAGACTAAAGAGATTTGCAAAATGTAAAACAATGTCATTTTTCTGTTTTTTTTTTTTTACTTGGAAAATGTAAGTTTCATAAAAGATATTTTTGTTAACATGTAATGGGTTTATTGTTTTATTAATTAACTAATAAAATTTTAAAATTTCAAATATGATAAATATCTATGGGAAGGTATCTATGGGTAAGACACTAACCACATCAAGAAAAGCCCGATTTAGAAAAGAGTAAGACACCACCATCTCTGCCCTCAGAGAGCGCAATTTTGAGAGAGACCGATGGTATGCTACTCACCTCAGTGCCTTGAAAAATGTCTACTGGCTGTGTGAAGAAACACGGAACATGGAAGCAGGAGGGGTGATCTGCCTGAGGGAGTCAGGAAGGGTTCACAAAGGAAGACAGATTTGGCTAGTTACATCCTTTAATGAGACCACAAACTCAGTGTTATAATTGCTTATATCCCAGATATTAACTTATAAATTAGCAAGAGAGTTCAGAACATTTCTCTTTGGAAGTTATGTTATAAAAATTAATGGTTTTCAAACTGGGCTGTAACCCATTAATGGACAATTACATCAATCAGTGGGTCTCAACCAGCTTTAAAAAGAAAAAATATATACTAGAAAATGCTTAATTTCATTGAATTCTACTCATATTTCTTTGCTTCTACTTGATTTGGTTTACTCTAGTATTGTTTTCCAGTATTACCGAGATACAATTAACAAGTAATATTGTGTAAATTTAAGGTACACAACATGATGATTTGATATATATTGTGAAATGACTACCAGGTTAAGGTTAGTTAACATATCCATCACCTCACATAGTTTACTTTGGGGGGGGGGAACATTTAAGGTCTACTGTCTCAGCAAATTTCAAGTATACAGTATACTCATTTTTTAAGTGGAAGCTTAGATCAAGACTGTTCTTTCCCAATATAAGCATATAATGCTATACATTTTCCTTGAACTGCTTTAGCTGCATCTCAGAAGTTTTTATATTTTGTATTTCCATTTTCATTCAGTCCAAAATATTTTCTAATTTCCTTTCTTGAGACATCCTCTTTGACCCATGGGTTATGTAGACCTGTGTTTAATTTCCAAGTGTTCAGAGATTTTCCTGTTATCCTCTGTTACTTATTTATTGGTTTATTTTGTTTTTATTGGTTACTCTAGGGATTACAAAATATGTATTCAACTTTTCACAGTCTATTTAGAACCAATATTTTATCACTTCAGTTGCCATGTAGAAACCTTACTGCCATATAGGTCTCCTCCCCCTCCACCATTTATGCTACACGTGTCTTATGTGTTACACCTACTTGCATCATCAGACAATTTTGTACCTTTTGCATTCAACCACCAAACATTTTAAAGAACTAAGAAAAGAAGAGTAGTCTATTTACCCAGCTATTTCCATTTCTGTTACTCTTCTTTCATTCCTGATGTTCCAAGTTTCCTTCTGGTATCATTTCCCTTTTCTCTGAAGAAACTTCTTTCAGCAATTCTTTTAGAGTAAGTCTGCTGGTTGCAAATTTTCTTAGTCTTCCTTCATCTGAAAATGTCTTTATTTCACCTTCATTCCTGAAGGATATTTTCACTGGATATAGAATTCTGGGTTTACAATTCTTTCGGCACTTGAAAAATGTTATGCTACTTCCTCTGGCCTTCATAGTTTCAGATGAGAAATGTACAGACATTAGAATGGTTACATGTCATTTCTCTCTGGCTGCTTTCAAATTTTTGAGTTGGTCTTTAGTTTTCAGTAATTTGATTTTGATATGTCTGGGCATGGATGTCTTTAGATGTATCCTGTTTGTTCAGCTTCTTGAATTTGTAGGTTTGCATTTTTCACCAAACTTGGAACATTTTCAGCCATTATTTCTTCAAATATTTTTTCAGCACTTTCTTTCTCTTCTCCTGTGGGACTCCAATGACAAGCATGCTAGACTTTCTGTTCTTGTCCTGCAGGTGCCTGAGGTTCTGTACATTTTTTCCTATCTTTTTCTCTCTGTTGGTCAGATTGAATCATTTCTATTAATGTGTCTTCAAGTTCACTAACTTTTTCTTCTGTCGTCTCCATTCTGCTATGGGGTCTATCCAGTGATTTTTTTGTTTTGGTTATTATATTTTTCAGTTCTAAAATGTTTACTTAATTCTTCTTAAGTTCTATTTTTTACAGATACTTTTAACTTCTTTTACAATGTTCATGACTAAGCATTTTTATAATAACTTTTAATGTCTTTGTCAGACATTAATCCCAACGTGTGTCCTCTTGTCACTGGTAACTGTCAATGGTCTTCCCATGCAAGTTGAGATTTTGGGATACTTGATATGCCTAGTAATATTTTACTGTAACTGCATTCTGAACGTTATGGGACTCTGATTCTTGTTTGGATCCTATGGAGAATGTCAATATTTTTATTTTAGCAAGCACTTGCCCTAGTTAGGTATAGGTCAAAGTTCCAGCCCTCTTTTTGTGTGCTGTGTCCCAAAGTCAGTTCACTTGTCAAATCTGCAGTGCTATTTGGATGAGTCTCGTGTGCACCACCCAGTGGTTAGTCTGGGACCTGGGCAGAAATCTACCCGTTAGCACAGTACCCAAAGTCTTTGGTATGCCCATTAGGATCAGATCTATGATGTGCAAGTCAAGGGTGAGCCCAAGAGTTCATAAAAAACTTCATGGGGTTGCTTCCTTGATCTCTTCCCTTTCCACTTTCTTCCCAGTACTTTCTAGTTCCTTGGGGCTCCTCATTTCAGTTCAGACCAGAAACCTCCCACTTCTGGTGAAACTGCCCACTTGCACAATTGTGCCATAGCACTGGGAAAACAGAAAACAAAGCAATGGAGTTTGTCTCTGCCCTCCTCAAGTTGCAGCTCCACTGGACGGGAAGGAAGATCGTGTTCTCAGAGTTTTGGCTCCTGGGGTTTTTGATGGCCAGCCACTTTTGCTTCTGCCCCTGCTCCTGCCACAGGACTGACTGGAGGCTGGGGTGCAAGGAAATGAAGTAAAAGGAGAGGATGAAAAAACAGAATTTTCTCTACTCTGAGTTTTAGGAGTTCCCTTTTCTGTTCTGTGAGCTAGAACCAGAGGCTTTCTCCAGGGTCTGTCTGCCCCCTACTGCTCACTTCCAGGTTTTGGTCTGTGTTGAGTTGAGGCCAGAGGCTACCAGAGGAAAAACAACGTCACCACCGTCAGTGGTTCAAAGTCTGGTGGTGTTCTTTTATCCACCTGGTGATATTCACTTTTCTGAGACCCCAAATAGCTGTGCCATGAGTTCTGTTCAGGTCTTACAGTTGTGTTCAGTGGGAGAGAAAAGATTGTGTGGGTTTACTCCATCCTACCAGGATCAGCCCTTCCTGTCCTTCTTGACATCTCTCTCCTATTGGCTTTCACTGCTTCTTTGTTCTTCACTAACACTTCCTCTAGTCCTGAAATCAGTTTCCTAGAGCTCAGATATACGGCTGTCTCCTTTTCTCTGTAAGCTCTCTTTCTTGGAGAGATCATCCATTTCCAGAGCATCACGGGATTCTTTGAGGCAGATAATTCCTATACACAGGAAATCTTTATTACTGTCCACTCACCAGAGATGTTAGGTCCTGCTGGATATTAACTTGGACTACACTCCATTTCAAACTCAAAATGTCTACCGTGTGCTCTGTTAATGATGCCCTGTTCGAAACCCACCTAAAGCCCTTGTCTGGTCAGTTCTGTTAGAACATGATGCATGCGTTCCTACATCACCATGCTATGCAAAATCACACACACACACGAAAAACCCAGGGAGCTTATGGTAAAAATGGGTTTAGAGACGCAACACTTAAAAACTTAGTCAGTTAAAAAGATAACCTAATAAAAAGGGCAGGACAGTTTTACACATTATGGCACTTTACTTTGAAAAAGACCTGAAGCTTGCTTGTGGAAGTGGGCACTGGAAGGGTTGCAGCTTGTGAGGAGTTATGAAGCGATAGAGGGAGGGTTATCTGAAATCGATCGGAACGTTGTAATAGCAGATGTGATGGGTGTGGCTCACAGCACACACAATGACCTGAGGGTGTTGGTAGATGCTGAGGGCGTGCAGGTGAGTGTTTTGTGCATCCCTATGCAGTGCAGCTCAGCTGGTGCCATTTCCTGCACTCACCTCCTGTTTCTCCAGGATGAAATCACACATGAACAAATGGGAAATTTGTGTCATGCTCAAATGATCTCCTAATACATCAATCCAATTGAAATAAATTTGCTTTTTAAGAATATGTTATAGCAAAGCTGACTGCACTTGACTTTGTTTCTTTCCTCAATTTCTCCTTCCTTGGCAGTTTTCAACTCCTGATTATTTTTCCCTTCAAAATTCTCGTGTTCAAAGTGTCTCATATCTCACCCATTTTCCTTTTACATTCTTTTAAAAAATTATTATTTGACAGGTTTATTTCATGATCCTCCTTAGTGGTATCTCTCTAATACAAGTCACATATTGATACCAGGCTCATCTTTCATATATACACACACTTATGGAGTAACACATGTTAATTATATAAACATTCAGAAATACATATAAGAGGCCGGCCGTCGCCGAGTGGTTAAGTTCCTGCGCTCCACTTGGGCAGCCGGGGTTTCGCGGCTTCAGATCCTGGGCGTCGACATGGCACCGCTCATGAGGCCACGCTGAGGGGGCGTCCCACATGCCACAACTAGAAGGACCACAACTAAAATATACAACTTTGTATTGGGGGGATTTGGGGAAAAAAGCAGAAAAAAAACAGATTGGCAAGAGTTGTTAGCTCAGGTGCTAGTCTTTAAAAAAATAAATATAAGGTAAATAGGAAATTTTCTATTGCCCAATATATATATGCTATATTTCTAAAAATAGGATTGTTTCCCCACCCTTAGCCTTATGTTATGAATTATTATGAATATCCTTTCATGTCCATACATATAGATCTACAGCATCACGTTTTTACTGTGGTAAAATTTACCATTTTAATTGTTTTTAAGCAGCACTATGTACATTCACATTGTTACGCAACCATGACCGCCATCTAGCCTGAACTACTTCATCTTCTCAAATTGAAACTCTACCCATTGTACGGCATCAGTTTTAATGGTTGTATGGATATAATATAATTTCTTTCAGAAAGCCCTATTGTTAAACATTTTTTTCCCTACTATACGTATCCTTTATCAACAACAGATCTGTTGTACATACGTCTTGCACAGGTATTCAATTATTTCTGCATGATAAATTCCTAGAAATGAGATCTGCTAGGACCTTTTATACTATGAGGAATTGGTACAGCTTAGACAAATTTACACTCACGTATGGGTGTGGGTGTGGGGAAACTTTTAGATCCTGGACACCATCAGCAGGTATTACCATTCTCTTTGCTATTTGCCAATCTGATAGGGAAGTAGCTTCTACTCATTTTAATTTTCATTGTTTGGACTGCCAGCCCAGGCTATGCTGTTTAACCCACATCGTGTTTATTCTCTTGATGCCGAACTTGGAAATGTGTCCGTGTAGAAGCAGATTACGCCGCCTCTGATTTAAACAAACAGAAAGTTATATAACCCGATGCCTGCCTTTCGCCGCTGCAGCCTCTCCCGCGTCAGCTTCCACCAAGGACGAAGGCCGGTGTGACAGGCTGACACCTTCCCGCTCCCTCTTCGGATAGCCCTCCCCGCTGGGGTTTGTCCACGTGACCGCCTGCCCCCCGAACCCGTGAAGCTCGGCCTCTCCGTCTGGGCGGAGCCCCTGCGTTTCCCTCCCGCCACTGGTTCTCAGCCTTCGGGGGCGCAGCATCACCCGCAGGCCTGGTTAGAGCCCTGACTGCAGCGCCCCACCCCCAGGTCTGGGAAGGAGCCGAGAATGTACACGTCTAACAGTTTCCCGGGAGGTGTGCAGCATCAGCTTCTGGTCTCAGGACACCTTTCGGGAACGACCGCTTTGCGACGCTGGGGAGCTCTTTGAAAGATCTAGACCTTACAACTCCTCTCCACCGTATCCAGCACCGGACCGGGCGTCCGCACTAAACCAGTAACAGGGCCACACATCATCGTCCCCACACGCTCGAAGCGAAGAACCAGAAGAGGACACTGGTCGGGGCACCCGGGCTGGAATCCGGACGCGCTCCAAGCCCGGCTCTGCGTTTCGGCGTCTCGCCTCCAGGTGCGCGGCGGGAGGCGGACGCCAGGGGGCGGCCTCGAGCTCGCCCTGCGCCGCTCGCTTCCGGCCACGCAGGCGCAGGCGCAGGCGCAGGCGCACGCCGCCTCCAGCTGGAGCGGGGCGGCCGGGGCGCCGCAGGTGGGGGCGCCCGGGTTGGGCCTGGCCGCGGGGGTGGGCCTGGCGGGGGGGGGAGCGGCCTGGCGGGCGGGGGTCGGGGAGGAGCGGAGCGGCGCGGCGGGTGGGCTGGGGGCGCCCGGGGGGAGCGGCGTGACGGAGCATGCCGCGGGCTGGGGGCCAGGGGCCGGGGCGGCGGGCGCGCCCTGGCTGCGCCCCCGGTGGCGGCCTCGGCCGGCCCTCCCGTCCCCTCCCCTCCCCTCCCCTCCCGTCCCGGGCCCGCGGGGCCGGTGCCGCCGCCTGGCCGTGCGGTGGAGCCTGCGGCGGTGAGCAGGCGTCCGGGTCGTGGAAGCGATCCGTCCCTGTGCCCCGTGCTGTGTTGGCACAGTGGGATTCTGTCCCTATTTTGTGTTGGGCGACGCTAACCCATTTCTTCTTTGATTGTGTAAAATTTCTGTAAATTGGTAAAAGCGAATTCTGTTCCGTTGCTTTTGTTGGTTTTAAATTAAGCTCTGAGTGTACAGCCGTGGTTCCCAGTCTTTTCCCGGTTACCAGCTTTTTCCCGTGAATGTCGGGAGTCTTTTGTGTCTAAACAGTGCCTGATTTCTCCTACCCGCTGGCCCCACAATCGTTATTCCTTAACTGGCAGGGTATTTTTAAGAACGAGTAGCTTTGTGTCTTTTTTGCTTATTTCTGGGCAAAGACAGTTCCTTCAGCCCGCCTCCGGGGCGCGGCCGGGCAGCCTGCCGTGGGGACCCCGCCGTGGGGACCGGGCGCGCCCTGCGCCGCCGCGCCGACCATGGCGGGAGGCGGAGGAGGAATGTGGGGTCGAGGCCGGAAAACTTGGCTCCTGCATGGACGGTTTAGGGCCCTTGGATAAACCATTTCAGCTCGGACTCAAGTCTCTTATTTTGACACGGGAATATTAATTACATCTACTCCATAGAATTGGTGTGAGGTTGGCACCGTGTGAAAATTGCATTTCTGGACGAGCGTTTTGCTGAGCGAGGGGTCGGAAGTGGCGGTGAGGACTTGGGGACAATCGAACGGCTGTGAGGCACATACCTGCAGAGTCGACAGGAAATGCATTCACGGCTAATGGGTAACTGGGTAATGTTGGAGATCTAATGTAGATTAGAAAATATGAATTTCTAGAGCCCTACATTTGATGTTTACAGCCTTTGAGTGGAAATGAAGAAAGCGGTATCCTTCCAAAAGAGAAAAAATTATGTAAGCTTCAGACCCTGTAAAAGCTGAATCTTCCCCTGGTGGTAAGGTGGCATCAGTGGAAGGTCAGCGGCAAGGAGGGCTGAGGGCTGGAAGGATCACCCGTGAGGTTTGGGCTGGTGAAGTCAGAGTGCAGGAGGTGGTGGATGACGGGGTCAGAGGACAGGCCCCTGAAGAGATGGAGACCCCGCAGCGGGGTGAGAGCACAGGAGAGAGGAAGCAGCCTAGGCGCCTGAGGCCCTGAAGACGGGAGGCTGAGTGGTCAGGCAGTCAGTGCCTTTTTGCTGAGTCCCTGCCTTATGCCACCCACCACGGATACAGGGGTGAGCAAAAAGGCAGGCAGTCTTCCCAGAGCTCACACTCGAGGAAGAAGGAACACCGTGGGGCCAGCCTGGTGGCGCAGCGGTTAAGTTCGCACTTTCTGCTTCTGAGCCGCATGGGGTTCTCTGGTTCGGATCCCAGGTGCGGACATGGCACCACTTGGCAAAAAGCCATGCTGTGGTAGGCGTCCCACGTATAAATTAGAGGAAGATGGGCATGGATGTTAGCTCAGGGCCAGTCTTCCTCAGCAAAAAGAGGAGGATTGGCAGTAGTTAGCTCAGGGCTAATCTTCCTCAAGAAAAGAAGAAACACTGTGCCACGCCTGGGCATCCCAGGGAGGGGCCTTCAAGGACTGAGGAGAGCACGGGCTGGCATAGGGTGCAGGCAGGGGTCTGGAGAGGTGGACAGAGGCTGGATCTCAGAGGGCCTTATGGGAGTTTGGACTTTATCATGTTTTTAAGCAAAGAGGTGATCAGATTTGTCCTTGCGAAGGATCACTGTGTCTGCCAGAGAAACTCTTCCACATGTGCACACAGAGGTGTGTGCAAACTTGTCTCGCTAGTCGTGGTGTAGTTAGATGATCAAAAATGGCAAATTACGGGGCTGGCCTGGTGGTGTAGTGGTTAAATTTGCTCGATCTGCTTCGGTGGCCTGGGGTTCACAGGTTCAGATCCAGGTGCGAACCCACATACCGAGTGTCAAGCCATGCTGTGGCAGCATCCCACATATAAAATAGAGGAGGTTGGCGCAAACGTTAGCTCAGTGACAATCTTCCTCAAGCAAAAAGAGGAAGATTGGCACAGATGTTAGCTCAGGGCCAATCTTCCTCACCAAAAAAAAGAAAAGAAAAAATGGCAAACTAGAGTTTCATGAGTCTACTTGGATAAACCTTACAACCAATGTTGAGCTTTGAAAAAAGCAAGTTGCTAAAGGGCATATACAGTACAATACCACTTGTATAAAGCTTGAAAACAGACATATATTATGCGTTGTTATTTTGGGCACATACTTATGTGGTGAAGATAAAAAGCCTGTGTGGGAATTACATGCACCAGTGGTTCTCAAACTTTAGCAGCACGGGAATCACCTGGAGGACTTGTTGAGACAGATTTCTGGGCTCCGCCTCACAGTTTCTGATTCTGTGGGTCTGAGTGTGGGTTTGCAATCTGCATTTCTCGAGAGTTGCCGGGTGATGCTGCTCAGCAGGTCCAGGGCCCACTGTTTGAGAACTACTGACGCACCAGCTTGAGGATGGTGATCACTTGGGAGGGAGCAGAATAAGACTGGGAGGGGTCCAAAGGGCCTTCAGCTCTATATGTAATGTTTTACTTCTCTCAAAAAGATCTTAAGAAAATGTGATGCAGTGTTACTTGACGAAGCTGGATGAATGCTCAGGATCTTATTTTGTAATTTTCCTTGTGCTTGAAACATTTCAGGAAAGGAAAAAAGATCCTCTTTGCTATGTGGAGAATGGATTGGCGAAGAGAAAGAAGTGGGAGACCGTGGGGGAAACTGTTGCAGAAGCCCAGGTAGGAGATGCTGGTGGCGTGGACCAGGGTGGGGGCACCGGGAAGGGGAGGCAGGAGCAGACTGGAGAGACATCTGGGGGATGGAATCGCGGTAGACGGTGACTGATTGGTTTAGAGGTTAGAGGAGGGGGGAATCAAGTCACCTGTTCTGTGCCTTGAGCAAGTGGGTGTGCTGTGTGCCTGTCACAGAGAGGGAGCCCTGGATAAGGGGCATGCTGGGGGCAGGAGAGAGACGTCCCCGATCTCGAGGAGCCAGCTGGGTGAAGTGTAGGAGAAAGATCTGGGCCACGGTGGAGACTCGGAAATCAGCAGCGTTTACCTGGGCACCCATGTGAGTGGGGATGCGATCACATGGGATACTTAGGATGGGTAGATGGCCTGTGACAGGCCCGCAGGAGTATCACCACCTACGCAGGCCTTGGCCGGCTGCTACCCCCCACCCATTTTTGTATGGCCTGCAGGCTAAGAATGCTTTTCACCTTTTTAAAAGTTGGCGGGGAAATCAAAAGACAGACAGTCTTTTGTGACACATGAAAACTATATGAAATTCAGATTTAGTGTCCATAAATAAAGATTTCCTAGAACACAGCCGTGGTCATTGGTTTACACAGTGTGAGGCTCCCTTTGCTCTCTGGCGTCAGTTGAATAACTGTGACAGAGACGGTAGACAGTATGTGGCCTCTCACCGCTTTGCACTGCTGGTCAGTGCACCACAAGCCACAGTGATGGAGCCCCCACTCAATTTTAGCCTCTGGCCCCTAAACCTGAATATTTACTGTCTGGCCTTGTATAGAAAAAAGTTTGCTAGTCCCGACTTGAGGTCTAAGTTGAGACACACTTGGTCACTTTGAGTGTTGTAGAAGAGAAGGCGGTTGTTTCATTCATTTAAGAGCACCTTCTAAGGATTGGGTACTGGTGGAAAAGCTCCTGAGACCGTTTGTGAGGCTGAGTGGTACAAGTCGTTATATTTTCAGTTGAAGTCCCTGAAGATGATGGGAGGGAATGGGCTGGAGAGAAAAATGCAGGCCTGGAATCTTGATGAGAAAGGTGAGCAAGCAGCCATCAGGTTGACGGGTACGGCTGGAAAGACCACGGCGGTGGGCTGAGCAGGTGGCCTCGTTTCTAGGAGAGGGGCATGTTGAGTGAAGCTGGAGCTGGTTTGCTGAGCACCTCTTGATGGGTGATAAGCAAAGTGGCGTTTCCTGTTGTTAATTAGGAAAAGCTGTACTGAATGCTCTTCTGCAGAAGAGTCCATTACTTCTAGAATTTCCTGCATAGAGGAAGCAGGCTCGCCGTGCTGACCCTTCACCTGCGGCCTCACTGGCCGGGCTAACGGGAAGCATAGACTTGTCACTTACAGAGATTGTGAACACAGTGAGTAGAGAATTTGGGGGGAAAGAGCAGACATTGAGTTTGGGAAGTATTTTTAAGTTGAGATATAACTTACATACCATAAAATTTGCTGTTTTAAAGTGTACAATTCAGTGATTTTTAGTATATTCCCAAGGTTGTGCCACCATCACCACTGTCTAATTCCAGAACATTTTCATTCCAAAAGAAATCCTCTAGCCACTAGCAGCCACTCCCCATTTCCCCTTTCACCTGGCCCATGGCAACCACTAATCTATTCTGTCTCTATGGATTTGCCTGTTCTGGACATTTCATATAAATAGAATTATATGATTTGTGGCTTTTGTGTCTGGCCTGTTTCGTTGAGCATCATGTTTTCAAGGTCCATCTGTGTTGCTGCAGGTATTAGTGCCTTACTCCTTTTTATGGCTGAGGAATATTCCATTGTATGGATGTATCATGTTTTATTTATCCATTTGTCACTTGATGGACGTTTGAGGTATTTCCAGCTTTTGGCTGTTGTGAAAAACACTGCTGTGGACATTCGTGTGCAAGTGTCTGTATGAAGGTATGTTTTCAGTTCTCTTGGGTATACACCGAGTAGTGGAATTGCTAGGTCCTATGGTGACTCAATGTTTAACCCTCTGAGAAGCTTCCAGACTGTTTTCTACAGTGGCTGCATCATTTTACATTGCCACCAACAGTGCGTGGGGGTCCCATTTTCTCCACTCCCTCATCAACACTTGTTGTGATCTGACTCTGATTCCAGCTGTCCGAGTGGACGGGAGGTGCCATCTCGGTGAGGTTTGGATTTGCGTATCCCTGACGACTAAGGGTGTTGAGCATCTTTTCCCATGCCTATCGGCCATGTGTATATCTTGTTTGAATCTTGTCTGAATATATCTATTCAAGTCCTTTGCCCATTTTTGAATTGAGTTATTTGTTTTTTTATTGTTGAGGTGAAATATCATTTCTGAGTTGTCCATCAGACATCCAGACGGAGGTGTGAGGGAGGCAGGTCCAGCGTGCTGGCGAGGCCGGGCTGGAGCGTTGCATCTGGGGGCTGCTGCAGGTGGAGGTGGAGAGTCGTGGGTCTGGAGAGTCGCCACAGAGTCTGAGCCCTGGGCACTCCCGCGTTTAGGCCCAAGACTCGAGGAGCTGCCAGGTGCAGCTTCCTGGGTCCAGGGGAAGACAGCGTTTCGAGGAGAGAGTGATGAGCCAAATGCTGCTGAGACGTCAGGCCGGGCCGCGGACTGACTGCTGTTTAGCGTTTAGTGACAGGGTCAGTGGGGGGAGTAGCAGTGAGTTTGAGAGAAATGAGTCACAGAGAGAGCTGGAGAGTGAGTATCCTTACCCTTCTGAGGAGTTTGCTGAAGAGGGAAGAGAGAACCAGGGCAGTAAGTGGAGGGAAGGTGGGGTGAGGAGAGGGTGTTGGAGTGATGGAGGAGTCAGGGCGTGACTCAGGAGCAGAAGGAGAGACTGCGCGGCGGCGACCCGAGCAGGCAGGAGGAAGCGGGCTGCGCACAGGCCCAGAGCCAAGGCTGGAGGCCGTGCTCTGATGGCTTCTGTTCTTGGGAAAATAGGAGACAAGGCCATCAGCTGGGGGTGGGGGAGGAGGTGACACAAGTTTGAAGAGAGGGGCCGTGGGGCGAGCCTGGCAGGTTTGCTGAGCTGTTGCAGAGAGCGAGACAGCACAGCATCGCACCTGGGGTCTCAGGCAGAGGAAAGAGCCTCTCACAGAATTGGGGACCAGGTGGGGTTTAGGCCAAAGCTGAACAAAGCGGGGTTTGCATGGGCTCAGAGCCAAGCAGGGCTGCCTGTAAACAGGTTAGGATCAGTCTGACTGCAAAGCGGACCCCAGGGTCGGTTTCCTGGGACACTGCAAGGTCCACATAGATGTGCAGTGTCGTTTCCGGAAACCGCTGATCTGCGGCTCTGGCCCGGGCTGGACGAGAGGCGCCTGCTCTGTGCCAGAGCGACTTGGCTCCTCCGCGCAGGAGCGGGACGCTCCCTTCTCCTCACCAGGCCTCGAGCCAGAGCCTTCCTGCTCATCCGGGATTTTTGAGAACAGAGTTTCTCAGTGAGTGTGAAAGCAGTCGTCCTTCACAGAAGAGGGTTGTTGGGCACTAGTGGCAGCGGTCCTTAGGAGAAATGCCGTTTCCTGGTGACTCGGCGGCCGGCTCCATCAGGGTCTGTTGCCCCAGCTCAAGGGGAGGCAGGTGGACTTGGCTTCCTCCAGAAGCGGGAGTGAAAGAGCTGTCTAGTCCTGATTTTGTTCCTGGCTGGCCCTGGCTCCCGGTCTCATGCTCAGAGAGGTTTCTGGGACTGCTCTGCTCAGGGAATCTTCTCCCTGGTATTCTCTGTCCTTTAACCCTCCTCACAGACATGATGATAAACTTTTGTTTCCTTGTTGATTGTCTGTCTTCCCTGCTCGTTTCCCCCTAAGCTCCAGGAGGATAGAACCCCGTCTGTTTTATTTACTCTTTTACCCCCGTGCCTAGAGCAGGGCTGGCACGTAGCAGCTGCTTAGTCTGTGTTGAATGAGTGAGTGGCCGGAAGATGGTGATGGCGGTGGAGGGAGCCAGCTGGGGCCAAAGAGAGGCTGTGAGGGGATGAGGGCTCTGAGCCCAGACAGGCTGACAGGGTTCAGTGACAGCGCCCGGGCTGCAGGAGGCCTTCCCTGCGGCTCCCGGGCTCAAAGCCTGAGGGACACAGGCACTTCCATCTGGGGAGGTGGGCCATTTGAACTGTTGCCATTTGTCTGTGTGCAGAGTTGCAATTTTTATTTAATACCCCTCATTCTTGGTGCTTTGTGGCAGAGCACTTTCAAACCAGTGCCCGGGGCCGACTGGAACACTGACTGACCCAGGTGTCTGGATGGAGACCTGAGCTGGGAGAAGGAAGACGCCCCTGGAAGGGAATGGTTCCTGTCAGAGGCGACTCAGACACAAGAAGCACAGGGTCAGTTCTGTCACTGGTGTCCCCTGTGCACCCCGGTGCTGATGCTCAGCTGGCACACACTAGTGCGGCCAAACCCCCTGTCAGAGTACCGACACACTTCCTCTCTGGTTGCAGCCTGGGTCAGGCACCCGCTGTCCAGGGTCCTTCCCCAGCCCTCCCCTCCCCGGCCCTCCACCGTCCGATGACAGTTAGGGCAGCGGTACCTGCCTCCCCGCGGGCCGCCCCCAGCTCCAGTGCTCAAGCCGGAGTGCAGGGATGGGGAGTGTGCACCTCGTCAGTGGTTGCTTGGTGCGGGGGTCACCTCCACGTCCTCTTCTCTCCGTTCTCACCGCTGTCATTCCAGCTCACGCACTCATCCGCTCTTGTCCTGGAGTGTTGGCGGGGCCCCCGACCAGTCTCCCAGCCTCGGTCTCTTCCACCCGAAATGCACCTTGCCCACTGGCTGAAGAGTAGCCTTGGCTTCTTAAAAACATCACGGAGCTTTGGAGTGTCTCCAGGGAACATCCCCGCTTCTTAGCCAGGTTCAGGAGGCCCTCAGTCCAGCCCGCACCCACCACCCTCGCTCATCGCCTACTGCTCTTCTTTTCCATCTTCCTCCCCGGCCCCACTCGACTAACAAATGCACAGTTTGCTTTCATTGTACTAACTGTTCATTGAATGTCCGCTCAGTGCAAACTGCTGTGGGAGAGACAAAGACGAAGTCAGACACACACCTCTCCCTTCTCATTGAACCTAAAATAGATGAACCCAGGCTGTGGTCAGTAATAAAAAACAATGCTTATGGACACAGGTGAGACTGAACATTTAGGATGAGCCTGGTATTCAGTACCTTCTTTAGTCCTCACGATGACGCTAAAGGGAGCGGGATCTGTGAGCATCAGAGGCGTGAGAGGGTTGGCACCTTCGGTCCTTGTCATCAGAACACCTTAATGGAAATCAAAATGGACTGGTATTACTTCTTGTTTCATTTTATACTCTAGGAAATTACAGAGGATAACAACATGGAAAAGAAGCCCCAGGATGGTAGAAAAGGTCTCCCCCACAGAGAAGTGCCCCCAGTTGTGGGGCTGCTGCTGGCCGTGGCCCTCATGAACGCACTCCTCTACCTCTGCCTTGACCGCTTCTTCATTTCCCCTCGACGGGCCGCCGTGGACGCAGGTCGCTGTCCCTACGGTTACTTCAGAATGGGACAGATGAAAAACTGCTCCCCGTGGCTGTCCTGTGAGGAGCTGAGGACAGAAGTGAGGCAGCTGAGGCGCGTAGGGGAAGGAGCCGTGAAGAGAGTGAGTCCTCGAGCTCCCACCGCGCCGCCCTGGGAGCGCCCACGGGTGCCCCGGGAGAGCAACTTGGTGTTGTGTGTTAAGAGCCATCGAATGTTTCTCCCCTTGAGCCCAGTGATCTCACGTTTGAGACTTTATCCTAATAGTCCAAAGGAAGGGAAAACGCTACCTGCATCAAGGATACTTTGCTTTGCCATATGTAGTGGTAGAAAACTGGAAACAATGACCCAGGGGACCGCTTAATTAGACGATGGTCCAGCCACTCGATAGAATATTCTGCAGCCATTAAGTGTAGTTAGGAACCCCATGTACCAACGTGAAACAAATCTTACAGTGATAAGTGAAAAAAGCAAAATACAAAATTGTACAATACACTATTTCCAACTGCAAAATTATGTATTTATGTAGAAAATTATAAGAATGATAGAAACTGTGCTATGGTGGAAGATTATGGGCAATTCTTTCACTCTTATTTTTCAAACTCTATGATGGTGGTATATTGATGTTTTAAAGTTTTTTATTTTAAAAAGAGAAACCAGAGGCCAGCCCGGTGGCGCAGTGGTTAAGTTCGCATGTTCTGCTTTCGTGGCCCGGGTTCACCAGTTCGGATCCCAGGTGTGGACCTATGCACCGCTTATCAAGCCATGCTGTGGTGGCATCCTACATATAAAGTAGAGGAAGATGGGCACGGATGTTAGCTCAGGGCCAGTCTTCCTCAAAAAAGAAAAAGAGAAACCAAAGGGGTGAATTCAGTTCTCAAATTGAAGCTTTAAGAGCCCTTGTCTTGTCAGCAGCCGGTTTATGTTGTGTCTTGGCAGTCGTCGTTTCATGGTGGCTGAGGCTGCTGATGAAACAGTGACTGGAAGCCAGTTAAGGATGGCTGAACAAAGACAGTTCCTTTATGAGGATGCGCTGAGTGACTGGCAGAGGCAGGCAGGGGGCAGAAAATGCGTGTGTGGGCCTGCAGCAGGAGAAGGAAGGGAATTTATATAAAGTGAAACCATAAAACAAGGTAACTGACTGATTGATTTGTTGTGGGTGCTAGGGGTGTGGCAGTGAACGAACTAAGGACCCTCGGAGCTTGCTTTCTAGCAGTGGAGTCAGACAATCAAGAAAATAAGAGACAGATGTGTAATAAAATATGTTAGTGATACATGCTGTGAAGACGGAGCGGGGCAAGAAAAGAGTTGTGGGCTTGTTACTCTCGCTGGGCAGAGTGATCCAGAGTGAGCCCTGTGGATATTTGGGGAAAGATGTTCCAGTAAGAAAGATGAGTACCAGCAGGGCCCCCAGGACAGAACATGCCTGGTTGTCTGGGGCTGAGGAGGGGGCCAGTGTGACCAGAGGCCAGGATGGGAAGGGCTGACAGCACAGGAGCTCAGAGCAGGGCCATGCTGGGCCTGGGAGGACTGGGGCATCATGGGAGCAGTTTCAGGCGAGGGATGAGGTGGCCCGACCTGTGTGGAGAGGGCCGAGGCTTGGCCAGGGTGGAGGGTCAGTTAAGTATTGCAGGTAACAGATGGTCATGGCTTGACAAGGGTGTCAGCAGTGAATGTAGCGAGAAATCAGTGGGTTCTGGATTTTTTTTTTTTTTAAAAGATTGGCGCCTGAGCTAACAACTGTTGCAAGTCTTCTTTTTTTTTAATTTCTGCTTTTTCTCCCCAAATCTCCCAAGTACATAGTTGTATATTTCAGTTGTGGGTCCTTCTAGTGGTAGCATGTGGGACGCCGCCTCAGCATGGCCCGATGAGCGGTGCCGTGTCCACGCCCAGGATCCGAACCAGTGAAACCCTGGGCGGCCGCAGCAGAGCGCGAAGACTTCACCACTCGGCCACGGGCCAGCCCCTGGATGTATTTTAAAGGCAGAGCTCATAGGACCTCCCGTATGGTGGATGTGGGGTGTAAGAGGAGGAGAGGTTGACTACCAGGTTCTTGGCCTGAGCAACAGGGCACAGGGAAGATGGGAAGGCAGAGATTCTGTGTCTGCGTGAGGTGGACACGTTAAGGCTGTTCAGATGTCCAGTGGAGACTCAGGCGGCTGGGTGGGTGCACACGTCGAGCGTTCGGGGCGGGGGCAGGGCAGGGATACAGATTTGGGGGTACTGAAAGCACTAGGATGTGGAGAAATCGCCAGGAGCGATGCAGGCAGAGGAGGGGACTTGGAGCCGGCCCTCTGTCGCCTTCCAGGCGGGCACCTCACCTCGCGGGCCTGCCCGCACGTTTCCGTGTCCTTGCGGTCGCTCGGAAAGTGTTTGGAGTTTCTTTTTCAGAATTGCGTTTTACCCTGAAGGATGTGTTTTTGGGTAGTTTCGATGGTGACAAACCGTTGTTTGAGGGCAGATTTGATTTTAGGGAACTCTCCAAAGGATGCCCATCCGAATATGGGGTTTGACACTATGGGTACCAACTCTGAGTCATGGAGTTTTGTTTGTTAAAGTGAAGGGTGACTAAAAAGGCTGATACACTGATTTTTTCTTTCTTTGACTAAAACCTGCCCTCAGGGCAAAAGTGTTTCGAGCATCGTCAGGAGCCATGTGTGTCTTGCCCCGCTGGAAACCCCAGAACCTGTGCGGGTTCTGGCCCAGAGTAGACTCCTTTCCTCCATGGAGGCACTTACTTGAACTGCCCCTGCATGGAGCACTGTCCCGTTGCTGCCACCACCACCTCTCCACACGGGTATCCCTCCTCGCTGACGCTCCAAGCCATGAGGCATAGGGTTCTCCACAGGAATTTCTGTAACCGAAGTTCTGCACGCCCCACTCTCTGACCTCCTCTCCTCTCTGTCTGCACCCCTGCTTCCAGAATACCTTAGTCTCACGGGACCCCCAGGGTATCAATCCCATGACGTTCTCACTGTCTGATACTCCGCCCTGTCTCCACTCCCCGATTCACCCAGCAGCAGAGATTCCATGGCTCTTGTCCTCATCGTTCTTCTGCAAGTCTCGCAACAAAAACTCCAGGTCAGATGTCGCCCTGGCTTCCTCTCACTTGGTCTTTCCGCAGCCCGTGATCCGGTTGGCTCCTCCCCTGTCCTTGCACCCCTGGGCCGCAGGGCTCCTCCTCCTTCACTGGCCGTTCCTAATTCCTCTCCTTTGCTGCGTCTGTTCCCTCTCTTGCCTCCAAATCAGTGGTTCTCAGCCAGAGGTGATTTGCTCCTCCGGGGGACATTAGCAATGAAGGGAGATGCAACTGTGGTTGTCACAACAGTGGAGGGAAGAGGTGATACTGGCATCCAGTTTGTAGAGGCCAGGGATGCTGCTAAAAACATCCTACAGTGCACAGGATGGCGCTCACCCTCAACAGGAAATCATCGGGCCCAAAATGTCAATAGGGTTGAGGATGAGAAAGCTGCTTCCTCGTGATTCTTTCCTGGATCCTCCTCTTGTCTTCTTTAGGTGATGTAATCTAGCTCCATTGCTCTTTATATGCTGACGACTCCCAAATTTGTCTCTCCAGCCTGCCCCTCTCCCCGGAGCCACAGGTCTGTGTATCCGCCTGTTTATTTGATATCTCTGCCCAGGGGTGTCTGGAGCATCCATGTCCTCCTGATAATTTCCCCCTCTGAAACCTGTTCTTCTCCCAGCCTTCCTTATCTCAGGAAGTGCCATCACTTCTTACCCAGCTGCTGAGCCCAAACCTGGGAGTCGTCTAGAGTCCTCTCACCCCCTCCACCTTAACTAAGCCAGGAGCAAGTTCCGTCAGTTATATATTCAAAACGTATCAGACTGGTTCCATGATCTCTCTCACCCCTGACGCACTGCAGCGAGTCACCATCAGCTCTTCCTTGGAACCGGTCTCCCCACTTCTACTTCCGCCCTGCCCCTCCACCAGGCAGTCGGCCCCTCAGCACAGTTCAGATGTTGCCGCTCTCTTCCTCTAAAACCCCTCTGGTGGCCTCCTATTGTCCTTAGGAAAAAAGGCCACACCTCTTACTGAGACCTGCCACACCCTCCCTGATCTGGATGGGCGCCTGCCCCCCCCCCCCCCCCCCGCCCCCCTCACCCCTCACCTCCTCCACTCCCCGGGGGCTACCCCCCGCCACTCCCCAGAGGGCCCCGCCCACACCCCCACCCCTGCCGCCTCCACACCCCAGCGGCCCCGCCCTCATGGGCCAACCCCGTCTTTTCATTTGTTTCTTCATCAAGAGCAAGGTCTTTCTCACCTCGGGGCCTTGGCTGTTGCCTTCCTCTGCCCGACAGCTGTCTTCCTCCATCTCTGGTGTGGCGGTGGCCAGCTCCTGGTCGTCCAGGCCTTAGCTCAGATAGCCCTTCTCCAAGAGGGTTTTTTTGTCGCCTCTGTCTGAGCCCCACCGTCGGGAGCTCTCCTCTGCCATCTGCTTTGTTGTCTCTCTTAAGATTTTATTTTTCCTTTTTCTCCACAAAGGCCCCCCCTTCATAGTTGTGGTGATTTTTGCTTTTCTTTTAGTTGTGGGGTGTGGGACGCCGCCTCAGCGTGGCCTGATGAGCGGTGCCATGTCGGCGCCCAGGATCCAAACCGGAGAAACCCTGGGCTGCAGAGGCTGAGCGCCGGAACTCAACCACCTGGCCACAGGGCCGGCCCCTGTTGTCTCTGTTATAACTGAGTCCTCTGAGGGCATAAAGGGTGTGTCCTCAGCGTCCAGCCTGGTGCCTGGTTCAAAGAACACATTTTAAGGGCCAGAACACAAAGGCTCATGAGCTGAATCCACATAAAATAAAATGTTGGCTTTTGTCAATGCAAATAACCACTCACCGTTCCATAGACAGGAGGTGTAAGGCGAATTTTCCTTGAGCCATGCTGAGGACTGTACCCTGGGAAGGCAGTCTCCACAAAGGAGGAAGTGTTCTGGAGAAGCATGGTTTTCAGTACAGTTTATACCTTTTTAGAACAAAGAGCGTACATCACACACGCCCAAGATACATAATCCTCAAAGTTCTGAAGAGATGCTCAGTTACGGGTCAGCGGGTCAGCACGGCCCTGCTGCTAGGAAAGGGAGCCTATCTTCGGGAACACTGGTGCTGGCACACAGGGAAGGAAGTATTCATCCTCGTCTTCACACCGCGGTCTTTTCCTTTGGACTAAGGTTTAATGCATCCTTATCTTAATGGGTTGAAGCAGATGCACAATGTATGGGTGACAGGCTGGAAGTCAGGCTGCCTTAGTTCAGGCTGAGTCGGGTTTAAACCAGAATAGCTACCCTGCAGTCACCTCAAGATGTGAAAATGTCACTGAGCTTTGATGGTTTCATCTGCATACAGTCTCTGCTACCCGCTGCTTTCCCCAGACTGTATTTTTGATTTGCGTTTGGAACTGGGGCAAGTGACCTCTGCCTGGAGCTGTGTGCAGCCTTGCCTCCGAATGAGATAACTGGTTTGTGGCGGGCAGGTTGACACACTGCTTTTTCTTTTTTTTTTTAATTATAAAAGCAGTACATTCAACTCAAATAGTCACAAGGAGGCAAAGTACCAAGTAAAAGTTGCCCTCTCCTGCCTCTTGCTCCCCTTGTCCCCAGTCTTATTCCCTGGGGATAACAATTGGGATTCATCCCTTTTAGATTTTTAAGCCCAAGATTGCATTAAAAGAACCAGATAGATGCCTTGCCGGCCATCTCAAGACAGCAATACCCACGTCTCCTGGGGCTGCCCATGTTCGGAAACGTAGATTTGGGGTAACAGTACTAGTGAGGAAGAAGAAACATTGTGTAGAACCAATTCTTCCAGAAGGTAGCAGACCCAGCCCCTTTGCTGTGGACAGCCAGAGCCTGATTCAGGTCACACTGTGTTTTGACTTGGGTTGAGCAGAAGGCGGTGTGGCCTCATGTATCATCTGTGTGCCCAGCTCGTGAGGATGCCTTTAGTGGTCTCAAATCACTGTTAGAGTTTTTACAGTTGTGTGCTTTTTCCTTTAAAATTACAGTATGGTACATTAAAGAGCCATAAAATTTGGGTTGGGTGCTGTCAGAAGAGTAGGTCTGATTCTTTCTCTTATGTTACCCTGGAGCCCTCTGGTTTTGTGTAACCTTTAACAGGATTTTATGTGGTCTGTTTTTAATGCTTAGGGCTGTCTGGAGAACAGATGTTACATGAATTGTATATTTAAAAGTATGCAGTCACAGTGTCCACTTTGCAGGCTCCACCTCCTCATCCCTCTTAACCTTGGGCCTTTCTTCTCCCACACTTGCTCTTTGGGTGGCCACATCCAGTCTCAAGCGTTTATCTGCAGCTGAGACCTCTGCCTTGAACTCTCTAGACTTTTCTATCCAACTGCCTGTCTTCCTCTCCACTGGGATGTCTGGAAGCCTTCTCAAACCCAGTGTGTCCCAGATCGTCCCCCGCAGCCTGCTCTTCCTTCATTCTTCCCTGTTGCAGTTAATGAAAACTCCGTCAGTCCACATGCTCACACCACCAACCTGGGAGACATCCTTGGCCTCTAGCTCACATCCACGTTCCATCCATCAGCAAGTTATAGTCTCTCCACTGAGAAGAGATCCGGAATTTGACCCCTCCTAAGACTTCTACCCGAATCCCCTCCCCTCACCCAGGCCACGATCATCTTGCACCTAGATTATTTCAGCAGCCTCCGAAGTGGTCTGTCTGCTTCCACGCCTGCCCCACTCCTGCCCCCTTCAGTCTGTTCTCAACACAGCAGCCAGAATGCTGCTATTAAATTGTAAGTCAAATAGCGTCCCTCCTCTTCCCGGAACCCTCCAGTGGCGCTCTGTCTCACTCTGAGTAAAGGCAGGTGCTTTCAGCAACTGAAAGGCCTTACGAGGTCTGCACACTCTCGCCAGCGTCTGCGCCATTCCCTTTGCTCAGCCTTCCAGCCACCCTGGCCTTGCTGACCTGGCAGCCTGGAGATGTGCTCCCGCCCCAGGGCCTTTGCCCTTGCTGTTCTTTCTGCCCGGGATGTAGTTCCTCAGATAGCATACGGCTCATTCCTCTGCATCCTTCAGCTTCTCGCTCAAATGTCCCCCCAGTGAGAGCTCCTCCAACACTGTGAAAATTGTAAGCCCTTCCCTGACTCATTTCTCCCAAAGCACGTTCCACCTCCCAGTACACTTTATACATTCCCTGTTTATTTTCTTTATTGTCTGTCTCCTGCATCAGAGTGTAAATTACAGAGAGGCAGAGATTTATTTGTTTTTTTATTGACATAAATACTTGTTAAATGAATGAAGACAGATTTGACTACATAATAGGTAAATTCTCTGTACTACAAAAGACCACATAAACTAAATAATTACTTTCTAAAATTTGTCCCTACATTTACAATGAAGTATCACATGGGTAATATAGAAAGAGCTCCTAGAAATTAATAAGGACAAAGCAAACAACCCCATAGAAAATTGGGAAAAGGACATTGAACAGGCTTTCTTCAGAAGACAGACAGAAATGCCAGTGAAGATGAAAGGTGCTGAGTCTCATTAGTAATCGGGGAAATAGAAATTGGAACGGTAAAATAGTTTTCATCTATTAGATTGACACAAATTACAAGGATTCATGACACCGAGTGTGATTAAGGCTATAGAACATCAGATTCCTACACGACTGGTGAAAGTACGTGTTGGCACAGATTTGGAGGGTCCTGATGGCTGTGTATTTTCTTCATTCAGCAATCTGTCTACCTACCTAGCTTATAAAAACACTTGCAGATGTGCACAGAGGTGTAGATACAAGGCTATCCATTGTAGCACTGTTGTTAATAAGAAAAAAATGGGGAATAATTTGAACCTCCATCAAGTCTTTAAAAATAGATCACATAAGTCATGTTAAAGGTCTATACAAAATTACAGAGCTGTGTGAGAAAAAGAACCTAATCTATTCTGACAGCATCCATTCTAAATTTTCTAAATTTTTATTAAGTTCTACTTTAGTTTTAAAACAGAAATGATGTAAAACCTTACCGAAAATACACCAGCATAGGTAGTATACCCATACTATGAAGTATTCTGCAGCTTTCGAAAGAGTGACCTAGAGCTGTATATACATAGGGGAAAGATTTCTGAGGCATCGGTTAGATGGAGAAACCAGTTGCAATATATTGATGTTTAATCCCACTTTATGTAACAGGCTCCAGTGCTGTTTTCTGTGTCCATTAATACGAGTAAAAGTGCAGAAAACCACCTGGGAGGCCACCAACCAGCCAGTTAACGAGTTTCCTTGGGGTTGGGAAGTAAATGCAGGGGGAGGAGATCTGCTCCTTCTGTATCTGAATTTCTACAAAGAAAAATATTCATGATTAACTTTATAATTAAAAAAAAAGGTAATGCTGTTTTCTCTAAATGACAAAGTTTTAGAAAATGTTAAAAAGCAACTAAATTGGAGATTGCTGGGAAACTATTCTTAAGCAATCCCTGACTTGCAAATATTTAACACTGGAGATTTCAGATATTTGTGAGTGATCCCAAAGACTAATAATATTTAATAGTCTTTCATTTGTCTGAGGCACAAAAATTAACAACATAAACGAGGGTTCAGGAGTGAGTCCCGAGGCCTGTGGTTGGGCCTCCTCACCATTTATTGTTGAATAAATGGAGAAATAAGTTGTAGCGGTGTCCCTAGAGTGATCGCTGTATTTATGAGAAAAATGGGCCTAGAAAACCAAAGTGGTTGGCCAGTGCTAGTGGGGACCATGAAGAGGGGTGTTAGGAAGTGATGGATCTCAACAAAAATAAGGGTTTGCTATTAGAGTCCAATGTCAAACTCAATGCTGATGCAGATCTGTAGAAAGAATATGCTCCCTATAAAAATTTATATATATATATATATATTCATTAAACTTTTAGTGAATGTAGCAGCCAGAGCAAAAAGGCTTTTTAACAGAAATTATGATCCATAGTAAAATTTCTCAAATTTGATTTTTTGAGAAGATCTTGAAAGATTTCTCTCTTGAATATTAAGGGTCAACTGTAGTTAGCTGAGTTTTTCCATTAATGAACCTCCCTTCTCAGATCCAAAAAAAATCTTCAAAGTCCTCTAGCCTACCAATATTTGGTATAATATTTTGAGTTCTTTTAAAAAAATTTTATCTGAATGGCTGTAATTAATAAGACAAGAAGTAAGTGTTGGAGAGGATGTGGAAAAAAGGGAACTCTCAGACGCTGCTGGTGGGAGTGCAAACTGGTGCAGCCACTATGGAAAACAGTATGGAGATTCCTCAAAAAATTAAGAATAGAACTACCATACAATCCAGCTATTTCACTGCTGGGTATTTATCCAAAGAACATGAAAACACGAATGCGTAATAATATATACTACTCCTGTGTTCATTGCAGCATTATTTACAATAGCCAAGACTTAGAAGTAACCTAGGTGCCCATCAAGGGACAAATGGATAAAGAAGATGTGGTATATATACTCAATGGAATACTACTCAGCCATAAAGAAAACAATGAAATCTGGCCATTTGTGACAACATGGATGGACCTTGAGGGTATCATGCTAAGAGAAATATCAGAGGGAGAAGGTCAAATACTGTGTGATCTCACTCACAAATAGAAGATAAAAACAACAATAATCACATAGAGACAGAGATTGGATCCGTGGTTACCAGAGGGGAAGGGGGGAGAGAGGAGGGCGAAAGGAGTGATTAGGCACCTGTGTGTGGTGATGGTTGGTAATTAGTCTTTGGGTGGCGAACATGATGCAATCTACACAGAAATCGAAATATAACACTGTACACCTGAAATGTATATAATGTTATGAACCAATGTTACTGCAATAAAAAAAATGTTTTAAAACATAAAAGTAATATACATCTGGAAAAGTCGGAAAATACCAAAGAAATACCGAAAGAAGTAAGAGAAAAAAATAATCCAGCATCTTACTGTATAAAGAGAACTGAAATATTAGCCTGTTTCCTTTGATTTCCATGTAATTTTGTCTTGTTTTATGCAGTTAGAACTGCATATAATTTTATGTCCTTTTTCATTTGTAGTGTCACTTTTGTCTGTGAAAG
Source organism: Equus caballus (assembly GCF_041296265.1). NCBI lineage: Eukaryota > Metazoa > Chordata > Mammalia > Perissodactyla > Equidae > Equus > Equus caballus. Next base: position 20,132,646 of record NC_091710.1, on the reverse strand, counting down.
CTCCCTCAGTGTATGCATTTTGCTGACCACATAATACTCTTCTGAGTGGTCCTACCATAACTGAACTACCCCCAGGTTTTGATGGATGGGTAGGTTGCAATTTATGCTTTTATAAGTAATACCTGATTTTTATTCCTAGAGCTTTTTTTCTATTTCAGATTATTGCCTTAGATAGATTTTAGACTTAAATGTTAAAGGCTCTTGATAAATAATGTCCCAAATTACTTTCAAAAACCATAACCTTTATTTTAACGATGAAGAAGCAGAAGCTGAGAGAGAGCCAGCGTGCTGGGGGCAGAAGCAGCCCAGGGCAGCGACATCCTGACATCTGAGCCTGTCCTCTCTTCTGCAGGCTGCTGCCTCCCTCTGGGGATTTAAGCAGAGCAGCGTTCTTAATGACAGCGCTTCCTGCAGCCCTTTTCCAGCTAGTAAACACTGAGAGGCAGGCAGGGCTGTGCGATTGCTCTGCTGTTAGCTGTGGGCCAGGATGGCTGGGGATGCCAGGACTGGTGGCATTTCAGCTCCTGCTTTTACAGCTGAAGTAACACAAAGGCGCAGGCCGTGTAAAAGTCTTTTCCCTACATAGAACTATTCCTGTTTGTGGTTTACTATGCTGCCTTTTAAAATTAATGAGTAATATTGTTAAGTGTGATGGTCTGGCTGGGCTCGACTCCCTATGTAGGATTCTCCAGATCTCGACTGACCACGTCTCCAGGCTTCTCCCTCCCCTCCTCTTTGGTGCTGCAGGATTCTGGAACTGGCAGTCTATCTGCCACTCTGTGCCTTTGCACATGCAGTCCCCTCTTGGGGAACATACTCCCCGTTCTCCACATCCTCTGCAAGCCCCGACCGTCCTTCAGAGAGACTCCTGGCAGCCTTCCAACACCCTCCCCAGTCGGACCTCAGCACCCTGACCTGTCGGTTCCTCCTCCTGCCCTGTGCCTTTCCACATGGACGTGGCGCTTGCCTCACTGAGCGCTGTGGTTTGCTCTTAGGTGGCCTTTGTAACTTGCCTAAGAGCAACTCTCGGCCTCGACGTGTGTCTCATTAAGTCCCGTACCCTCTGCACCACATCCAGCACTTAGAAGATATTTTGCTGAGTTGTTTCCCTGCTCACTAACGCAGGTGAAGGTTCCGGGTTTGATGTTCTCTGTGGCTTTGTTTCAGGTCTTTCTGTCTGAGTGGAAGGAACACAAAGTTGCTCTCTCACGGCTCACCAGCCTGGAGCTGAAAGATGATTTCCTCCACGGGCTGCAGATGCTGAAATCCTTGCAGAGTCAGCATGTTGTCATGCTGCTGGGCTACTGTGAGGAAGACAACACTGTCCTTACGGAATATCACCCCTTAGGGGCCTTGAGCAACCTGGAAGAAACACTAAACCTTTCCAAGTACCAAAACGTGAACACGTGGCAGCACAGGCTGCAGCTGGCCATGGACTACGTCAGCATCATCCACTACCTGCACCACAGCCCCCTGGGCACGCTGGTCATGTGCGACTCCAGCGACCTGCGCAAGACGCTGTCCCAGTATCTGCTGACGCGGAACTTCAGCATCGTGGTGAATGACCTGGACGCCTTGCCCCTGCTCAACCGCAGCTCCGGGGCTTTGGTGAAGTGCGGCCACAGGGAGCTGCACGGCGATTTTGTGGCTCCAGAGCAGCTGTGGCCCTATGGAGAGGACATGCCTTTTCGTGATGATCTCATGCCCTCGTATGATGAGAAGATCGACATCTGGAAGATTCCAGACGTCACCAGTTTCCTTTTGGGGCACGTCGAAGGCAGTGATATGGTCCGATTCCATTTGTTTGATATTCATAAGGCATGTAAGAGCCAGGCTCCTGAAGAAAGACCCACTGCTCAGGACGTCCTGGACACCTATCAGAAGGTTTGGAACTTACTCAGAGACACCATGATATCTCAAACAAGAGAAATGCTATGAAACCAGGCCAGTGAGAGAGGGCTGGGCGTGGAGGAACAAATGCAACCGTTGCAGCAATTCCGCTCCCACGGAGTTTGCTGCTGTTTAGTGGTGTGGTTCTCGTTCTGCGTCCCCGTGCTCGCGTGAGGGTTCTCCCTCTCCTGGGGGCCTGGCGGAAGTTGCTAAGCAAGAGCAAACCCGCCTTGACTCAAGTCCGCCTTCACTTCCCGAGGCTGGTCTCTCCCAGGGGAAGATGCAGAGAAGCAGGAGTCTGACCAGCATCTGAACAAGGTAACAAAGACGGCGCTGCAAAGAGGCCTCCCTCCCTAATGACTGAATCTGTAAGCTTGTAAGAAATGTATAGAGAGAAGGTTTGTAAATGGCAGTCTATGAAAGAAACATAAAGTAATTCTCCAGAGAGTACTTTTTCCTCATTTTTTTAGATGGTGATCAACAGACGGAGTCCAGGGAGGATTTGTGCGCTGTTTCACGTGGTATCGGTGAGCATCTTTACTGTTTCGAATCATTGTTCTGTGAAGCTCCTGTGCCATCCTCCTTCCAGCGAGCTGGAGGAGAACTATGACAGATGCTCTTTGAAATTTTGAATGGATAAGGAATATTGCAAACAGCAAGTGTGAGGGAAATTAATCTAGGTTACTGCCTTGGATGGTGCTTGTGAAAATCCTGTTTACCTTCCAGCTAAGTTTTCTGTGTCCAAAATTAGTTACTGTGAACGTTTTACATCAGTAGTGTCACTCCTTCAGGTGTCAAGCCCTTCCACCTGAGTTGCATGATTGAATCCTTCAAAAGGCTCTCTTCTTGGTCCCTGTCATCGTCACTGGCAGGGGATGGTGGATCTGGTGCATCTTACTCATCACTAACCAGGTGGTCACAGCCGGCGCTGAGGGGCAAAGACGCTGTGCAGCAGACTCTGCCTCCCCTGTGCTCAGGCGGCGTCAGACTCACTGGGGTCACTGGAGCTGTCCCCACCCCACAGCCTCTGACTCAGGAGGTCTCGGGCAGAGTCTGAGACTCGGCATTTCCGCCTGGCTCCCAGGTGCTGCTGGTGCTGCTGCTCTGGGGACCACATTTTGGGAACCACTGCCGTTAACTGTCAGGAAGGAGCCACAGGCAGAGGATAGGGCCGTGCTGTCAGTATTGTCCGCTGTCCTGATGCCAGTGGGTGACGGGGCCCTGTGGCTGCTCAGAGAGTGCCTGCCCAGAGTCTTCTAACTGTCACTTTTGTTATAAAAACTCCACCGCAACCCACTATGCTGGCTGTGATCAAAAGTGTGGACAATAGTAAGTGTTGGCTGGGATGTGGGGAGTTGGAACCCTCCTACACTGCTGCTGGGAATGTAAAATGGTGCGGCTGCTTTGGAAAACAGTCTGGCTGTTCCTCTAAAAGATTAAAAATAGAGTTACCATAACCCAGCACTTCCATTCCCAAGTATTTACCCGAGAGAATTGAAAACATGTCCATAAAAACATTTGTACACAAATGTTCATAGCAACACTATTCATAATAGACAAAAGATGGAAATAAACTGAATGTCCATCAGCTGGTGGATGGATAAAGACAATGTGGTGTATCCACACAATGAGACATTATCCAGCCATAAAAACGAATGAATTTCTGATACGTGCTCCAACATGAATGAACCGTGCAAACACACTAAGTGATGTGGGAGGAGGTAATCGAGAGGACATGACCGCCACTTGACCCAAGAACTGGGCATTGGAAACATTCTCACCCCTCCCCGTCCTTGGAATGCACACTCCCCACCGTTCCCACAGCGGGGGTCATTTTCAGGGTCATGGCCTTGAGAGAGCACTGAGTCTCGAGACCATCTGGATGATCCAGGTCACTGAACCCCATTAAGGCCTCTACATAAACTTTGAAGATTCTGGTGGGCAGTGCGGAGGTCGTCTGTAGCTGCCCAAGACGAGCGTCGTCAGTAAGTTCCCTCACTGATTAAACCTGCCCCTCCCCATCGAGTGTCTGCCTCTTTCTTCCTTCTCTCTCTGCCCTCCGTGTGTGGGGCCACTGTGTGAACCAACATGTGACAGAAGCCAATCATGAAAGACCACGTGTTGCTGGCTTCCATTAGTATGAAATGTCCAGAATAGACAAATCCATAGAAATAGAAAGTAGGTTAGTGGTTTCCAGGGGCTGGCAGGGGGTCGGGGGTGAAGGATGGGGAGTGCTTGCTAATGGGTACAGAGTTTCTCTTTGGGGTGATGAAAATGTTCTGAAATTATGTAGTGGTTGTATCGTGGTTGCACAACTCTATGAATATACTAAGTAACACTGAATTGTATAAAAAGGGCAAGTTTTATGGTATGTGAATTATATCTCAATAAAGCCGAAAAAACCCTACGTCTGTGACAAGGCCGTGTATCCCTCATGACTCTGCACTTGACGTGGCCTGTTGTCGTGTGGAATTGATTTGGGATTATCTGTTCATGTTGTAATTCTTGTTTGAGGGTTTTTCTTAGCTTTTGGACTTTGCACTGGAGCAAAACTAACAGTTTCAAACAAATGTCTTTTTAAATATTGACAGCCAAGCTAAAATAAACAGCATGGTGTGGGGAAGGGACCCCGCTAGGATGAGAAGACCTGAGTTAAGTCCCAGCACTGCCTGGATTCTTTGTGCGGCCTCAGACAAAACCATCTCTCGAAAGGGAGTCGTGGGAGCCATTCCGGCTCTCGCTCTGCCTCTCCGAGTTCTCTCTGAGGCTTTATAATGCCAGAGCCAGACCCCAGACTGGACTTGCCTGGCGGCGTTCAGTCTTTAGCTTGTGCTCAGATATAATTCAGTGCCAACAGAAGTGCAAAATCACAAGAGGAAGTTACGTTCTAAGTAACACTTAGCTGGGGGTTCATTGCCCCCGTAGCTGCGGCCTCACGTTCGGCAGAGGTGTAGTCAGGAGGAGAGGCAGACAAGGTGAGCCGTTCTCAAAGCGCAGCCAGCAATTCAGTGCTCCCTCCCTGCTTACCTTAGTCCAAGTGTTAAAGAAAAAGTCGCCCCCCGTACGGTTTATAGTGTGCTTTCTCACTGTCTCCTGTGACGCTACAAACACTGTAAGCCTCGGGGCCTCCAGCGATTGATAACGATTCAGTAGACGCAGAACACGTGGGTGTCCCCAGAGTGAGGCCCCCGCAGGTGGAGTGAGGTGGAACGCTTGTGTCACACAGCTCTCCATGGAAAGGTCCTCTGGTGAATCCTCCTCAGTATTGTGTTTTTATTTTTTTATTTTTTGCTAAGGAAGATTAGCCCTGAGCTAATATCTGTTCCAGTCTTCTTCCACTTTATATGTGGGTTGCCGTGACAGCATGGCTGACGACTGGTGAGTAGTGTAGGCCTGCGCCTGGGCTCTGAAACTGCGGACCCAGGCCACCAAAGCATGGCGTGATAAACTGAACCACTGTGCCATGGGGCCGGCCCCTCCCCTCAGTATTTTAAAAATAAACATTGCTTAATTTCTCTAATCTCTATTCTCATATGACTTTTGATCCCTTAAGGGTAATTTAAAATGTGAAACCATGATTTTCCATCCCTTCGTAATATTTTGTGAGGACAAATAAAATGAAGGAAATACTTTAGATTCTTTGGAGATCTGCAACGTAGGTTGGAAGCAAATTCTAATAAGGAAGTCAGCAAGAGTTCTGCATCCATGTTTAAAGATTTTATTTATACCATAGGCACGCCTCCGGGTTTTGCTACCTGAAATTAACTCCTTTGGAAAGAAAATTTGGTTCATTAACTCCCAATTTCATGTGATCGATGTGTAGTAGTTCACATAAATAAGGTATAATATTCATTTTTACTTCTGAAAAGGACCTCGTGCCCGTTGAAACATAGCACAGTGTCTTCCAGAGTTCTCTTTGTTCTTTCACAAATGAACAGGACTGGTTTGTGACTACGGAGAGCCCTGAAGAGTGTTCTTGGGCTCCCGGGTCAGTCACTACTGACAGACGCCCCGACCCTCAGGGTTCTCAGCTACACGTGTAATATGTAAGCTATAGCCTATGCCATAGTTCAGTTTTTTAGCTTGGCAATTTTTTTTTTTTTTTGGAGGAAAATTAGCCCTGAGCCAACTGCTGCCAATCCTCCTCTTTTTGCTGAGAAAGACTGGCCCTGAGCTAACATCCATGCCCATCTTCCTCCACTTTATATGTGGGACACCTACCACAGCGTGGTGTGCCAAGCGGTGCCATGTCTGCACCCAGGATCCGAACCGACGAACCCCGGGCCGCCAAAGTGGAATGTGTGTACTTAACCACTGCACCACTGGGCCGGCCCCAGCAATTGTTATTAACTTAACCTTTTAAATGGGTTCTTAGAAGTTAAAGGAGGTAATAAATTGTCAAACAACAATTCAGACTTTGCCAGATGTTAGAGTTTTCTTATGAATAAACTTTTGAGGGTTAATTTTTACTTATTCTATTGACAAAGTAGCCAGCTCAGGCTGTTATAATGCTTTCAGGAGATCACTCAATAGGCATTTCATAAGGGTTTTTCAGGGCTATTTGGATTATTTAAGGACTAGTAATTGCAGAATTATGTCAGGATTCATTCCATTACAACTGGGTAAAACGGTTCAAATTCTGAAGTAAGGTGACTAAATTACATTCATCATAAAAAAAAAACAGGCATATAGTGTGTATGTATAGCCCACATTAAACAGTGGTATATTCCTGTAAACTAAATTGATTTTTTTTCTTTTAGGTTATCATTTAAAATTTCAAGGGGGACACAGTGGAGGTCTATTTTACCTTTAGGGAGCAGACCATTGGTTTTATCATGTTTATGTGATTAGACATGATAGGTGGAACAGACATTTATCTCTACCCCCTTTTGAAACCAAATTAAAATGGGAGGAAATAAATAAACAGGTATAAACCATAAGGCCAAATATGAAGCAAGACCATTTGTGCCTCAGAGCTCTGCAAAGCCTCTAAAATTCAGAGCTGAATTCTTTGGAAGAGGGAGTAAGGAGTGGGCTGAAAGCTACAACAATTGGTTGAAAGTTGCTGTAAAGAAGTTAGACTCCAGATCCCCTTCACAAACCACTTTGAGTCAGGATACGACCTCCCGTCCTCAGCAGGAAAGGGGACAGCTCTGGGGAAAGTGAACTAGAGAGTTGCTAGACTCACAGGTGTAGCTTGTGTTGGGGGTAAGGTCTCTAATGAAAATGGAGGGATTGCCTGAAATGCTACACGATGGTGAGACCCTACAGTGCTAGTAGCCAGGTTCATTACTGCACCTTCTCCACCAGTCAGGAGATGAGCATTTCTCTCTAGAAAAACTGTGCCCCAAAGAAGAGGTTTATTTCCCAATGAAATTTCTGGATCTGCAACCAAAAAACCCATCAAGCAACAAGACACTCCCATCCCCCAAGCACACCCACATCTTCCATTTTCCTTTTCATTTCCTTATTCTTGAAGCGGACAGATAAGGATAATCAGACACTTGAAAGAAGATTCCGGTTCATGAAAACAAAATAGAACCTTCAAGGAAAGTGAATGCAGGCAGCAGAAATCCTCAAACAAACTGTAATAAATATTATCAGAGAGCTAGAAAGAGATGAGAGATGTAACAATGGACGTGACAGAATGGAGAACGTTCAGAGACCAAGGAAAAGCTCTTGGAAATTAAAAATATGGTCCTAGAAATTAATACTACAGAAGAGTTAGAAGATAAAATTGAGGAAATCATCGAGTAAACAGAACAGAAGGAGATAAAGGATAAGACAGTTCAAGAGTCAGTCCTACAGTTATAGTATTAAGAGGAATTCTAAGAACAGAAAAATAGGAGGAAATAATCAAAGAATCATATCAAAACTTTCCCAGAGCTGAAGAAAATAAGATTCTAGGTTGAAAGTGTCAGTTGAGGACTTGGCACAATGAATGAAAAAAAGACCCACAACATGAAATTTCAGACCACTAGGGATAAAACAATGCCAGAAGTTTCCAGAGAAAATACTTTTCTAAATGAGAATCAGCATACTGTCCTATGTGTCAATAGCAGTGCTGGAAATTATATTGGATAAGATGCCTTAAAAATTCTGAATGAATATTATTTCAGCCTAAAACTCTATGTCCAAAGTTTCAATCAAGAATGAAGTAAAACAAAGACTTCAAAAAATTTTAAACTGGAAATAATTGTGGATTCACAAGATGTTGCAGAAATTCTACAGAAGGGTTTCATGTACCGTCCAGTTTCCTACAACAAAGACATGTTTTTGACCAGCACTCTTTCTTAGGAAGCTGTGTAAAATTTGCTCTGACAAAATGAGGCACACTGAAGAAGAGGAAGCTATGGGATCCAGGAAACAAGGGGGCACCTGCACAGAAGGGAGGCAGAGGGGTTTCCCAGGGCAACGTTGAAGGAAAGTCTCAGGACCACAACCTAGTGGGCAACCAATCCGATGGGAGCAGGATCACTAGAAACCTCCAGCAGGAGTGACTCCCAGAAAAAAAGGAAGTGGCAGGTTACCTGATGTGTTTGATAGTATTTCTAGGATTTCTACAGCTATGTTAGAGAGGTAGTGGAAGGATTAATGGCAGGAAAAGAGGAAAATATTAACTGCTCCCTCCCAAAAATTATGGTACGGTTTTTTTAATCAAAGAAAAAATAATTATACCAGGGGAACCATTTAAAGGAATTCAGGGGTTGGGGGATGGGGGGGGGGAAGCCATTAAAATAAAGGAAGCTTGGATGATGTCCTGCTTAGATCAAAGATGCTTTATAATGGGAATGATCACTTCTTATCTTTTATGTGAGTTTCCTATTGCTGCTGTAACATCTTACCACAAACGTAGTGGCTTGAAACAATACAAATTTATCATCTTACCATCCTGGAGGTCAGGAGTCCAACACAGGTCTCCCTGGGTTACAGTCAAGGTGTGGGCAGGGCTGACTCCTTCTGGAGGCTTCAGCAGAGCATCTGTTTCCTTGCCTTTTCCAGTTTCTAGGGGCCACCCCCTTTTCTTGGTTTGTGACTCATAAGACATGATGTTGAAGACAAGTCATTTGAAAGTATCCAGTCAGAGTAGAACAAAGAAAAAAGAATGAAAAAAGAGTGGAGAAAGCCTATGTGAATTATGGAATACCATCAAGAGAAACAATATATGCATTATTGGAGTCCCAGAAGGAGAAGAGAAGGAGAAAGGGACAGGAAGCTTATTTGAAGAAATAATGGCTGGGAACTTCCCAAATCTGAGGAGAGATTTGAACATCCAAGTTTATGAATCTCACAGGTCCCCTAAAAGATTCAACCCAAAAAGATCTTCTCCAAGACACATTAAAATAAAACTATCTAAAATCAAAGACAGAGAATTTTAAAAGCAGCAAGAGAAAAAAGTCCTCACGTACAAGGGAACCCCCATAAAGCTATCAGAGGATTTCTCAACAGAACTCTTGCAGGCCAGGTGAGAGCAGGATGATATAGTCCAAGTGCTGAAAGAAAAAACTTCCAACATAGAATACTTCACCTAGCAAAGCTGTCCTTCAGAAATGAGGGAGACATAAAGACTTTCCCAGGAGCGAACCCGGTGGTGCAGTGGTTAAGTTCACATGTTCTGCTTTGGCAGCCCAGGGTTTGCCAGTTCGGATCCTGGGTGTGGACATGGCACCACTTGTAAAACCATACTGTGGCAAGCATCCCACATATAAAAGTAGAGGAAGATGGGCACGGATGTTAGCTCAGGGCCAATCTTTCTCAGTAAAAAGAGGAGGATTGGTGGCAGATGTTAGCTTAGGGCTAACCTTCCTCAAAAAAAAAACCAAACAAACAAAAAAAACCCCAGACTTTCCCAGACAAACAAAAGCTGAGGGAGATCATAACCACTAAACGTGCCTTACAAAAAATGCAGAAAGGAGTTCTTTGAGCTGAAATAAAAGGATGATAATTAGTAAAATGAAAACATATGAAAATATAAGACATACTGGTAAAGGTACATACATAGTCACATTTGGAATACTCTAATACCGTGATATGGTGGTGTGTTAATCACTTAACTCGAGTATAAAGGCTAAAGGACAAAAGTATTAAGATAACTATAAAAATAACTATAGGTACAGTAATTTGTTAATGGATACACAATACAAAAAAGATGTAAATTGTGACATCAAAAACAAAATAGGAAAGGGAGTAAAAGAGTAGAGTTTTTGTATGCAATCAATGTTAAGTTGTTATCAGCTTAAAATAGACTGTTATAAGATGTTTTACATAAATCTTGTGGTAGGCACAAAGCAAAAACCTACAGTAGATACACAGAAGAGAAAGAGAAGAGAATCACAACATACTACTACTGGAAATTATTAATTCACAAAGACAATGAGACAGGAAGAAAAGAAAAAAAGGGACTACAAAACAGCCAGAAAACAATTAATAAGATGGCAGTAGTAAGTCCTTACCTATCAATATTACTTTGAATGTAAATGGATTAAATTCCTCAATCAAAAGGGGCAGAGTGGTTAAATGGATTAAAAAAGCAAGACCCAACTTTATGCTGCCCACAAGAGACTCAATTCAGTTTTAAGAACACATATAGGCACAAAGTGAAGGGATGGAAAAAGATATTCCATGCAAATGGAAACCAAAAGAGAGCAGGGGTATCTATACTTATGTCAGACAAAATAGACTTTAAATCAGAAACTGTAATAAGAGACAAAGAAGGTCATTATATAATGATAAAGGGGTCAATTCATCAAGAGGATAGACCGTTGTAAATAGATATACACTCAACATTGGAGCACCTAAATATATTAGTAAATACAGATCTGAATGGGGAAATAGACAATACAATAATAGGAGGAGACTTCAGTACCTGACTTTCAACAATGGATAGATCATCCAGACAGAAAATTAATAAGGAAACATTGGATTTGAACTATCCTTTAGACCAAATGGCCCAAACAGACATATATAGGACATTCCATCCAGTAGCAGCAGAATACACATTCTTCTCAAGAGCACACAAAACATTCTCCAGGACAGATCAGACATTAGGACACAAAACAATCTTAATAAATTTAAAATTAAATTTATACCAAGTATCTTTTCTGACCCCAAGGGTATGAAATAAGAAATCAATAACAGGAGGAAAACTGGAAAGTTCACAAATGAGTGGAAGTCAAACAACACACTCCTGAACAACCAGTGTATCACAGAAGAAATCAAAAGGAAAATAAAAGAAATACCTTGAGACAAAAATGGAAACATGACACAACAAAATTTATGGGATGCTGCAAAAGCAGTTCTAAGACGTGTATAGCAATAAATGCCTACATTAGGAAAAAAGGAAGATCTCACATGAACAGCCTAACTTTACACGTCAAGGAACTAGAAAAAGAAGTAACTATGCCTAAAGTTAGCAGAAGGAAGGAAATAACAAACATGAGAGTAGAAATAAATGAAATAGACCAGAAAATTAATATAAAAGCAATGAAACGAAGAGCTGAGTTTTTGAAAAGTTAAACAATACTGACAAACTTTCAGGTAGCTAAGAAAAAAAGAGAGAAAACTCAAAATCAGAAATGAAAGAGGAGATACCACAGAAATACAAATGATCATAAGTGATTACTATGAACAATTATATGTCAACAAATTGAATAACCTAGAACAAATGGATAAATTCCTAGAAACAGGAGCCAGTCCAGTAGCATAGTGGTTAAGTTTGTGCACTCCACTGTGGGGGCCCCAAGTTCAGAAGTTTGGATTCCTGGCGTGGACCTACACACCACTCATCAAGCCACACTGTGGTGGCATCCTACATACAAAATAGAGGAGGACTGGCACAGATGTTAGCTCAATGACAATCTTCCTCAAGCAAAAAAAAGAGGAAGACTGGCAACAGATGTTAGCTCAGGGCCAATCTTCCTGAGCAAAAATAAATAAATAAATAAATTGCTAGAGACATACAACCTACTGAGATTGAATCATGAAGAAATAGAAAATCTGAACAGACCAATAATGAGTAAGGAGATTGAATCAGTATTCAAAAATCTCCCAAGAAAGAAAAGCTCAGGACCTGTAGGCTTTACTGGTGAATTTAGCAAATATTTAAAGAATTAATACCAATCTTTCTCAAACTCTTCCAAAATATTGAAGAGAAAGGAACACTTCCAAACTCATTTTATGACGCCAGCGTTACCCTAATACCAAAACTAGACAAGGACACCACAAGAAAAGAAAACTACAGGCCAATATCCCTAATGAATATATGAACATGAACCAAGAATGGTTCAATATACATAAACTAATCAATGTGATACACCACATCAATAGAATGAAGGATAAAAATCATATGATCCTCTCAATAGATGCAGTAAAAGCATTTGACAACATTCAGCATCCTTTTATGATTAAAAGCTCTCAACAAATAAGGTATGGAAGTAACATACCTCAACGCAGTAAAGGCCACACATGACAAACCCACAGTTAAGATCATACTCGACAGTGAAAAGCTAAAAGCTTTTCCTCTGAGATCAAGAAAAAGACAGAAATGCCCATTCTCACCACTTCTATTCAACATAGTACCAGCCAGATCGATTAGGCAAGAAAAAGAAAGAAAAGGCCTCCAAATCCTTAAAGAACAAGTAAAGTTGTGTGTTTACAGATGAAATGATCCTGTACATAGAAAGCCTAAAGACGCCACCTAAAAACTGTTAGAACTAACAAATGAACTCAGTAAAGCTGAAGGATACAAAATGAACTCACAAAAATCAGTTGTGTTTCTATACACTAGCAACGAATTACCAGAAAGAGAAATTAAGAAAACCCCCTTTACAATAGCATCAAAAACAATAAAACACCTAGGAATAAATTTAACCAAGGAGGTAAAAGACCTGTACACTGAAAACTGTAAGACATTGATGAAAAATTGAGGAAGACATGAATAAATGGAAAAATATCCCATGTTCATGGATTGTAAGACTTAAATACTTTAACAATGTTAAAATGTCCATACTACTCTAAACCATCTCTATCAAAATTCCAATGGCATTTTTTACAGAAACAGAGATAACAATCCTAAAAATTCATATGGAATCACAGAAGATCCCAAATAGCCCAAGCAATCTTGAGAAAGAACAAAACTGGAGGCATCACACTTCTTGATTTCAAAGTACATTACAGAGCTATAGTAATCAAAACAGTGTGGGACTGGCATTAAAAATAGAAACATAGACCAATGGAACAGAATAGAGAGCTCAGTTATAAACTGGCAGCAGTTGGCTCAGGGCTAATCTTCCTCAAAAAAAAAAAAAAAAACTTAAACTCACTCTGTTTCTACAAAGTGGAATGGTGATTAACAGGGCCTGGGGGTGGAGGAGATGGGGAGATCCTGGTCAGAGGGTACAAGTCTTCAGTTACAAGATGAATAAGCTCTGAAGATCTAATGCTCAGCATGGTGACTGTAGTTAATAATACGGTGTTGTGTACCTTAAATTTTCTAAGAGAGTAGATCTTCAGCGTTGTCACTACAAAAAAAGAAGTAACTATGTGAGCTGGTGGATATGTTACTTAACCTTATTATGGTCATCATTTCACAAAGTGTATGTACGTCAAATCGTCATGTTGTACTTTATTTTATTTTTGCTGGGAAAGGCTCACCCTGTGCTAATATCTGTTGCCGATCTTCCTCTCTCTCTCTCTCTCTCTCTTTTTTCTCCTCAAAGCCCCAGGACATAGCTGTATATTCTAGTTCTAAGTCCTGGTTCTTCTCTGTGAGCTGCTGCCACAGCATGGCGACTGACGGAGGAGTGGGGTGGCTCCAGCCCGGGAACCGAAGCTGGGCTGCCTAAGCAGGGCATGCCAAACTTTAACTACTAGGCCACTGGGGCTGGCGCTACACTTTAAATATAGAAAATTTTATTTGTCAATTATACCTCAAAAAAAGCTGAAAAAAAAGAATGTTTTCATCATCTCAAAAAAAACCACACCCCATATCCATTAGCTATCAGCCCCCCATCTTCCAGTCCTCCCCCTTCCGCCAGCCCTAAACAACCACTAATCTACTTTCTGTTGCTATAGATTTCTCTCTTCTGGACCTTCATGTGAATGGACTCGTATAACGTGTGGACTTTTGTGATGGCTTCTTCCACTCGGCACAATGTTTTCAAGGTTTATCCAAACGGTAACAGGTGTCAGGACTTCATTCCTTTTTATAGCTGAGTAATATTCCAGTGCGTGGATATACTACACTTTGTTTATCCCTTATTCCATTGGTGGACATTTGGGTTGTTTCCACTTGGGGATATTATGAATAATGCTCATATAACCATTTGTGTACAAGTTTCTGTGTTTCCATTTCTCTTGTCATATACCTACAAGTGGAGTTACTGGGTCATATGGTAACTCTATGCTTAATCATTCGAGGAACTGCCATTAAACAGACTGTTTTCCAAAGCGGCCGCACCATTCTCCATTCCCGTCAGCAGTGTATGAGGGTTCTGATTTCTCCACATTATCTGACTTTGATTACAGCCGTCCTGATGGTTGGGAAGTGGTATTTCATTGTGGCTTTTTCTTTGGAGTGGGTTTACTTTTCTGTATTTTTACATGGAGCTTCTGATCCTTGCTATTTGAGTGTCCTTAACCGTTAAAATTAATCTCACAGATTCTCTATTTCTGTAGGAATGATGATAGCTTTCTCCTAGAGTAGTTTTCTCCCCTTTTTAAATTACGGTAAAATATACATAAAATTTATCATTTTACTATTTTTAAGTGTTCAGTTCAGTGGCATTAAGCACATTCATATTGTTGTGCAACCATGGCCACCAACCATCTTCAGAACTTTTTCATCTTCCTTGAGTGAAACTCTGTACCCATTTAACACTAACTCCCCACTCACCAAGCCCCTCCCCCCCGACAAATTTCTGGAGCCAGCATAATGTTACTGTGAACATGGATGTACAAATATTTGTTTTGAGTCCTTGCTTTCAGTTCTTTTGGGTATATACTCAAAAGTGGAGTTCCTGAAACACATGTTAAATGTTATGTGTAATTTTTTGAGGAACTGCCATACTGCTTTCCGCAGTGGCTCCACCATTTTACATTCCCAGCAGCGATACACAAGGTTCCAATTCCTCCATATCCTGGTCAACACTTGTTGTTTCCTGTTTGCTTATTTTTTTTAAAATAATAGCCATCCTGAGTGTCAAATGGTTTCTCATTATGGTTTTGGTTTGCATTTCCCTAATGATTAGTGATGTTGAGCATCTTTGCATGCCCTTATTGGCCATTTGTATATCTTCTTTAGAGAAATGTCATTTTTGAATTGGGTTGTTTGTTTTTGTTGTTGAATTGTAGCAGTTCTTTATATGTAATGGATATCAATCCCTTATCAGATATATGACTTGTAAATATTTTTCTCATTCCACTGTTGCCTTTTCACTGTTGACAGTGTCTTTTGATGCACAAATTTTTATAAAGTTTAGTTTATCTATCTTTTCTTTTGTTTTCTGTGCTTTGGGTCTCATATCCAAGAAATCATTGCTAAATCCATTGTCATGAAGCATTTTTCCTGTTTTCTTCCAAGACTTTTATAGTTTTAGCTCTTACATTTAGGTCTTGGATCCAATTGAGTTAACTTTTATATACAGTGTAAGACAGGGTCCAACTTCAGTTTTACGTATGTGGTTATCCACTTTTCCCAGCATCATTTGCTGAAAACACTGTTCTTTCCACATTGAATGGTCATAACTCTCTTATCAAAAACCATTTGATCATATATGCAAGAGTTTATTTCTGGGTTCTCTATTTTATTCATTGGTCTATATCTCCGTATTTGCCACTCTACTAGTACCACTCTATTTTGATTACCATAGCTTTATACCAAATTTTGAAATCCAGATGTGTGAGACCTACAACTCTGTTCTTTCTTTTTTTTTCCAAAATTGTTTTGACTATTCTGGGTCCCTTGTGATTCGATATGAATTTTAGATGTTTTTTTCTATTTCTGCAAAAAACACTGTTGGGATTTTGATAGATATTGCATTGACTCTGTAGACTGCTTTCGGGTAGTATTGACATATTAACAATATTGTCTTCCAATCCATGAACAGGGGGCTTACCATGGCTTTGATTTGCATTTTCCTGATGACTAATGATGTTGAACATCTTTTCCTGTGCTTATTGGCTATTTGTATATCTTCCTTGAAGAAGTGTCTATTTGGATCCTTTGCCTGTTTCTTTCTTTGCCTATTGTTAAATCAAGTTGTTTGTTTTTTGTTTGTTTGGTTAAGCTTTTATTGAAACATAGACGAATTGAAGAATTTTCACAATCTGAACACACCCATGTCCAACCTTCCAAGATCAAGAAACTCATCCACTGGGTCAGCCGGCAGCGATGGTTAGTTCCGCCTCTGTGTGGGCTTTACATAAATGCAGCCATTTGGAATGTGCTCATCTGTGTCAGTCTTCTTTTCCCCAATATTACGTTTGTGAGATTCATCATTTTGTTGTGAAGAGTCGCAGATCATTCATTCTCAATGTTGTGTAGACTTTATTGTGTGAACGCACCACAATTTATTTATTCTACTTTTATTAGGCATTTGGATAGTTTCCAAGAGTTCTGTTATTAACATTCTCGCACATGTGTTTTGGTGAATACATATACACATTTCTGTTGGATATATAGCTAGGTGTTTAATTCTTGGATCATCGGGTACACATATGTCCAGCCTTAGTTGATACTTTTCAGTTTTCAAAGTGGTTGTACCAATTTACACTACTACCAGCTGAATTTGAGAGTTCCAATAATTGCACATTTTTGTCAACACTTGGTATTTTCCATCTTTTCAGTTCAGCCATTTTGTAGGTGTGTTGTAGTATTGCATTTCATTGTATTTCCTTGACTAATTTGTATAATTAAAATTTATTTCCTTCGTTAATGAAGTTGAGCATCTCTTCATATGTTTATTGGCACTTGTATCTCCTCTGTTGTGAGGTGTCTGTTCAAGTTCCTTACCCATTCTTCTTTGAATTGAATTTTTGCTTACAGATTGTAGGATTTCTCTGTATTGTAAATATTTTCTACTCTGTGGGTTACCTTTTTACTTTCTTTTTTTATTGAGGTTATGATAGTTTACAATATTGTGAAATTTCAGTTGTACAATATTAGTTGTCAGTCATATTATAGGTGCACCCCTTCACCCTTTGTGCCCAACCCCCCCTTCCCCGGTAACCACTAAACAGTTCTCTTTGTCCGTATGTTTGTTTATCTTCCACATATGAGTGGAATCATGCAGTGTTTGTCTTTCTCTGTCTGGCTTGTCTTCCTTAGCAGAATAACCTCCAGGTCCATCCATGTTGGTGTGAATGGGACAATTTTGTCATTTTTTATGGCTGAGTAGTATTCCATTGTATATATATACCATATCTTCTTTATCCAATCCTCAGTCAGTTGGCACTTGTGCTGCATTCATGTCTTGGCTATTGTGAATAGTGCTGCAAAGAATACAGGGGTGTGTATGTTACTTTGGATTGTTGATTTCAAGTTGTTTGGGTAAATACCCAGTAGTGGGATGGCTGGGTTGTATGGTAGTTCTATTTTTAGTTTTTTGAGAAGTCTCCATACAGTTTTCTATAGTGGCTGCACTACTTTGCATTCTCACCAGCAGTGTATGAGGGTTCCCTTTTCTCCACACTCTCTCCAACATTTGTTATTTTTTGTCTTGGTGATTATAGCCATTCTAATGGGTATAAGGTGGTATCTTAGTGTAGTTTTGATTTGCATTTCCCTGATGATCAGTGATGTTGAGTATCTTTTCATGTGCCTATTGGCCATCTGTATATCTTCTTTGGAGAAATGTCTGTTTATATCTTCTGCTCATTTTTTGATGGGGTTGTTTGATTTTTTGTTGTTGAGTTGTGTGAATTCATTATATATTATGGAGTTAACCCCTTGTCAGATATATGATTTCCAAATATTTTTTCCAAGTTTGTGGGTTGTCTTTTCATTTTGACCCTGGTTTCCCTTGCCTCGTAGAAGCTCTTTAATCTAATGAAGTCCCACTTATTTATTTTTTTCTTTTGTTCTCTTGTCCAAGCAGACATGGTGTTAGAAAAGATCCTTTTAAGACTGATGTCAAAGAGTGTACTAACTATATTTTCTTCTAGAAGTTTTATGGTATCAAGTCTTACCTTCAAGTCTTTGATCTGTTTTGAGTTAATTTTTGTGTATTGTGTAAGATAATGGTCTACTTTCATTCTGTTGCATGTGACTGTCCAGCTTTCCCAGCACCATTTATTGAAGAGACTTTCCTTTCTCCATTGTATGTTCTTAGCTCCTTGTTGAAGATTAGCTGTTCACAGATGTGTGGTTTTATTTCTGGGCTTTCAATTCTGTTCCATTGATCTGAGTGCCTGTTTTTGTACCAGTACCATGCTGTTTTGATTACTATAGCTTTGTAGTATGTTTTGAAGTCAGGGATTGTGATGCCTCCAGCTTTGTTCTTTTTTCTCAGGATTGCTTTAGCTATTCAGAATCTTTTGTTGCCCCATATGAATTTTAGGATTCCTTCTTCTACTTCCATGAAGGATGTCATTGGGATTCTGACAGGGATTGCATTGAATCTGTAGATTGCTTTAAGTAGTATGGACATTTTAACTATGTTTATTCTCCAATCCACGTGCACGGAATGTCTTTCCATTTCTTTATGTTGTCATCAATTTCTTTCAGTAGAGTCTTGTAGTTTTCATTGTATAGCTCTTTCACTTCCTTGGTTAAATTTATTTCAAGATATTTTATTCTTTTTGTTGCACTTGTGAATGGGATTGTGTTCTTGAGTTCTCCTTCTGTTAGTTACTAGAGTATAGAAAGGCAACTGATTTTTCTAAGTTGATTTTGTACCCTGCAACATTGCTGTAATTGTTACAGCAATTGTAATTGTTAATAGCTTTCCAATGGATTTTTTAGGATTTTCTGTATATATATAATCATGTCATCTGCAAACAGCAAGAGTTTCACTTCTTCATTGCCTATTTGGAGTCCTTTTATTCCTTTCTCTTGCCTAATTGCTCTGGCCAAAACCTCCAGTACTACGTTGAATAAGAGTGATGAGAGTGGGCACCCTTGTCTTGTTCCTGTTCTCAGAGAGTTGTTGAGTTTTGGGGTACTTTATATATTCTCTATATTTGTCCCTTATCAGATATATGATATGCAAATACTTTCTCCCATTCTGTGGTTTGTATTTTCACTTTCTTGACAGTGTCTTTTAAGGCACAAAAGTTTTAAGTTTTGATGAAGTCCAATTTATCTATATTTTTTCTTTTCTTACTCATACTTTTGGTGTCCTCTCTAAGAATCCATGGCCAAATCCAAGGTTGTGAAGATTTATCCCTATGTTTTGTTCTGAGAGTTTTATAGTTTCTGCTCTTACATGAAAGTCTTTGATCCATTTTGAGTTAATTTTTGTGTATGGTAAAGTAAGTGTCCAACTTCTTTCTTTTGCATTTTGCTATCCAGTGGTCTCAGCACCGTTTGTTGAAATGTCTCTGCTTCTTTGTATTCTTTTGACCCCTCCACCCACTGCTGTCTAAACTTTACTACTACTGTTGTCCTGAAACTGCTATCACCAGGTCACTAATAACCCGACAGCTAAATTGAATGGATAATTTTCAGTCCTTTCCTTCTTGAAATACCCCTTGACTTCTGTGATGTCACCCTCTCCTAGTTTCCTCCTGCCACTCTGGCTTCTTCTGGGTCTCGTCCATCCCAAGGGCTCCTGGAGGTTCTGTTCTCAGGCCTACACACATTACCTGGGTGATCTCATCCTTTTCCATGATTTCACTTGCCATCATTGTACTGATTTTTTCCAAATACTTAACTCTCTTGACCTTTATATCAATTTAATTCACAAATCATATATCTGATGAGGGAGTGATAGCCAGTATATATAAAGAACTCCTGAAGTCAGGTACCTGAGAGTTACTGTAAATATTCAATAAGAACATGATTACCTTTGACCTTGTTCCCAACAGACACAAATGAAAAGAAGTTAATCTTGTTAATTTGCTGTTTTCTTATTGAACTGGAGGGGTGACTCAAGGGTCACCAGCATTTATGAGCTTGTTTTTCAGAACAAAAAGAATGCCTTCAGGGAAGTTACAATCACCAGATAACCAGCCCCCAGCTGCTGTTGATGCCCAGACGTCAGGTTGCCCAGGGGTTCATCTGGAGTGAAAGGAACACAGATTTCCCCTTTGTCTCTCTGAAACTCCTCCTGCCAAGCCCCTTAGCTCTCTAAAACCCCCTGACTTCTTCTCTTGTCAAGGCAGATTTGAAGAACCTATCCTCTCCCTTCTCATCTTGGCCAATTCAAATAACCCTTTCTCCATCTCCAGGCGCCATGTCTCAGTGATGGACTTACTGTGCCTTTGGCACAGGAACTTGAGATTAGGAGGTTCCATATCACTTCCACAACTCAACAAAAACCCCACAAACCATCCAATTGAAAAATAGGACTTGAATAGCCATTTCTTCAAAGAAGAATATCTTATACTCAACGTTTCTCAAATAACTCTTCTCTGTTCCAAATTTGCTTCTTCTGTGTTTCCTACATCTGTAAATGGCACACCATCCATCTGATATCCCATGGCAGAAACCTGGTTTATATAAAATAAAATTCAACATTTAAAATATACATTTCAATGAATTTTGATACATTTGTATACTCATGTCACCACCCCTGCAGATAAAACATAAAACATTTCTCTCTCTCCTGGGATTTCCTGTGTGTCCTATCCCATTCACTCCTTTCTCCACTGCAGGCCCAGGCAATGACTCTGCTTTCTTTTCAGAAAGATTAGAATTTCTTTTCCAGGGTTTCATACAGTTGGAACCATACGGTTCCAAGTATGGCATATATCTTTTTGTGTCTGTCTTCTTTCATTTGGTGCAGTGTTTTTGAGACCCATCCACGTTGTTGTGTGTATCAGTAGTTTATACCTTTTCATTGGTGAGTAGTATTCCATTGTGTGCACATACCACAACCTGTTCATCTATTTATCTTCTGACGGACATTTGGTTGTTTTCAGTGTGGGACTATTATGAATAAAACTGCTGTTAACTGTAGGGGAGGAAGATGTTCCCTCTACCCTCTGGGTCCTTCTGGCCAGGCTACGTATTGAATTGACATGAGACAGAGTAACAGGAGAAAATCAAGCAAAGCTTCATAACATGTCTACATGCAAGACACTCAGGAAAACTGAGGAACTCACCAAAATGGCGGGGGCTCTCATCTTAAATACCATCTTCAGCTAAAGACAAAGGAGGCTGTTGGGGGTAGTGGTTTGGGATTTCAGGGGAGAGGAAGACCGTTTACATGGAGAGGGAAATGTAAATGGGCCAACTACAGACAACGTGACCTGAGAGACGCGTTTTACATGACGTTGCAGTGATCCTAGGTCTCAGCTCCTTCCTGGGAAGGCCCTTCTATTTCACATTCTTTCAGGCAGTTGTGGGGGAGGTCAAGGTTTCTTTCAGCGTCTTTTGTTCTTAAAATTAACCAAGCCAAAGAGCCACATTTTGGGGTGGCCAATTCTGATCCCCCACAAAACAGTCAAATACAAGTCTTTGTGTAGACATATATTTTCATTTGTCTTGGGTAAATACTTAGAAGTTGTCCTATGATCATAGGTAAGTGTATGTTTAACTTTATAAAAAACTTCTAAACTCTTTTCCAAAGTATCTGTACCAATTTGCATTTCCATTAGCAATGTGTAAGGACCACATCTTGGCCAATAATTATCAGCCCATTTAATTTTAACTATTCTAGGGGGTGAGAAGTGCTATCTCATTGTAGTTTTAATTTGCATTTCCCCAAAGATAAATGATGCTAAGCACCTTTTCATATGTTTATTGGCCATTCACACATCTTCTTTGGTAAAGAGTCCAAATCTTTTGCCCATTTTTAAAGTCACTTGCTTATTACTGAGTTATAAGAGTTCATTATATATTCTGGAATTAAGTCTGTTATCAGATATACGTTTTGCAAATTTTTCCTCACAGCCAGGAGCTTGCCTTTTCATTTTCTTAACAGTGTCTTTTACTAAGTTTTTTTTTTTAATGGTTTATTCATTATTTAAGAAATCTTTGCCTAAACACAGTCATAAAATTTTCTCCCAGAGTTTTATTTTTTATTTTATTTTATTTATTTAATTTTTGAGGAAGATTAGCCCTGAGCTAACATCTGCTGCCAATCCTCCTCTTTTTGCTGAGGAAGACTGGCCCTGAGCTAACATCCGTGCTCCTCTTCCTCTACGTTATATGTGGGACACCTACCACAGCATGGCTTCACAAGCAGCGCCATGTCTGCACCTGGGATCTGAACTGGAGAACCCCGGGCTGCCAGAGCGGACTGTGCAAACTTAACCGCTGTGCCACTGGGCTAGCCCCATCTTCCAGAAGTTTTATAGTTTTAGCCTTTACATTTAGGTCTATAATCCATTCCGAGTTCAGTTTTGTGTATGTTGTGAGGCTAGGGTCAAGGTTTACTCTCAATTGTTCCAGCATCATTTATTGGAAGAGTATCCTTTCCCTGATTAAAGTCCTTTGGCAACTTGGTGGAATGACAGTTGCGTGGGTTCATTTCTGGGCTCTCTTATCTTATTGATCTGTATTGCTATCCTATGCCAACAATAGACTATCTGGATTACTTAGCTTTGTAGTAAGTATTGAAATCAGGTAGTGCAAGACCTGCAACTTTGTTCTTCTTCTTCGGCATCATTTTGCACAGCCATATAAATTATAGAATTGTTTGTCAATTTCTATGCACACACATGCACACAACCTGCTAGAATTTTGAGCTGGGCTCTGCTGAATCTATACATAGATCAATGTATTTCTTAATGACGATTCTTTTAATCTACGAACATGGTAGGTCTCTCCAACTGTTTACGTGTCTTTTCATTTCAACTGATTTTTGTCTATTGACTTTGAATTCTGTGACTTTGCTAAATTCACTTATAAGTTCTAGTAGGTTTTTTTTTTTGGTATATCCCTTAAGATTTTCCACATATACAATCATGCCATGTTTGAATAAAGCCAATTTGTATGCTTTTCTTTCTTTCTCTTGCCTGATTGCACTGACTGGGACCTCCGAGACCATGCTGAGGAGAAGAGGTAAGGACCGATAGCCTTGTCTTGTCCCTGGTCCTAGGGGGAAAGCACTCAGTCTTTCAAGTGTCCTGTTAGCTGTGAGCTTTTCACAGATGCCCTTTATGGGATTGAGGAAGTTCCCGTCTAGTCCTAGCTTGTTGGGAGGTGAATAGGTGTTGAATCGTGTCTGATGTTGTTCCTGTAAAAGCTTTGACCAGTGAAGCGTGAATCAAGTCACCGCCATCTCTTCTGGGCTGCAGCGTTAAGAGGCAGCGTGGGATTTGCAGACTCTCTGCCCACCACTGCAGTAACAGTCGACGCTCTTACTGAGACGAAGCACTGAACGAATGTGAGCCAGAAATGAACTTCTCTTGGGAGAAGCCACCAGCTTTGGGGCTGTTTTTTAGTGCATTATGGCCTAACAGAAATGGTTCCTGCCCTCAGGACAAACTCTTTGCCCTCATGGAGCTTACATGCTAGTGCAAGGGAAGCAGGTGAACAGGCAGAGATGAGGACGAGGAAGAAAACAAAGCAGATACAGCAGGATATGGGGATAAAGAATGTTTTAGTTTAGCCAGGGGCGTTGGAGAAGGCCTCCTTGAAGAAGGTAACAGTGGAGCTGAAACCTAAAAGAACCACAGGAGGGAAGGTGGTGTCTGGGGGAAGGTGTTCCAAGTAGAGGGAACAGCCATGCACAGCCCTCAGACAGGAACTCCAGACTCTCCTGGGCATGGAGGATGCGACAAAGCCAAAAGAGCCGTCCTTTAAGAGGGGACAGAGGAGGGCACGTCCACCCACTCGCCCCTGTGGCCCATTCTGGTTCTGTGGGGACCGGAAGTGGCTGTTAGTAGACTAGTTGGCAGTGGTCCTGCCAGCCTGCTTAGACACCAGTGTCCCGGCCTCCTGGCATCCTTAACAGTGGGGCAGCGGCAAAGAGGAGGAGTGACCGAGCTTCCTGACCGCGGCACAGAGGCTTGTCTTCTCTAAGAAAAACCACGTGCTGACCTGTGAGAGCTCCTGACCATGGCTTTCCTGGGAGTTATTCTCCACCTTAAAACTCATCAACAGCTCGTCATTGTCCTTAGGAAGAAGCCTAAACTCAACTCTATTGTTTGGCTCACCTCCTGTCACATCCCTCCCTCCACAGAATTCTGCTTCAGTCTCCGTGGGTTTCTTTCCGTCCTTGCACTGAGCCCGGCTTTCCCTGAGCCTTCGCAAAGGCTGTCCTTTCTGCTAGGCTTTCCGCTCTCACGCGCATCCATCCCGAGGCACACAGCATTGCTCCGCTTGGCTTTACCTGTGAGTTATTAGGAAGGCATTTCTGCAACTTGCCTTTGCTCCTCAGCCTTATTTTTGAGATTCACCCATGTCAATTCATGGAACTCTAGATCATTTCTACCGCTGTACATACTGACCACGTCTGTCCATCTTCCCCAGGGTGGACATTCAGACTGTGCACAGGTTTTGCCATTTCAAACCACTCTGCTACAAGCATTACTGTACGTGTCCCCTGATGCGCATGACACTTCCTCCTGGACTATAGCTCGGATGGAACTGCTGGGTCATCGTGCCCTCGCCTTCATCACTTTATCAGAGACTGGCAAGAGCTCTTCAGAGTGGTGGGACCACATGGTGGCTTTTAAGTCTCATCTGTCCCTCTGGATAATAAACGCTTTGTGGGCTCGGCTTGCCTGGCTTAAGTGCATTTCCAGAACAGACAGAGGACACTAACACCCAACTGTACGATGAACGGCTGGACGCAGGAATTTAGCAGAATGTTGCACAGGCGAGCGGCCGGAGATCGGGGAGCGGCGGCTCGCGGCCTGCGGCAGGCCTCTCTTCCGGCTGCTCCTCTCCCGGAGGCCAAAAAGCCCGGCGCCGCCGGGGGAATCCGGGCTCTTTCCTCCGGGAGCCTCCGCAGCGCAGGGCGGGAAGGGCCCGGCCCCTGGGACGCTCCCGCCGGCGGCGCCGCCCTCCGCTCGGGCCCTCCCCCGCCCCGCGGTGACTCAGGCGGCGGTGACGGCAGCGGGAGGGCGGCGATGACGGGCGCGCGGCCGGGCGCCGCGGAGCAGCGCAGGGCAGGGGCGCGCGGCGGGGCGGCGGCGGCGGCGGCGGGCGGCATGAGCGGGGCGTGGGGCGCGGGCCGGGCGCTGGCCGCGCTGCTGCTGGCCGCGTCCGTGCTGAGCGCCGCGCTGCTGGCCCCCGGCGGCGCCCCGGAGCGCGGCGCCGAGAGCGCGCGGCCGCGAGGTGAGTGCGCGCCCGGCTCGGGCCCGGCCGGCGGGGCGGCCCCCGGCTGCGGGGCGCGGGGGGCGGGGCGCGCGGTGTCCCCTCCCCCGGGGCGACGCGCCGCCTCCTCCCGGCTCGGGAAAACAGTCTCGGGAGCGGGAGCCTCGGTTCGCGCTGGCTGTGTGAGCGCCCCCGGGCCGGGGGTCTGCGTGTAGTGAGCGCCTTTGGCCCCGTCGCAGGCGCCGCGCCGCCGGCGTCGCGGGGCCGGCGGTCTGTTGCGGTCGAGGCGCCGGCCCAGCATCCAGGGACCCGCCCGAACGGAGCGCACGCGCCGGCGCGGCGGAGCTCCCCGCGGGGCAGCCCCGCGCCCCCGCCGTCCCCGCTCCGAGGCTGGGGCACCTGGTGTCTTCAGGCGACTCCTGTCCAAACAGTGAAGTGCCTTTGATCAGGACACCTGGTAGCTCCCCGATGCAGAGCTAGTAAGGGACGGACTGGCCCGGAGGGGCGTGGCCGACACCCCTGCGGCTGCACAAATGCAGGCCGTGCCGCGCGGGGCAGAGGACTCGGCGGGACACGCTGCTGGACGCGGCCCTGCCGGGGCGCTGGAGCCGGGGGGCGCCGAGCACGTCCGCCCGGGTCCGAAGCTGGCCCGGGCAGGTCTCCCTCCCGCTGGG
The DNA here is from genome assembly GCF_041296265.1 of Equus caballus. NCBI lineage: Eukaryota > Metazoa > Chordata > Mammalia > Perissodactyla > Equidae > Equus > Equus caballus. The sequence continues at coordinate 20,106,714 of NC_091710.1, read as the reverse complement.
ACTCAACTCCGGAGTCCGCGGCCGACGTGCAGTCAACACCGCGCAGGCGGCGGCGCGGGGAGGGCGATGCCTGCGGGAGCTGGTGGTTGAAACTCCAGGCCCAGTGTCGAGCCGACCGCCCCGCCTCCCTTGGGCGAATTTTCCTTGTTTGGTGACAGCAGACACAGTTGAGGCGCTGCGGTTTGCTGGGAAGCCGCAGAGCGCGGCTCGCGGCCTGGGAGGGGCCGGGCGGGGCATCTTCGCCGGTGGTGATCCTACTGTGCGGCTGGGAGGAGGGCCCTCGGCTCGCCTAGTTTCCCTCACTTGCCTGGTCTCTGAACTCATCGAGGGAAATGGGGAAAAACGCTCATCCGAGGGCCTCCCGCTAGGCCCCTGGAACGAGGATCCCAGGGCCTGGACGATCTTAGTCCCAAACCCCTCCCGGGGGGATGCTTTGGTCGGGGATGGTGGCATCAGTCGGATGCAGCAAACCTTTCGACCAGTTCTGGCGGAGGTCTGACTCGCCTGGGAAGGTGACGGTCAGCCGCCTCTCCTCCCCGTCCTCGCATCCGCCCTTCTGTGTCGGAATGCGGGGGCTTTGTGTCGGGCTGTGTCGTTCAAACTGCCTCTTCTCTCCAGTCTGAGTCTTGTAGGGCGACGATTAAATGAATTTTGAAAAAGCAGTTTAGCTGATTACGTTTTGTGCGCTGCCTCCCTCCCCGCCGGCCTCCATCTCGTCCGCTCCCCTCCGTTTATGACGGAGGAAGCAGACCCGCAGACGTTTCTCGATCTGCCCAGTCACAGCTTGTCGGGGACAGATCCCACACAAAGCTCTTTCTTTCTATTTTAGCACCAATTAATAATGATAATTGTTTTAGGAAAGAAGTGGCTTGTAAATAGTGACTCTGCGTAGTGAGAGAGAACGTCTTCGTCGTCTTAAGCGATCCACCCCAGAACCTCCTGGGAGCTGCGCTGGGAGGACACCCGGCTTCCAGTGCCACCTGCAGTCCAGGTTTGGGCTGGACAACTTCCTACCAAGGAGTCCATCTTCAGATGATTTGAGGACTCAAGTTTACTTGAAAAAGAAATTAAGTAGAATATGTCTTTTAAAATATTCCCAGCAAAGACATTCATGAGCAGAGACTAGAACCAGAAGTTAAATTTTTGGAAATGAAATAAAAGGCTAAAACACAAACAGCACCCTTCCCCCAGGAGCCCTGAAAGGTGCCTTTGGTTTACTTCCTCAGCGGGCCGTGTGGACAGGAGGAGGACGAGGAGTGGCTCCTTGTGTGGTGCTCCTTGAGGGCCGCCCTGGTCTTTCTAAGGGCAGCTGTACCAGAAGTTGGCAGCTTTTTCCTGAAACTGAGCGTCGGGTTCAGTGTCAGTGTCATATTGGACGTCTTTGGAATTGCGTTCTTTGTGTGTGTGATAGAGAGTCATTGGTTTAAAAAAGAAAGTTCAAACAATGCAAAAAAGTACAAAGGTGTCAGAATCCCGTGGCCTTGCACTCCGAGTCCCTCTAACTGTCATCCTCAACCTCGGCTGCACATTAGAATTATTTGGGGAGGGTTTTGTTGTTACTGTTTTGGGGGGGAAGTTTTAAAAAATGCTGGTTAAGCAGAGATTCTGATTTGATTGGTCTGGTGTGGGGCCAGGGCACTGATATTTTTTGGTTTATTTTGTAGCTTCCCAGGTAATTCTAATATTCAGCTGGGGTTGAGCGCTTCCCCACTCCCCTGTATAAAATAATTAGTATTGATGACAACTGAGAGCTTTCAGAGTCTGAAATTAATATGGACAATCTAAGCATAAAATAGGAAACTGACTCCACCTACCACTAAAGACTCATAGAAACATGATTAAGAACAGTAGTTATACAAAGGCATGATGACGTGCCGTCATCCCTTCATCCTCAGTTTAAATCTTGGTGGCTGCTGAGCGGCCTCGGGCAGGTTGCTTAACGTCCAGGCCTCAGATTCCTCCTCCGGAAACTGGAGACACCAGTAGTTCTTTCATAGCGCCACGGGGCCAGGCATGCCATGACGGTGTGATTATTCGTGCCATCTAGGAGCTGGCAGTCACCACAGCTGTCGTAAATCGGCACAAGCTAAATTGGAGAGGAATTTGGCAATATATATCAAAGGCTATTTAAAAAGCTATTTTTTGTTAAAAGTTTCATTCCTGGCAGTTCATTCTTAGGGAACTATGTCAAAAAAAGAACATGTCAATTTTCAGATATCTATAGCATCATTTCTCATAATAGGAAGAAATAGGAAATGGGGAGAAATAAGAAATAAGATTAAATGAAAAAAGAAGAAGCATCTTTTAAAAATATTTAGGCATATCTTCCTGATGCTAATGAAGTCCCCGTTGTCCCTGCATTGGTTGGGTGTGGCCTGGGCCATCGTCCTCATCATTTGTTAAACACTTACTTTGTTTTAGGCTCTGAGCCAGACACCTTACATATGTTGTCAGTTTTAGCCTTCCCAACAATGCTGTGAAGTACACACTATTATGGCCCCTAATTTTTTCCTTTTCTTTTTTTAATTTTTATTGGGATCATATTGGTTTATAACTGTGTAATTTTAGGTACATTATTAAATAGCAGTTTCTGTATAGACTGTGTCGTGCTCATCACCAGTAGTCTAGTTTTCATCCATCACCATACATACGTGCCCCTTTACCCCTTTCTCCCACCCCTCACCGTGCCCTTCCCCTCTGGTAACCACCAATCTGTTCTCTTTGTCCGTGTGTTAGTTTATCTTCCACATATGAGTGAAATCACGCGGTGTTTGTCTTTCTCTGTCTGGCCTATTTCACTTAAAGTCATAGCCCCAAGGTCTGACCCCTGATTTATTGATGAGGACACACTGAGGCAGGGTGGGATTCAAATTCAAGTTGGTCTGTCTTGGAGTCCACACACTTAACCGACCACGTTATACCTCTGGTCCCAGACACTGCTTCGCCTGGAGGCTCTCCAGGACACAGAAGAACAGAAACAGTGGTCGGTAAAGCTTCATTTAGCCCTGAGGAAACCAAAGCTTCGGCAGATTATTAAGAGTTATATACCATGTGTTTTAGCCAGCCCCAGGGGTCTCGTGGTTAAGATCGAGCCCTCTCGTGACCATGGGCTGGCTTTGTTTCCCAGTCAGGGAACCACACCACCCATCTGTCGGTTGTCACACTGTGGCAGCTGCATGTTGTTGTGCTGCTGAAAGCTATGCCCCCAACATTTCAAATACCAGCAGGGTCACCCATGGTGGACAGGCTTCAGTGGAGCTTCCAGACTAAGACAGACTAGGGGGAAGGACCTGGCCACTCACTTCCAAAAAGATTGGCCATGAAAACCGTATGAATAGCAGCAGAGCACTGTCTGATATAGCGCCGGAAGGTGAGAGGATGGTGCAAAAAGACGGCAGGGTTCTGCTCTGCTGTACACAGGGGCGCTAGGAGTTGGAATCCACTCCACGGCACTCACAACAAATTGTGTGTTTTGTCTTCACTGAGAGCTGAATAAGGGTCAATTGTAATAAACAGGAAAACAAAGTGGAGCTTCTCAGGCTTGGAAGGTCGTGCATGTCGGCCCGGGCCCCTGCTGGCCTGCAGCCCCTGACCCGCTGACCGGGGCTTCTGCAGGTCTCCGCGCCGCCCGGCCTGCTCTCAGAGCTGAGGAGCGCAGGCATAAAGTTTGGGCTTTGGGATCACACAAATTCAGTGATTTCACAGAAAAACTCTGTGGCCACGGGCAATTATCTGAGCCTGGGAGCCCTAATTTCTTCATCTGTGAAGTGGGGACTATACCTAGCTCATGAAGTTGTCATATTCTCAAATAGAAAATCGGTGGAAATGCTGAATGCCGTGTCCATCACGCCGCTGCACTTGGCGAGCGTGAGTTCCTTCCGTGGTTCTTTCACACACTGCGGGAATGGTGTTCACCGGTCCGTGTTTGGAGTAGAGGCCCCTGTGCAAAAGGGGACCTGGGTGTGTGTGTGCACGTGTGTGTGCGCGTGTGTGCATGCACATCCATGTGTCCACAGGTGAGGGGTGAGACCCTGGAGCCCGAGAGTGCAGGCACCCAGCGGCCCTGCCCTGAAGTCACTGCTCACACAGGTGCACTTTGTCTCCGACACATCTATCGAGTGCCTTGTTTTTCTGTTTGTTTGGTTTCTTTAAAATATTTTTCTAATTCTTACCAAACTTAGACAAGAAAAGGCATGTAGAGCTGAAGATGGACCAGGCTTTGCTGCTCATCCATAATGAACTGCTCAGGACGAACTTGACGGTTTACTGGAATTCTGAACGCTGTTATCATGTAGGTATTGACTTCATGCTCACAATGCTGTGCGCTTTGGGGCTGGGGCTGGTTTGATATGATCCTTGATGCTCTCATACCTGAAGCCCTTTGCATGTTGACTTCAGTTTTATATATAAGGAAATAAACAGGGTCCAGAGCAGAAATCTTTGGGAGAATGCCAAACAGAGGGCAGCGTCGGCTTCTTCTCTTTCCCCTACCCATCTTTAAAAACCAGTTCTCAGTGATAAGCAAAATTGATAGACCGTGTTTTATTTTACTCCTCTGCCTAATGCATAGCCTTCTTGCTGGACCAGAGAAGGAGTGAGACATCTGGGTTTTCTCCAAGGGTGAGGGTAGTGAGGACAGTGGGGCGGCTCGAGCTGAGGCAGTGGCAGTGCTTCCAGGATCTGCCCTTCTGATGATAAAGAATTTATTTTATCTGAAGGTGTTACTCCTATTCCAGGCCTTGTTGCTTTTTAATGACAGGCTTTTCTTCCATGTAAAATAAAATGTTCATTATTTCCAAATGAAGAGCTTCAATGTGCCTCCTTCAAAGGAGGAATTTTAATATATAGGGACCTGTTTACTGTAAATAGCTTTAAAAAACAAATAGGCCCCCCAAATGGATGAAAAGATGATGGAGCAATACATAACAGCTCCTCTATTATTGATTAAACCCATTGAAAACTCTGCAAAGTAATGTGAAACAAAGAAAATCTATAATATTAGAAAACTAGCTCAAGACAAAGAAAAGATTTATCAGCCTATGAGAAGGACCTAGAAGAACCCTGGAAAAAATCAATAACAGGTGAATTTAAAGGCCACAAGAATTACAGATAATTCAGAGAATGGGCAAAACATCTTCTAAAAAGACGTAATAAAGGTCCAAAATCCTCAGAAAAACAAGTTGAAAGGAAAAAAAGGCTGCCTTATCAAGATATTAGCCGTCAGGCAAGTAAGAGCATCTTTAGGATAAAAAAATGTAGAATCATTGGTATGAAACAAGGACACTGGTGACAGATTCGAGACTCAAAAAACAGGAAGAATTGACTACACGAGGCCAGTTCAAGGAAATTGCTAATTTATTTAAAAGGGCATGGAAATAATTCTGTCCTAGGAAAATGTGTAAATGAGCAGTACAGAGTTTGTACTTAAACGTCATTGTAGAAAATGTCCCATAATTGCAAAAAAGACCTCAGTTTGGAATTTGGGAAGACACTTGTGATCCTTTACAGGTTAAACAACCAGAGAATGATGCCTAGACGTAAACTGTTTTAAATTTTGAACTTTAATGACCATTTAAAGATCTTTAAGCCAATATAAAGAGACTAGTATTCAAAGGAATGCCAATTATAATAACTTTGTATTTAGTAAACCAGGTGATAAAAATTCGGGAAGGGTGGACTCACATCTACACGGTATTGAACGGTGACAGCATGCCGTGGAGATCAGTTACCCAGTTAGCTGCGTTGGGAATTTCCTCTTTGTCTCTCCTCCCTTAAAGCAGAAAGACCTAGAGACACATAAACATTGGAAAAATGTGCAGACTGGATGTCATAGCTTCAAGACAGCTAAAGAGCCTGATAATGTGATAGCAACTTCTTTTGACAGAGAACAAGAATTGGAGAAAGGTTGTTACTCTAATGTTAACTATGAGTAATTACTATAATTGACTAAATAAAAGTAAGATGTAACTGACAAAAAAAGAAAAGAAAATTCCTTTTTAGAATACTTAACAAAACTCCTTAGGGGATCTGGATCTCGAGGGGAGAGAATGGCAGAGTGGGGAGTGGGAGAGGAAGACAGAGATGCTGTGCTTTCATTGCCTCAAAGGAACCCAGAGTGGGTATCTGTTAGTCTTGACTGTTTATTATTTTTAGACATAAATTAGAATAAACAAGGACATTTTGGTTTTTTAAGTGGCCACGGGCAATTATCTGAGCCTGGGAGCCCATGTTTTTAAGTAGACATGTTCTGTGATAAATATAATAGTTAAGCTTATTATATCTTTAAAATATTATTAAACAAGAATATGCAATATGGAAAATATATAAAGACAAGAATAGAGGAGGAACTTCAGGGCAGGTAAGTCTAGACAAATTATAGTAAATGCAAATGGACTAACGTATAAGAATAAGACTCAGATTGTATTAAAATGTAAATTATTTTTTGGAAAGAAGAAAGTTAGACATACGTTGATTAATAACATTAAAAACTACAGTGTAATAATATGCATTGTATTTATGAAGAAAACATTGAAAACAGAAAGACATATGCAATTATACTTTGATGGAGGTAGATGTTGGAATAAAAAGGGCCCATCAAGCTTTAGCATTTGCATAGATCATAAAAGAAATATTAATAGTAAAATATAAGCACACTAAATAAAAAGTTTCCAAATTTGTATGGGCCCCTAAAACACGTAGAAAATAATGTTAGAAACTACAGAACAAAGTTGTGGTGAGAAATGATAATTCACTATTGTCAGACTACGATAGGTCAAGTCAGTTAAGGTTTAAGGATAAAACTGGTGAACTGAGTCAAACCACAAAGTGGTGAAGTGGTTAAGAGCATGGGGTCTGCAGCCGGAGTGCTGGGTTCGAATCCTGCTGCTGTCACTTCCTACCTCTGTGACCTTGGGTACACAACTTACTTTCTCTGTGCCTCAGTTTCTTCACCTGTAAAGCTGAAGAGATGATGGACCCCTCCTCTTTGGCCACTGTGAGTGTTAATGACTAATGTACGTAAGTGGTCTGAAGCAGAGTAAGACCTCTGTGTAAGTGTCAGTGTTATTGACAGTACACGTAAGTAATGCTTGTGGAGGGATTAAGTATAAAAAATAGATAACTTCAAAAATATCTGTATATATTTCACGAAACATGGATCATGTATTAGACTAAATAAATGCAAAACACAGAGAGTATGCATTCTGCGATCTCGCATCTCAGCACAACAAAACAAACGAATCTAAGAGGAGATAGAATACAAACACATATTCCATACAACAGTCGTTGGTCTGGACAAAGCAATTCTTGTGAAAAATTTCATTTAAATGCTTCTGATAATGAAGGTGATGATAGGAGAAGTTGCAGCTAGTGTGCACTGGGGGCTGGCTCGTGCCCGAGGTGTGCCCGAGGTGACCCCGCAGAGGGGATACACTGGCTTCTGCAAGTGGGAATCCTGCTATTAGGAGCGGTACAGTGGCTATTCTGGGTTACTCAGTTAGCAGGGACCAGCTGCTCTGGGGCCACGCTGGGATTCACACCCCTTACTCGAGCTTCCGAGGCGTCCCTTCTCAGCATCCTGCTTTGTGGTAAACTGCAAGAAAAGGGGAAATGCAGAGCTATGGAGTAGAGTTCTCAATGTTTTGGAAAAAGTGGTGTCGTCATCCAAACCAGAAGGAAAAGGGAAGCAATGAAAATAATAACTAAGTAAACTGGAAAGTGAGAGAAAAATTGAAATAAGAATAAGTCAAGAGAGGATTTTTAGAAGTAAAAGTCACACAATTGATAAATTATTGATAAATTTAAGAGAACAATGGAAAGTAGTGAAATTAGGAGTTGGGATCTATATAACCGCTGTAATTGAAATGATTATGATCTAATGAACAGTTACAAGGTGGTAAATTTGATATTCAAAAATTGATTTCCTTCAAAAAACATAGTATGAAGAGTGATTCAAGAAATTGAAAACATAAATGGATCAGCAACTGATTAAGAAATCTGGAAAGTTATAATAAATTTTTCCACCTGAAATAGGTGATTTTTTCTTACATTTTTCAAATAAATAGTTCTCAATCAATATAAGTTGATCCTAGATATAATCCCCGCCTGGCAAATGATGGCTTGATATCTGATTCGTCCTGCAGTATAGATAGAATGTTAACCTTAAAATCTGGCAAAGACATGAAAAGCAACACAGGTCAATCTTTCTAATTCATATGGGTGCAAAAACCTTAAATGAAATTCTGTCAAGTAGAATAAGTTGGCATATTCAAATATTTATTTATGATGACTTACATTTGTATCTTTGAGGAATCTGTAGAACTCATAAGGAAAATGATGAAATTTTATGGGAAAAATGTAGGCTAAATGGAGAGAGAGCTGCTGCACTCTGATAGGAAAAATGGCAGTACTTCCCAAATTAATTCAGACATTTAACACAATTGCTGTTAATGTATCAATGGATACTTTATAGAATCTGTAAATGAGCCCAGAATTCATATGAAAAATAAATGAGCGAGAGAATCAAAGGGTGGCCCAAAATTAGAAGGAGTGATACAGAGACTGCTCCCCAGATGAGGAAACATGACAAAGCACAGTCATTTCTGAGCCACAAAAGAGAACTGAAGACCGATGGACCAGAATAAGAGTAAGAAATAGAATCTAATTCACATAAGAATTTAACGTATTAGAACTAAAACCATGGTGAAAGGTATTTAGAATTATTGTATACCATCTGTCAAATATTCTAAGTGGGTTCAAGTTAAAAAGAACCTCCACAAACTTAAAAAATACTAAAAAAGGCAGAATACATTTTTAAACTAATGAAGCAATGGAAATAACAAGCCAGATTAGAATGACTATGTAAAAACTTTAAAAACTTGTAATTAAAAGCCGCAGAATATAATAAGATGAAAAGGAAAGCACTAGAATGGGTAAATATTTGAGATAACTAAGAGTTTAATATTACAGTGTATGAAGACATATTTCTAAGATTATATTCAAGGGAATTTGGTGTTTAACAGATGGTTCACACTAAAGTAAACACAATAGCAAAAGAATAGTGAATTATTTCATCTACTGATAATTTAAAATGTAATCTTAATGCTGTGATATAAATATCACATGAGCAAAAAGAAGAGTGGTTTTAAATTCTGGTAAGCTAATGAGAAATAAGTATATTGTTGTAATTTTTGAGTACTATTTGGCCACATGTACCAAGAACCGTGAAAATGATTATTTTTTATCCAGTAATCTCATTTTTGGAAATTTATCTTAGGGAAAGAATTTAAAGGAGTAAGAACATTATGTGTAGATATTTTTAAACAATATCATTTATATAAATTATATACAGAAAGATAAAACGAGCTTTGAAAGCAGGCTAAATACAATTATAGTATTTGATGGAATATAATGCCACCATTAAAAACTAAATATGCAAATTGGGTAGAATCATGGAAATTTATTCAATAATATTAAGTAAAACCCAATAGAATGCAAGATTTAAGGTATGCTGTATTTGTTAATTAGTAAAAAATTTACCTAGAATAAAGATTGTACAGTTCCATGGCAACACATAGTTATGTAGCAAATTTTACGGAATTCTTGAAATTTAAAATTTTTTCTAAGTATGAAGGAAAAGTCATCTCAGGATCTTCAGTTGGATGTTGATGTCCTCCCACTCAGCAGACCTTCAGACACCTCTGACAGTTGGCTTGTGCTTGTCTTTCGTAGTGCTTGTTTCAGGTGCTGGTAAACGTTTCCCAGAGTAGAAGGGCTGGGGAGCCCAGCATCGCGGCCGTGGGTGTGAGCGCCCAGCACGGGTCCATCCTGCAGCTTAAGGCCACCGAGGAAGAGAAAGAAGTTTGTAGGTTTGTACCTGCTCTGTGTGACCTACTGAAGTCTGCTTTTTCACTCTATTTTTCTTCCTGTTTGGTTTTTGGTTTTTCCTTTCTTTAAAATATGTTTCTATATCTTTCCTGTTCTGCACCTAGGAATGCCTTTCGCTCTGCCTTGATGACATTACCGGAATCCAACTCTTATTTCCTAATCTAACTGTTTTTCTTAATTTTACCTAATTTTTGTAGGCTGGAATACAAATTTGGAGAATTTGGAAACTATTCTCTCTTGGTAAAGCACGTCCAGGATGGAGTTGATAGAATTGCCTGTGACGTAGTTGTCAATGAGGATCCAGTTGACAGTAACCTTCGTACGTATATGTTCTTTGTAGATTTTTATATTTGCATTTTCTGAGTTTTTGTTTTTGAGCACTGTTTGCAACACTTCATGTAATTTAAAACCTGGATTATATGTTATCTATCCCATTTAGTCACGGTATATTTATAATATATTTATTGTGTCAGTGGAGTATACCAAGAAAGTTATGTGATATATAAAAAAATTATATATCATCATATTGTTGTTATTTATTTTAATTGTGAAGCATAAATAAACCAAAAAAGTTAATGCGGTGGAAAGAAACTAGAAATAGGGCAGTTGACTGTCAAGTATCTTTTCCTTGTTTTAGGATTTAGGTGCAGTATTTCCCGTATGTCTTTCGTTGACAGTCCAGAGGTCCCCTTAGGTTAAGCAGGGACCGTTCATTCTCTGATAACTCCACTGAAGAAAATTTCTCGCCCTGAGCCCCCGTTAGACCATACAAGGAATCCCTGGGCATCAGTAAGCACTGTTCACAGTGAAGGTATTGAAGACGGTGGGTCGTGTCAGAGGAGCCAATGTGAAAGGGCCAGCGTGGGATAATTTAAGCATTGAAGACAATAATGAATGTAACTGATGGAAACACACTGGCTATAGCAAACCAATGAGTTCATTAGGAAACTAAAAAGAGCGAGCCCCCTGCCCCAGACAAAAACAGAAGCAATACTTGGGTTGCCTTTGGAGATAACAGCGGTGCCTGACATTAACCAGTGTGATTTAAAATCGTCAGTCGAAAGGAAAAATTTAAGCACTTATCCTGACTTTCCTGTTGTAACTGTATTGTAGGATAACCAAATAGTCCTAGATGATGAGGGTAAATTCTTTAGAGAAGAATTCTGGCTAATAAGTGTGGCAGCACGGCAGAATATTTGCAACCCCTAATGAAATGATTGACTTGGGTAAAAATCGTGAGTAGATGAAACCATTGGATGAAAGGGGAAGTGTGCACGGGAGGGGGCAGGCTTTCACTGGCCGAACACCTGCACCGGGCACGTGCTCCGTCCCCGGAGATCTCCTGATGTGGCGCAGTGGGAAAGGCAGCACCGCCCGTGAAGCATTCTTGACAGGAAAAGTTGAACTTTTCAGTCAAGGCTAGACCGCCAATTTCCCCTCTACAGAGCATTTGGAGGCTAGAGGAACAAGTCAGCAACACCAGGAGGAAGCATACAGACAGATCTAGAACCTGGGACGTCCTACTAGAGGACAACTGACCTGGTGTTTAAACACATCGCTGGCTGCTTACAAGTCAATGAGACTGAGGGACACAGCGAGCAAATGCAGGATGTGGACCTTGTTTGATCCTGACTTGAGCACACTGACTACAAACAACATTGTTGAGACAACTAGAAAAATTTGAGTGCGGACTCTGTTAGCTAGGGAATTATTCTTAATTTGGTACGACATTGTAGTTACGTAACAAAAGGTCCATTTTTAAGAAACATATAATTTTGAAATAGTTTTAGATTTATAGAAACGTTGCAAAAAAGATTTCCTATACACCCGTCGCCCAGCTTCCCCTCAGGCCCTAAACTGTCTAATCATGGTACAGTTATCCCATACACAGCTACCGAAACCAGGAACCTCACATTGAGACAGTACTAATAGCTGATTACACACTTTGCAAATTTCTCTGATTGTCTCTTCTAATGTCCCTTTACTGGTCCAGGATCCAGTCCAGGGACCCACGTTGCCTTTAGTTGTCAGGTCTCCCTGCTCTCCTCTACTTTGGAGCTGTTCCTCAGCCTTTGTCGCTCACGAGCTTGACACTTTCGAAGAGGACAGCCAGTTATTTTGTTATTTGGATTTGCGTGCTGTGTCCTTGTGACTAGGTCAGGGTCATGCCCTTTAGGGAGACCACCGCAGAAGTGATGCGGTGCCCTTCTCCGTGGGCACGCCGGGAGCTGCGCGATGCTGATACACCTTTTACGACGCCCGTGCTTAGAGATACATCTGAAGATGTAGGGATGAAATCACGAGATGTCTGGGATTTACTTAAAAATACTTTAGGCAAAAAAACAGAGGGGAGAATGGTAATAAATGAAGCAGGAGTGACAATATCTTGATAATTCTAGAATCTGGGTGATGAGTATGTGTGGGTTTATTGTACAATTCTCTGTACTTTCAGGTATGTTTGATATTTTCGTAATGAAAATTAGCACTCCCCTCATGAAGTGTCCGAAATTATTCATAGGAAATTTAGCATAAGAATGTAGGCTTTTCCCTCGTTGGTTTCCATTTTTATTTGTTTGCATGTTTCATTGAGAGTAATGTGATGATGTGACAACTTTGATGCTGAGTGATGACATTTTTGGTGATGACGGGTTCCTTCTGTTTTTGTAGCTGTGACTGTCGCGTTCCTTATTGGTCTGGCGCTCGTTATTGCCGTGTGCTTTCTGCGGTTCTTGTTGAGGTGAGCAGATGTTCAGGGAGGACACAGTTGGGGAAAGTAGAATTAGAAATTATATGTTCAGGGGCCGGCCCGTGGCCGAGTGTTTGAGTTCATGCGCTCTGCTTCGGTGGCCCAGCGTTTCACCAGTTCGAATCCTGGCACCACTCATCAGGCCACGCTGAGGCGGCATCCCACATGCCACAACTAGAAGGACTCACAACTTAAAAAATACACAACTGTGTACCGGGGGGCTTTGGGAGAAAAAGGAAAAAAATAAAATAAAAAATAAAAAATAAAAAATATGTTCAGAAAGGTAATTTGACCCTTCAAATGCCCATTCTTCTTTGATTAAATGAATGCTTCTTGTGTCCACCATGCCCCGTCCAGTCCTAGGCAGTGGGGATGAAGCGTAGCATAAGAGATGGTCCTTGACTTCAGGGAAATGATCACCTCATTCTAAAGGATCTTTGCCTTCAGTCCTCCCACATGGCTGAAAAAGTAGAAGGAAATGCTTGAGAAATGATTATTTCCTGAGAGGGTCTCACATCCTGCTGCGTAGAGACTGGGAGCAGTGGGTGACAATTTTGGGAGGTGCTGCCACACTGTGCTCTCTTGCTCCTCTCCGGCTCTGAGCCCCAAGGCCTCCCCTCAAGGCCAGCCCCTCCCAGCCGGGGGACCTGGCGGCAATGGCGAGGACCGAGGAGGAGGTGCGGGCAGGGTTAGCAGCTAGGAGAGGGAATTCCTTCTCGTCCAGCTGGGTAAGAGCGATTCTGGTGAGAGTGAATTAGGAACCTGGAAAAGAAGAAAGTGAAACAAGTGCAGACCTGGTAAACGACCTTTTAAAGGGAAATTCTTTCATGTTTTAAAGGGAATAAGACTGACTGAATTTTCACATGCTCAGCCTGTTAGGGTCTCAGGAAAGACTGTAGATTTTATTGGTGAGCAGTATCCAAATTGCAAGGAAGAACGTACCTTTAAGTCTGCTGGCTTAGGGGAACCCTGCGACTTTGGGGCGTTTGTGCACTCTGACCCTCTACCTCGTGTGTCCTAGAAACAGTGTAATTTCCTGTGGGAGAGACCTGGCTGTGTGAGGGTCAAAGAACCCCTTGCAGCTCAGAAGCAGATGTTTAACCTAACTGCTTTTTAGGGGCATGATCCTTTTGAGGAGCATAATCCTACTGGAGGAGTTTCGTTTCTTTGAATTAAGGTATTATCTTGTCAATCTTTTGATAAGATGCAAATGATGTTCCAGTTCTTTAGAGTGTTTTCATTTGGTGCTTTTAATATGAATGGGTCTGTCACATCATGTTTTAAAGTAACTGATAGCTGATATTACGTTCTTGCTAAGAGAAGAATTCCATCCTTGCTGTGGAATTAAAACTCTTTTTTTTTTGGTGAGGAAGATTGGCCCTGAGCTAACATCTGTTGCCAGTCTTCCTCTATTTTGTATGTGGGATGCTGCCACAGCGTGGCTTGCTGAGTGGTGTATAGGTCTGTGCCCAGGATCCAAACCTGTGAGCCCCAGGCTGCCCAAGCAGAGCACGTAAACTTAACCACTATGCCACCAGGCTGGCCCCTGAAACTCCTTTTTGCATGTGATTCTGCCTTGCAGCCTACAGGCAAAATGCAGTTGTTGGCAAAGCAAGAGTCCTTTGTACGTTGTTCTGTCCCTTGCCAGTATGCCTGTGAAAGTTCAGGTTTGTCTGAACCAGAACAGGATCTGAAAAAGCAGTAAGAAAAAAGCACCTCTACCTTTTCACTTGGGGAACAACATCTACAGGAAAATTAAGTGCTTTTTTTCTTTTTAATTTTGAATATCTTAACGTCTTCTTTTCACCCTTCCTTAGAAGGCTCTGCCTTAATGTTTTCCTGTGATGCTGATGTCATTAGTGCTGAGTGAACTAGAAATGGGAGTTGAATTGTGGGGAGAAGAAGAGAAGAATTAAAACTATAAGCATTGGATATATGAATCATGTGTGGATACTGATTTGAACAATTAAACTGTAAAAAATCTTATCACAGGGAAATTGAACTGGCTATTTGATGATATTAAGGAATTACTGATAACATTTTAAAATGTGATCATGGTATTGCAGTGACATTTAAAAATGAAAAGAGCCCTTATCTTTTAGCGATACATACTGAAGTATTTATGGGTGAAATGATATGATGCCTGTGATTTTCTTTAAAATAATCAGTCCGGGGCTGGCCCCGTGGCCGAGTGGTTAAGTTCGTGCGCTCCGCTGCAGGCGGCCCAGTGTTTCGTTGGTTCGAATCCTGGCCACGGACATGGCACTGCTCATCAAACCACGCTGAGGCAGCGTCCCACATGCCACAACTAGAAGGACCCACAACAAAGAATATACAACTATGTACCGGGGGGCTTTGGGGAGAAAAAGGAAAAAAATAAAATCTTAAAAAAAAAAAAATAATCAGGAGAAAGGGGCAGTGGGGGGCAGTATAGATGAGGTAAGATGTGTAGATACTTGTTGAAGCTTGGCGATGGGTCCATGGTGGTCCATTATACTAATTTGTCTACTTTTGCATACACTTGAAACTTTCCATGACCAAAATAAAAGGAAAGAAAAGGAAAAAGTCCTGTGCATCAGATAATTTAAATGTACAAATTTTATACAAAACATATGTTTTACCAGGCTAAAATGTACTTTTTAAAAAAAGTAGACAGTTTATCTCCAACTTCCCCAAATCTTCCATAGATGAGCATGAGGTTGGTCACACTTTTCAGGACCGAGAAAGCTGGGGCCGGCCTGGCGGCACAGTGGTTAAGTTCGCGCACCCTGCTTTGGTGGCCCAGGGTTCGCAGGTGTGGTCCAGGCACAAACCTAGCACTGCTTGTCAAGCCTTGTTGTGTTGGCTTAAAATAAAATAGAGGAAGATTGGCACAGATGTCAGCTCAGCGACAATCTTCCTCAAGCAAAAAGAGGAAGATTGGCAACAGATGTTAGCTCAGGGCCAATCTTCCTCACACACACACACACAAAAGCTGGAAGCACGGTACCTAAAAGAGCTTATATTAAGTTAGAAATGTCATATATGATCTCCACTAGAAAGCCGTTGACGATTTACAACCAAACTAAGACACGCATTCTCCTGATTTTCTAATCAAACATTGTACTTACTAAAAGTACTCATTTAATTGTTCTCATATACCAAATAAAAAATACTAAGTATTAATTATTATTTGAAAATGACAAACTGGCCTGTGAGTTGTGAGTGCAAGAACACCAGTTTGCCAAATCATGTCTTGGGTTGAGAAAGGCTTCTCTGTGGACTTCAGTAATGGTCTGTGGGCATGCAGCCTTAGCACAGTTCTTTTTCTTAGGGGCACGACAAACACACTGAATAAAAGGGAAGCCATCTAGGGAAATTGCAGAATTGTGAATAACAAACAACACTACCACATCGAATCACTCAGCAATCTGTAGTGTATTGGAAATCAGGATTCATTTCCATTTAAAAATGCAAAAGAGGTAAGGAGAAATGACCCAAATCAGAATATAAACGTTGTATGAAAGAGCTAAGATACGTCTTTTGAAAGATTTTTCCCAAGTAGAAATCTCATTTTAAAGAAAAACCAGTAAATATGTGTATCTTTTGTTAACCATGTAAATCAATTCCATATCATCTGGATATCTTTTTGACCCAAAGCACCCACCTAGGAAACAGAACCCAATAATGAACGATCTGAATCACTCCAAAGTCCCTTTCAGACTTTCTCAGTGTGCACATTCACGTTTTCGTTTCGCTGTGATGAAGTCTGCATGTTGGGTTATTGCTTGTAGTTAGTAGTTAGCCTTTGCATTTCTGTGTGGACAGAGCCTCATTCTTGCGGTGTCCCGCGTCTCATCTGTCACACAGCTGTCACAGACTGTGTCTAGTCGTTCCTGTATTGAATGCGTTTGGTCATTTGCAGTTTTTGCTATTCTGATTTTAATAGTATTACTGATAAGAATTCCAGCCACAGGGAGTAATGATCTCATTTCACTCACACGACAACTCGTGAGCGCAGGCGCTGTCGCTGTCCCTCTGTCACTGATGAGGACACTGCTGGAAAGGTCCAGCAGTTACAAGCACTGCTGCTATGAACTTTGATTTCTACTTTCGTTTTGTTAAAAAACTTTAAAACATTTACTTCTTTGACTTGTGTAGAATATGAACTTTAATTTTCTTTCAATTTGATATCCAATCATTTTGAAAATTCTCCCTAAGAAAATAAATTAACTGAGGCTTTTTTAAATTTACAGTTTGGATGACTTTAATAATTGGATTTCTAAAGCAATAAATTCCCGGGAAACTGATCGCCTCATCAATTCTGTGAGTATTAGAATGCGTCCTGTGTATCCTGGGTGGTTTTCTAGATTTGGAATTTGTAATTCTCTATTTAATAACCTTTCTATCTGGTTTAATTAATCTTATTTATATTGTGGGAGGCCAGGCCGTGTGTCCTGTCTTCTTAATAGAGAGCGGCCTCCTTGCCGCTCCTGTGAAGGGCACACCCCTCTCTCCAGTGGGGCTGGGGCTCTGGGCTGTGTTGTGATCACGATGTGGAGACATCCGTCACTCTGCAGGCAGCTCTGTTGAACTGATCCAGTTAAGTAGAGAGCGTCAAGATTCAAACCAAAGCGGAAGAGACATCGATATTAGATCTAGAAACACTATGGCCTACTGGAACAATTGGAGCATGGTATTTGTGTTAATAAATTCATTATGGACATGGTTGCTTGTACACGTGTACCAGACACACTTGTGGACCACTTCTTTGTGGTCATTTATCAACTTAGCCACTGCAAGCTCAGAGGAGTCACAGAAATAAAATAAAGTGAAACACCAAACCTCTAGGTGGGATCTTTACAAGAGCAAGTATTGTTCAGAACAACGATCTTTAGCTTTCCACTCTTAATTTCTTCCCTAAAAAATAGAGAAATGAGACTTACTCATCAGCATTATGGATTGTCATGTCTTCCTCCTCTTTTTTCTGAAGGAGCTGGGATCTCCGAGCCGGGCAGACGCACTTGGCGGTGACAGCCAGCTAGAAGCATGGGGCCCGGCCGCGGCGCCGCAGCGCCTGCGCTGTGTGGACACATTCAGGGGGTATGTGGGGCTCCGTCGTAGCACGGTGGGCACAGGGAGCCTAGGATTACACATAAACACACTTTTAACTGAAGGCATTTTACATATATTTTTTACTTCCTAGGCTAGAGAGGATGTCTTGCTGTAAACAGAAATCAGCAGGCTGTCCTTACTTGAACGCCGTCACGATAGCCAGTACATATGTTGCTAGAGACGAGTAGTGGGACAAGGCCCGAACCGGCCGCCACTGGTTGTAGCTCCTGCTGAGTTAAGGTCATTCACAGTTGGGCTGTACGTGTGGCTCCCCCGTCCATCTGCGTCCCCATGGCCAGTGAGCAGCTTGCACAGATGAGAAGCTGCAGCAGTCCAGAAACGAAACAGCCGTCTTTGTCCTTCACCAGTCCCGCAACACAGCTTGTGACAAAAGCAATGTCAGGCCCTTTTGATAGCAAACCCAGAGTCATACAGTAAGCTGTTATTATTTTATAGTTGTGGCAGAAGAATGAAGGCCAAGACCAAACTCTGAAAATAAAGTATAAAACTATATAGCTGAAAATAAATATCTAGGTGTCAGGTCTGCCATTTCTACCCACTGAGGCCTTTTAAACCCTGTGATAACCTTATAATCCTGTCCCAGCCGCACCAGAGCTCTGAGTGTGCCTGGTGTGTGTATTTGAAGCCAGGGAATAATAACAATGATGATAGAAATCATCAGAACAATTGCTAACCATTTTTGAGTTCTCACTGTGTGCCAGGCACTGTTCTGACTGGCCTTCGTTTATTTAATCTCCTAGACATCCCTTGAGGTATCTACTTTTACTGTGCCGGTTTTATAGATGAAGAAAGTGAGTCACAGAGTTAAGTAACTTGCCCAAGGTCACGCAGGGACACAGCTGGACAGCCAGGATTCGATTCCAGGCAGTTGGGCTCCAGAGTTCCCACAAATTACCCCCTCAACCTACTAAAGTCTTCACTCCTGCATTCGGCAGAATTAGTGTCAAACAGTAGCACATTGGGAATCTGTTTTATTGTGTTCCTCTTTCTTTCCGATTCTCGTTGCCGCCTTTGGCGATGAGATGTTCACAGGATGTGGGCAGGAACTAGCATTTGTTAAGTACCCAGCGTGAGCCGAGCACTGTCTCCTAATATCCCTACGGTCCGAGGTGAGGAGCGCTCCCTCTTTTACAGAGAAGCGCTCTGAGATATTGAGGAGGGTCCTGCCCAAGGTCTGAGGGCTCCTAAGAGGGAAGGGCCTGAGATCCGAGCCCTCAGCTCTGACTCTGCCTGCACGCTTCTGCGACAGTTCTTTAGCTGAGACATCTGAATAATTAGCACAAAATTGAGTGGTCGGAAATGTTTTGCTTGTTTTCAGGTTATGCAGTTTAGTGTCAGTCTACACTCTTGTTAAGACGTCATGTGGGAAACGTTGGCAGCAGGGCTCCCGGGTAGGGCCCTGGCTGTGGTGATGAGAAGCAGTGGCTTCCTGCTCTTTAAGCGTCATCTTGTGTCGTGACTGCACCTTGAGTGCAAGCGAGTCTCTTGCAGTCGGGCCGTTCGCTGTCACAGGTGCCAGCCCTGAAAGCCTGCCCTTTGTTGCTTTACAGGATAGCTCTCATCATCATGGTCTTCGTTAATTACGGAGGAGGAAAATACTGGTACTTCAAACACTCGAGTTGGAATGGTGAGACTTTTCCTAAGGTGGCATTGCTCATGTAGGACCCCTCAGAGCTGCGGGCAGGACATCACTCAGCATGCCCCCAGGAGCTCCAGAGATGAGGCTCACCCACCTCCTCTGAGCTGCTGAGCTGCTGCCCCCAGCGAATGACCTTCAGACTCTGTTAGCCCTTTAGTTTAGTTCTCCCTTTGTGTGCTGGGGCTCTGTGATGCTGCACTGTGAGGACACGTTGGCTCCAGAGGTCTCTGCCGAAGGACCGTGGGACACTGCAGAAGGTGTCGGGAATTTAGTTGTAAATGATCCCTGTCGCAATCTCCATATGCCTTTTGTTATAGCCGTGTGGGAGTTCTGCCTTCTAAGACTCATGGTCCCCTGTGGGGTGCCATTGAACTGGGGTTGGTCTGAGCGGTACTGGGTAATGGCTGTGAATTTGGCTCAAAAGTTGGCTTAAGAATGGATTTGGGACAGTGCTGCTTAAAGATAGCAGACTTGTCCACAAGCTTCTAGTGCGGTTCCCCCGTGCCCAGTCATGTTCTTAGGAAATGCCCCGGCCCAGTGACTGGTGGCAGAGTGCCCAGGAGGTCTGCGTGCTCCTCACAGTGCTCTCCTGTGAGCCTTCTGTGCGGGTTTACTGTCCCTTCAGTATATAATGGAACCCGTTCTGGATTTAGCAAGTATTTACATTCCAGAGTCCTTTTCCTTAACTCTGTGCTTGTGTTACTCTGCAGGACTGACGGTGGCTGACCTTGTGTTCCCGTGGTGAGTTGGCAGTCTGCCACTGGCCTGTCCGTAGGTCGCCTCCAGTTTCTTGCTCTCCAGCTCGTGCTAGGGCCTCTCTGGGACCGTCCTTGATTCTGGGCTATGGGTCTGTGTTGCTCACGGGTCTCTGCTGTGATGAGGTCCCTCCGAAAGTTGTTACCGAATAGTTCTCCTACTTGGCTTCGTCCTGATTTAAGACATGCAGACGTAGAAGATGAGTGATTTCACAGGGACCTTTTGTGAGTGCAGACGTAATGGACAAGATCCTGGAATCTTGTAGGAGATCATAAATTCTGAATATATAAAGTCCACTAATCCTGAAAATAAGTGTAAAAATCATATTTCCTAAAAGAAATGCAGGATAGTAGATTATAAAATATTAGTGATATAGAGAAATGGTTGCCTTATATTCATAGCTGTTTTTTTCTAGGTTTGTGTTTATTATGGGATCTTCAATTTTTCTTTCAATGACCTCCACACTGCAGCGGGGATGTTCAAAATTCAGATTGCTTGGGAAAATTGCGTGGAGGAGTTTCCTGTTAATCTCTCTAGGAATCGTTGTCGTGAACCCCAATTATTGCCTTGGTCCGTGTAAGTTTTCCCCTCTGTTGGTCTTTATTCAGGTTGAAGTATGGAAACTACATGTTATAATTTGAAAGAAATGTAATTCCTCCATCTCAGGTACCTGCAAAAAGAACAGTTATTAGAAAAGTGTGTACAGTGAGGTATAATTGGGGGCATTATTAAGATGATCTTGGAATTTGGGGCCTGGGAGGAGCCTCCCAGACCACAAGACCCTTCTGCTGTGCAAAGGAGGAGTCTGAGGCCAGGAGAGAGTGAAGTGCTTTCTCCAGGTGATCGAAGGGTAGTGAAGGGCAGGGTAGGTCGCCTGGGTCTCAGACCTTCCCTCCTACTGCTTGGGTTTCATGATAAGGCTACTGTGTGGTGACTCAGGAATCCACCTTTGTCATCATCTGTATGCCAGCGGGCTTCCTGGGGAGGAATGACGTTGTGGTCGTCGTTTAGCAGTGTGAGTAAGACAGGAAAGCCGAGGGAAGGCTGTCTGCTCTGTGTGTGGGACCGACGGCAGCATCAGGGAGTGTCCTTTAGGGGCTCAGAGTGTCATTAGCAAAAGAGGACACAAATGTCTAGGCAGCAGTCAGATGAGCCCCAGGCATGAAGCCCTGAGACTTTAGGCCTTAGGAGGAGGTAGCGGTCACTGCCAGTTGGGGTCATAAGGGAAGGTGTCACATAAGAGTTGATTTGATGTAGCATCCAAAGTGGGCCGCTGTTCCCAGTAGGGTTCATTATAGGGTCGTTACGGGGTTACAGCTTGTCAGTGGGACGGCCATGCAGTCTGAAGGGCAGGGAGGGCCGGTGGCGGCCTGGGCTGCTTCTGCAGTTTCCTGGTGGAGGTGAGAGTCGGATGTGTTGTCCTAATGGGAAAGGGCCGGAGATGAACTTCAGGGCCAAGGGTCGTCCTTGCTTTATCCCCACCCCCGAGGAGGACACTTGTTCTTATCCCAGTCTCCCTGCTGCCAGCTTCCTGCTGTGGGTTTGAGCCATGTCTCCTGACCATGTGTATCTCCATCCCTAAGAGCCTAAAAGACACTGACTTAGGTTAACAGAGGTGTGTCCCCCACCTAGAGACGACTGGTGTTATGTTGTCTTGGGTGAGATGAGAAATGCTGGCTAACACTCTGCCCACCTGTACCTTCTGCAGTGTCTTGGGACAAGTTGCGAATCCCTGGCGTGCTCCAGCGGTTGGGGGTGACGTACTTTGTGGTCGCCGTGTTAGAACTCCTCTTCGCTAAACCTGTGCCTGGAAGTGGTGCCTCGGTGAGAAACCGTGTTTTAAAAAAAGGCGGGGGTGGGGTGGGGATCACTAGTTTTTAGAACTTTCTTTAGTTCTGAGTGCAGTACTATACTTCAGTAGACTCTTTAACTCTGTTAATCAAATGCTTTCTTTTTTTCCATAAATTAGTTATTTTTATGTAGGATTTGTAGACATAAAATGAGATTTACTCTCAACAAATGTTTAAGCGTCCAGTAATCAAATGCATTTTGATGGCATTAAATAATGTCACCATCATCAGTCTCTTGGGGCATTACTGCTAATTTTTCAGTTTCTTTGTGGTACAAGGTACACGGAAAACTCATAGAACATTTCACTTATCTACACAAATGCTACAAAGGTTCAACTTGGAGAAGAAGCGCCAAGGCGGGTGTGGGAGAATGGCGGGCTTGTCCTGGGCTGTTTGCCAGCTCTCTGTAAGAAGCGTGCGAGCCTCACCGCCTTTGTGGTTACTTTCTGTCTTACTGTAAACTACTGAGTTGCGTTTACTCAGGTGACAGCTATATTTTTTTTCCCCAGCAGAAGTAAAAATTCAGGCAGAAACGTTTCAACTCTTCATTTGGGGTTCTACTTAACAATCAATTAATAATTCTGTGTTTGTTCTCCAGCTTTTTTCACATGTATAACTAGCAATTCATCATTGAATCCCAACGTCTCTTGGTTCTTCCTGTAACGAGGGCTTGGTCATATGCTCTTGGGATGGTTTAATCGTTATTCCTTTACGTCCTCTGCCCTCCCTGTCAGTGTGTGCGTGCCCTCTGCCCTTTATTTCCTTAAGGAGGAGTGAGACTGGACGTGTGCGAGTGAACACGAGCTTGGTTAGCTGCGGGTGGGGCCTGAGGGACTGTGCAGGCTCATCCGCCACGATGAGCGAGGGGTTGGGCTGCATCCTTCTTCCTCCAACCAGAACAGCTCCAAAAGTTTACATTTCATTTTCCTTTTTTAAAATTTATTTTTAATTTCTTTTTTCTAGCAGCTTTATCGAGGTATAATTCCCATACCATAAAGCTCGCACATTTCATGTGTCCAGTTCAGCCATAGTGTCTTCACAGAGTTGTGCGGTCATCACCACCCTCCAACTCTAGAACACTTCATCCCTCCAGAAAGAAACCCAGTGTTCACCTCCAGCCGCTCTCCATTCCCCCAGTCCTAGGCGACCCCTGATCTACCTCTGTCTCTGTAGATTTGCCTGTTTGGGACATTTCACATGAATGGGGTTATACAACGTGCGGCTTTGTGTGTCTGGCTCCTTTCACTCAGCGTACTGGAGGTTTCTGCACGTTGTGTGTCAGTGCTAGATTCCTTTTCACTGCTGAATAACAGTCCACTTTCTGAATGTACCACATTTTGTATCCATTTGTCAGCTGATGGACATTTCACTTGTTTCCACTTTTTGGCTATTATAATGATTCCACGTATATTTGTGTACAAGTTTTTGTGTGAATTTCTTGGGTAAAGGAGTGGAATTGTCCACTGATTTCTTTTTAACTACTGTTTTACTGGGATGTTTCGTAGAGAGGGAGGTTCCAAACAGCAGAATGCACGTGAAATAGCTGTGCGCCATTGTTGGAGTGGTACCATGAAGGCAAGAGAACCATCTTGGGAACTGCCCAAGTACGTAGCTGCTGGTGGTTCCTGTTCTACGTGCATTTAGTCGTATCTGTTTGTGCCCCTCGCTCAGGAGAGGCGCTGCTCTTCTCTTCGAGACATCCTGTCCAGCTGGCCCCAGTGGCTCTTCATCCTGCTGCTGGAAAGCATTTGGCTGGGCTTGACCTTCTTCTTACCTGTTCCTGGATGCCCTACGTAAGTGAACCCTTCTTGCATGTCATTTTCTGCCACGTCAGAAGAATTCTCTTTCCCTTTCTTCTCCTTGGAGACATGCTTTATATTGGGAGAGGAGTTTGCAGCGCTAGGGCCCCCAGGCTGGGTGTGCTGGTGGCTTGTCGTTGGGCTGCATGTAGGGTCCGTATATCCCCTCGTCCCCTCTGAAGTCTTGTCAGCTAAGTGCGTCTTCTCACCTCCCCAGCGGTTATCTGGGCCCTGGTGGCATTGGAGATCTGGGGAGGTATCCAAACTGTACTGGAGGAGCTGCCGGCTACATCGACCGCCTGCTTCTGGGAGAGGACCACCTTTACCAGCATCCTTCCTCGGCTGTGAGTGAGCCTGCGTATCCGGAGAACTGAGGAGCCCTGAAGGAGGAAAACGAGAACGGGCTGGCCAACTTTGAGCTGTGTCCGTTTAGTAAACTGTGATGGGAGCTAATTTTTATTTGAAAAGCTGGTGACTTTAGTGTTCACGATGGGGCAGTGTGTACGCATTACTTGGGTTTCACAGTGAGAGTGTGTTGTATCGGGTGTGTGGGGTGGCGCCCCCCTGTGCGTCTCGGATCGGGTTTCCCGCAGCAGACCTGAGATGGACTCGTGTGGAGGACCTTTATCAGGCAGCCCTTCTGGGGTCGACATTGCTGGGGAAGGGAGGAAGCAGAACTGTGTTGTAGTCACACGAAGGCCTCAGCAGATGTCATGGGGGCTGGGCGGCCCTTCAGAGCTGTTCTGAGTCAGGGTGAGGGATCAGGCCCTTGATGTCCTTGGTGGGATGTAGACAGTCCCCAGCAAGGGGTGTGGCTCCTGGAGAGGCACCTCTTCAGTCAAGGGCGAATCAGAATGAGCGCCTCAGTCCTGAAGGGGTGGGGCGGGGCGTCTGGGTGGTTCGGGCAGCACCCAGCACGCTGCACAGCGCCCAGTTCCTTCAGCGACCAGGAACAATTTCATTCATAATGAAAGAGCACAAATGTATTTTTAAATGTTATTTGCCTTAAAAGAAGATAGGAAGCATTGATGGTACACTAGGGTTGACCAAAAAGAACCTGAAAATCCAGAAGGCCGGCTGCAGTGGTGGCCCTGCGCGTTCGGCCTCGGGGTGTGTGTGTGCATTCTCACGTCGGTGAGTGCGTGCTGCCCTTGCTCTGTCGTCTTCAGGTGCTTTATCACACCGAGGTGGCCTACGACCCAGAAGGCATCCTTGGGACCATCAACTCCATTGTGATGGCATTTTTGGGAGTTCAGGTATTTCTTCATTTCATTAGGATACATTTTTCCAACAGTTTGTGATGACTGACTCATCATTAATTCAAAAACTATTTCATTACAATAAATGAGCGGAAGCATATCTTCTTCTGTGTATTACAGGTCTAATAAGTTCTGTTTATATTTGACAGATTGTCACAACTAGAAGTAACTAAAATTCAGCACATTCAAATAATTAGGTATAATTCGTATATTCTCAAAAAAATTCTTATTATGTATATGGCTAATCGTAGCCGTGGCAGCCCAGCCGTTTCTGGGTAACAGACTTCCCTTGGGGGAGTGAGCAGTGTGTTTGGGTTCTGGTGATCATGGGAAGTCACTGGGCCGCTTGTCACATTTCTTTTGTGTACACTTCATGTGGTTTCAGGCTGTGCATATTCTATGTCAAAGGCAATACAGATTATTCTTGGTTTGTCTCATATACAATTTTGTTAAAATTCTGGACAGTCTAGATTTTTCTTTTTAAAGTTCTCCTAATTGGTGTTTGAAACTATTATTTGCGGGGAGGTGAGAGAGGAAAAAAATGTGCAAACTAATAGAACTCACTGTGACAATGAAAATATTCTATGTCTGTGCCGTCCGTGTGGCTGCTGAGTACTTGAGATGTGGCTAGTATGACCGAGGAACTGAAGTTTTCGTTTTATTTCATTTTAATCACTTTCAGTTTAATTGTGAATAGTCACACGTGGCTAGTGGCTCCCGGATTGGACGGTGCAGGTCTAAAGCGTATGCATTCTGGTGATTAGGTCGTCTCTTTAGAAACACGGCCCTCACCGCTACAGCACTTCACAGTTTGGAGCGGGCGCTTGCGCTCATTCTCCGTGAGAGCCGCACGCCCTCTTGGGAGCCTGTGGGCGCAGCCCGGTGGGTGAGGGCGCAGCCCTGGCCGCCACTCGGGCGGGGAGCCTGCACACGTCCCTTCAGCCCTCTCTGCGTCCGGAGCACCTGCCGCATAAAGGTGCTGAGAGGCTGGAAGAGTTAATGCGCGTAAAGTTCTAAGAACTGGCACATAGAAAACATTCATGTGTTTGAGCTATTATTACAAATTATTGTGAAGCTTTGATGTTTTCAGAAATTAATTCCTAATTTGGGGGGATTTTATGCAAAGTTCAGATTTTACTGTTTTAGACTGTTTCCCTGCCTGCAGTTCCGCCCCGTTCCTGTTCCTGCCCCCTTCTCCACTGCTGCCCGACTGGGCCATCTAGCAGGCCAGTCTGAGCTTGTCCCTTGTTACTTTTTTGGGACAAAAAAAGTGGCTTTCCTTGCTCCCCATCCCCTATGGGAGAAAGCCTGTGTCTCGCGGGGAGACCTGCAAGGCTTCTGCCTGCCGCCTTGTCGCCCTGCCCCGCCCCTGGCCTCTCTGAACACTGGCAGCACCTCAGGGTGTTGTGCTGCTTCTCCGGATTTGATGTGCTTCTGGCCATGCTGTTCCATTCTGCCCACATGCTTGTCCTGCTTTGCACGCACACCCTCAACTTGACAGCACCTCTCTCCCCTGCACGGCGTCCCATGTGCCTCTGTCTTCTGGGCGAGAGCGGGGCCTGCTCTGTTCCTCTTGGTCCCCCATGTCCGGCAGTGTGCCTGGCAGATGAGCCTGTGGAGGGATCAGGACAGTGGATGAATGTGAAAGAAGAACATACTTTAGGCGATTCTCCTGGGCATGTTGTGACTTCTTTTCTAGGCAGGAAGAATACTCTTGTATTACAAGGATCAGACCAAAGCCATCCTGCTCAGATTCACTGCCTGGAGTTGTTTTCTAGTAAGTAACCAGCGTTTCTCACTGAAATTCCTTTTCTTCACACTACATATTTAAAAGAAGTAAAATGTTTAGCAACTCTGGTATAGCAGCTGTCACCACGTCACAACAGGTGACATTCTTCCCTTGAATAACAGAGAGGAACCAATCTCTACACCTAAATTCTCAGGTTTATTTTCTTAGGAAAATGTCTTTATGAATAAGTCAGCGTTTGCCATCAAATGGCCAGGCAGGGGGGCATGAGCAGGCTCTGGGGGGGCCGCACCAGAAGGACCAGGCAAGCAATAGCAGGTTCCAGACCTCAGCCTCCAGACTGACAGGTGACAAGAGTTGTCAGGTGGGCTCTTCGCTTCCCTGGACCTGGCCTCGTGGTTCCTCTCAGGATTAGCTCCACTTCCTCGAGTAGTTTACCTTCAACTCAGAGGAATGCCAGAGAGAGATTTTTTGGAGAATATTTTTAGTTATACATCTTAAAAATGTTTTTCCAGTTAAAAGAATAAAATATAAGGCACAATTTTCAGCCCTCCCTAAGCAATTAAATAATCAACATTTTTCAGTTTTGAAACACAATTATTCTTTGAGATAGTAAAAAAACTAATACCCTTCTCCCCCCATTATAGGGGCTTATTTCTGTTGCTTTGACCAAAGTTTCCGAAAATGAAGGCTCTATTCCAATAAACAAAAATCTCTGGTAGGTATAGAGAACTGTCATTTTAATGCTGACGATTGGCCGTGCTCCAGGAGCCCTGAAACGCCCTGTTACCTCCTCCCAGGTCCATTTCCTACGTCACCACCCTGAGCTCCTTTGCCTTCTTCATCCTGCTCGTCCTGTACCCCACTGTGGATGTGAAGGGTCTGTGGACAGGGACCCCATTCTTTTACCCAGGCAAGTCACCCCTAACCCCAGTGATGAATGATGGTGACCTGGTGGGCTGGTCCAGAGACCAGCTGGGCATGTGCAGTGCTGGGGCCCTGAGCCTCAGCCTGGGGGCAGGTTTCCAAGACACGGGCTGAGGGAGAAAGCAGCAGGGGCCACGCTGTGGCAGGCCACGCAGGACGTCACTGGCCTGTTCCAAAGCAGTCCACCCATTTCATCTGTTTAGACTGTGGGATCATAAATGAGCTCTGCTTGTTTCTTAGGCAATACCAAACTGTGGAGTATCAGAAATGATCCAGGGCATTCATCCTGTTTCTAACACTTCAGAAATGGGGCCAAACTTTCTTTCTCTTTTGTTTTTGGTGAGGAAGATTTGCCCTGATCTAACATCTATGCCAGTCTTCCTCTATTTTGTACTTGGGTCGCCACCACAGCATGGCGGACAAGTCGTATAAGTCCACACCTGGGATCTGAACCCATGAACCCAGGCCGCCGAAGCAGAGCACACTGAACTTTTAACCACTATGCCACGAGGCCGGTCCCCCATACTTTCTTTCTTAATGTAAATGTGCTACCTTACAGATTATACATAAGAAATATTGAGACACCATCAAGAGATAAACAGAATGGCTCAGGTGTGGTTTTACCTGAAGACTCAATGGCTAGATGATTTCAATGACCTCAGCCTCTGATTGTACTGATAGCTACATTCTGTGGACCTCAAGTTTTCTGTCTAGCAAATATAAGTTAATAATTTTGGCTTTCCTTTCAGATTTAGTATTTAAGAACTACAGTTATGAGTATTTTCTAGTAATTTTTTGATATAGTTCACACTTAAGTCTAAGTGTGGGCTTTCTGCTTTTTCACTGAAATAATGTCAAATTTCAAGACTTAAGGAGATGATCAGCTGTGGCTCGGGCAAACGTGATGTGCGTCTCTCCTCAGGAATGAATTCTCTCCTGGTGTATGTTGGCCATGAGGTGTTCGAGAGCTACTTCCCCTTCCAGTGGAAGCTGGGGGACGACCAGTCGCACAGAGAACACCTCACTCAGAACATAGTTGCCACCGCTCTCTGGGTGCTCATTGCCTACATTCTCTATAAAAAGAAGATCTTTTGGAAAATATGATAGCTCCAGCTGAAATGTGTTGCTGGCAGACTCTAGTGGGCCTGGGGAATTATTAAAGGGCACCATTAATGATAAAGACGAAAGGATGCGGTATTTCCAGACTCCTGGAGCAGACGCGGAGGCCCCAAGGCTAGTTTACTGGGACACGGCTCATCAGAACTCTGCCTGAATATCTGGGACTTAGAGATTTGGAATGTGGTTGTCTTTTTTTTTCATCTTCTATGTAAATGGATGTATCTAGAACTTCATTCTAAGGATTCTCGTTGAATTTTTCAAAAGGGAATTACCGTGGGCATTTTGCTTCTGTGATGGATAAAACAATTTGAGGTCTGATTCCTGTTGATCTTGTTTTCCTGCAAACTGCCTTTGCATGTGTGGACGTGCCAACCAAGAATGCCGTCGTCGCTCGTGGGGCTGACTACAAAGCTTCTTGAGTGGGATGTGTGGTAATGTAGTCTAATATTTTTGGTTAAGTGCAGTTTAATATTTCAAGAAAGAGTAATTTCCTTGTCCGATCTGGAAGGCGTTGGTGGGTCCAAAAAATGCCTTCCTATCAGAAGCCATTTTTTCTTTTTCTCCACTTAAAAAAAAAAAAGTTAAAATGTAGCTGTGTTATTTCCAGCCACTCTTGCTTATAGTTTTCTGCTTATGTCCCTCTATGTCAATCACCTATCTTTCCATCTATCTGTCTCTCTTTGTGTCTTGATGGCAGCTGGGACTCAGGGACATGGCTGTGACGAGAGAAAAGCATGCTATCTTGCTCGTGGCTCCAGCTTTGCCATCCTTGCTGTGTAAGATGCCAGGCGAGTCCCTTGGCCTGTCTGGGCCTCGATTTCCTCATCTGTGAGTAAGGGAGACAGTGATACCCTCTCAGCTCCTTTCCAACTCTTAGACTCAGTGAGGTGGGATAGATACATCAATGGTTTTTATGAAGTCCTTAGAAAAATAATTTTATTACAGAAAACTCTTCAAAATAAATGATAATGAAAAGTTTAAAAAACTCTCATTGGAGTAAGTCTTTTCAGAATGACCCTCCACAATGGAGGCAGTTTTCCTGCTCGGAATCACAGAACTGAAGACAGTTTCTCAGGAGCGAAGCCAGGAGAACACACCAAGAGAAACAGCACTTTTCATATGATGCGCCATCATACTGGTGAATTTTCCGTGAGAATTCCCTATTTAAGGAAGATGTGATGCTGGACTATACTTCAGAGCTGCTTTTCCAGGGTCAGATGGGCCCATCTCCACAATGCTTCGACTGTCGCCGCTGCACGGGCGACTTTCTGGTTGTGTTTCCAGCTTGGACCGCCAGCATGGACTCTCATCCCAACTCTAACTGCCCGCCGGACCCTCCACCTGGCTGTCCGCCAGCGTCCAGGCTCACCTCTTCCCAGATTCCAGCCTCTGCCTCTGGCTCTTCCTAGCTCTGTGAATGGATCATTCTCCATCTCTAGGTGTAAAACTGCCGTTATCTGTCACCCACCTCACCTCCTCTGTCCCTTTCCCCCATCATTGCCAGGTCTCACTTGTCTCCATCTTCCGCCTGTAACTTCTCATTCTCATTGTCACTGTCCTATAGCTCCAGTCCAGACTCCTGTAATCATTTTTAAACTGGCTTCCTTCCCTCAGTCCCTCCTCTGTAAAGTCCCTATCCATTGCCACCAGATTGTTTTATAAAGCAGAGCTCAGATCAAATCACCTCTATGAAAACTTCCACAGAAGCTGAAACAGCTTTCCCAGCATATAAACCATCCTCAGTGGAGCCCAACACACCTCCCAGCTTCCTCTCCCCAGCCCCTCATGCCCCCTGCTTATCCAGCCGACCAGACTCCTCCCACTGTCACACAGCCAGTACCTCTTGCTTCTGACTTTGATTAAAGTTGTCCTGGATTACCTTTTCCTCTTAATTTTCTCCTATCTACATTTGACCTGTCACTTTAACCCCTACTTCTAAGGCACCTTCTCTAATCTTATTCTCAACCAAAAGTAGTATTTTCTCCCTCTGGGTTCTCATATCTTATTGGGATCAATCTCACGGCATTGTCGACTTCTGCCTTGTGTGATAGCTGTTTGTGAATATGTCTACCTTCCCATGCTAGACTGTGAGCTTGTTAAGTGCAAGAATTATGCCTTGTTCATCTGCACATTCTTTGTGGTGCAGAGTGCCTCACACATAGCAGGCACTAAATAAACATTTATTTAAAGCAAAGCAGTGGCGGTTGTTTGTATTTTTAATATCTAAGTGCTGACAAAATTCGCCTAACGTGTAGCGGACAGCCATCTTCAAGGAACTGCTGCCTCCCTTCTCTTGCAGTGAGGCGTTACGGACGTCACAGCGGTGTCATCCTGAGTCCCAGCACGTAAAGCGGCGTAGGGTCTCTCCAACTCACGATGAGTTATCCAGAAGCATTTCTCCAGTTGGGGAGCACGTCAGTTAGGATGTCTTGAAGGGTGAGGAACAGGAAATCCTCATTCAGCTGGGTCATAAGGGGAAATCTCTCATGTAAGAGGCAGGCTGGCTCCAGCAAATTGCTCGCTCTCAGCCAGCTCCCTTCAGGGCTGTGAGATGGCTGCCGCGGTGACAGCCACTCAGCAAACGAGACACCGGAAGGAGAGGGTACACCCTCTGTGTGTGTTGTCATTTTTAGCCAGAAAACCCTTCCCAGAAGCTGTTCAATGGTGCTTCTCGTGACCTGCCAAAGCAGCAGTGAAAGGGAGCCTAGATTGACCAAGCGCAGGGCTGTCAGGATGCGACCACCTCCCTCCTTCGGGAGGGCGCGGTGTGTGCTGGAGCCAGTGGCAGTACGGGAAGTGGCTGCAGGACGACAGCGAGAACTGACGGGACTGCAGCTGACACGGCGGGCTGCATCTCACAGGGACATTGGGCGGGGTCCTTAAGTAACAAAGCAGAGACACTCTTCTAGAGTAGGGATGTAATAATTCAACGTGGTTTATTCCTTTTTGTACTCAGATTCCTAATTCATATTTATAAGTTAATTGAATAAACTGCTGTCTTACACTTTACCTCTTTTCACTGGCCAATTTTATAAATGCACAATAATTCGGTTTGTATCAGGAGTATAAGCTTAAATGAGATGCCAAGATACTAGTTTTTATTTTTCCTTTAATGTCATTGTTTTCCAAATAAATGGGGAGACAAATGGACTTTGAGAAAATTTCTCAACATATCAAACTGCCTTAACAGCCTTTCAGGACGCGCTCTCTGTATCAGTTATAAGAAACAGGGCTAGCCCTTTAACAGTGCTAAACAGGGTGCCAGGGCCCTGTAACAGCACGGCGTCTGGCATAATCCCAGCTTCTGAGGCTTCCAACGCATCTTTTAATTTTGAAATCAGGCGAGAAAACGCGCAGCCAGCATTTGTCTTCAGCTGCTCTCTGTGGTCTGTTTTCACCAGAGTGCAGTAAGTGGGCTGTCTTCCCTTGGAACCAGTGATTGTTAGGCCGTTTTCCTCCAGGCTACATGCATCTCCAAATTGAAAGTTGACGGAAGTGCTGGATGTTCCGTTATGTCACAAGATGCCTCCGACTTCATACCCCTTACCTAATGGCGTTGGTCCCTCAGAACACTGCACAAACAAAAGGCCATTGTCTCGCAGGCTCTCCTCTGCAGAATTCCATCCCGCGCTGCGCAGCCAGCTGGCCCTCCCCGTGCAGAACTGGGCACACGGCTTCCCAGTGTACATTACCGTTTTGGGCTCTGGTGGAATTCTGTCCCCACTAGTGGGACTTTATAGAACTCAATTATTTTTCAGATTTTTCCCACCTTTCATGGCTAGTTGTTGATTCTTGTATTTTATTCTATTTGTAGTCATGCCCTTCCACTTCGATAAGCGACAGTTTTTCTTCTGATATTTGATTAAACTCTGAATGTCATTTGGCTTCGAAACTGGTACCTCCATCTATCCAAACCCTGTCTGTTTCAGCTCTGCCCAGGTGACGGCTTGTATCAGTTTAACAAATCACAGGTGACACCTGCCCTGCGTCAAAGACATCACAGCCAGACTCAGAGCGGGGAGGGCAGGCTTTCTAGTAATGTGACGGCAGTGGGGAAGAGGGCCCTGTGTGAGCCAGGGCTTCCTGACACACGGCAGGCTGTGCCAAGGGGGTTGGTCCATGCGATCAGGCCACCCAGATCTGGCAGGAGACAGTGGTGCAGTTTGAAGCAAGGTACCCATGAAATGAAGCCCTTATCCTCCCTGGATGTTTGCATTTCAAAGAGACAACTCCTTGAAGAAACAGCTTGGTGGCAGTTTTACACCTCAAAGGGCAGAGGAGGAGTTCTAACTGCAAGCTTTCTTAAGTAACTGCTCCTACCGGGTTCAGGGACTGGCTGCTCACATCACGCTTCGGCTGGAACGAGAGTCAATTCTCCCAGCAGCGTGCAGCTTTCCCAGGCAGGCATTTTAAGGGCGGCTGGGGTCATCCAGGGACACACCTTAAGCTTTTGGAAGGAGTCTGGGGTCTGGTCAAGTCTCTCAGTGCAGGGGTTTGGATGGGTCCCAAAGTGCCAGTGGTCTGCAGTCCGGTTTCCATTTTCCTCTAGGGCCCTCCCCTGCAATTCTGCACACAGGAGTGGCACCACTAGATTTAAAAAAAAGATGACTGGTCCTTTTTTATATGGTGCCTGCACATTTGGGTATCAGAAAGGCTTGTTTTGATGTGTGCTGCCCCAAACACTATCTGAGGAAGTTGTTATAAAACCAAAAGGTAGGAGAGGGTTTACTCTGAAAGCTGTTGGGGGAGAACACACTCCACGATGCAAGCAACAGGACGGTGTATCTATTTGCAATTGACTCTATGACAGACAGACACTTTCAAACTAGTGTTTAGAGCCAGCTGAAATACTTTCTGAGATCAGATGCCTATTAATTAACCTACTTTACTGATTCAATATATCTATCAACAGGGTCTTACATAGAAAAGACTTCTAATACTTTTTATGCAAAGTAACTGAACTTCTCAGCTCTTCCATTCTTTTTTTCCTTTCAAGTATGCTTTTTGGTGAGGAAAATTGGTCCTGAGCTAAAATCTGTTGCCAATCTTCCTCTTTTTCTCTTTCATCCCCAAAGTCCCCCAGTACATAGTTGTATATTTTTAGCTGTGAGTCCTTCTAGTTGTGGCATGTGGGATGCCGCCTCAGCGTGGCCTGATGAGCAGTGCTGGGTCCGCGCCCAGGATCTGAACCAGCGAAACTCTGGGCTGCAGATGCAGAGTGCACGAACTTAACTGCTCGGCCAGGGGGCCAGCCAACCAGCTCTTTCATTCTTAAATGGACCCTAGAAACACATCTGTTTGATGTTTACCTGATATATTTCAGGAACAGCAAAAGAAACACCCCTGACACTGGCCGCACTCAGATGTGCCAGCGCTTTTCCAAACAGCTCACGTGGAGTCACACTCAGTCTTCACAACAAGCTGCAGAGAGGAGCCATCATCCCTGCTTTCCAACGCCGAGCTGGAGGCACGGAGCGCCTAAGTTGTCCCCGGTACAGGGCAGGCAAAGGGCGGGCAGAGCCAGGGCTCAGCCAGGCTGGCACCGGGATGGGAGGCCCCGCCCCACTCCAGCCGGGGCTGTGGGCAGAGTCCGCCCCTGGCTCCTTCAGTGGAAGGCCGCTCAAGTTCATTTCAGCATAAAGGTTTTGGTATTAAAACTTGCGAATGAAACGCTCTACCATTACACTGATATGTCATATTTACCAAAGCCTAACTATGGAAAATAAAGTCTTCAGGTCATGGAAGGAATGTCTTTTTAAGTAAAGTGCACCCTTGTTCAGAAACTCATGAGAATTAAAATAAATTTTTAACAACCCCAAACTTAGCATAATTTTTATTTACAAAACAGGTTAATTCTTCTGTTTTACAAAAACTACAAAAAATGACAAAAATAGAAAATAGCTTCTCAGACTCTTGCGAACTACTTTTAGGCAACCAAGGAATTAGAACTCAGATGGTTTTCTTCTCTTTAAGAGTTGTTAACAGCAACATTTTTCACTGCTTGTTTGTCTTCCCCCAAAATTACATGGCTCAGAGCTGCCACCGGCAGAAAGGCCTCCGGTCAGGCCAGAGTCTGAAGGAGCAAGATCTTCTCGTTGACGCAGAATCTGTGTAGCACTGCCATCAGGTTCTCCCCACAGCGGGACACCTGGCGCTCCATGGCCAGGCGGAAGTCCTCCTTCACGCCCTTGGTGATGCCCCGTGTGACCGTGTGGTGCCTGAGGGCAGTGACAGGGAAACAGAGGGACACCTCCGTTAGCACGGCATCGCCGGCCGGGCTCTGGGGTAGGAATAAAGCTGCCTCAATCTATGTGTCAAAAAAGAAAAGTCCCGAGCAAACCGCCCCATTCCTTCTAGAAAGACTGAACGCTAGAGAGACATCTTTATCACTCAATAAAAGGCTACTGTAAACATCTAAATGTTTGGTAAAATGCCATCTGCTTTGCTTCTGAACTCCCGCAGCTCTGATGTTATGCGCCCCTGTGCCGACTCGTGCACAATTCAGTTATTTGGGGCCAACTCGGTACAGCCACACTGGCCACACAGCTGTGGCCAGTCAGGCCCACCAACCGCAAAGGCAGCAGCAAGGGAGGAGGGAAACTACAATGAGCCTGCCACCAAACTGGGCTTGGGTCCAAGACCCTCGGGCCAGTGCTCCGTGACAGGCTCAGAAAGGCTCGGGACTGTGCACAGTGCCTGAGCACAACGCGCCCCCTCCCCCACCCCCGGACGGGCAGCTCCTCCAGGCGCTGAGCCCATCCAGACTCACGTCTGTCTGAGAAGCCGCAGGAGGAGGTGGGGGACCCAGAAGAGTCTGGCACAGGTAGGGGGAGAGAAGCAGAATCACTGAAGAGTGGTCAGCGGCCTGCAAAAGCCTAGTGAAGACCAGAGGTGGTCCTCAAGCTCAGGAGACCGGTATGTCTGTGGAAAGGTCAGTGGGGGCAAAGGCAAGGTCTCTAACTACAGCCCCAAAAGGTGTGCTTTAAAGAAGGAACTCCCAGAAAACTGAAGGCACCAAAACGAAGAAAGGAAAAGAAAAGTCTAGCAAAACTCAGTGGGTTGAGTGAAGAGGAAAGGAGTTGCAAGTGCTAGCAGTGACCTGGGAACTGAGACAGACAGAAGCCACCTCCACTCCCGGCCCTCCTGCTTAGCTTCCCTCAGACACAGTGACAAGGATTAAGATGAGATCTTTATGAATCGGCCAAAATAAAACTGTTGAAACCACTCTAAAATGTTTCTGTTTTTTAAAACTTGTATTATCAGATAAAATAACAGAAGTCATAACGTTGCAATGCAACAGAAGAAAAACCCCCAAGCTTTGCTAGACTAGTAAAGATACTCCAGGACACCCTTCCGTGCCCACGGACATCTCAGAGCACTGCGCAGGGAGGCGGCAGCGCCGAGGAGAAAAGGCACAGCTCTCGGTGGGCGTTTCTGGTCAAGTCCATGGTTAGCTCAGTAAGGACACAGTGTCAGCGAGGCCAAGGCTGAGGCCCACTGGGAGCAGACACAGACTTTTTTATGCAGCCCCAGAAACGGCTCTTCTGGGTCCCAGACGGCAACCCCAAACAGGAGCCAGCCCTCTGACCAACCGAAAGAGACCGGTATCTGCAGAGAGTAAGCTAAAGGGCACCGACGGCCCAGAGCCACATCTCCCCTCAGGATGAGGGAAGCGTAAGGATGCTGGGTCCCGCCGGCAGCGCTCAGCGGTGCTGTCTCCACACACAGGAGCGGCACGGCTCAGCTATACTTCTGTCAGAGCCTCTGCCCACACCGCCCCCCCCCACCCCCCGCGAGCTTGGAGGAAGAGAGAATTAGTTAGCTTTTGTGGTTTAAGAACAGGATAAATCAGCTAATAAAAGTGGCGCTCCAGCCTAACAAATATTTCAGTTCAGAGGGTGGGGTCTAAAAAGACAGTATCAGGGACAGGAAAACCCTGTGCTAACGCATGTCTGGACCAAAACCCCAGCACTGGTCCCTAACAGGAAAGCCCAAGAACAAAAATCTGCTTAAAATAAGTCTCAGCATCCTTAAACATTTATGACCGAATGCCTTATGTTTTATCAAAAGAGAATCACAATTTAGTGCCTAATCTAATGTGAAATTAATCTAAGACAGTTTTACACAACTTTTTTTTTCCAGATCCATAATGATTTTTAAATCAAACACAAAAACACTGGCAACTTATGGAAAAAATAAGAAATGTTACAATATTACAACCAGATGGTTTGCCAAGGAATGCAGAACAAATTAAAAAAATAAATAAAGCATGAAAAAGAGCACTGAGAACAAAGAGCTGAAAACCATGGGCAGGAAACGTGACAAACAGCACACTATGAGCAGGTGTTTTCCACTTGGTACCTGTCAGCAGTCTGTATGCTGGGCTGAAGCACAGGTAAGAATTCCTGCGGCAGTAACCCCATGGGAGGGCTAGAAGGCCTTTAAAACAGCAAACAGCAGCATTCAAACACCCACACCGACTCCCCCTGCACTGCAAAAACAACACTCCGGAGACAGTGCTCGAGACGGGGCGGACCGTCCCGAGGCCTCCAGCCTCCACAAGCCGGCCCCTGCCGCAGCTCCGGGGCAGGACGGCGGAAGCCAGCGAGCACGGCTCCCAGCACGTCCAGAGGCAGCGTGGTTCCTGGTCCCTGAGCTCAGCCCACTTGAGATTTGGTTAAAAAGCAACCACTGAGGAAGAGGACGATGAGATGCAACTGATGGCCATGGGGAGAGGGGTTACATTTGAGAAGAGACGGTTCAAATCCAGCCTCCTTCACTCTCCCCACTATGCCCAGCCAAGCCAGAAATAAACCTTGACTTTGTAACCATCTTTGACAGGAACGAAGCCCCAGATTGAAGGGGCCCTTCCGAGAGGACGAGAGGGGCTGGTAATGTCTCTGATAAAGAAAGGCTGAGTTTAAATTTTAAAAAATATTGAGAAAAGAAACAGATGGGGGAGAAAAGAGTCTGGGACCCACGGCTTTGCAGAATTCTGTAACAACAAAGATTGAGTACATTAGCTGGGTAATTACTTCACAGAACATCATTACCCACTCTATTCAGAGCAGACATGGAACACTGTTTTCCATTTTCAACCAGTCTAATGCAACTAAGATACTGCAAATATCAGCATAAAAATATTTCTCTATTTTCAGATACATAAGAGCAAAATGTTTATGTAACGAATAGCGAGCTTACCCCTCCGCTGGTCAGGCCCCAGTGCCCTCAGTGTTGGTACCATACCTGCTCGCATCCGAGAGGCCACAACTAGGACAGACTCACAATCTTACCCAAGGGCAGGGCTGTGCACTGCTCACAACATCTCTGCCTTTCACAGGAGGGGCCACCCAGAAGGTGTGCAGTGGCTTCAGAGAACTTGTTTGGAACCCAAAGGGAAAAGGAATATAGATAGTTTTACACAGATTCTAACCATACCTCGATTAGCAAGAGCGTTCCGGCTTACGCAGCATGCTTCCCCGCTGCAGTGAGGCATAAGAAATCGAACTGCAGCTTTCAGACGAGCTCTGAGACTCACACAGTGAGCACGGGGGAATTCCTACAGGCTCAGCTCACGAGGGAACAGTCCCTATTCCTGCTTCCAAACAGACGGAACAGCAGTTCCCTAAGAGGCTTAATGGTCTTCTACAGGGAGTCAGAAGAAATTACGGTTCTAGTGACCAAGGTGGGAGTATGAGATTATCCCTCCAAAGCCATCAGAAATGCCTGCTCTGTATCTCTGCCCTTACAGTGTTATCACCGGGGTGTTCCATGCCCCCTTGCTTTCATCCCTTGTCCTAGGGGTTGTCTGCATGTACCCATGTCACTATTCAGCTCAATAAAAAAGGGCTAAAGAAGAAACTTCAGTATAATGAAGTCTGAGATTCAACTGTTGATTTTCTTTTTTTCCCCTCAGGAAGATTGGCCCTGAGCTAATATCTGTGCCCATCTTCCTCTATTTCACATGTGAGATGCCTGCCACAGCATGGCTTCATAAGTGGTATATAGGTCCATGCCTGGGATCTGAACCTGCGAACCCCAGGCCCCTGATGCAGAGTGTGCAAATTTAACTGCTAAGCCACCAGGCCAGCCCCTCAATTGTTAATTATTATTTATTTTATTTTTTTTTTTTGAGGAAGATTAGCCCTGACCTAACATCCACCACCAATCCTCCTCTTTTTGCTGAGGAAGACTGGCCCTGAGCTAACATCTGTGCCCATCTTCCTCTACTTTATATGTGGGATGCCTACCACAGCATGGCCTGATAAGCAGTGCCATGTCTGCAACCAGGATCTGAACCAGCGAACCCCAGGCCACTGATGCAGAACGTGGGCACTTAAGTGCTGTGCCACCGGGCCGGCCCCTCAGTTGTTGATTTTTTGACAATCCATTCTCTCCCATTTCCACAAATGGTTGTGTGTTACTGAAGTAAAAGGAGGACCACTGTAGGGTTAATCCTAAGTGAATGGGGTTATTCTACTAAGGCTGTCTCTATATTAGAATTTGTATGGTGAATGTTAATGGAATTAACTAAAAAGCTATTAAAGGTATGTTTGTATATCCAGCCTCAAAACCTAGAAATCACAACACAAAAGGGGTTACCTAGGCTCTCATATCAAAAAGTAATGTTTATTCTCAAACCCTGTTAAGAATATTTTGAAGATGCAATTATTTTTCCTGTGGTTTTCACTAGGTGTCTTAGGGGAGTAAGTGGCGATGGGAAGATGAGCATGTGCAGTCCATCTTGCCTAAGCAACCTAATGTAGAAAGGTCTTGTCTTGTGTTTTCATAAAAGAGCATTTGTTCTTTTATTTTAAATATTTAGAATGTTTAATAACATTTACAAGATGAAAGACAAGAACCCCACTTTATCTTCCTCTTCTTTAGAATGGATTCCACCAGCCAATTCTTGATAGGACATAAGTCACGTTTGCTATGCACCAAATTACTGAGGTTATACAAGAGAATGAGCCTCTCTTACTTCCCTCTCTCAACATTTCCAAGATTCTGCAAAGACAGAACAAGCTGTGGATTTTTGCTTTCAACAACTGAAAACTCATTCATCTCACAATTGACAGAAAAAGGAAAATGTTTTCAGCCTTAGCAACAGTCTCTTCTCGCTCAGGGTTGTCTCTTGCGTGACTTACATTGACTTACAGACACACTGAATATGCAGGACACAGAGGAGGCAGTGTGAAAATAAAACTACACGTGGCATTTACAGCACAAAGGATCTATCCTCCAAACTACAGTGAGTACTGAAGGGCAGAAGCAAGACTGTCAGCTGTTTAAAAACCACCAGTAGTCACTAACTTCATCCGGGTGTGGGAGTGCATGCCTGAGACCAAGGGCCCGGCCTCATCGCCAGGGCAGGTGTGCTACTTCTCTCCGTGCTGTGTCAGCAACGGGGACTGCTTAGGAGCGCTTCCACCAAATACAGACAGCCAACGACAGTTCCTGAACGAAGTCTGCAGCTTCCTAATGAATTCTCCTAACCCGGCACAACCTTGATTACGCATGGCTTTTCTTAATTAAAAGCACTCTACGTCTAATAAGAAACTTACTGAATCAGTCTGCAAATTTTGGAAAGGAAAAGGTACCATGATTGAGACTTTACCTAGTGAAAAAGTATCAAAAGTGACAGAAATACTCCAATTTAAACAATGTTTTAAGAGAGACAGTTAAGGAAATGCCAAGTTTTTCAAAAGGTACCCAGAATCAAATCTACTTTCAAAACAGAGACCAGGTTTGGATGCCTTTCTATTCAATGTTTGAAGGTAGAGAAATTTACAAGCATTCCTACGAGCACACAGAAGCTGAGCACTGGGCGCGGAAGAGCGAAAGAAAGCACGCTTACTTGATCAGCATCCCTTGATTGGGCAGTAACTCCAGATGAATCTTCCCACCTTCCTGAGTTCGTAAGTAGGCGAATTCCTCCAGCATATCAATATCTGCAGGCCAGATTCAGGTTAACCTCATGTGAAAACCAGGTGCCCGCTCTCTCTGAAGAGGAAACAGGCTCGCAGCGATCGGGGAACTGGCCCACGGCCAGCCCCCTAACTGCAGAGTCAGTACTGGAACCCAGGTCTGTCTGACTCCAAAATGAATGATTCCTATACCAACCAAGCCATCTCACAAAAACAAGCATGTTTTTCATATAGCTGAAAATTAAGCAGAGTCTATGTGGGCATAAGAGCAAAATCTTTTGTCTTCTTAATAAGAAATGAAACTGGCACTGGGGGTGTCGCATCCCCCCAAAAGGCTAAGAACTATTGCTGTAGGCACTTGGACAAGGATATCAGATTCCTTGCAACTCAAAATACTATATTAAGCTAAGCAAAGAATAAATACCAAACTGACGTGTAACCTTCGGTTCCAGGTGGCCTCTCCCTAACAGACAGTATGAAATACCACACTCCCCATCGCTGAAGGCAACTGCTGGCTTGGGCAGCATCTTTTGTGAGTACTTGGCAACAGCTGTGACAGGTATGGCATGGTGCACTAACAACTGATGCCAGGGGACAGTCAATGCCCAGGAGGCCCTCTTCTGATAGACAAAGATCAATGAACTATTACATTCTATG
The DNA here is from genome assembly GCF_041296265.1 of Equus caballus. Taxonomy (NCBI): domain Eukaryota; kingdom Metazoa; phylum Chordata; class Mammalia; order Perissodactyla; family Equidae; genus Equus; species Equus caballus. The sequence goes on along the minus strand of NC_091710.1, from coordinate 20,065,288 downwards.
GCCAAACCAGCCTCTCTGGGCCTGTCAGGAAGATGCAGGCTATTACTTTGGGCATCTTGGGTACCTTCCTAGAAGTTGCTGGAAGTGGAAAACGGAACAGGGTTGGTGATATTCCTGATTTCCTGCATTACCTCTTTCAAGTCTTTTATGACTTTCACAAGACCAAGTGCCACAGTTACATTTTTAATCACCATTCTTTCTTTTATCCCCCTAAATAGCAAAAACCACTATTTCTACCCAGAATGCTTCATTCCTTTTAGTACAATGCATTCGTTCTTAAAAAAAAAAAATCAGAACTTCTTATGCTTAAGTAAGAAAAAGGATACTTGTAACATAATTGAAAAAATTCTCATATTGGAAGTTTCCTTGTTGGCAAATCTTATTGACGGCTTTCAAGAAAAGATTCTCTCCCCGTGGCCACTCTTGCTGAAGCAATACGATCACGTGCCCCAGGGCCATGTCATCCCTGCTGTCCGTGAAAGCTCTGAGCTGTAAGAGAAGGATTCATGCAGACACAGAAGGAAGAGGAAATCACGGAGTAATCTAAACACACCAAACATCACTCTTAAAAACACGCTGCTAGTGAAAATGTGGGACAAAGGTCCTCAGAGGGAGAAGGGCACGGAGCAGCAAGCGAACTTGCCCTGCAAACATCCCAACTGCTTCCTGGGGGTGGGGGGGCTAACCAGGGAGGCCTCGGCTCCCCCGTGCTGGGACTGGGTCGCTGGAAGTGTGTTCGTCTGAGCATCTTGATGGGAGCTGGACGTGCAGGCTGGGCCTGAGGCTGTGAATCTGGGAATAAGGGCGAGAGAAAGCACAGTGGTTCTCTGTAACAGAGAGAAGAATCTGGGGAATTCTCTTAAGGAAACAGTCGGGAGTGGAGGGTGGGTAAGAAGCCAGCGAGGAGAGAGGGGTTTGAGAACACGGCACTGGGGTGAAAGAAAGGCAGTGAGTAGCCAGGAAGGAAGCAGGAGTGTGAACTGGAGAAACGGCCAAAGGACCTTTTGTTTTAAATATGCAGCTAGGCCTAAAATCACACTTCAAACCGTTTCTATCGCCCCAAGCGATTCTGATGATGAGTTCTGTGTGGGAATTACTGCGCTGATGTGGAGACCCAACCCTGCTGCTCTCCTGCTCAGACCCTGAGGAGACAGTCAAGCCTGTCGACTCTAAGGCTCTACTCGGCCTGCAGCCAAGGGCCTGGCTTCTTCCCAAAGTCCCGAAACTCCCCCAGCTCTGCTGTTCACCCTAAAGCCCACCACATCTTCATGATGATAAACTCACCACCCTCTATGAACCCAACAGAACGTGCATGCCCTTCTTCGGTAGCTAATATATTGACTTGTACATTAATTTGTAAAATTACTGACCATGCCACAAGCAAGGTTATTTGCGTATTCTCCACCAGTATCTGCAGACTTTTCGAGGATGGGGATCGCTCCCTACTCCGCTCTGCCTAGTGCAGAGATTTATAAACATTTCTCAATTCCTAGGCCATGTGCTTTCCTCACTGTACCAACCTGCACTGTCAAAGGACTAAACTAACATCCATTCTCAAGCCTCTCTATTCAAGCTGTTCCAGAGCATCAGAACAACAGTCCAAATTAAATTTCTTTCACGCTGATCAACTTGACGCTTACCTTAAAACAAGCTAACATCAAATGCAGGCAGTACGGCATGAGAGCCTTGCTGGTACAAGGCAGAAGCTTCAGATCCGAACCTAACAAAAGCCCACAATATGCTCATTATTATAAAGAAAACAGTTTCGAAAAGCAAACGTCTAAGATGCTTTACTTAAAAAAAAAAGCAACAGTCATGATTTCAAACATAGCTAAACCATAATTATATGTGGTGATGGTGAAATTGTTTTTTGAATGGTCTCTGGATTTATCAATCTTCTTTCCAAAACTTGCTTAAATACTTATTATAAAACATTTCAAATATATAAAAAATTACCTACACAGAATATTACAAACGCCAGTGTGCTTACCACTCAGCTTTATGAAATGTTAACGTTTGCTTTAATTTTTAAAGATTTTAATATAAAGTATCACAAATTTAGCTGAAGTCTCTTGTGTACCTTTTCCGATCCCAATTTCTTCCTCCCTCCCTAGAGGTAACCATTGTTCTGAATGTGGTGCTTTTCATTCCCTTTTATATTACCTACTTTTAACACAGAAATTTGTATCACGAACAGAGGAATGCCTAATACATAAACGGTGTCATATTGTATGTATCCTTCTGCAAGCTGCATTTTTGAGACTAACATCTGTAGCTCTAGTTCATTGATTTTCAATGTTACATAGCATCCTGTTGTTTACATATACCACAATTGATCTAGCCATTCTTCTATGGTAGACATCGAGATTTCCAATTTTTCAATACTACAAACACTTCTGAAATAAACATTCTTATATATATTTTCTTGTGCACTTGTGGAAAAAACTTTAGGTAATGATTTTTCAAACCAAGACCTTAATCCTTTCCTTTATGATGTGTGCTCTTTACATCCTAAATCCTTCTCTACCCCAAGGGCAAGAAAGGAATACACTTTTTACATGGGGATCCTGTACACATACACTTACATGTTTATATATCTAAAACGAAGGGTTCATGAAATAAAATTTACCCTTTTTACTGGAGATGCACTCATTTTGACAATATTATAATAGTCTATCTCATTAGAAAGAAAAATTTCTGGTTGAAATTCATTTCCCAGTGGGGGAGGACCCAAATTTGACAATCACCGATCCAGAGGGACAGAACCGGGAGATGAGATGTTCAACTTGGTCCTGCCAGACTGATCTCCAAAGTGACTGGAGGAATCTGTACAGCTTCCAGAAGCACGTGGGCAACGTGTGTCTTCACATCCTGACAGTCAGCACCTCCCCTCTTCAACCTTTGCATTCTGATGTATGTGAAATTGTAGCTTATGGTTTTAATCTAAATTTCCCAAATTACTAACAGGTTGAGAATCATTTCAAATAGTTTCTGACCATTTGGATTTCTGCTTCTGCTTCTTGTTCATATTTTTCTATGGGGGGGTTAGTCATTTGTTTCTTACTGGTTTGAAGGAACTCTTTGAAAATCCTGGATATTACGTTTTTGTTGATTATACATGCTAGACAATTTTCTTGTAGTCTGTGGCTTATCTTTTCACTTTGATCATAATATCTTGTTGCTATTTTAATTTTAATGTGATCAGATTCACCAATCTTTTCCTTTATGTTGTGTGCTCTTTGTAGGCTAAATCCCTCTCTAATTGAAAGGCACAAAGATCTTCTAAAAGTTTAAACGGTTTAGTTTTCATATTTAAATCTTAAAATTTAAAAGATTTTTGTATGAATGAAGGAGTGATCTCATTTCTATTGGTATTGTTTTTCCATTTGGATTATCAATTGTCCCAGTACCACTTACGGGATAAATTCACTCTTCCCCATTGAATTATAATGCCACCTGTTTCTCTATTCTGTTCCACTGGTCAATCCCTATACCAATAGTATGCTTTCTTAATTAGTGTAGCTTTAAAATAAGTCTTGGGGCCGGCCCCACGGCTGAGTGGTTAAGTTTGTGCGCTCTGCTTCAGCGGCCCAGGGTTTCACTGGTTCGGATCCTGGGCGCGGACCTGGTGCTGCTCATCGGGCCATGCTGAGGTGGTGTGCCACATAGCACAACTAGAAGGACCCACAACTAGAACACACCACTATGTACTGGGGGGCTTTGGGGAGAAGAAAAAATAAAAAAGAACTAAAATCTTTTAAAAAACCCCCATATATTCTAATTGTTTAAAAAGAAAAAAAATAAGTCTTCATGTCAGCTAGGCCAAGTCTTACCCACCAGACCTATTTCTGTTCCACAGAGATAAGTTTGAAGGTGTCTGGGCTTATCTTTTTTTGTTAAACCTTTTGTTATTGAAAATTTCCAACATATACAAAGCAAACTCAATAGTATGATCAACTCCCATGCAGCTCAAAGAGCTTCTGCAATTATCAAAACTGTCATGCTTTTGTCTTCTGGAAAGTTTTTAGTATCCTAAGACATCTACCTGCTACCAGTTGCAAAGATATTTTTTCTAAAAAGTGTTATTTTAGCTTTTCCATTTAGTCTCCACTCCACCTCAGGTTACTTTTTGTGCGTACTGAGAGGCAGGGGTTGAGGACCCCTCTTCTTTCTCCAAGGGAGTCCCTTTGCTCTAGCACCTTTGTTGAAAAGGCTTTCCATGCTCCACTAAATTACTCTGGTGCCTTCATTTAAAGTCACTGGATCATATTTGTGTGGGTCCGTTTCTGAATTTCCCATTCTTATGCCAATACTGTCTGGATAACTGTAGCTTTATAGCAAGTCTTGCTATCAGGTAGGGTAAGTTGTCCAATTTTGTTTGTCTTTTTCAAAACTATTTATTTCCATATAAACTGCAGAATCAACTTGTCAATTCTCCTGAAAGAAGAGTCTGCTGGGATTTTGACTGGGATTGCACTGCCTCTACAGAGACATCTGGGGAGAACTGGTACCCTAACAATACTGAGTCTTCCGATCTACAAACATGATTTTGCACCTTTCATTGAATTTACCCCTAAGTATTTTATGTTTTCTGATGTTATTTTATTTAGAGACTCCTTAGGCTTGTCTAGGTAGTCAAACACGTAGCTATGGATAAAGACAGTGGTAACTGAATGAAGACACTATTTTTCAGCCTCTCTCTCTGGTTCTTGCCTGCCGTGTTGGCCAGAATCTGCAGCGTGCTGAAGTGAAGTGGTGTGAGCAGACATCCCTGCACAGGTGCCCACCTGGGGAGGCATTCAGTATTTCATGGTTAAGCGTGATGTTGAGGTAGTTTCCTTCCATTTCTAGTTTGCTAAGATTTGTTTAAATCATGAACGATAAATGCGGATGTGATTGAATTCTGTCTGCATCTATGGAGACAATCATATGATTTTTTCCACTGTAATCTGTTTATGTGGTGAATTACAGCGACTGACGTGCCCATGTTAACCTACCTCTGCATTCCTGGTGTACTTGGGCACGTGTATCATCCTTCTTATCTATTGCTGGATTCGAGTCACTAGCATTTCAGTAAGGATTCTGGCATCTATACTCATGACAGATACTGGCCTTTAATGTTCTTTTCTCGTAATGCTCTTACTTGATTTTGCTCTCAGGGTTGTGCTGGCCTTAAACACTGAATTGGGAAGTGTTCCCTCCTCATTTTCTCAAAAAGTGTGTGCAGGCTTGGTGTTATCTCTTCCTAAATGCTTGATAGAATTCACAAGTGAAGCCATTTGGACCTGGAGTTTTCTTTGTGCGAAGGTTTTTGATAATAAATTTAATGTCTTTGATAGATACAGCAACATTCAGATTTTTTGTTTCATTTTGTGTCAGTTTTGCTAAGTTGTTTTTTCAAGGAATTTTTCCATTTCATCTAAATTGTTGAATTTATTGGCATAAAGTTATTCATCACTTATTCTCTTAATGTCCTTTTGATTTCAGTCGGATCTGTAGTGACACTCCCTCTTCCATTCTTGATATTGGTAATTTGTGTTCACTTTCTTCCTCATCAATCTTGTTAGGGGTTTATCAATTTTTTTTTCAAAAAACAATTTTGGGCTTTATTAACTTTCTCTCTTTCGTTTTCTATTTCACTGATTCCTGCTGTTATCATTATTACTTCCTGTCTTCTACTTTCTTTGAGTTTAATTTCTTATCTTTTTCTAACTTCTACAGTGGAAACTTAAACAGTGACAGTGTGTCCTTCTTCCTTTCTTATGTGAGCGTTACAACCCAATTTATGCAGTTTTCAAGCAATGTGCAATGGGAGGTGAGGCTCGAAATAGCCCAAGAGGGAGATGCTAAGAGATACTTCTTAACTAATCATCTACAAGTTTTCCTAGAACTGGTAAAGATAGAAAAAGGAGTTCCCTGATACTCTTCACAGAGACGAGCTCAGGAGGTGAAGAGAACTTGGAAGAAAGACGTGTTCACAGCTGCTTGTGAAGTGAGAGCTGAGGAAAAGCTTGGCAAGGGATTCCCTTTTCACACAATTGTCAAGCCCTGCTGATCACACAGGATTAGCTCACTAGGAACTGTAAAACTTCCCAGCTCTGAATCCTAAAGCTCTTTTTACAAATAAGAATAAAACTTGTCATGGTACCTTTTCTAAATTTGGGCTTTATTTTTGAGGGTTCCTCCTGTGACTTGCCTCCGTCTTGAAAGGGGAGAACCATGTAGCACATCAAATCAAGGACCTTCTCACACGTCATCTAAGGAAGACAAGACCAAAAGGAACTGATCTGAAGTTTTCTGACTGAAACCGGGTCAACATAACACTGAAATATGTGCAGCCTACCCCTGGGCAACCTGTGCACAGGCATGCAGCATGGCCTCCGTGCTTCGTATGTGCTCAGCACTGTCTCCTTGACAGAGCATGTAAGAGACATAACCTGGAGTAAATCTAAGACTAGGACTTTGATGGAACAATGACTCATTCTTTGCTGTAAAGAACCAAAGAAATAAAACTTGAAAATTAGTCAAGCATTAAGTAAGGCCCCAAGGTGTGTAACAGCGCAATGGCATCCAAAAGAAGTATGTCCTTGCCTTAAAGACGCTTCCTAACTCACCGAAGAGAAAAAGTGACAGACGGGACATACAGTAGAGGACTAAGAGGCATGCTGCAGTGTGTGACTGACAACGCAGGGGAACGCGCAGGCGAACCCAGCAGGCACAGCTGCAGCAGGAAGGTCGTCCCAATCGAAGCCCTACGCGGGGAGGGTTTGGAGTGTGGAAAAGAGAAAACGGGCTTTCAAAGGAGGAGAAAAAGATGTGGGGAAGGAATGTATATCGGTTCAGGTGCTCTACTTGAGGGAGGTGGGTGCGGGTTAGGAAATACAGACACAACCTGGACGGCCGCAGCACTGGCAGTGAGGGGAGGCCTCGAGTGCCACGCTGAGCCAGCTGGTCTCGATCCACACGGGGGAAGGCGTCAGTGTTCACCTTCCGTCCACCTAACCAAACGCTAAGAGTCACATCCGACTGCATTTAGAAGCGTTTCTCTGTCAGGCACAACCCTCTTATTGTCCCCATTCTACAGATGAGGAAGTGGGGCCTTAAACCGACGCTTCCCAGCCTTTTTCATGTTGTGGAATGTCCAGAAAAGAGTATTTGTAAGGCTGCTCAGAGCCGGCAGCAAGGGACCGAGGGGTTCGAGCTGCCCGAAGTCAAAGCTAACTGCCCGAGCACTGAAGGGGTCTAGATATAGACTGGGCACATCTAGAACCCACTCACAGCCACAGGTCGTGCAGCTCCAGCTTCGAGATCGGCAGCTTAGTGGTTAAGAACTTGAACTCTGGAGTTAGCCCGTATAGGGAGGGAACCTGCCCCGGGGCCCAAGCTAGTAAGTGGTGGGGCCAGGACCCGTACTCGAGAGTCAGGTACCACCACCCTTCAAAGCCCACCTCCAGCCGACCTTTTCTGTACATCTTTCCCGACTACAGGGACCCTGGTGACAACACCCTTCCTTGAATGTCTATTGTGCACATGTCTGAGGCAGAGCACTTAATATTGGATCTTTAACTCTTATATAAATCCTTGCACTTTTCTCTCTAACTCTAATTATATGCCCTGGAATGGAGGGGGTCCCACATTCCCCACACTCTGCTTGTACTCCCCACCCCAGCACATTGTTCAACTCTGGGTACCCAGGAAGTCAATACTTCAATTAAGTGCAATGATGACAGCAATATTTTAGAAAGCTATGACCGTAATTTATAGGGTTGAAAAAAATATTACAGGCAAAAAACTCAGTTAGAAGCCATGGGTTAGGGTGGTGGTAATGGAAATAAAAGGTAATATACCAAAGATACCAGAACTGCACTGGAAGAATCAAAAGGATTAGCTAGAGCAAGAGTCACCCAGGACTTGACAGGGCCACAGAGCTACAGAAACTCGCACCTGCACATGCTGAGTCTGAGCTGAAGACAGGCAGTCAGAGACTCAGCAGTCAGGTAAGCCAGGAAGCGCGGCCGGAGGCCCAACAGTGACCAGCCCTCAAGGAGAATGAGTTTGCTGAGCTTCATCAAACCTACCAGCTTCTTTTACAGTCCCTCCGACAATGCAGCACGGAAGCACCCTGTGCAGCCGTCTAATCCTACATATGTACAGCTGTGTACGTATTCTCTTGTAAGTTCTCAGGAGGAACCAACTGAAACTTAGAATTACGTACCCGATGGTTACACAAATGACGGAAGAAACGCATTTTCAATTTTAAATGCACATACTTTACATACCGTTTCTTTCCAAAAATTGTCATGGCAAATTATCTATCATATTACAAAGTTCAAGTTAAAAAACCTACTTCAGGGTTTTTCATCACAAAATAATCAACTCACATATAGAGAGATGAGAAGGAATCAGTTTGTGTGTTAAAGTTGTGAACTTGATTTATACGGTACCTACACATACAAAGAATGTGCTTATCACTGTAACTGAATTCAAACATCTACTCAGTATAGACACTGTGCAAACCCCTGTGGTGGGTGCTGTGAGAGATTCAAAGGGAAAGAACACAGTCCCCACCCCCCATGGAAGGGGCTCACAATCGGGGAGGAAACAGACCCGTTTATACATGTGCCCCTGCCACAGCCCTAGGAGGCGACATCACCACGTAAAAGGAGAATCTGAGCTTCAGATAAGCCAAGCTAAATCCTCCATTCCCCACTCAGTAAAGGCCTCTTCTGCCCAAGTACCACAGGCCCGATTCCACTCTAAAGGGATTCCAGGCAAGAATGTGAAAAAACATCATCCTCCAACAAAATGGAAGAGCGGACAGGAAACGCCACAAGCCCCACGCCTCACTTCAGGGAAGCTATACTAAAGAGAAGATTCAGGAAGACACAGTCATCAAGGTTTACCAGCAGATTAGGTGACAAAATCTAGGCAGAAAGATCACGCTTCAAGTAAACAGGCACTGAATTACAAGGCCACTCTAGGAAGAAGAGAAAGCCCCAGTGCACCCACGGGTCTCCGGGCATGGCGCGTACTCACTCTGTACTCTCCCAGAGCAAAGTGGCAAGTCGCCAGCTGGATGAGCGCCCTCTGATGCTCCAAGGTCCCCTGTCCCGTGATCTGCGGCTGAGGAAGTGATCCCTGGAGAGCTGCTAAATGATGCAGGCTGGCTATTGCCTTTTTATATTGACCCTTAGAAAGACAGAACAGCAAGGAGAGAAAAAAACACTGCCATGAAGAAAAAGTCTTCAGAGTTGATTAAGCAACTAGCAAGCAAATACAAATAAGGTACCTCTGGCTCGATCATCTGAGGGGGAGACGGAGCCTTAGCGACAGTCTTTCTAGTCTAATTCTTCAGGCTAAATAAAATCACACAAGCCCTTTGATAAGGTACATTTTGGAAATGCCATTTCCTTATAAATATTTTACTACTAACATCATGTCTCCATGAAGGATGGAAGCAGCAACCTGTCCCTTTCAACAACAAAGTCTGGAACCTCCCCTTCTCATTAGTGGATGGTCCACTCCCTTCATCCTAGGCCTGAGGAGCTCAAGAACGGCTGAGAAGGCAGAAAGACTCCACCAGAGTAGAGAGGAGGGGCGAGAAACAGTCACTTTTTACTGAAAAGTAAAAATCTTACTTTTACAAATGAGTGTGACTGGACATAGCAAAAGTAACACAGAAGATGTGGCCTTGTCATTTTGGAGTTATTTTGAGATGAAAGTGGACCACAAATCCTCTTTGTCACTGAAGGCAGAACGCCTGCCTTCAGAGCACAGACTAGTCCACAGAGGGAACACATACAACTTGCATGCTGAAGATGGGTCACAAGAACATCATCGTGGACAGACGCAGAAACTTAAAATACACACTACTCTACCTGATAGATGATCATGTCGGTGAGGAAGATTCTTAACCAAAGCCAAGTATCTGTCTTCCAGGCCAAACAGATTCTTGTAAATTCTGAGCAAGAATTCAAAAGCAAATTTACCAAAAACATGTACCACAGAAGCAGAAAACAAAACTAACAAACTCAGCAAGAGAGAACAGCCAGAGACAAATTACCAAAAAATGGATGGCAACTTTAGACTTGGATTTCTAAAATGATGGCCCAGAATTCCACTTAGACAGTGAAGTTAGCACGCTACCTGTCAGTAATTCACAAGTGCTACTTTTATTAGGCACCAACATTTACTATGCATGTAACACATGCCAAGAGGTGTTCAAAATGCTTCTCGCATATCCACCTCATTTACCTTTTAAACTACTTTGCTTTTCCCCAGAAAAAGGTCTTGTCTTATTTTCATTCAGTCAAAATAATAAATATACGACATTTTTAAAAAGTCAATTTACAACTAAAGGAAAATCCCCTCCAGAAGTCACATACACATTCACAACTCTAGATGTGACAAGGAGAAACCGAATGACGCTGTATCTACTTAGACAAAATGACATGACACATCTGACCAAGGGCTCTGTGTGGGCTACGATGGAAGCAGACAGGGGGTGAATGTCCACTGGCTACGAGGAAGGTAAGGCGCCTCAATTCCGGAGTCGAGGAGAAATGCGCTGGTTAGCAAAGTGCTAGTGATTCCAAGTAATGCCGAAACACTGCACAGTTCACACAGACAGGTGAAACGCCCTCTAGCTTTATGTCTATGCTCAGAAGAAAACGGGCTTTCTGGAGCGTTTGGATTTTGAATTTTTCAGGCAATGGAGCTAATGCAGATAAAAACAGCATTACCTTTTGTATTCTCAGTTACATGTGGCTTAAGGAGGATACAGAGCAGTAGGACAGACTAAAAGCACAAAACAAACCAACCTACCAAGAAAAAAAAGTCCAGCAGTACAAATATTTAAAAGAAAACCCAAAAACTCTCTCTCACACTCCACCCCAACCCTGATTATAATAGACCCTCAGCCAGGAGCTGAGAGATAAGTGGTTATTTCAATATTAATAAGTGATTAGATATCCCACACAAAAAAGAATCCTAAAAAATGTGTGAACTGCTGTCATCAATTTAATGAGCCAAAGTGACCTGACATTTCAAGGAGAACAGTGATGTTTTAGCCTGAAGATTTTATATGCTAATATGGCACTAATGAGACAGCATATTCTTACCCTTGTCAAGGGAGTCCAGGGAAGAGAGCAGCTCCCAGCTCTCTCTGGCCAGTTTAAAGCTTTCTAACACCTCAATGGAATTAGCGAGCTCCGCCTTATTGACGACAATGTGCCGATTCCTTCCTTTTGCCGAACAGTCTTCGTCGTCTGAACTCTGCTCAGAGAATGTGAAGAACATGAGGAAAGTTATAAATATAGTCATACGCTGGAACATTATTACATTTATTGCTGCCAATCCAGGTTATTATATGGATTTTATATCAAAGGATACTATGATAATTTTTTTTTTTTTTGGAGGAAGATTACCCCTGAGCTAACTGCTGCCAATCTTCCTCCTTTTGCCAAGGAAGATCGGCCCTGAGCGAACATCGTGCCCATCCTCCTCTACTTCACATGTGGGACACCTACCACAGCATGGCATGCCAAGCTGTGCCATGTCCGCACCCAGGATCCGAACCAGCAATCCCTGGGCTGCCCAAGTGGAACGTGCGCACTCAACGGCTGCGCCACTGGGCTGGCCCCATAATCTCTTTTCTGAATTTAACAAGCTTTAAAATTTAACATAAATTTTTCATCTTTTCACTCTCACAAGTTCAATTTTTACTTTTTTTTTTTTTTGCTTGAGGAAGATTAGCCCTGAGCTAACAGCTGTGCCCATGCTCCTCTGCTTGATGTGTGGGTCACCACTGCAGCATGGCTGATGAGTAGTATAGGTCTGTGCCCAGGATCCGAACCTGCGAACCTGGGCCATTGAAGCGAAGTGCACTGAACTTAATCACTATGCCATGGGGCTTGCCTCCAATTTTTACTTTTAAAATTAAGTTTATGTTTTCCTGATGATAAATTCTAAGTTCACGTTGGGTTCAGAAAAAGACTACGGAGTTAAAATTTCCAGTAATTTAAAATACATCAATTTTATAAAAGCCCAAAATTAGATTTTTATAATGAGAGCTGTTTTATAGTTTATTTTTTCCTCAAATATGTGGCATTATTTGTTTCCAAATAATAGCTTGGCATGTAGAGGAATAAATTAAAGCTTGGCTCCCCTAAGAAATAATGTGGAGAAGTGACCGTACTTATCTTTGGTTCCCTGTGCACAACCCCTCCAGCGGCCACCCCTCCTCCCCCCTGTGCAAGGTGTCCAGTTGGGAATTATGTTTGTCTGCACTTATCTACTAACGCCCTCTGTACTTCACAAGAAAGATTTCTACTTTCCTTGCTCCTCATGCCAAGTAATATAACGCCAAAGAAACGAGAGGGCCTCAGAGAAAAGTAACTATTGCAAATGCCAAAAAAAACAGTCAAGGCAAAACAGCTCCACTTAGTTATATCCTGCTGAGAATTTCTTGAATCTTTTATTCCACTACATCATTTAACTAATTCAATAACCCAAATTAAATTCTCCCTGAAATTTCTGCCCCACTAAGATTATTTAAAAAGACGTCTAAACCTTTAGCTAAAAGCTTCATTCCTCAGGCTACTCTCAGAAACAGTAAGCACCTCCCTCCTGCCACCCACCTTTCTCCCCCACTTTCAGTTTGCTATCCTCCTGCTCTTCCTTGACGCTGCCCCACCCAATTTGCTTCCATGTTCTCACCCGCCCTCAGTAATGACACAGCCAGACCCCTTTCACAATCAAACCCCATCTGTCAGGTGTCCTATGGCATCAGGTCCACTTCCAATCTAGTAAGATGTACTAACAAGATCATTCAGGCTGCTGGGTAGAGGAGACTGCAGGCAGCAGAGTGAAAGTGGAGAGACAAGATGACGCCGCCAACGATATAGGAGACAGTGATGGCTTCAATGGGGAGGAGAGTGAGAGACCGAGAAACAGATGATGGGGCTATGTCACAGACATTGAATTATATGGGGACATGCCACTGCTTTTAGCTAAAACCAGGAACGTACAACCTATTATCTACATGGGAAGAAGTGTCTGTGGTGTTAATGTGAAGCACCTAGATAAACCACACACCCTGTGAAACCAGAAGGGAAAGCTAACCAGGGCTACCCCACTGGGAATGTCAGGCCGGAGTCGCCTCCCAGCAGCCTCAGTGACCTTTTTCTAACCGCAGTCAGAGGGCATCCAGGAAAGCCTGGTCAGCACAGGGGGTTCTCCACCCTGGGTTCATGGTCGGATGTCAAAGCATCTGTCACCTCTGAAATTACCTGCAAAATTGTGCATGGGTGCATTTTTCCATGGGAAGAAACAAACTATTTTATTGAAAGTGTTAATAACCTCGCAAGCATTCAGAGTAGCCACATCTTCCCTGCTCTGATCACTATCACACAGTCTAAAAGACATGTCAGACTGAACTGATCTCAAGGCACAGCTCTCTGTGCGCCAGGGTCTAGTGAAATGTTACTCAAGGACTGAAGCAGAGGGGGTAAGGGGACTGAAGGCAAGAGGGGGGAGAGGACAAAAAGGGGCTGAGACTCCAGGCTCCCCTCGGCATCTCAACTAGAGCAGGGGTCAGCAAAATGACCTGCAGGCCAAATCCTGTTTCTGTAAATAACCTTCTGTTGGAAGACAAGCATGTCACTTGTTGACCACTGCCCACGGCTATTTCTACACTGTAACAGCAGAGCTGAAGAGTTGCAACAGAGGCTGTATGGCCTGTAAAGCCTAAAATATTTATTACCTGGCCCTTTACAGAAAAACTTGGCTGACTCCTAACCTAGAGTATCTCCACTTTCGTGTTACACATTGGGCCTCCACTAAAGATTTTATTGAAAGAAAGGATTCCTCTGCTTCAAAAAGTTTAGAAATCACTGTCCTGCAAGGCCTACTGCCGGGCCAAATTCTTCAAATTCTCTGGCCTCTTGCATCCTTGAGCAAACTGTCCCCTCTAGACAAAATCTACCTACTAATTCCAAATGACAAAACCCTATATATCTTTCAAGGCCGATTTCAAACACTGACCTCCTTCACGAAACCTTTCCAACATCTCCCCTTGGGTTCTGATTACTTCCTACCCTGAACACCTAGGCACTTTGCATTCTAAGGCCAGCATTTGCCATGGCACCCTGCTCTAGACATCCAGTGGAGCTCGTCTGGCTTTGCTTTTTAAATATAACTGATGCCATTCAGTCAAAAAAGGTACAGATCACTTAGAGTGGGTTTCTCCACCTCGGCATGCCCACCTCGTGGGCTGGATCACTCTTTGTTGTGGGCTCTCCTGTGCACTATAGCATGCTTAGCAGCATCCCCGGCCTCCACACACTAGATAGTAATAGCAACCCCTTCCACTGAGCTACGACCATCAAAAACGTCCTCGGACACTGCCGAATGTCCTTAGGGGGCAAAATCACTTCTATTGAGAACCACTGATTATACAGTAATTATATTTCATAATTAAGACAACTTAGTTTTATCAATTTAGCTTCAAAGCCATGTTCTACAGTTTCATTTCTAGCAAATCATAAACATATAATCTGTTAACAACTATATCTGAAAAGATTACCATGGTTTTTTCTCTTCCCTCAGCTAGTTTCCTCTTTTTGTGTATGTGTTTATTACGATCAATTTCTACATCACCATACACATTTGATACATCCTCAAGAAGAACCAGTGGAACTTGGCTTGGGGCATTGGGACCTATAGATGGGGAAAACACCAACATTTAAAAACGCAGCAAGAAAAAGAATACTTAACATCAGGTGGACGTTTACTTAACTGTCATATGAAATTATAGGTCACTAAAAAATATGTTCAGTGTGGTCCCAATTAGGTAAACAAACAAGTATACAAAAAGACTGTATAGAAAAAAAGACCATACAGATAGACATCAAATTGTTAATAAAAGTTCTGTCTCAGTGGATTACAAGTGAAAGTTCCTTCTTTGAATTAGTTCTTACGTATCTATAAATTTTTTACAATGATCACAAATTATAAAATTACCAAAAAAGTAAGACTATGAATTAAACATACATTATGGTTATGAACTACAAACAAATTTAAATGTATGAAAGATGATAAAGCAATACACAAAAATGAGAGCTGTGTTATACTGGAAGGATTGTGGCTGACTTCACCCTCTTATTCTTCTGTTTTTCAAGTTTTCTAGAATTACAAGCATATATATTATTTAAAAAAAACCTTTGTCTATTGCAAAGTCTTTGTGAAATCTACTTCAATATGTGGTTACGTCTGCTGAGTTTTCAAAATACAGGCATCAACTATCTGTACTTAGTTTTGACGTACCACTACATCCTTTGATACGGAAATTTTTAATGAAAACATACTTACATAAAAACCCTCAACAACTGAAAAAAGCACTGGCATCACTCCACCGTTATGTGGCTCCAGAACAATGCTGAGGTAGACATTTTCACTGTCCTCACCCTCCCAGCTGAGGCCAGTACTGTGGGACACCCTAAAATTCTTAAACCAACCTTGGAAGAGAGATGGTTGTATGCTGTTGACATACTGGAATGCATTCTTAAAGAAGACCAACATAGTGGAATAAACCACTTGGTTTCTATACTTTGCATGAGCTTCATTATCAAAATTGTTCATGTATCTGCAGAGATCCTTCATTCTATGCAAAATGTCACTATAGCTTCTGAAAGATGAAGGATGATAAAAATTATTTAATTACTCTGGGCTTGTCAGCAAAAGGTCTAGAAAAAAGCCCCAATGGAAACATTACATTTACCAAATGAAGCTCTTGGCATGTAAATTATTCTTTACTGTCTGCATACGGATGCAAATTCCCCTTCTGAATTAGGGCAGGGATCAGACCAAGATTTCAGGACACAAACATGCCAAGTAGCTTCTCTTTCCTCAGAACGCCAAGGAGTGCTTCAAGCGCAACTCCACCTTCAGAGTGCACACTTCCGCTGGGAATCTTTTAAGACGTGAAAATCCACCCCCTTCTACATCGATACGGAGTGTTGAAAATTTGCCCAAAGAGAAGTGTGTATACATTATATGCTTTTAAAAAAAAGGGTTTTTGTTTTTTAGGACCTGAGATTATGCTATCAAAAGATTTGTTAGGCAATCCTGGAAATGAACAATTTTTTACCGTCTTCCTTTATCCATCTGCCATTCACATCTCACTCCAACGACATTCAAAATCTTAAACAACCTCTCCCAAGGGTCCACAATCTGGGACGATTTTTCAGTCAGTCCTTCTATTATGTACTTCTGAGAGCTACGTTTGCTAGGTGACATTAAATCAGATGTTTCTTGGGCACCTGAGATATGAGAAAAAAGTAGCCTACAATTAACATTACTACTTACTATTTACGTGGAACTTGATAGAGAAAGAGAAAGTCAAACTCCCCATTCAAAATGCAAGAGCACAGAATCTCAACACGTGTGTTTGTTCAAGGACCCACAGCTGGCCACTGGTACCAGGAGGAAGTGACTGTTGAGCTGTGGTACATGGGCGAAGCTCAGTGCACTGATGTTACGGTCCAGCAAGTTGAATGTTCTGATCAAGGGGTAAAAGTGGTTCCAGAAAAGACTCATCTCTTAAGTGTAGTATTTTTTTTCTAGGGACTATCTTTTAGAAACACTACCAAACTGGTATGTATCCAGAGGAGAACAATCAGAATGATAAGGAATTTCTGAGTTTGCAACTTTACTAAAATCTGTCTAATAAAATTGCAGGATATTCCCACTTACCTTGATGCTGATTCTCTATTTGAGTTGACCTCGTGACATAATTGATATAAAATTCAGCTGCTTTGGTCAAGTACTTATATAATAAGTTGGCAGGCAATCGAACATCATGGTTGTTAATTATTAGAGGAAGGACGTCACAAACTGTTGAAGAGGAAAAATAAGAGAAAACCACTTATCTATCTGCCCTAGGGTTCTGGCAAAAACAAAATTTATTTTGGAGTTCATTTAATGTATTATCCAAAATACATAGGGAAAAAATCCCTTATGGCGTATTTATTTAAAACTGCAGTGCAGAGGGACGCCAGTGGATGGAGTCAGCAAGGAAACACGCAGGCAAATCCCACCTCTGGGTCGGAGTCCAGTTCCCATGTCGGGTGGTAATTCAGATGCTTGTTTACTATTATGCTTCATACTTACTACTAACATACATCCGTACATGTTGACACACTAAATACATGGTCTACATGCATTCTTTTGGAGGTATCGAATATTATACAATAAAAATTGAGAAATTGTTTAAAATGCTTTGTGCAGTGGAAAAAATAAACAAGGATTTAAATTCCGTAATATGAAAAGTTCCTTTGCTTTCCACAAACAACCTTATCCCTGAAATGATACTTATCCCAGTATAGTCGACTTACTGGGATAATAAAGAATTAACACAAAACATAATTTTTCTTACCAAATAATTTTCTAAAGCAGTTAACAGGAGAGTCTTGTTCTTCAATAGTTTCAGCCTCTAACAGTGCCTCCCCAAGGCCAACCTGTATCAAAATACAATTAATCATTTAAATGTGTTACAGCTTAAGGTGTCAGAAATACATGAAGAAATAGGGTATTTTTTATATTTATGACATAGTTTGTATATTCCAACTTCCCCAAGGAACAAATATTCTCATTTTAAAGACTAGGAAAAAAAGAACCCATCAGCAACAGAGCCCAGAAGGGAACCTCAAATTCACCTGACCACACACTACTTTGTCTTGGTTATTCTCCTTTGAATTAGTAAAATTAAAACACTAACAAAATGTCTAAGAAACTTAAAAGAAACACTGGAACTAGAGACAGAGTGACAGCAGAAATGTAGAGATCTTCTAAGCAACGTGGAAACTAGTTTTACACTCTACGTCAAGATGTACAATGTAGACAAAATTTATCACTTTCGAGAGTTGCCAGCAGCCACCAGGACTAGGCCAGGCTGGACAGAACTGTCTGTTTTCAGAACACCTTTCCATTAGTAATGCCCTAGCATAGGGGAAAGTCGGCTGATCAAAATCCACCAAGCTGTCTGCATGACCTTCCTTGAAACCACCTGGGGATGAATGGGGCCGGGGGTGGAACAATGTGAAAGATCACAAAACAGAGAAAATTAAAAGTCTGAGTAATGATCAAGGAGTGTACTGGGTTAAACAGTGTCCCCCCAAAATTCATGTCCTGTCACAACCTCAGAATATGACCTTATATATATTTTATCTTATAAAAAAGAAGGTCTTTGTAGATGCAATTAGTTAAGACGTGGTCATAGTGGATTAGGGTGGGCTGTAAATCCAATGACTGCTGTCCTCATAAGAAGGTCATGTAGAGACACAGGGACACAGACACACAAGGAAGGCCATGTGCAAACAGGAGGCAGAAATGGGGATAACGCAGCTAGCCAAGGACTGACAAAGGCTGTTGGTGACCACCAGAAGCTGGGAAGAGGTAGGCAGCACCCCTCCCCAGAGCCTTCAGAGGGAGCGTGGGCCTGCCCACACCTTGCTTTTGGACTTCTAGCTACCAGAACTGTGAGAGAACAAATTTTTGTTGTTTTAAACCACCCAGTTTCCGGTACTTTGTTACAGCAGCCACAGGGAACCAATACAGGGAGGTATAGAGAAGGTTAACTGGGGCCAGAAGCCAGAAAAACGGAGTGGGAAAGAATACGCAACAGAATTTGAATAGTTAATGGTTTGAACCCTGACTCTCCCTCTTACTGGCCATAGGAAGGTACTAACATGTTTAAGACTCAGTTTCTTGATCTGTAAAGTACTACCTACCTCAAAAGATCTGGGGAGTATGAAAGGAGACAGCTCACAATCACCAATGCCTGCCAGTAGCACTCATAATTATTACGGTTATAAGGAAAGGGCGGGAGGAGAGGAAAACCGCGTCCACATAGCAGAAGCACATGAAAAACGTCTGTTAAGACTATAAACTATGGCTCTCAAAATGCAACGCTGACTACAACGGAATAAGATTATTTTTTAAAACTGTACTTTACAACATTGCAAACAAATAGCACTGTCAAAGCTTGGTGGCTGTTTCCTTACACTAAGACAACTTCTACTGGAAATTTATAAAGTTTGATAACAGTGACGTCCTTTCAGCTTTACCGACAAAGATTCCTTGACCTAAGTTCAGTCTTATCCAGTGCTCCTCAGAATACTACACGCTGCAGCTCCTAACCACGCTGATCAATCTGTTGCTCAATTTCACTGCCTCTTTAGAAAAGGAAAGGATCAAATCCTACCCCATGTTGCACCACCGTTTCAGGGAAGCGTCTCAAAAGCAGAAGCAACATTTCTGATCGTTCCAGGGTGTTGAAGCATTGTTCTGTAACCTTCAGCAACATTTCGCACTGGACCCGGCCAGGAAGAGTTTCGAATAAACCTGTACACAACATGTGGCACTTCAAAAGTTTCTTTGAGAAGAAAACGCAGAAGCAAAAGTGGAAGCAACACATTTTCAAGTAGAAAACAGTAAACATTACATGAAGAACCACTGTCATTGGGTTTCAGCTACAACCTGAGGCTTTTGGGTCAGACAGTATTGGGCAGAAGATGTTCGCTGAGTGACCATAAAACATTTGGAGGCCTTATTGGATCCAGAAGACAAGAATGATGTATGCAAAGGGTCACAACAGAGCATGTAGCTTGCTGAGATAAAAAGCACGCTCTTGTTTAAGCTGAAATGACCTAAACCGTCTACTTTATTTTTTATCCAGAATTCGAAATCTTGGGTTGACTAATAGCAACCAACACAGAGTGAAGATTAATGAGAAAGGTCATAAATTACTAAAAGTTTGTCTCTTGTTTTGTGCAACTCTGCCTAACCTACAGTTGCTGATTACTGTAAAATCTGTTAAAAATATATTTAGTTCCCTGCATTAACTGATAAATCTACATCCTTTCAGGAAGTTTAAGGGGTTCTAAGCAAATGCTCAAGGGACCAAGTGACATTATTTGTACAGACTTCATTGGCCAAGAACAAAACACACATATGGGTACCAATACCACAGATGTGACTTTTTGGTGAAATTATTATATAGAACTTGGTATTCCAGAAATGGTAATTTATACACCATTAGGTTATCACCCCATTCTTACTTCTTAAAAATTGGGTTTGTTTATCCTGTGAATCGTTCCTTAATGCTGACGTAATAATGCTGATTTCTCTCCACACCACCGGCTGATCTGGGAAATTCACAAACCTATTTTTAAAATGAATGCATTACATTAAAATGTCAGATTCTATATAGCATCTGAAGAAGAAAGTAAGAACATTAGCATTTGAAAGAAAACACATTTTTCTTTATTCTAAGTAAATATGTAGATACACCAAAACAAAACAAAATAAAGATATAAAAATAAAAACTAATTAAGAAAAATAAGGGAAGTCACAAAAGTCTTTTAAGTTTTTTATAAGTGAAAAGACAAGCGACGATGACAGATAAAATAATCCTGAATAGCAATAGAAAGAAAAAACTACTGGGTCTGGCCGGTGGCGCAGCAGTTAAGTGTGTACGATCAGCTGGAGCAGCCCGGGGTTCACTGGTTTGGATCCGGGGTGCAGACATGGCACTGCTTATCAAGCCATGCTGCGGCAGGTGTCCCACAGATACAGTAGAGGAAGATGGGCATGGGTGTTAGCTCAGGGCCAGTCCTCCTCAGTAAAAAAGAGGAGGATTGGCAGCAGATGTTAGCTCAGGGCTAATCTTCCTCAACAAAAAAAGAGAAAGAAACAAAGGAAAAACTACACAAAACACGGGCAAAAGCAAGTAACAGAAAAAATACAAACAACCACAGAGAACATTTGAAAAGATACTCAGTCCTATAAATGAATGAACACAAATCTTTAAAAAATAGCAAGATGCCACTTTCTCCTACCACACTGGCAAAAATTTAAAACTGAAAGACTGATAATATCGAAAGTTAGCAAAGAAAAGAGGCACTCTTATACAACATTAGTGGAAATATAAATTGGAATAGTATTTTTTGGAGAGTAATTGATAGTGTACCAAAATTCAAAATGGGCATAGTCCTTGACTGAAAATCTACATCTAAGAATCCATTCTACAGAAAACACTAAAACATGGGTGCAAAGTGGCTTGCTGACACTCTAATTTCAAATAACTAGAAACTACCTAAATCTCCCCAATAAAAGAGCGGTCACGGAGCGCGATCCCGCCCACGAGGCCTGCGCGCGCCGTGTGAGCGTGCACACCAGCGACACTGCACTCCGAGTGTGGACACTCCACTCCGAGTGCGGATACTCGGCTCCGAGTGTGGACACTGCACTCCGAGCGCGGACACTGCGCTCCGAGTGTGGACACTGCACTCCGAGCGCGGATACTCCGCTCCGAGTGTGGACACTGCACTCCGAGCGCGGATACTCCGCTCCGAGTGTGGACACTGCACTCCGAGCGCGGACACTGCGCTCCGAGTGTGGACACTCCGCTCCGAGTGCGGATACTCCGCTCCGAGTGTGGCGGGGCTTCCGCTCGTCACTCTCCGCTTCAGTCCCGTCTGAACTCCGGCAGACGGCATGCACCAGTCCCCACGTAAACGGTCGGATAAGACACTTTCACGGCAAAGCAGAAGGCGACGATTTCTCTGCAGAACCCGTGTCAGCAGCTAGCAGCCTGGACTCCCGCCGAGGCGGCTCCAGGCCCAGAGCTCCAGGCGGACCCCCGGCCCCCAGGCCCCCAGGCCCCCCGGCCCCCCGACCCCAGGCCGAGGCAGCCCAGCGCCGCCGCACTCACATGTCGTAGAGCAGCCTCCCGGCCGTGGCGGTGCGCTCGGCGTTCCGCTCGATGGTGTACATCTCGTACTGCAACGCGGACGCGCAGCCGTCAGGACGCCGCCCGGCCCGGCCCCCGCCTCCCGACCCCGGGACCCCGCCCCCGGCCCCCAGTCCCCGGCTCCCAGCCCCCTGACCCCCAGGCCCCGGCCCCCGAGCCCGCCGCCGCCCCCCGCCCCGCCCGCGGGAGGAGGGCCCGGAGGCAGGCATCACCTGCGGACACAGCACCACGGCTGCGCAGCGCGACCCTCGGCTCGCTCACAGCCCTCGCTCCCGGGATCGGGGGGAGAGCGCCCCGAAAGCAGCGGGCGCTGGACCAACGGCCGCCGGCCCCCCGCAGCGGCCCCCGCCGCCCCGCCCGCCCCGGCGCGGCCCGCGGGCAGCAGGCCGGCGGCCGGCGGGGAGCAGCGGCGCGGCCTCACCTGGATGTTGAAGTCGGCGGGGTAGAGGCTGCGCGCCGTGATGAGCCAAGCCTTGGCCGCCCACAGGTCCTGCTGCACCAGCTCCCGGGCGCGCTGCACCAGGAACTCGCAGTCCCCCTGCGCCGACATGACCCCGCAGGTGACCGGCCGCCCGCCTGAGGCACCGGGACCTTCCGGCTCTGGGGAACGACGCCGCCGCCGCCGCGGCCAGGGAGCCCACTGCGCATGCCTGGGGCCGCGCGCACGCCGGCGGAGCGGATCGGGAAGGGTTTTTCCGGGTTTTGTGGCGCCCCCTCGGAGGAGGAACTAGTGTTTCTGCGCCGACTCTTCCTGGGTCACCTCCAAGATGTGGAGAAGTGGATTCTCACTCTGGCGGACCCGGCGTGGCCCCGGTCGAGCCAGGGAGCATGCGCGGGGGCCTGCGGTCGCTGGGCTCGTCGGAACGGCGGGCCCTGGGCGTCCCGGAGCGCCCGCGCCGCGGCCCGGCTGGGAGGACGTTTGAGAGGAAAAGGGGAGGCGGCCGAGGGGCTGGCCCCCGGCTCGCCGCCCGGCATTAGGTGCCGAGACAAGTCGGGCGTGGTTCCGTCCCCGGCACAGGGGGAATGGTGATCCTGGCGTGTGCTTTCAATTTTCCCTAAATACCTGCACGTTCTGTTGTTGCTCCTGTATTCGCTGGTTTCTCCACAAACACCTACTGAGCAGCTGCGGAAGCGCTTCCCAGGAGCCGGCCCCCGGCGGGAATCAGTGTCGTTTTCCCCAAACTCCAGACTGATTTTCCATCGGAGCGCAGGAAAACAAAATCCGGCTCTGTTAAGGAAGGCCGCATTTAAGAGCCAGGAAAAGCAATATTTATTTGCCTAATAGGAAGAATGGACGAAAATGTCGGTTCGTTAGCGTTTTCAATCCAAGTTCTATATACAACAGAAGTTCTACTACCACTGATATCTTGATTTAAAACCAAGAGATTAAGGATTCAAAACTGACCTGTTTGTAAAAAATTAGAAATTACTAAGTATTTACGTACTTGTAAAAAATTACAAATATTTTAAATATGAATATATACATTATTATATATGATTATACGTAAAGTATAATATATGCTTACTGATTATGATAATTTATAAATAAAAAAATCTTAAATTTAGTGCTGTTAGTGTGCTAGTTTTAGAGATAAGTATCAAAAAAGGCACAAAGGAACACCAAAGCATCAATGGTATCAAATCCATTAATGTCCGAGCTCTTTGATTTACCTATTTTGCTTAAGATACCATTCAAGAAATGATAATTTTAAATATCGACCTCTTTACTCAATTTTTAAAATTTGATTTTGTTTCATTGATATTGTCAACAAGAGGCATATACTGCAAGAGAAGCAAAAAGTTTATTTGAGGTCTCAAGAATTGCAATTCAGGGAGCACAGAGGTAGGTAGAAACCCAAATAGTGTCTCACGAGGGAGAAAAGTGAGGGATTTTTAAAGGCAAAGAAGGGAGGTTGTATTACAAAGAGATTTAATTGAAGTTGGAGGCAGAGAGTGAACCTTAGCAAAACATTGACTATTGAGTCTATCTTCAGAAATGATGAGGATTATTTTAGGCTGGTTACTTTTAAAAACTGCAGATGGGAAGGAGGCTCTGAGGAGTGGAATTTGCTTGCCCTTTGATGAGAGACATTTACATTTGTGAAGGAAGTCTCCATCTGCGGGGGTGTCTCCCTCTCTGCACCAGGAGGAAGGGGGGCTGGCCTTGTCTATGGAAACCCTTAATGGGGAAGGCAAGGACTTAAGTTGTTTACTGTCTGGTAACCTCATGTAACTGATTCCCCCCCAACATCCTCCTTTGTCTTTAGCTGAAGATAATATTTAAGGTGGTGGCTTCTGACATTTACTTAATCCAGTTTGGTTCTTATCTAAAAGTTATAGGACCACCCAATAACCAGACCCTACCAGCACTGATACCATTTTAACAACTTTTTTACATATTCTTTCCTTTGTCTTGTAAAGAGATAACTCACATACCTATGCCTTACATTTAGCCCTACTCTCAACCCATGTTTGCAGCAGCAGCTCTGACTGCCCGTGGGTCCTGTCCCCATGCTATTGCACACTATTCTCTAAATAAAAGAGCACTACTGCCAGACCTTGAGAGTCCCAGAAATCTTTCTTTCTACTCCTTGGCTCACCGACCCCGCATCAAGAAAGTCCACAATTCTCAGTCTTTCTAATCAGGGTGTCTGTTCTCCTGCTGACTTCTCAAACAATGGCTTATAAAACAGTTGCCATTTTGGCCCAGTCCAAAGGTTTGGCCCAGTCCAAGATTCAAGACAGTAAAGCAGTTTCTCTGGAAAGGCAGCTCCGACTCCATTTTAAAATGGCTCCACTACAGTCAATTTTGACTGTGTCTTCGATGATACCCTTAGCTAAGATTCACTGCGTTAACCTCAGTCACTCTGTGGTATCAGTTGTGGTCTTTGCACTTGAGGGAGTGTTCTGATTCCTGAGGTGCTGCTCAGTGCCCGTGACGATGCACAGGGACAGTCTCATTGTGCCATCACTTTGTAGGTCAGGATTGCTCAATGATAGAATACTTTTGGCTTTGCAGAAAAGAAGGTAAAAAATTGAATTTAATCAGGGATCAGGATAATTTTTATGAAGTGTAGATCATAAAAACAGATTGTTGGCTGAACTATTTCTTCCATTAATTCATTGATTTTAATAAGTGAAGTGTTATGTAAGAATTTTCAATGGACAAAAGGAGTGATTCAGTCATTAAACTTTATGTTTTGGGTCTAGAATTACCAAAACCTAACCAAAACGAAAACTCTACTCAGAGTCTTTGGTTCTCTATTGTTCTACTGAATAACAACTGTAAACTAAAATTTTAAGTCCAGGAGCTAACAAAGGGATCTCTGGATCCTTTATCCCAGTTGAGATAGCCTCTGACTTTTTGCCAGAATACAACATAAGATTTGTGGCTATTTTCTAGCCAACTTCTTAATTTTGAAAGGTCTCCAGCTAAACATTTCTCCTAGGGTGTCGTGCTGGCATCTCAAAGTACAGAAGGGAGGTACTGCACCACGTCGGTTGACATCTTTTGGCCTCCTTGCCCTGATCTTGCAGCCTCACTGAGAATCTGGGCACCTGGCTCACGTTCTGTTCCACTGTGACTCCGGAGTCCTGTAGGATGCCTCGTTTCCTGAACTCAGTTCAGTGCTTTGTATTAAACTCTATATTGCTTTTCACCTTCCACTTCAAAATCTTAAAACTCACCAGTACAACCTTTTTTTTAATTGAAGTGTAATTGACATATAACATTATATTAGTTTCAGGTGGACAATGTGATGATTCGATATTTGTATATGTTCCTAAGTGATCACCACAATAAGTCTGGTTAACATCTTCAACTTTCACTAACACAATCTCTTAACTTTCACTAACATAACCTCTTAACTTCCTTGTCCTCAACTCCCTCCTTGGTTCTTTTCAGCAATTTCCTCATTTCTCCCTGATTTTAGCTTCACAGCCTCTGTTCCCTTGGCACCTACGTTTCTCTCCTAGTGTATCTGCATCCTTGGGCTTACTCGTTTCCTGGTCATGGGGAGCCTGTGCTCAGACAGTCAGCATGTTCAACGCCTTTGCCTTCCTGTCCTACCACTGCATCCAGCCTTCAGATTACCAACCCTGGATCCATCCCATGGTGCATCTTCCTGGGTGTTGTGACCGGCTTGAAATAGGTGTTCAATAAATACATATTCAGGGAATATTGACCAGGCTGAGTTCTGTTGGAGAATAGCACACAAATGTGCAGATTGATGCTGTAACAAATTCCAGGTTTTCATATCAGTTTGGGCTCTCAGCTACTCCACCTCCCATTTCTTTGCCATTTAAGCCTTTGTCATTTTTCTCAAGTGCCTTGAGCAGATGGCTTTACCTTTTGCTGAGAAGATTGAGGCCTTCAAGCCTTAAAGTCCTTCAGTTTTGGACGCAGTAGCCCCATTTACCTCTTGAGACTGAGCATCCGAGCATGTATGTACTCTGAAACCCCTTGCTGGTTTCCACTTGTGCTGGTATCTGGCTTGTAGCTATCACTCTGCCTTGTCTTTTGCTGCCACCCCCAGCCCAGAACTTCTTTCAGTTCTTCAGTGTGCTGTGTTCTCTGTCTTGTCCACCCATTCATGTGTGCTATCACTTCTGCTCTGCCTAGAACGCTCCCCCCGCCAGCGTCAAAGCTAACACTTCCTCAGGAAGGCTTCCCTGATCCCCACCTCCTCTGCTCCACGGTCCTTATACTGTTTTATCACTGATGGTTTACCAGACATTAAGTTCCATCAGATCGGGGACCTGTCTTTTATACTCCTACTTTTCCAATCCCTAAGACCCCCCAGGCATGTATTCATAGTAGGCTATCAATAAAATTTAGGTGAATTTTGAATTTCTTCATGTTTGCTTACATATTTGCATAAAACCTCTAATTTTACATGGATTTCATGCCCTCTAGTTTCAGAAGATAAAGGGTCCCTTTTGTTCAAAGCCAGAATCTTCACCTGTGCTCAGAATCCCATACCATTGGCTTCCAAAAATCTGCCTTATCATTTATCCTCACGTCTACAGTTTCAATCTGTTTCTACCAGTTTCTTCCAGGAGAGGACACGTTTTTATTGGGTTGTTGCAGTTTCCTGTTGATTCCGGTAGATGCTCTGTTCCTTGTTCGGCACACCCGGCCCCTGCTGCTCTGAGAATTGCCTTTTAACTGCTCCATAGCTGCCCCTTCTCTGGAGGGTTACCTTCGGCTACCTTGAAAAGTTAGTCACTCCCAAACAGGTGATAGAGGGTACAAAAGGTTAGTGCCCTTGCCTCGGGGAGGGGGGTCAAATCTATGGCATAGTTTATGTTCCAGAGCTGGATGTCCATGTGCATGCTCAGCTCTTTCCACTTCCCTATCCTAATTCCCTCCCTTGTAGGTTTTTCTCGAAGGGCACGCCCTCAATAAGCCCTGTGCTCCCAGATGCCTGTCTCAGGTGCTTCCAGGTAACCCAACTCGAGACCATCACTTTTACTGGACGTGGGAGTAATATGAGGCCTTGTGAATCCTCTGCATTCCAGATGCACTCCCTGTTAAAAATTTCAACTGGGTAAACTTGCAGATCTTATTGGCATTATTCAACGATTCATGAATCTGGCAGCATCCTGTCTAGCAAATAGCAGGGCACTCTGAAGAGTTGTACAAAACGGAAGGTTTTTGTAGGCAGAAGGAGGGTGGGGTAAGGAAGTTATTAGCAAAAGAGAAGAAAGGATTGGTTCAGGCCAGAACATCTTTTGGGGTGAAGGCAGGAGTGAAGGCCGATTCCACACTAGCGCCAATCAGGAAATTTCAGATTGACTGTTAACAAGGTCACATTCCTGGGATAGACTGAAACTGTCATGAAGTCTGCTGTATTGGTTGGCTGTCGTTGGGGCAAATGGCTCAATTTGGGGCCTGTTGTTTCTTCTTTAACAATTCCCCCTTTGATCAAAACTCTCAGTCTAACTGAGAGATGTGATAAAAAATGGAGGCATTAGTGCCACTCTCAGCAACCGCTCTGTAGTTCTCGTGGCTTTTTCCGACCCTGTGTGTGACAGTCACAGGTCGGGATGTCTTGGCTTAGTCCCTGTGGTGCTCACAGGTCATGGCCTCAGGTTTAGGACTTTCAGCCGGTCACTCTCTTTGCTCCTTCTCTGACGTTCCAGTCTTAGGGAGATCATTTGCCTGGTGGTCAGCAGATGTGAACGTGTATTTAGAGTTTGAGAGGATACAATGCACCAGGGAGATTATTCTAATTATAATAAGCAGGATAATTCCCAATGTTTGGAATGCACTTCAGAGCCATGGTCCCCAGACCCCAATGGATCAAAGACCCCATTGAAGGGGTCGCCCTTGTAAGCCAAGCAGCTTGCTCAGTGATCTTGTCTGAGTTTCAGCTTACCAGGAGTGTTGATCCAGGTACAGCAGGTGGTGTTGGCCACAGCACAGACCCCTCCTTGCTCAGCTAAAAGACAATCAAGGGCTGTCCTATTATCAAGAACAACTTTGGCCAGAGAGTCAAGGGATTTTTGTTGGGTGGCTCTTCCTTTAGCAGTGGCTTCAGCAATATTTTTGAGTTAAGGAGAAGTTCCTGATCATGGCCTCGTTTGTATTTACTCCTAACCAGGGAGGAGGGCCCTGCCACAGGAAGCAGGTCCTGAATCATGCAGGCCTCCTGATAGGTCCTTTCCAGAACACTTAGGGCACAGTTAGATGGCCTAAGAGGCGTTGCCCAGCTCTGTGACAGCCATCTAGGCCTTCATAGGTGCGAGGAGGATGATCACCACCACAGAGATAGTCCTATCGGGACACAAACCGCCTCCAGTAAGGTGGCACTGTGAATGGATGCATTTGCAGGAACTTTTGCATTTGCCCATTCAAGCCAGGGGTCCATTAGGTTTTCTTCTAGC
Source organism: Equus caballus (assembly GCF_041296265.1). NCBI lineage: Eukaryota > Metazoa > Chordata > Mammalia > Perissodactyla > Equidae > Equus > Equus caballus. Next base: position 20,036,589 of record NC_091710.1, on the reverse strand, counting down.
TTGAAATAAAAAGTTCTTCTAAATTCCAGAAGTTATATCCCCTTTGCAATGGCCTGAGAGATACAGTTGGTGGCATTTTCTTTCCAGCACAACACCAGAGTAAAGAAAAGAAAGAAAGAAAAGAAGAAAGGGTTTTATGTTTAGTTAAAGTGTTGTCTTGATCCGTCCTCTTGGCTGGAAGCGGTCCACCTCAATGTCAGGTGTTTCTCTTCTTCGTCAATTTGATTCCAAGGTCTCCAGCCTTTGTACAGGACCAGATGTCAGGTGGAGCCTTTTTTAGCTGTGAGATGTGTGCCCAAGGCTCAGTGCCTTCTGGTTCTGCAGGAGTGTCAGTGGTCAGGAGCACTTGGAAAGGCCCTTTCAATGGTCCCCAAGGGCTGTCTTCCTCTCATGATGCTTCCAGAATACCCAGGCCCCGGGCTCTAGACTGTGACCACAGGATCAAATGTATTGGGATCCAGGGAAGCTTCTTTAACCTGCTGCTGATGGGCTCTAGCGTAAGATAGTAAAGACTTAGAGTAGTCAGTCCTACTAGCATGAGACAACAAGGGATCAACAGTGGCAAGTTTCGAAATTTTAAGTTTGAGGACCCCATTAGTTTTCTCGACCTTGCCTGGTGATTGAGGGTGACGGGGACAGTGATAACTCCAAGAAGTTCGCAAAGTTTTCTTTAAAGCTTGTATGATTTGCCCAGGGAAGTGGGTGCCTTAGTCACTGGAGATTGTGGAAAGTATACCACGAGTGGGAAACATTTGCTAACAGTTTCTTTGCCACTGCAGGGGCATCAGCCTTGTGGTAGGGGAATGCTTCAACCCATCCAGGAAACATGCATACAATACCAAGAATATCTTGATAACCTGTACTAAGTGACAGTTGAATGAAGTCCAGCTGTAGGTGTTCAAAGGGTCCAGAGGGAGGAGGTTTGAGTCCTTTGGGGACAAAAATCGTTTTTTCAGGATTATGGGCTTGGGAGATCAGACATTGCTGGTAAACTGTTTTTGCAATTTTTTTTAAAGGTATACTTTTTTTCTTTTTTTTTTTTGGTGAGGAAGATTGACCCTGAGCTAACATATGTTGCCAATCTTCCTCTTTTTTTTTCTCCCCAAAGCCCCAATACATAGTTGTATGTCCTAGTTGCAGGTCATTCTAGTTGTTTTGTTTTTTTTTAACTATTTTTTTTATTGAGTTCATAATAGTTTACATCAATGCAAGATTTCAGTTGTACATTCTTTCTTTCTTTTTTTTTTTTTTGAGGAAGATTAGCCCTGAGCTAACTGCTGCCAATCCTCCTCTTTTTGCTGAGGAAGACAGGCCCTGAGCTAACATGCATGCCCATCTTCCTCTAATTTATATGTGGGATGCCTGCCACAGCATGGCTTGCCAAGCGGTGCCATGTCCGCACCCGGGATCCGAACTGGTGAACCCTGGGCCACCGAAGTGGAACATGTAAACTTAACTGCTGCGCCACCGGGCCGGCCCCTGTACATTATTTCTTTTCTGTCACCACATAAGTGCTTCCCTTCACCCCTTGTGCCCACCCCCACCCCCCTTCCCCTGGTAACCACTGAACTGTTTTCTTTGTCCATGTGTTTGCTCATATTCCACATACGAGTGAAATCATCTGGTGTTTGTCTTTCTCAGTCTGGCTTATTTCGCTTAGCACAATTCCCTCTAGGTCCATCCATGTTATTGCAAATGGGATGAATTTGTCTTTTTTTTCTGGCCGAGTGGTATCCCGTTGTATTTATACACCACATCTTCTTTATCCATTCATCAGTCGATGGGCGCTTGGGTTGCATCCATGTCTTGGCTATTGTGAATAGTGCTGCAGTGAACACAGGGGTGCATATGTTACTTTGGATTGTTTTCAAATTGTTTGGGTAGATATCCAGTAGTGGGATGGCTGGGTCATATGGTAGTTCTATTTTTAGTCTTTTGAGGAATCTCCATACTGTTTACCATAGTGGCTGCGCCAGTTTGCATTCCCACCAGCAGTGTATGAGGGTTCCCTTCTCTCCTCACCCTCTCCAACATTTGTTATTTTTAGTCTTAGTGATTATAGCCATTTTAACAGACGTAAGGTGGTATCTTAGTATAGTTTTGATTTGCATTTCCCTGATGATTAATGATGTTGAACATCTTTTCATGTGTTTACTAGCCATCTGTATATCTTCTTTGGAAAAATGTCTGTTCATCTCCTCTGCCCATTTTTTGATAGGGTTGTTTGTTTTTTCATTGTTCAGTTGTGTGAGTTCCTTATATATTATGGAGATTAACCCCTTGTCAGATGTATGATTTGCAAATTGTTTCACCCAGTTGGTAGGTTGTCTCTTTGTTTTGATTCTATTTCTTTTGCCTTGCAGAAGCTCTTTAGTCTGACGAACTCTCACTTGTTTATTTTTTCTTTGTTTCCCTTGTCTGAGAGGACATGGTATTCGAAAAGATCCTTTTTAGTTTGATGTCAAAGAGTGTACTACCTATATTTATCTTCCAGGAGTTTTATAGTTTCAGACTTATCTTCAAGTCTTTGATCCATTTTGAGTTTATTTTTGTGTATATTGTGAGATAGTGGTCTACCTTCATTCTTTCGCATGTGGCTGTCCAGTTTTCCCAACACCATTTATTGAAGAGACTGTCTTTTCTCCATTGTATATTCTTGGCAGCTTTATCGAAGATTAGCTGTCTGTAGATGTGTGGTTTTATTTCTGGGCTTTCAATTCTGTTCCATTGATCTGTCTGCCTGTTTTTGTACCAGTACCATGCCATTTTGATCACTATGGCTTTGTAGTACATTTCGAAGTCATGGATTGTGATAACTCCAACTTTGTTCTTTTTTCTCAGGATTGCCTTAGCAACTCGGGGTCTTTGGTTGCCCCATGTGAATTTTAGGATTCTTTGCTCTATTTCTGTGAAGAATGTCATTGGGATTCTGATTGGGATTGCGTTGAATCTGTAGATTGCTTTAGGTAGTATGGACATTTTAACTATGTTTATTCTTCCAATCCATGAGCAAGGAATCTCTTTCCATATCTTTATGTCATTATCAATTTCTTTCAATAATGTCTTAGAGTTTTCATTGTATAAGTCCTTCACCTCCTTGGTTAAATTTATTCCTAGGTACTTTATTCTTTTAGCTGTGATTGCAAATAGAATTGTATTCTTGAGTTCTCTGTCTGTAAGTTTGTTATTGGAGTACAGAAAAGCAACTGATTTTTGTAAGTTGATTCTGTACCCTGCAACTTTACTGTAGTTGTTAATTATTTCTATTAGTTTTCTGATGGATTTTTTTGGGGTTTTCTATATATAAGATCATATCGTCTGCAAACAGTGAGACTTTCACTTCTTCCTTCCCTATTTGGATTCCTTTTATTCCTTTCTCTTGCCTAATTGCTCTGGCCCAAACCTCCAATACTATGTTGAATAAGAGTGGTGATAGTGGGCATCCTTGTCTTGTTCCTGTTCTCAGAGGGTTGGTGCTCAGTTTTTGCCCATTGAGTATGATGTTGGCTGTGGGTTTGTCATATATAACCTTTATTATGTTGAGGTAATTTCCTTCTGTCCCCATTTTGTTAAGAGTTTTTATCATAAATGGCTGTTGCATCTTGTCAAATGCTTTCTCTGCATCTATTGAGCTGATCATGTGGTTTTTATTCCTCAGTTTGTTGATGTGGTGTATCACATTGATTGATCTGTGGATGTTGAACCATCCCTCTTTCCCTGGTATGAATTCCAGTTGATCATGATGTATTGCTGAACTCGGGTTGCCAAAATTTTGTTGAGGGTTTTTGCATCTGGGTTCATCAGCAATATTGGCCTGTAGTTCTTTTTTTTTGTGCTGTCCTTGTCAGACTTTGGTATCAGCATGATGTTGGCCTCATAGAATGTGTTAGGAAGTGTCCCATCTTCCTTAATTTTTTGGAATAGCTTGAGAAAGATAGGTATTAAATCTTCTCTGAAAGTTTGGTGAAATTCCCCAGGAAAGCTGTCTGGCCCTGGAGTTTTATTCTTTGGGATGCTTTTGATTGCTGTTTCAATCTCTTTCCTTGTGATTGGTCTATTCAGATTGTCTGTTTCTTCTTGACTCAGCTTTGGGAGGTTGTAAGAGTCTAAGAATTTATCCATTTCCTCTAGGTTATCCATTATGTTGGCATATAGTTTTTTGTAGTATTCTCTTATAATTTGTTGTATTTCTGTGGAGTCTCTTGTTATTTCTCCTCTTTCATTTCTGATTTTGTTTATCTGAGCTTTCTCTCTGTTTTTCTTTGTAAGTCTGGCAGGGGGTTTGTCAATTTTATTTATCTTCTCAAAGAACAGGCTCTTTGTTTCATTGATCTTTTCTACTGACTTTTTTGTTTCAATAGCATTTACTTCTCATCTGATTTTTATTATTTCTCTCCTTCTGCTGACTTTGGACTTTGTTCTTCTTTCTCTAATTCAGTTAGGTGTAGTTTAAGATTGCTGATTTGGTATTTTTCTTGTTTGTTAAGATGTGCCTGTATTGCGATGAATTTCCCTCTTAATACAGCTTTTGCTGTATCCCATATGAGTTGATATGGCATGTTATCATTTTCATTTGTCTCCAGATATTTTTTGTTTTCTTCTTTAATTTCTTCAGTGATCCATTGCTTTTTCAATAGCATATTGTTTAGTCTCCACATCTTTGTCCCTTTCTCAGCTTTTTTCTTGCAATTAATTTCTAGCTTTATAGCATTATGATTGGAAAAGATGCTTATCATTATTTCAATTTGCTTAAATTTATTGAGGCTTGCCTTGTTTCCCAACATATGGTCTATCCTTGAGAATGTTCCGTGTGCACTTGAGAAGAATGTGTATTCTGCTGTTTTTGGATGGAGTGTTCTATATATGTCTATTAAGTCCAACTGTTTTAGCTTTTCATTTAATTCCACTGTTTCCTTGCTGATTTTCTGTCTGGATGATCTGTCCATTGATGTGAGTGGGGTGTTGAGGTCCCCTACTATTATTGTGTTATTTTTAATATCTTCTTTTAGGTTTGTTAATAGTTGCTTTATGAACTTTGGTGCTCCTGTGTTGGGTGCATAGATATTTATAAGCATTATTTCTTCTTGATGGAGTGTCCCTTTGATTGTTATATTCTGCCCCTCTTTGTCTCTCTTTACCTGCCTTATCTTGAAGTCTACTTTGTCTGCCATTAGCTTGGAGTATTGTCTTCCACCCCTTCACTCTGAGCCTGTGATTGTCATTGGAGCTGAGACGTGTTTCCTGGAGGCAACAAATTGTTGGCTCTTGTTCTTTAATCCGTCTCACCACTCTGTGTCTTTTTATTGGAGAATTCAATCCATTTATGTTTAGGGTTATTATTGATGTATGTGGGCTTAATGCTATCATTATATCACTCGTTTTCCGGTTTTCCTGCATTTCCTTTGTTTCTAGTCCTGTGTGTTTTGGTCTACCTATTGAGTTATGTAGTTTTTTATGATGTGTTTCTTTGTTTTTTCCTTATTTATTTTTTGTGTCTCTGTTTTGCTTTTTTGTTTAGTGGCTACCCTGAAGTTTGTATTCAGAATCTCGTGTATAAGATAGTCCATTTTCTGACTAGAATAGTCTAAACCTACTTAGTCCCTTTCCTCCTCCCCGCCTGAGTTGTTTTACTCACATCTTATTCCAACTTGTGTTGTGAGTTTGTGGTTAAAGTGACGAGATCGTCTTTGGTTTTGGTGTTTTCCTTCCCTTTAGCCTAATGCTAAAGGGAATATTTGAAAGTTGAGTATTGCTATCCTATTCTGACTTTGTCTGTTTATCTTCTTACTCTGTGTTTTGTGACCTCTTTCTCCCTTTTTTTCTTTTTTCAGGTATGAGGGCCTTCTTGAGGATTTCTTGTAGTGGAGGTCTTGTGGCTACAAAGTCGCTTAGCTTTCGTTTGTCTGGAAAGGATTCAATTTCTCCCTCATATCTGAAGGATATTTTTGCTGGATAGAGTATTCTCGGTTGACGATTCTTGTCTTTTAAAGTTTTGAATATGTCATTCCATTCTCTCCTAGCTTGTAAGGTTTCTGCAGAGAAACCTGCTGAAAGCCTGATAGCGGTTCCTTTGTAGGTTATTTTCTTCTACCTTGCTGCCCTGAGTATTCTTTCTTTGTCATTCATTTTTGCCATTTTTACTACTATATGCCTTGCAGTAGGTCTTTTTACATTGAGAAATCTAGGAGATCTGGAAGCTTCTTCCACACATATTTCCCTCTCTTTCCCTAGATTTGGTAAGTTCTCTGCTCTTATTTCTTTGAACATGGTTTCTGCTCCATTCTTCTTCTCTTCTCCCTCTTGAATATCTATAATTCTTATGTTGCATTTCCTCATTGAGTCGGATATTTCTCGGAGACTTTCTTCATTTCTTTTCACTCTTAGTTCTCTCTCCTCCTCTGTCTGGGGCATTTCAATGTCTATCTTTGATTATGCTGATTCGCTCCTCTATGGTGTCCACTCGAGCATTCAGAGACTCCACATTTTGTTTTATCTCTTCCACTGTGTCTTTCATCTCTAGTATTTCTGATTGATTCTTCTTTATAGTTTCAGTCTCTTTTGTGAAGTAGCTCCTGAACTCGTTGAATTGTTTCTCTACGTTCTCTTTTCCCTCACTGAGTTTGTTGATGATAGCTATTTTGAATTCATTGTTGTTTAGCTTACATATTTCTGTGTCCTCAGGACTGAGTTCTGGGCGCTCGTCGTTTTCTCTCTGGTCTGGAGATTTGATGTAGTGTCTGATGTTGGAAGGTCGGCTCTTTCTCATTCTATTATTTGGTTGCAGTTACAGCCTATCACCACTGGGTGGGGGTCAAGAGCCGTGTATTCTGAGCCCTCTGCCTTCAGCCGAGATCCCAGGGAGCGGAGTGGCCTGGGGCAGGCGGGGAAAGGGGGCTTTCTCCTGCGTGCTCTTGGGGTTTTCTCTATCAGCTCTTGCTATCTGGTCTCCTGGGGCCTTTGCTTGGTGCGGTCACCCCACCAACCGTTTTCACCCCATTAGAGGGCTTCCCTCTAGGCTCCAAGGGCCCGTGGGAGTCCTGGGTGATCCTGTGAATGAGCAACCCTTCCCCCACTCCTTCCCTCATGGATCCTCCCATGGTCATGATGGCAGTCTTTCCAGGAGGGAGTGAAGTTCTTTCTGATCCCGTTCCAGCTCCTCTGAGGGGGGCTCCAGCCTCTCCGCCCTCCATCACGTGGCTGTGTGTCTCTCTGAGGTTTTTGTGTTGTTAGGATGTCTTCTGTTGGAGTATGGTTGCCCCTTATTGTTATAGGTTGGAGGGGAGAGAGTCCCGGGCAAGTTCACTCCACCATGATGCTGACCTGAGTCTGGTCATTCTAGTTCTTCCTTGTGGGATGCTGCCACAGCATGGCTTGATGAGTGCTGCATAGGTCTGTGCCCAGGATCTGAACTGATGAATCCTGGGCTGCCAAAGTGAAGTGTGCAAACTTAACCACTTGGCCATGGGGCTTGCCCCTGTTTTTGCAATTTTATAGAAGTCTCTCCACCAATATCTATTCATAAGTTGAGTCATCTTAAATGCACAGTGGTAGGTGAAGGAATGCAAAAACTGAAAAAATGGGGTTTTCCAGGGAGCCAGGAAGAACCAAGTGACCATTTTGAGTTTTCCATAAGCCATGAATGTTGTTTAATTTACTGCCATTGTTCACTCCTCTTAATTTCTGTGATTCAGAAGCAGACAATTGCCATGTTACAAGGACATCAGGATGGCAAAAGTCTGGCAATGAGGGGTTATTTTTGCAGAAGCAGAATGGACTTCATTCACATGTGCTGCAATCTGTATAGATTCTCTTGCTGCTACCTTTGCATGAAAGTCAGCCAGGGCACTGTCTTGATCCTCACATTCAGTCCTTTTAGTGTGAGCCTCAATTTTGATAACACAACATTTTATGCCAGGACATATCAGGCTCCCAGAAATTTTACACAATTTCTAGGACATGTGTATTAATAACATATATCCAAATAAATATAATCAAAGAAGTTTTAACATCACTTATTTGACAATGCTTCCCATGCAATTTAACAAATCAAATAAACCTAATTAGTTTAACCTCTCTCTTTTTATAAGGAGAGTGACAAATCCTTTGAGATTTTTCCAGGGGCCTCTGGGAAATCTAACAGTTAATTTGAGGTCAAACAGACTTCTTTTAGGATTTGATTTTGGGTAGTTTGCCAAAAATATCAAAAGATTTGGACACTTTGTCAGATAGGATCATAGGTCACTATGAAACAATACTTAATTATCTATTTGACTAAAGTGACAATTAAAGACATCAGAGGTAAATGTAGAAGGTTACATAGTTCTGAGCAAAACTTAGCTTTTTTAATATTGAGAAGACTAGGTTTACTTAAGTAATCAAGACCTGATGGTAAAGGTAACATGAAGCACAGTAAATTATCTTGGTAAGACACAAAATATTTGCAGATTACTTAAAAGGTAAAGAAACTTTCACAATCTGTTACTGAAAGTCCAAGAAAACTTTGTCCTTTTAGCAGGTAAAAGAAAATTAAGTTCCAGTTTTACATAAGGACATTATTGATGTTAAAGCTTAATTTAAAACCCTTGTAATAATTTAACTTTTGCCAACTTGACTACATGAGGTAAAATTCTCTCTCTCTCAAATTTCTATACCATTTTTACTTTAGTACAAGCTTATTTTCTTTTCCCTTAACAAAAATGCATCTTCATTCTTTATACTTCTTCTTACCAAATACACATCCTACTTTCTTTACATACAGAATTTTTTCCCTTAATATTTCTAGTAGCTTTAATTACATATATTAATTGTAATTCTTAACCCTTAGAAGCCTTAATTTCTAGTGAAAACTAAGAAGCAGTTGTAAACTGTCTTTTATATTAGCATTCTGTGGCTTCACAAATTTTGTGAATATCTTTATAATCTTTAGAAACATGCTTTTCAGTGTGGCATAAAATATGTCTATTAACAGACCTAAATATCTTTAGTTCCTCTGTAATGAGGTCAAAAGTAGGTAAACTTAGACTTGTTTAGCAATTAATGTTTCAGTATTTTATCTTATTTGGAAATAATCTAGACATTCAGTAAATTCCCATCATTTAACTTAACTTAGCAAAACTCTAAGGTTTCAAGTTACCGAAAAGATTTTGGAAGCTATTTTTAAGTCCATATCCCATAAAATGTAATTGTTGCTGAAGCGTTCATCTACAAACTCATCTCACCTACATCTGTCTAAATCCTTTGCTCCTGACAATTAATTATGTGTAGATTACCCCTGAAAACTTCATGAAACGTTAGACAAACTAAGCCATCACACTGTTGTTTTTTTTTTTCTTTGGCTGATCGACAAGGTTTGCAGCTGAGATAACATGAATTTGACTAGTAAGCTGAAGTAGAATAAAAGTTGTTTATTGTGTTATGTTTAATGCTGATAACTCTGAAGGTATGTCTGTTTAATTAAAATAATGAACCTAAGCTAGCTGTAATACTAACATTTTCCCAGATCACATGAACCTGAAAAGCATTTGGGTTATTTCTATTATATTTCTGAGGTTTTAGAACACTCAATCCTTACAAGAGCCTGCCTTTAACCCAACTAAATAGAGCTCTTTTCCAAATCCGTTTGAGCAACGTCATCCATAGGCAGAAAAATCTCTCACGTTGGCAACATGCATCTTTGGACACACATACAAGCCCACACTCAGATATCTTAGAGCTTTTGTTTTTACTCATGTTTGTGGAGAGGACATTAAAGATTTCTTATTAGCTCAATTTCCAAATAGTTTCCTTTTTTTCCTCATCTTTTCAAGTTTTGAGAGGAGTGGGCGAAGCTTGGGGGATTGGCCAAAGCGGCAGGTGAACTTACGCTTCTAGAGCCACACCTTTGGCCCTGCACAAACTTGCAAGACAAAGCTGTTTCCAATGTCCCAAGGTGTTGGATGATAGCTTTTGTTTTAGGTACCTTTTATCGCTTTCATTTCTCTCCAGCTTTTTCCCCTGAATCTTTCAATGAAGCTATTTTGGAATCTTGAAGCCTTTGGAAGCTCCTGCATACCATTAAAATAGGCATCCCATTCTGTTTATTTAATTTGGGATCCCTTGCTGTCAAGTGCACTTAATGACATTGTCTATTTGGAAGGTTACCCACAATGACCATTGTAATTCTAGGCTATTTTTAGTAAAACTTTGCCATTTTGTTAAATATCTGCAGTTTTCAGGACTATAGTTCTTAAACACAAAACAAGGAAGTGTGCCAGAGGGGGTCACTCAACTCTTCCCATGTAAAGTATCCCCTTTCTTTCAGCCAGGCTTTTGAGTTTGTTGGTGCCAAACTAATACCTAGGAGGGATGTGCCTTGAGGTTGGGAACTCCGGGATTTTATAGGCTACCTCACTGCACAAGAGTTTCTTCAGTGGGGACCTATGCATGACCTAGTGTCATTCTAACCCATTCTGTGACCAATTTATCCTATCGTAGGAGTCTTCTTGAGGTGGCAAGCTCTCTGACAGCTTTAAATGCTCAACCCGTGCCCACCAATTTTTTGTGTGTGGCTTTTTGGCTTCTGAGATTCCCATTTAGCAATAGCCTTTACCACACGTGCACCTTGATACCTCAGCAGTAACTAATGAACTAGGCACTGGTGTTTAGACGTTACTGTGGCCTGGCCAAGAAAAGGCCCTGTGCGCACCACCACCAATTCCCATGGAACCTCGGCTGGGGAAAGAATCGAACAAGCAAACCCCAGGGAATGGGAACAGCAGACTGATTCCGAACAAAGTGGAGAAGTACAGCTGCCACCAGCAGTTCCCAGCGTGGTGTCTGGGCACCGATTCCGAACAAATGAGGAGTTGCAGATGTAGGGGAGGAAGACATTTCCTCTATCCAATGTGGGTTCGTCTGGCTGGAGAACGAATTGAATTCACATGAGACAGAATAGCAAGAGAAAATTAAACAAAGCTTTATGAGGACCATGGCCCCAGGCCTTTCTTCCCGAAGGAAGGAAGGGCACCGAAGAAGTGGGGTACACAGAGTGGTTGTATACCCCCAAACAGGGTGTTTCACATAGGATTGAAATGTCCCTCCCACAATAGTCACAAGATTGCCCTGTCGCACAGCGCTTGATGGACACAGCAGGTAGTGGTCTGCTATCTTGGCTGGCACAGCAGGAAGCAATTCTGTTGTCTCGAGCTGGGCGGTCACAGGTGAGCGCAGCAATCAGTTCCTAGCCTAAGGAAAGATACTTAATCCTGAAGGAAATGCCAACGTTGGGAGGGGGAGGGAAGTCATTCACAGGAGGTTACCAGACAAGCACAATAAACAAATGCAGATTTAAGTCCTTGCCTTCCCCATTGATTAAGAGTTTCTAGAGACAAGGTCATATCCTTTCTTCTTCCTGGTACAGAGGGAGATATTTCTACAGATGGAGAGTTCCTTTACAATGTAAATGCCTCCTAACAAAGGGTAAGCAAGTTCTACTTTTCAGTTGTTTTCCTGTCTGCAAAGTAACTAGCCTCAAATAATCATCATGCCAAAGAGACATATCTTGGGGTGGCCATTTCCAGGTCCCCACACAGACTAAACCATCAGCAGTTTGCAGTGTGGAATCTAGAAACAGAATCAAGGGCCAGGGTTTTCCGCTCAAAAATCTGGGAATTGCGGTCCAAATTACCAGTAGTTCCTAGCATGGACTCTGAGGATTGGGGAAAGGACTGAACCAACAGACCCCATAAAATGGGGACAGTGGGCTCATTCCAAACAAACGGAGAATTGCAGCTGCCAGCAACAGTTCCTAAAAGGAATCCAGGGATCTGGGGACAAAACCAAGGGCTGAGGTTTCCAAACAAATGGGGAACTGACTGGAAAGTCAGTTAGATAGGGAGCTCAAACATAAGAGAATGGAGCTTGAACTGAGAGGAACTTACCAACAGCTCTTGGAAACCGTGAGAAAGACGACCTCGGGGGTTTGTGGGGCGCCACGCCTCTGTTTCTTCTTGTCCCCGAATGCCATCAGAAGTTTGCTTTGATCTCTATGCTGCTCCAAAATCTGTTAAAAAATAAAATTTCAGGGGCCAGCCCAGTGGTGTAGTGGTTAAGTACATGTGCCCTTCAGCAGCCAAGGGGGTTCGCAGGTTCAGATCCTGGGCACAGACCTAGACACCGCTCATCAAACCATGCTGTGGCAGCATCCCATGTAGAAGAACTAGAAGGACTTGTAACTAGGATATACAACTATGTACTGGGGCTTTGGGGAGGAAAAAGAAAAGAGGAAATCAGCAACAGATGTTAGCTCAGAGCCAATCTACCTCACCAAAAAAATAATGATAAAATAAAATTTCAACTGAGTAAATTTAAAGGTCTAATTTGTTTTATTCAACAGTTCGTGAATTGGGCAGCATCCCACCTAGTAAACAGCAAGGCCTTCTGAGGAGTTGTATGAAACGGAAGGTTTTTATAGTCAGAAAGAGAGTGGGGTAAGGAAGTTATCAGCAAAAGAAAGGATTGTTTCAGGCCAAGACATCTTTTGGGGGGAAGGGAACACATGGATTTTATCCTGTAGATTACTTCACTGATGCCAAATCAGGAAATTTCAGATTGACTGTTAAAAAGGTCACATTCCTGGATAGGTTGAAACTGTCGTGAAGTCTGCTGTCTTGGTTTGCTGTCGTGAGGGCTGATTTTGGACCTGCTATTTCTTTTTAAACATCTCTTTGCGTTATTTGTTTAGGAGCAACCATTTTCTCTGGTAATTAGGATCAATCATCTGACTAATACAGTAACTCCTTCTTTTCTGCCTGTTAATTCAGTGGTATAAGGAGCCCCAAATGGTCAGGTGGCAATCTCACTTCCAATTCAATGGAACCAGGAGTACGTTACCTGTCGGATTCCTTCCTTCCTTGGGAATCAGGACTTCCAAATTCTCAGAGCACGAAATTAAGGGGGCAGTTAGGAAAACCTCCATTAGTGGATTATTAGGTGTATTTTAAGGGGCCGCTCCTTCCTCCCACCCTTAGTTGGTTTAAAGCATACACTGTGTCTATAGGACAGCTCCCCAACCCCGTTGGACGTGGTTTAGCTGACAGCCTCACTAAGCCTCCAGAGGGCCATATTCCTCCATTCTGTCAAGCCGCCTACTTCTGAGTGACAGGAACAGGGTAAGACCTATGAATGCATCAGACCTGTTCCCTCTGTCACATTTCTTTTGTCATAAAATGAGTTCTTGGGTCTGAAGTGATATGGGATACAATGGCGATGAATAAGGTGTTCTGTAAGTGCCTGAATGGTGGAACAGGAAGAAGTGTTAGGGAGACAGATGCCAATCCATAAGAGTATGAAATCCCAAGGGGACAAAGCATTCCCTTCTCCATGATGTGAAAAGGTCCAATGTAGTCCCCTTCCACTAGGTAGCTGACTGGTCCCCCTGGGGAATGGCGCCAAATTAGGCATTGTTTTGGCTTCTGCCGTTGGCCATTTGGGCACCTGGTAGTAAATCTAGTCACACCATCCTTGGTGAGGAGAAGTTCATGTGGAGTCCACACACAGCATGCCTGCTGCCGTGGCCACTTTTTCCATGGATCCACTAAGCAAACACCAGAGGGCTAAGGGAGGAGACTGGCTGACACCCACAGGATGAGTCACCTTGTTTCTCCCTGATTGGTGAGTCTTCTTTGCTGTGGATGTCCTCTGGGGAGAATTTATATAGAACACGACTGCCTTCACACTTCGCACCCATTCTGAGAGTCCACATACTTCTCTACTAGACCCGGTTTGTCCCCAGTCTTCCAATTTTTTTCTTTCCATGTCCCTGGTCTGTCAATCTGTCAGCCACTTCCCCTGTCAGTAGAGATTCATACCTCAGGCTGTCTTTCTGGAGTGGACAATCACATGAACTGCCCAAAGTTCCGCCCACTGAAGATATTTCCCTTCGTTGTGTTTTAGGGTGACCCCTAAGTACAGCTGTCATTCAGCGGTCACCCACTTGCAGATGCCAGCATACCATGCACACCCTTCTGTGTACCAGGTGTTCCCATGAAGCCACAGATGTGAGTTCGGGGAGAGCTAGTGAAGCAGTAGGTGTACCTACATGCGACTCGGAGCCATGCTCATGAAAATTTCTTATGGCTTTTCAGACCTGCCCTGCTCTCTCTTATCTATTTTATTTTTATTAAATAGTAGAATGCTTGTACACACTCCCAACTGTATCATGGGGACATAAATGATGTTTCAGATAATGCCAAGTTTGTGATGAGCAGCTCAGATCACAAGTTAGTTGATGTCCTATGGTCAGGGGTCAGTCTCCACTGGGCTCCAGTAGTAATCCAGGAACTGCTTTTCCAATGGGCATGCTGTGGGCTTGCACTGTGACTCTCTTGTTAGCCACTGTTAGACAATCCCTGTGTCACAGACATTTTGAATTCTATCAGAATCTCATGTGTTGGGCCCCACTCAACTGGCATTTGCTAGGGAATAGTTGTATCCCGAGTATGAGGAGCTGTGTTAATTTGCTTTAGTATAAAATGAAGACATATATCGAAATGGCAGCTGCAGTTGGCACCACCTCCTGATTATGTTCATGACAATCCATAGTCATTCTCCAAGATCCATCTGGTTTTTCAAGGACAAACCATCAGGTGAGTTAAGTGGGATGTAATGGGAATTGCCTACCATTCATCTTTTGAGTATGTGAGGCGGCATGAATCTCTGCACTTCCCCTCGTGGCTACAGCTTTGTTCTGGTTTACTATTTTGACGAGATGGAGCAGTTCTAGAGGCTTTCACTCTACCCTTCCCACACAATGGCTCCTACTCCATTAGTCAGGAAACCAGCGTGAGGAGTCTTTCTATTAGTTGTTAAGCATGTCTGTGGGGAAATCATCACCAGATCATTTCCTGTGAGCTTTGTTGGACACGCTGTGAGATGGCCTTGGACCAAGACACCACTTATCACCTGACCAGCAGACCAGTGCCGTGCCATGGGCCTCAGAAGTCAAGGTTAATTCAGGGTCAGTATCTAATAACCCTGTGAAGCCCAGGTTTTCCCTTTCCCCAGCACTCAGCCCCTGGTAAATGGCTGCAGGTCCCTCTGGGGAAGGCTTTAAGGAAGATTTATGATATGAAATCATGGCTGAGTTGCAGAGTCCTTTTCAAAGGGATCTGGCCTCCACCTCAGTTAAGGAACTCTGCATCTCTGAGCTGACTGAAGTCTGGGAATTGGGTCCTTTCCACTATAGTCACTCATGTCAGATTTCTGCTCCCTGGCTTAGACTTTCTTGGATCTTATAGATCAAGCTATACCTTAGTAGGTTGCCCATCTATTTTATTCCTTTATGGAAAGTTTATGATCAATTAGGCACTGCCACAGACCCCTCAGAGCCAAAATGCTCTGATTGCCACTCTGTCCCTGTGGCCTATTATGGTAGTTGCGTCCACTTTGTCCCTGATGGTCAAGTGCTCCCACATGACTTCTGCTCCACAGGGATCCCATTAGTCCCATCAAAATCAGGAAGCCCAGTTCTAGGAGAGTGTCTCCAATCAGCATCTCCGGACTACAGAGCATGGTCAACACAGAGACTTCTGTGGATGCTGCTGTTCCCTTCACTAATGTGATTCTGGGTCCTCCTGGTAGGGGCTGGCTGAGCAGGCTGCACATAATGAATCCACTCCCACAGTCTCATCTTATGAAGCCATCATACTCCTTATTCTGAAGTATGCTGGGAGAATGCCAGCATCTCAATCTAGGGCATCTTTGAGCCAGGCTTCAGTCAGTTATACAAGCAAATTGTTGGAGCTATTTGGTACTCTCACAACCATTTCAGGACCAAAGCAAGAGAGGGATCTGCAACTACTGCAATAGATCCAAAGAACTGAAAATGTCTGTGACAGATAGAGATGCAGTACGGAGCCTCTGACAAGGCCTACTGGAGCAAAAGCATGCCCATTTGAAAAGAAGTCCTTAGATTGCCATTGGACATATTGAATCCAGAACTCCTGGTAAGCACACTCATATTGATAAGGTGGCCCTATCCAATTTTACGATTTGTCCTCTTTGGTCAATGCCCTTATTATCCATTCTGATGGTCTTGTGCATGTGAATTGGTAGAATCCTGCAACTCCTTTGGCATACGCTTTATCTCTTCCTAGAGTAGGTTTTGTAATTCACTCTATGGGCCATATGGGAATTTCTTTTCCATGTTAAAAAATGGTTTTACTGGAAGTGACGTCAGCAACATGGCAGAGTGAGCTCAACTGGGACTCTCTCCCTTCCAAATTACAACCAACAGGAGCAACTAATTCCAACCAAAAGAATCCTAATAACACAGAGATCCTCAGCGACCCACAGCAGCCAAATGACGGAGGGCGGAGAGGCTGGAGCCGCCCTTGGAGGAGCTGGAATGGGGTAGAGAGAACTTTGCTCCCTCCCCTAGAGACTGAGATCACTGCGGCGGGTGAGGGAAGGAGCTGGGGAGGGGCCGTGCATCCAGGGATCAGTCCAGGACTCCCACCACTCATACAGTGGAAACCCTCTAACAGGGGAAAGCTTTCGTGTGGGGGGATCCCATCAAGCCAGGGCCCCGGGAAACGAGACAGCGAGAGCTGATCGGAATCCAGGTCTGCGTGTGAGAGAAAGTGCCCCTCCTCCCCCAACCCACGCTATGCCATCACAGCTGAAGACGGAGGGCTCAGAACACAAGGCTCTCAACCCCCATCTAGTGGTGACAGGCTGTAACTGCAACTGAATAATAGTATTGTGCAAAAACCTCTCCTCTACCATCCAGCAATTTATAAAAGATCCAGTCAAAAAGGAAAACAATAAAAACATAGAAGTATGTCCTGAGGACTTGGAAATAGGTAAACTAAGTGAAGATGAATTCACAATAGCTATCATCAAAATACTCAATGAGGGAAAGGGAAATATAGAGAAACAAGTCAACGAGTTCTGGAGTTACTTCACAAAAGAGATCGAAATTATAAAGAAGAATCAATCAGAAATACTAGAGATGAAAAATACAATGGATCGGGTAAAACAGAATATGGACTCCCTGAATGTACGTGTAGACACTATAGAGGAGCAAATTAGCATAATTGAAGATAGACAGGCTGAAGGGCTCCAGACAGAGGAAGAAAGAGAATTAAGAATTTAAAAATCTGAAGAAAATCTCCGAGAAATAGCTGACTCAATGAGAAAATGCAACTTAAGGATCATAGGAATTCCAGACAATGTGGAAAAGGAAAATGGAGCAGAAAGTATGCTCAATAACATAATAGCAGAGAACTTCCCAAATCTAGGGATTGAGAGAGAAATGTGTGTGGAGGAAGCTTTCAGATCGCCTAGACTTGTCAATGTAAAAAGACCTACTTCAAGGCATATAGTAGTAAAAATGGCAAAAATGAATGACAAAGAAAGAATACTCAGGATAGCAAGGTAGAAGAAAATCACCTACAAAGGAACCCCTATCAGACTTTCAGCAGATTTCTCTACAGAAACCTTACAAGCTAGGAGAGATTGGAATGACATATTCAAAACTTTAAAGGATAAAAATCTTCAGCCAAGAATACTCTATCCAGCAAAAATATCCTTCAGATATGAGGGAGAAATTGAATCCTTTCCAGACAAACAAAAGCTAAGCGACTTTGTAGCCACAAGACCTCCACTACAAGAAATCCTCAAGAAGGCCCTCATACCTGAAAAAAGAAAAAAAGGGAGAAAGTATCACAAAATACAGAGTAGGGAGACTAATAGAACCAGAATAGGATAGCAAATATTCAACTATAGCATTAGGATAAAGGGGAGGAAATCACCAGAGCAAAGACAATCTTATCGCTCTAACCACAAACTCACAACACAAGTTGGAATAAGAGATGAAAATAATAATTTAGGAGGGGAGGAGGAAAGGGACGGAATCAGTCTAGGCTAAGGAAGTAAGAGACCACCAGAAAATGGACTATGTTATGCACGAGGTTCTGAACACAAACTTCAGGGTAGCCGCTAAACTGAAAAACAGAACAGAGACACAAAACATAAATAAGGAAAAAGCTAAAAAAAGCCCAGCATAAGAAATTGCAGAAGTCAATGGGTAGGCTAAAA
Organism: Equus caballus; assembly: GCF_041296265.1. NCBI lineage: Eukaryota > Metazoa > Chordata > Mammalia > Perissodactyla > Equidae > Equus > Equus caballus. The sequence goes on along the minus strand of NC_091710.1, from coordinate 20,018,511 downwards.
TACACAGGATGAGAAAGAAAGAAAACACAGGAAAACCGGAAAATGAGTGACAGAATGATAGCATTAAGCCCTCAGGCATCAATAATCACCCTCAATGTAAACGGATTGAACTCTCCAATAAAAAGACACAGAGTGGCAAGATGGATTAAAGAACAAGATCCAACAATTTGTTGCCTCCAGGAAACACACTCAGCTCCAAGGACAAACACAGGCTCAGAGTGAAGGGATGGAAGACAATACTCCAAGCTAATAGCAAACAAAAGAATGCAGGTGTCACAATACTTACATCAGACAAAGCATATTTCAAGATAAGGGAGGTAAACAGAGATATAGAGGGCCAATACATAACAATGAAAATGACACTTCATCAAGGAGAAATAATGCTTATAAATATCTAGGCACCCAACACAGGAGCACCAAAGTTCCTAAAGCAACTATTAACAAACCTAAAAGAAGATATCAAAAAGAACACAATAATAGTAGGGGACCTCAACACCCCACTCACATCAATGGACAGATCATCCAGACAGAAAATCAACAAGGAAACAGTGGAGCTAAATGAAAAGCTAAAACAGTTGGACTTAATAGACATATATAGAACACTTCATCCAAAAACAGCAGAATACACATTCTTCTCAAGTGTTCATGGGTCATTCTCAAGGATAGACCACATGTTGGGAAACAAGGCAAGCCTCAATAAATTTAAAAAAATTGAAATAATAACAAGCATCTTCTCTGATCATAATGCTATAAAGCTAGAAATCAATTATAAGAAAAAAGCTGAGAAAGGGACAAAGATGTGGAGACTAAACAATATGCTATTGAACAAGCAATGGATCACTGAAGAAATTAAAGAAGAAAGCAAAATAATATCTGGAGACAAATGAAAATGATAACATGCCATACCAAGTCATATGGGATACAGCAAAAGCTGTGTTAAGAGGGAAATTCATTGCAATACAGGCACATCTTAACAAACAAGAAAAATCCCAAATCAGCAATCTTAAACTACACCTAACTGAATTAGAGAAAGAAGAACACACAAAGCCCAAAGTCAACAGAAGGAGAGAAATAATAAAAATCAGATCAGAAATAAATGCTATTGAAACAAAAAAGGCAGTAGAAAGGATCAATGAAACAAAGAGCTGGTTCTTTGAGAAGGCAAATAAAATTGATAAACTCCTAGCCAGACTTACAAAGAAAAAAGAGAGAAAGCCCGAATAAACAAAATCAGAAATAAGAGGAGAAATATCAACAGGGTCTGCATAAATACAACAGATTATAAGAGAATACTACGAAAAAATGTATGCCAACAAAATGGATAACCTAGAGGAAATGGATAAATTCTTTGAGTCCTACAATCTACCAAAGCTTAGTCAAGAAGAAGCAGACAATTTGAACAGACCAATCACAAGGAAAGAGATTGAAACAGCCATCAAAAGCATCCCAAAGAATAAAACCTCAGGACCAGATGGCTTTCCTGGGGAATTCTACCAAACTTTCAGAGGGGATTTAATAACTATCCTTTTCAAGTTATTCCAAAAAATTAGGGGGGAGGGAACACTTCCTAACACATTCTACGAGGCCAATATCACATGGATACCAAAGCCTGACAAGGACAGCAAGAAAAAGGAGAACTACAGGCTAATATCGCTGGTGAACATAGATGCAAAAATTCTCAACAAAGTTTGGCAACCCAAATTCAGCAATACATCAAAGGATCATACATCATGATGAAGTGGGATTCATACCAGGGACACAGGGATGGTTCAACATCCGCAAATCAATCAACGTGATACACCACATCAACAAACTGAGGAATAAAATCCACATGATCATCTCAATAGATGCAGAGAAAGCATTTGACAAGATCGAACAGTGATTTATGATAAAGACTCTGAACAAAATGGGGATAGAAGAGAACTTCCTCAACATAATAAAGGCCATATATGACAAACCCACAGCCAACATCATACTCAATGGGCAAAAACTGAGCGCCATCTCCCTGAAAACAGGAACGAGACAAGGATGCCCTCTATCACCACTCTTATTTAACATAGTACTGGAGGTCCTGGCCAGAGCAATCAGGCAAGAGAAAGGAATAAAAGGAATCCAACTAAGGAGGGAAGAAGTGAAACTCTCACTGTTTGCAGATGACATGATCTTAAGTAGAGAAAACCCCAAAGAATCCATTGGAAAACTGTTAGAAGTAATCAACAACTACAGCAAAGTTGCAGGGTATAAGATCAATTCACATAAATCAGTAGCATTTCTATACTCTAATAACGAACTAACAGAAAAAGAACTCAAGAACACAATACCATTCACAATCACAACAAAAAGAATAAAATACCTTGGGGTGAATTTAACTAAGGAAGTGAAAGACCTATATGACGAAAACTACAAGGCTTTTATGAAAGAAATGGATGACAACATAAAGAGATGCAAAGACATTCCATGCACATGGATTAGAAGCATAAACATAGTTAAAATGTCCATTCTACCTAAAGCAATCTACAGATTCAATCAATCCCAATCAGAATCCCAATGACATTCTTTACAGAAATAGAACAAAGAATCCTAAAATTCATATGGGGCAACAAAAGACCCCGAATTGCTAAAGCAATCCTGAGAAAAAAAGAACAAAGCTGGAGGCATCACAATCCTTGCCTTCAAAACATACCACAAAGCTACAGTAATCAAAACAGCATGGTACTGGTATGAAAACAGGTGCACAGATCAATGGAACAGAATTGAAAGCCCAGAAATAAAACCACACATCTATGGACAGCTAATCTTTGACAAAGGAGCTGAGGGCCTACAATGGAGAAAAGAAAGTCTTTTCAACAAAGGGTGTTGGGAAAACTGGAAAGCCACACGTAAAAGAAGGAAAATTGACCATTCTTTTTCACCATTCACAAAAATAAACTCAAAATGGATCAAAGACCTAAAGGGGAGACCTGAAACCATAAGGCTTCTAGAAGAAAATGTAGGCAGTACACTCTTTGACATCAGTATTAAAAGGATCTTTTCAGACACCATGTCTTCTCAGACAAGGGAAACAATAGAAAGAATAAACAAATGGGACTTCACCAGACTAAAGAGCTTCTTCAAGGCAAAGGAAGACAGGATTGAAACAAATAAACAACCCACTAACTGGGAAAAAATATTTGCAAGTCATACATCCGACAAAGGGTTGATATCCATAATATATAAAGAACTCACACAGCTCAACAATAAAAAATCAAACAACCGAATCAAAAAATGGACAGGAAGCATGAACAGACATTTCTCCAAAGAAGATATACGGATGGCCAGTAGGCACATGAAAAGATGCTCATCATCGCTGATCATCAGGGAAATGCAAATCAAAACTACACTAAGATATCACCTTACACCCATTAGAATGACAAAAATAACCAAAACAAATAGTAACAAATGTTGGAGAGGTTGTGGAGAAAAAGGAACCCTCATACACTGTTGGTGGGAATGCAAACTGGTGCAGCCACTATGGAAAACAGTATGGAGATTCCTCAAAAAGTTAAAAATAGAACTAGCATATGATCCAGCTATCCCACTACTGGGTATCTATCCAAAGAACCTGAAATCAGCAATTCTAAAAGTTCCATGCACCCCTATGTTCACTGCAGCATTATTTACAATAGCCAAGAGGCGGAAGCAACCTAAGGGCCCATCAACAAATGATTGGATAAAGAAGATGTGATATATATACAATGGAATACTACTCAGCCATAAAAAGGATAAAATCGTCCCATTTACAACAACATGGATGGACCTTGAGGGTATTATGTTAAGTGAAATAAGCCAGATAGAGAAAGACAATCTCTGTATGACTCCACTCATATGAGGAATTTAAAAATGCAGACAAAGAGAATAGATTAGTGGCCACTGGGGGAAAGGAGGGGTGAGGGGTGGGCACAAAGGGTGAAGGGGTGCACCTACAACATGACTGACAAACAGTAATGTACAACTGAAATTTCACAAGTTTGTAACCTATCAACTCAACAAAAATTTTTTAAAAATGCAAAAAAAAAAAATTTTACTGGGAAATAATTTCAAACTTGTCAAAAAGTTATAAGAATAAAAATAGTATAAAATTATCCATATACCCATTATGGGTTGAATTGTGTACCCCAAAAACAGATATGTTGAAGTCCTAACCCCCAGTGCCACACAATGTAACCTTGTTTGGAAATAGGGTCTTTACTGAGGTAATCAAGTTTTTAACTTGAGGTCATTAGCTTAGGCCCCAATCCAATGTGACTGGTGTCCTTATACAAAGAGGAAATGTGGACACAGAGACAGACATGCTCAGAGGGAAAAGCCACGTGAACACGAAGGCAGAGATGAGGGTGAGGTGTCTCTAAACCAAGGAACGCCAAAGATGGCTGGCAAACCGCCAAAAGCAGGGGAGAGGCCTGGAATGGATTGTCTCTCACAGCCTCGGGAGGAACCGACCCTGCTGACACCTTGATCTCAAACTTCTAGCCTCCCGAACTGGGAGACAGTACATTTTGCTGTCTAAGCCCATAGTGGTACTACGACCCAGCGTGTGGGACTGTGTTGCAGCAGCCCCAGCAAACCAGTGCATACCCTTTACCTGGGTTACTGATGGTTAACGTTTTATTTCATTTGCGTGGATTTAACTCTCTTTATCTCTCTCTCTATATATATCTATATATATTATAATATACATTTTTACTGAACAATTTGAGAGTAGATCGCATATGTTCAGTATGTGTTTTCTAAGGATATGGACATTCTCTTACATAGCCACATTACAGTTATCAACTTCAGTAAATTTAACTTTAGTAAATAGTTTTAAACAATCTAACCTTCTCTATTCCAATCATTTGAGTTGACCCAATAATGTCTTTTATAGCATTGCCCCCTCTAGTAAAGAATCCAGTCTTGATCAGTATTGCATTTGCTTTTTCATTCTTTTATGACATTGACATTTTTGAAGAATATAGCTCCCCTCTATTTTCTTTTAAAATAGAAAGTTCCTCATTCTGGGCTCGTCTGATTCTCCCTCATTAGATTCAGCTATGCATTTCCAGGTGGAATACTACGTACGTGCTGTCTCCTTCTCAGGGTGTCACAGCTGGAGGCACGCAATATCCACCGGCCCTCACTGGTGGTGTTTGTTTATTCTGATCACTCATTCAAGGTGTTGTCTGATTTCTCCATGGTAACTATTTTTTCCCCTTGCAACAATAAGCGAACCATAGGGAGATGCTTTGAGGCCATGCAAACGCTCTGCCCTTCTCAAATTTAACTCCTTATGCGCCTGGAGACAATGAGGGATGATGAGGTGCGTCTTGCAGAATAGGCGCCCCGTCCTCGGCCGTTGCAGCCTGGCAGCAAGAGACAGCAAATTCTTTGGAAGCCATCATAGACGCTTTCTGATTTCAACCCCTGCCTTGAGTTGAAAGCTCAAGACACCAAGCTTATCTTTTTCAAAGCTGCCAATCTAGTTATTATTGCCACAGTCATCAAGTCGTTGTCCAAGTCTTTTCTGCCCACTATACTCCATCCCATGCTGTGGCAGGCCATAATTTCAGCAATCCCGGTGCTGGGGGCATGCTGTGGATTTCCAGTGTTCCATTTCCCTCTGGTAGACCCACATTAGGGGATCCCAGAATTCCACCTTGAAAGTGTTTTCTGAGGCTACTCTTCATACCATTTACTGTCAGGCAGAGTCCCAAGAGAATAAAAAGCTCCACTCAAATGGATTTCTGAAGGATTTGATGAAGGGACTATTTACAGCAGTGTGGACAGGGTTAAGAGAACCAACAGAGAGGGACACAGGAGCAAGCAACACCAGAATTTCCACCTCGACCTGAAGGATGGGCGCTGAGGTGGTGGAGGAGGGGCATCCCAGCAGATGCTGTTGTCACAGAGGGACACAGCCACTGCCAAAGTTCTTGCACTGCTACAGAAAGAGAGAGAGGACAAGAGACACCCTGCTTCTCTCCCCTCCTGCCCTCTGAGATCCTGTGGTTCTTCCCATTGGATGACCCAACCAGCAGCTAGAGGGCAAGGGAACTCGGTTAATGCAGCGCAGGCCACAGGGGTCAATCACCTGGAGTGTAGAGGACAGAAGGGTGCACAATGGGAAATAAACAACGTTCCACCATCACTATCTACAGTGAGGAACTGACTATTGTCCTTTGTTTTGCTCCTGCTGTGTGCAGATCCACTCTAGCAATGCTTCCAACATTTTATTGCATTGTTTCTTTGTTTGTTATACCAGCTCTTGAAGAATAAAAACAAAACAGCAAAATCTATTACCCTCTCTCCTGCCCTTTCTTGTCACGTATACTACCCCTGCGTACGTTATAGACGCTACAGTATAGTTAATTGTTAATTAATCGTAGACCATATGATACTGTCCCCTAGGTCATTCAGTTTAAATGATTTTTCTTTAAGTGTTTGACTTTTAAAGAATTTAAAAGACTAAAAAATTACTCTTTTATCTTTACCAATGCTTTTAGCATTTCCAGTGCTCTTCGTTCCTTCTTATAAATCTAAATTTCTACATGGTATCATTTTCTTTCAGCCTGAAGAATTTTCTTTGGTGTTTCTTGTAGTGTAGTTATAGATAACAATTTATTTAAACTTTCCTTTACCTGAAAATGGCTCCATTTTACATTCGTTTTTGAAGGATATTTTTACTTGACATAGAATTTTAGGTTGATAGTTGATAGTTTTTATTTTGTTTGGGCACGTTAAAGACGCCCTTGCTTTGTCTTCTGGCCCCCATTTGTTCTAATGAGAAGTCAGCTTCATTGTTATTGTCGTTCATCTGCATTTACTGTATGTTTTTTTGAATTTTTCAAAAAAATTTTAATGTGGCGAAATATATGTAACATAGGATTTACCATTTTAACAATGTTTAAGTGTGCAGTTCAGGAGTGTTAAGCGTATTCGCATTGTTGTGTAACCAATCTCCAAAACTTTTTCATCTTGCAAAACTGAACTCTGTACCCATTGAACAGCAGCTCCCCGTTTCCCAGCCCCCGGGCCCCAGCAACTGACATTCTGCTTTCTGTTTTTATGAGTTTAACTACTTTAGATAACTTGTATAAGTGGAAGCACACAGTCTTTATCTTTTCATGACTGGCATATTTCACTTAGCATAATGTTCTCAAGGTTCATCCATCTTGTAGCGTGTCAGAATTTACCTCCTTTTAAAGGCTGAATAATATTCCATTGTGTGTCTATACCACATCCTGTTTATCCACTCATCCGTCAATGGACACGGGTTGCTTCCTTCTTTTGGATGTTGAGAATAACGCTGCAGTGAATGTAGAGTACAGACGTCTCTGAAGTCTCTGCATCTGCTCGCTTTTGAGATTTTAACTTTATCTTTGGTTTTCAGCAATTTGACTATGATGTGCCTACGTGTAATTTTCTTTGTCGGTGTATTTCTTTCTAGGTGTAATTCCTTCTCTGGTTTTGGTTCATTGACTTTTCCTGTCTATGGGTTTCTTTTTTTGATCAAATTTGGAATTTTGATAAAAATTTCTTCAAATACTATTCCTGTTTCATTTTCTGTCTTCTTTCCTTCTGGAATTCTAACTGTACTTATGTTAGACCATACAATACTGCCCCACCAGTAGTTGAGGCTTTGTTCTTTGTTTCTCTCCTAATAGTTTACTCTTTGCCTTTCAGTTTCTTTTGAGCTATCTTCAGCTTCACTAATCCTTTCTTCTGTTATGTCCAATCTTCAGCTAATCCTATCCAACGAATGTTTGATTCCAGATAGTCTATTTTTCAGTTTTAGAGTTTTCACTTGGTTCTTTACATATATATAAAAAACTATAAATATGTTTATAAACATAAAAATATACAAAAATATATATTTTATACACAAAAATATTTTTATAGCTCTCCTAAAATTTTTTATCTCTTTATTCATTATAGCCATTCCTTTCTTCCAGATTTTCTTTTTACTTCATATTATAGCTGTTTTATTTTATTCTATTTTATTATTTTTTTTTAAGATTTTATTTTTCCTTTTTCTCCCCAAATCCCCCCGGTATGTAGTTGTATATTTCAGTTGTGGGTCTCCCTGGTTGTGCTTTGTGGGGCGCCGCTTCAGCATGGCCTGAGGAGCGGTACCATGTCCGCGCCCAGGATCCTAATCGAAGAACCCTGGGCTGCTGCAGCGGAGCGTGCGAACTTAACCACTCGGCCACGGTATGTGTGTCTCTGTTTCCATTAAGAGATTCTTTTTTTACTCTCAATCACATTTTTCTTTCTTTCAACTTCTGGTAATTTTTGACTGTATACTGGACAATGGATGGCCTGTTTTAGAGGCTCTGGATTATTTTATTTCCTTCAAAAAGTGTTGACTTTTATTTTTGCAAGTAGTGAAATTAATGTGGATCAGCTTGATCTTAACAAAGCTTAGTTCCAGGCTTTTGGCAGTTGGTCTGTTAAATTTTGCCCTTGATTCCAGGGCATGGGCCTTCCTTTTGGGAATGGGCGTTCTGGTATTGCAGCTGAACATGAGGATGTCAACCAGAGTCTCTGCTCCCTGGCTCCGTCAGTGTCTCCCCAGCCCCGTGAAACCCCTGATACTTCTCTTTGGCTTTTGGGCCCTCAGCAGCTTTTCTCTGCTGGGATTTTCAGAGCCTCATCCTTCACAGACAAAGCTTAGGATCCATGAAAGGGCTCCAGGGGAGCTGCTAGGCAGATTCTGGGGGTTCTTTCTCTGCATCTCCTTCCTTTCTGATAAGCTGCTCCCCAAACTTCAGCTGCCTTAGCAACTCTGAATTCCAATCTCTGTTCCTTTGCCCAGTGAGGCAGTTCCCCGCTTGGCCCCCTTTGCCTGTACTGTTTTTGGAAAATGCCCCCAGAGAGAAAGCCTGGGGTTGGAGGTCCCTCTCTCCCAGGACCGTAGCCCGTGCTGTGTACTGCCCAGTGCTTGAGCAGAGTTGTTCTATGTGTTTTCTACTTTCTTTAGTTGTTTATAGTGGGAATGTAAATGTAATTTGGACTAATCCATCAAGGCCAGAACCAGAAGTTACTCTAGAAAATTACTATGAACACTTCGTCATTTAAAAAATTTTTTTTCAGTTTGAAAAAAATCCCACCTCTTGTATCAGGTCTTCCACAGGGGTGGTTTCTGTCTATTCTTCCTTTGAATGTGCCATACTTTCTTGTTTCTTTGTATTCCTTGTGATTTTTAATTGGATACAGCACACTTGAATCTTATCATATGGTAATTCTGGAAATCAAATTTTCCTCCTTCCCTGGGGTTTGCTTGTTTTGGTTTGTCATTCTTCTTAAATTTCTTAAATTTCTTTGGATCAGGGATCAGCCCGGGGTGTAAACTTAAGGTCTTTTCTGAGCCTGCATCTTGGGCGGGTGTGGTAGCTTTCTAACTTTCCCCCCCTATGTAACTTGTCCTTAATGTCTGGCCCAAAAAGGGCAAAAAGGGAATAAAATAGACATTGTCTCTTTAAACCCGCTGGAAGCTGCTTCAGTTGGAGGAGCGTGAAACAGTGGCAGTGGGAGCTGCAACAATGGTTTCCTGCTTCTCTCTGCACCCCCAGAAGCAAAAGCAGCAATTAGCGGTCAGAACGCAGATCCCTGATATTTACAGGACAAAGTCCTTATCGCCCACTCTGGCTCCAGCAAGCCGCTCTGGGAACACCGGTACAGCTGCCTGCCGCGGGGCTGGGCAGTGGGAGGACGTGTCGCCCCTGCTGCACTAGGCTGAAATCGATCAAAATTAACCACAGTTTACCAGGCGGGTCTTCTTCTGGAAGTTGCAGGCCTTTGAATAGGCTATAGAATTCTAAAATAATTACGTGAGACAGATTTTGCCAATACAATGTTGTCAGGTGGAGAGACAAGTTCCTGGAACCTCCTCCATGGCCGTCGTCCCTGCCATCCCAGGCTTACTTAGTCTTACATTCCATACAGTACGTTTTAGATTCTCAGTGTCAAAATTGTAATTTAACAGTTATGAAAACTGACTGCAAGCTGCTGTGTGGAATTTAGAATTATTGAGACTGATAGCTGGAAATTCATTTTTAATAACGTTTTAAGGGCTTCTTCAAGTTATATTCCAGATTATGCAAGGGCATACTTGGTACCTTGGCCAAAAGAAAGCATGTTTGTGTGTATAAATAAGATGTAGAGCATAGCAAAGCAGTAGAGAAAGTATTGGGATCCTGGGGAATTGTAGCTTAAAGACCATCCTGAAACCATTGGTTTGCCACCATGTTAACAGTAAGAAGGTAGCATTTGTAGTGGTTAAGTTCACGTGCTCCGCTTTAGCGGCCTGGGGTTCACAGGTTCTGATACTGGACGTGGACCTAGCACCGCTCATCAAGCCATGCTGTGGTGGCATCCCACATAAAATCGAGGAAGATTGGCACAGATGTTAGCTCAGGGCCAATCTTCCTCACCAAAAAAAAAAAAAAAAAAAAAAGAAGGTAGCATGAATTTCAATAAAAACCCTTATATTTTTGTGTGGTATCATCTACTACAGGACAGAGTGCCAAGTAGAATCCCAAGAATGAGGAAAATATACTTACCCAAAATTTATGTTCCTCTTGTATTAGGCATTCTCTTAAGGCTTTATCCTACTTTTAAACCTGTTTTCCTTGGTGCCCTCATCATTTGTACATTGTTATGCTTTCTGTCATTTTCATAACGGCTTGATTTATTTCTCCAATTAGATGGCAAGCTCTTTGAGGTCAAACATCATCTTTTAATTCTTTTTATTCTACACACTATTGGGAACAGTTGTTATTCAACTAATATTTGATAATTTTTTGGAGTATGAGAAATCTAAGACCTTTTAGCTTGTGATTTTTCAGGATGCAAATACTTTTATTTTAGAAGTTGCCACATTAATAGGAGTTCTGATAGGAGTGAAAGTAGAAATTCTTCTTGATATAGAAGTATGATTCTCCTAATGATAGCTCAAACTTCTCCCACAACTTTTATTTCTACTGGATCTTATTTGGCATATTAATAATTCATTGGTGTGTATACAGTTTGATAACTTGATGTATTAAATTTGGTTCTAAGGCATTAAACAAAATACATGAAACCACTGCAAATTGGAAAAGGGCACTATTATTCAATTTTAGCTGTAGAATGCCTTGGAATAATTTGAGAATCACTACCATAAATCATCCAAATATCCCATAAATTTAACAGTTCAGCGTTATTTCCTAGACAGTATCTTTTGCAAAAATCCATTGTTTTTATTCATTAGAATTGCACCACCCTTAATGTTCTGAAAACAATGCATATCATTACTGGAAATTAGAAAAGTGCAGAATAGCACAAAGATGAAAATATAAACCACACATAATACTATCACTCAGAAATAACTATGATCACCACTGTGGAATATCTGTGCAGTCGTTTTTAAAAGTCTTTTTTTCCACTTATATTCTATACTTTTAAATAAAAAGATAATCACATGAAATTGGCAAGAATTTAGAAGAGGCCCTTCATAAAAGACTATGTCAAAATGGCCAATAAATCCATTAGAAACAATGAAAATGCAAATTAAAATCAGAAGATACTGCTACATAACCAGACAACTATTGAAATTAAGAATAACCAGTGTTATTAAGGATGTGGAACAATGGAAACTCTCACACTGCTGATGAGAGAGTGTCAGCTGGTTACAGGCAATTTTGAAAACTGACGTTATCTACTAAAACTGAAGATCCACATGTCATTTCACCTAACAATTCCCCCCCAAACATTTACTCAGCAGAATGTTTGCTCTTGTATGATAAAAGACGTATAGAAGAATGTCCATAGTAGCATTATTCATAATAACTCCAAATGTCCAAGAGCAGAATGAATAAATGAATTGTGGTATATTCATGCAACCATTTAGAAAAGTTCCACCCATTCCCAAACACAACCATGACAAATGGCTGCTCTGTGCCCCACGGGGAGCAGATGAGGCTGGAGGTAAAAGTACACGTGCCATATAGTTCCATTTACACAAAGTTTAAAAACACGAAATTAAACTACAGCGTTTACTGATACGTACACAAGTCGTAAAACTATAAAGACAGTAAGGCAATGATTGCAGTCACGTCAGGAGTGGGGTTCATGTAGGGAAAGGGAGGGGGTAAACGCTGGCTGGCAGGAGAGCGCTTCTGGGATGCTTGAATGGTTCTATTTCTGGACCAGCTGTATCTGTTCTTTCGTACGCTGTTACTTATATGTGTTGTACTGAACAATAAATTGTGTAAAAGGAAACAAAAATATTGCACTAGATATTGCTTTTAAATTAACTTTTTGCAAAACAGTGTCTTATAAACTTTTTCAACATCATTTCTGGCAGCATAGCGTTCTCTTGAATTAATTATTTCACGAGTTCATTATTATTGGACATTTAGTTGCTTCTAGCTTATTTTTTCAGTATAAATAATGCTTTGCTAAATGTCTTTGTAAATATATCTTTTCAAATGTTCGTGATAGCTTCTTCGGGCTAAATACTTCAAAGCACTTATTTAAATAAAGTGCATGCATTTTTAAGGGTATTTTTTTTAAGGTTAAATGTTGCCAAATTACTTTCCAAAAAAGTTAAGATAAACCAGATCCCCACCAGCACTGTAGGAGAATGCTAGTTCTCTCCATCCTCAACCTCGGGTATTGCCATTTTATTAATCTTTTCAAATTTGATCTAACTTTCTTATTTTTGCTTGAATTTGAATTTCTTTGATAATTAGCAAGGCTGAATATTTAAAAATATGCTTATTGACAATTGTGGGTCTTCTTTATTCATTTTTAATTGAGGTGTTAATTTTTTCCTTATTAATTAAAAAATATTATTATAAAATAAGAATATTAATCTTTTGCTGTCATATACACTTTTCCCAGTGTGCCTTTTAATCCTGCTTATGATGTTTCAAAAACATAATATTTTCATTGTAAATAAAATGTGGATGTCAAAGACCACACAAAACAAATGTATAGCTTAGTGAATGATTCTAAGGCTAACATCCTTGTAACTCCCACCAGGTGAAGAAATCAGCCTACTGCCCAGAGGCCCCTTTGTGCACCCATCCTTGTCTCTTTCCCTTTCACCACAAGGAACCACTATTTTGACTTTCATACAGTCACTTCCCTGTGTATCTGCCACAGGCTAAATGTTTGTGTCCCCCCCAAATTCATATGTTAAAACCTATTCCCCAGTGTGATGGTATTTGGAGGTGGGACCTTTGCAAGGTGATTAGGTCACGAGAACAGAACCCTCATGAATGGGATTAGTGTCCTTAAAAAAGATGCCGGAGAGGTCCCTTGCCCCTTCTGCCACTTCAGGACGCAGTGAGAGGACAGCTGTCTACAAACCAGGAAGTCAGCTCTCAGCAAACACCAAATCTGCTGGTGCCTTGATCTCAGGCTTCCCAGCCTCCAGAACAGGGAGAAATAAATTTTTGTTGTTTATAAGCCACCCAGTCTATGGTGTATTTTTTATCAGTTTGTTTTATTATTTTCTGAGGTATAATTGACAAATAAAATTGTAAGATGTTTAAAATGTACACCATGATGATTTGATTTGATATATGTATACATTGTGAAAGGAAACCTCCTAACTAGTCAACATATCCATAACCATATACACACATATATTTTTTATGAGAACATTTAAGTTCTAATTTCTTAGAAAACCTCAGTTATACAATATAGTGTTATCAACTGTAGTTACCACATTATACATTAGATCCTCAGACCTTATTCATCTTATAACTGAAAGTCTGTACTCTCGTACCCACCCCTCCCTATTTCCTCCATCCCCCAGCCCCTGGCAACCACTTTTCTACTCTCAGCTTCTGAGTTTGACTTTCATTTTTAGATTCCACATATAAGTGATACCAGGCAGTATTTGTCTTTCTCTGTCTGGCTTATTTCACTTAGCATAATGCCATCAAGCTCCATCTGTGCTGTCACAAAAGGCAGGGTTTCTTCCTTCCCCATGGCTGAATAATATTCCATCAAATATACGTGCCACATCTTCTTTATCCATTCATCCATTGACAGACAGATTGTTGCCATATTTTGGCTATTGTGAATAATGCTGTGATTAACCTGGGGGTACAGAGAGCTCTCCAATATACGGCATTTATTTCCTTTGATAAATACCCAGAAGTGGAATTGCCAGACCACATGGTAGTTCTATTTTCAGTTTTTTGAGGAAACTCCACACTGTTTTCCATAGAGGCTGCAACAACTTAGATTCTCACCAACAGTGCACAAGGGTTCCTTTTTCTCCAGATCCTGGCCAACACTTCTTATTTTTTGTCTTTTTGGTAATGGCCATCCTCACAGGTATGAAGTGATCTCTCATTTTGGGTCTGATGTGCATTTCCCTGATGCTCGGTGATGTGGAGCACTTGTTCATGTACTTCTTGGCCATTTGTACATCTTCTTTGAGGCAATGGCTCTTCAGTTCCTCTGCCCATTTTTAATCAGATTGTTTTTTTTGCTGTTGAGTTGTATGAGTTCCTTGTATATTTTGGATATTAACCTCTTATCAGATACGTGATCTGCAACCATCTTCTCCCATCCCACAGGCTGCCTTTTCATCTTGTTTGCTGTGCAGAGCCTTTTAGTTTGATGTAGTCTCACTTGTTTATTTTTGCTTTTGTTGCCTTTGCTTTTGGTGTCAAATCCAAATAATCACAGGCAAGACTGATGTCAAGGAGCTTACCCCTGTATTTTCTTCTAAGAATTTTACGGGTTCAGGTCTTACATTCAAGTCTTCAATTCATTTTGACTTTGTTTTTGTGTATGCTATAAGATAGGGGCCCAGTTTTGTTCTTTTGCAAGTGGCTGTCCAGTTTTTCTAACACCATTTATTGAAGAAACTATCCATTTCCCATTGTATATTCTTGGCCTCTTCGTTGTAAATTAATTGACCATATGTGCCTGTGTTTATTTCTGGGCTCTCTATTCTGTTCCATTGACCTATGTGTCTGTTTTTATGCCAATACCATCCAGTTTTGATAATTAGCAGATGTTTGGTCCTATCTGAGATATCATAAGACATTTGGTCCATGCCAAAAGGTCCTTGATATTTGGTCCTGTCCAAAATGCCCATGAGCATATATGGTCCATGCCAAATGGTTTTGGACAGGACCAAATATCGAGAACTTTTTGGAGTGGACAAATGTCTCCATGGACATTTTGGACAGAATCAAATATGACCAAATATCAAGGACATTTTGGCATGGATCACATATCTTATGGACATTTTGGACAGGGCCAAATGTCCTTAAGAGTTTGGTTACTGTAGCTTTGTAATATAGTTTGAAATCAGGAAGCATGGTGCCTCTAGCTTTGCTTTTCTTTCTCAAGATTGCTTTGGCTATTTAGGGTCTTTTGTGGTTCCATACAAATTTTGGGAGAGCCTTTTTATATTTCTGTGAAAAATGCCATTGGAATTTTGATCTCGATTACATTAAATCTGTAGATTTCTTTGGGCAGGATGGACATTTTAACAATATTAATTCTTCCAATCCATGAGCACAGAATATCTTTCCATTTATTTGTGTCTTCTTCGGTTTCTTTCATCAGTGTTGTAGTTTTCAGTGTACAGGTCTTTTGCCTCCTTTGTTAAAGTTATCCCTTGTTATTTTGTTATTTTTGATGCTATTGTAAAAGGGATTGCTTTCTTAGTTTCTCTTTCTGATAGTTTGTTGCTCGTGTATAGAAACACAACTGGTTTTTGTGTATCAATTTTGCATCCTGCCACTTCACTGAACTTATTTATTGGTTCTAATAGTTTTTGGTGGAATCTTTAGGGTTTTCTATATATAATATTCTATCATCTGCAAATAGAGAAAGTTTCACTTCATTCTTTCTGATTTGGATCCTGGTTTTGTCTTTTGTTTTTTTTTGTCTTAATGATTAATTGCTCTGACTAGGACTTCTAGAACTATGTTGAATAAAAGTGGTGAGAGTGGGTGTCCTTGTCGTTTTCCCTGATCTTAGAGGAAAAGCTGAAAGCTTTTCACCATTAAGATGTTAGCTGTGGGCTTGTCATATATGGCCTTTATTATGTTGAGTTACTTTCCCTCTATACCTACTTTGTTGAGAGTTTTCTTCATGAATGGACGCTGAATTTTGTCAAATGCTTTTTCTGCATCTATTGACATGATTATATGATTTTTCTCCTTCATTTTTTTTTGAACGTGGCATATCCCATTGATTTGTGGATGTTGAACTATCCTTGCATCCCCAGAATAAATCCCTCTTGGTTATAGTATATGATCCTTTTACTGTATTGTTGAATTTGGTTTGCTAATATTTTGTTGAGGATTTTTGCATCTACGTTCATCAGGGATATTGACCTATAATTTTCTTTTCTTGTAGTGTCCTCATCTGGTTTGGGTATCAGGGTAATGCTGGCCTCACAAAATGCATTTGGAAGTGTTCCCTCCTCTTCTACTTTTGGGAGAGTTTGAGAAGGATTGGTATTATTTCTTCTTTAACTCTCTGGTAGAATTTACCAGTGAAGACATCTGGTCCTGAAGTTTTCTTTTTTGGGAGGTTTTTGACTATTGGTTCAATCCCGTTACTATAATTAGTCTGTTCAGATTTTGTATTTCTTCATGATTCAGTCTTGGTAGGTTGTATATTTCTAGGAATTTATCCATTGCTTCTAGGTTATCCAATTTGTTGGCATATAATTATTCATAGTAATTGCTTTGATCCTTTGTATTTCTGTGATATCAGTTGCAATGTCTTCTCTTTTCTTTCTTTTTTTTTCTGCTTCATCTTCCCCAACCCCCCCATACACAGTCATATATCTTAGTTGCAGGCCCTTCTAGTTGTGGGATGTGGGACGCTGCCTCAATGTGGCCTGACGAGCGGTGCCATGTCGGCGCCCAGGATCCGAACCCTGGGCCACCACAGTGGAGTGTGCGAACCCAACCACTCAGCCGTGGAGCCGGCCCCCACCTCTTTTATTTCTGATTTCTTTTATTTAAGTCTTCTTTCTTTTTTCTTCCTAAGTCTAGCTAAAGGTTTGTCTATTTTGCTTATCTTTTCCCAAAAAACCCACAGCTATTAGTTTCATTGATCTTTTCTATTGCTTTTGTAGTCTCTATTTCATTTATTTCCATTCTGATCTTTGTTATTTCCTTCCTTCTACTAACTTTGAGCTTAGTCTGTTCTTTTTCTAGTTCCTTGAGGTGTAAAGTTAGGTAGTTTATTTCACATCTTTCTTTTTTCTTTTCTTTTCTTTTCTTTGTTTTTTTTAGGAAGATTAGCCCTGAGCTAACATCTGCCACCAATCCTCTTCTTCTTTGCTGAGGAAGATTGGCCCTGAGCTAACATCTGTGCCCATCTTCCTCTACTTTATATGTGGGATGCCTGCCACAGCATGGCTTGATAAACAGTGTGTAGGTCCATGCCTGGGATCCAAACCAGCAAACTCTGGGCCACTGAAGTGGAGCACACAAACTTAACTGCTACACCACTGGGCTGGCCTCTCTTTTTTCTTAATGTAGGTCTTTCTCACTATAAGCTTCCCTCTTAGAACAGCTTTTGCTAGATCTCATAAGTTATGGTGTGTTGTATTTCCATTTTCATTTGTTTCAAGATTTTTAAAATTTTCTTTTGTTTTCTTCTTTGACTCATTGGTTGTTCAGGAACATGTTGTTTAATCTCTGTGCACTTTTTTTTTTTTTTAGGAAGATTAGCCCTGAGCTAACATCTGCTGCCAATCCTCTTTTTGCTGAGGAAGACTAGCCCTGAGCTAACACCCGTGTCCATCTTCCTCCACTTTATCTGTGGGATGCCTACCACAGCCTGGCTTGCCAAGTGGTGAACCGGTGAACCACAGGCTGCCGAAGCGGAATATGTGTGCTCAACCACTGCACCATGGAGCCAGCCCCTACATTTTCTTTTTAAGTTTTCATCTTGTAATTGATTTTTAGTTTCATGCCATTTTGGTCAGAAAAGATCCTTGATTTGATTTCAATTTTCTTAAATTTGTTAACACTTGTTTTGTAGTCTAAGATATGATCTATCCCAGAGAAAGTTCCATGTGCACTTGAGGAAAATGTGTATTCTGCTGCTGTTGGATGGAAACTTGCACAAACGCCTTTAAGTCCATGTGGTCTAACGTGTACTTTAAGGCCAATGTTTCCTTCTTGATTTTCTGTCTGCATGATCTATCCATTGTTAAAAGTGAAGTATTGAACTCCCCTAGTATTATTGTATTGCTGTCTATTTCTCCTTCAGATTTGTTAATATTTCCTTTATATATTTGGATGCTCCTATGTTGGATGCATAAATATTTACAAATGTTACATCTTCTTGTTGGATTGACCTCTTTTTCATTATATAATGAGCTTCTTTGTTTCTTATTCCAGTCTTTGGCTTTAAGTCTGTTTTGTCTGATATAAATATTGCTACCCTAGCTTTCTTTTGGTTTCTATTTTCATGGAGTAGATTTTTCTACCTCTTCATTTTCAGTCTGTGTGTCTTCTTAAAGCTGAAGTGAGCCTCTTGTAGGCAGCATATGGTTGGGACTTGTTTTTTTTTATCCATTCAGATACTCTGTATCTTTTGATTGGAGAATTTAGTCCATTTACATTTAAAGTAATTGTTGATGGGTCTAGAGTTACTATTGCCATTTTGTTAACTCTGTTTCAATTCTTTCGTCCTTTTCTTCTTCTTTTTCTCGCTTCCTTTGTGATTTGATGATTTTATGTGGTATGCTTAGAAAAAATGATATACTTAGGAAAAAAGTGATATGCTTAGATCCCTTTCTCTTTATCTTTTGTGTATCTACTATTGGGTTTTGCTTTGTTGTTTACATGAGTTTTACCTAAAACATCTTGTATCTCTAAAAGTCTATTTTAAGCTAATAACTTCAAATACTAAAGCTCTACATTTTTACTGTTCCCGCCCGACACATTTTGTGTTTTTGATGCCATGATTTATATCTCTTTACCTTGTGTATCCATTAACAAAATATTGTAGTTACAGTTTTTTAGAAAAATATATTTTATTGAGGTCATATTGGTTTATAACATTGTGTAATTTGAGGTGTACATTGTTATATATCAGTTTCTGTATAGACTGAATCTTGCTCACTCCTAATAGTCTGGTTTTCACCTGTCACTGTACATATGTGCCCTTTACCTCTTTCATTCTACTCCCTACTCCCTTCCCCTCTGGTAACCACTAACCTATTCCCTTTATCCATGTGTTTGATTATCTTCCACATATGAGTGAAACCATGTGGTGTTTGTCTTTCTTTGTCCGGCTTATTTCACTTAACATAATACCCTCAGGGTCCATCCATGTTGTTGGAAATGGGATGATTTTGTCTTGTTTTATGGCCGAATAGTGTTCCATTGTCTATATATACCACATCTTCTTTATCCATTCATCAGTCAATGGGAACTTGGGTTGCTTCCACATCTTAGCTATTGTGAATAATAATGCTGCAAAGAACATAGGGGTGAATAAATCTCTTTGTATTGTTGATTTCATGTTCTTTGGATAAATACCCAGTAGCAGGATAGCTGGGTTGTATGGTATTTCTATTTTTAAGTGTTTTTTTTTTTTTTTTGAGGAAGATTGGCCCTGAGCTAACATCTGTGCCCATCTTTCTCTATTTTATATGTGAAACACTTGCCACAGCATGGCTTGATAAACAGTGCTAGGTCTGCACCTGGGATCCAAACCAGTGAACCCCAGGCTGCTGAAGCAGAGCGAGTGAACTTAACTGCTACGCCACTGGGCTGGCCCCCTGTTTTTTATTTTTTGAAAAATCTCCGTATTGTTTTCCATAGTGACTGCACCTGTTTGCATTCCCACCAACAGTGTATGAGGGTTCCCTTTTCTCCACATCCTCTCCAACATTTATTTTTTTGTGTCATTAATTATAGCCATTCTGACAAGTGTAGGGTGCTGTCTCATTGTAGTTTTGATTTTCATTTCCCTAATAATTAATGATGTTTAACATATTTTCACATGCCTGTTGGACATCTGCATATCTTCATTGGGAAAATGTCTGTTCAGATCCTCTGCCCATTTTTTCATCAGGTTGTTTGTTTTTTGTTGTTGAGTTGTATGAATTCTTTAAATATTTTGGAAATTAACCCCTTGTCAGATACATGATTTGAAAATATTTTCTCCTGGTTGATGTGTTGTCTTTTTTGTTTTGTTCCTGGTTTCCTTTGCCTTGCAGAAGCTATCTAGTCTGATGTAGTCCCATTTGTTTATTTTTTCTTTTGTTTCCCTTGCCAGAGTAGACATGGTGTTTGAAAAGATACTGCTAAGAGCAATGTCAAAGAGTGTACTGTGTATATTTTCTTTTACAAGTTTTATGGTTTCAGGTCTTACAGTCAAGTCTTTAGTCCATTTTGAGTTAATTTTTGCATATGATTTAACATAACAGTCTACTTTCATTCTTTCGCATGTGGCTGTCCAATTTTCCAAATACCATTTATTGAGGAGAATTTCCTTTCACCATTGTATGTTTTTGGCTCCTTTGTCAAACACTAGCTCTTGATAGATGTGTGGTGTTATTTCTGGGCTTTCAATTCTGTTGCATTGATCTGTGTGTCTGTTTTTGTGCCAGTACCATGCTATTTTGATTACTATGGCTTTGTACTATGTTTTGAAGTCGGGGATTGTGATGCCTCCAGCTTTGTTATTTTTTCTCAGGATTGCTTTGGCTATTTGGGGTCTTTTGTTGTTCCATATAAATCTTAGGATTCTTTGCTCTATTTCCACGAAGACATCATTGGTATTCTCATTGGGATTGCATTGAATCTGTAGATTGCTTTAGGTAGCATGGACATTTTAACTATATTTATTCTTCCAATCCATGAGCGTGGAGCATCTTTCCATTTCTTTATGTCTTCTTCAATTTCTTTCAATAATGTCTTATAGTTTATAGTTAGTTATTTTTAATATTTTTGTATTTTAACCTTCATACTAGATTTATAAGTGATTTGCCCACCACCATTACAACATTAAAGTATTCTGAATTTAACTATATATTTATCTTTACCAGTGAGATTTATACTTTCATATGTTTTCCTGTTACTAATCAGTGTCCTTTTATTGCAGCTTGAAGAAGTCCCTCTAACATTTCTTGTAAGGCTGGTCTAGTGGGGACAAACTCCTTAGCTTTTGCTTGTCTGAAAAACTCTTTATCTCTCCATCAATTCTGAAGGACAACTTTGCTGGCTAGGGTCATCTTGGTTGGGAGGTTTTGTCTTTCAATGCGTCGACTACATCATTGCACTCCTTTCTGGCCTGCAACATTTCTTCTGAAAAATCTGCTCATAGTCTTATGAGGGTTCCCTGTATATAACAAGTGGTTTTTCTCTGCTGCTTTTAAGATTCTCTCCTTGTCTTTAACTTTTGATGACTAATTGTAATGTGTTTTGTTATGGGTCCCTTTGGACCTCTCTGCTTTCTTATTTGGAACTCTCTGGGCTTCCTGGATCTGGATGTCCGTTTCCTTCTCCAGGTTAGGGAAGTGTTCAGGTATTATTTCTTTGAATAGCCTTTCTGCCTCTTTCTTTCTCTTTTCTCCTTCTGGGACAACTATGATGCAAATGTTGGTCCATTTGATGGTGTCCCATAAGTCCCTTAAGCTGTCTTTCACTTTTTCATCCTTTTTTCTTTTTGTTCCTCTGATTGGATGGACTCCACTGTGGTGTTTTTCAGTTCACTGATCCTTTCTTCCACTTCATCTAGTCTGCCGTTGAACCCCTCTGTCAGATTTTTCAGTCGGTGACTGTATTCTTCAGCTCTGTGATTTCTGTTTGGTGCTTTCTTGTATTTTCTGTCTCTTTGTTGAAATTCTCGCTTTGCTCCTGCATTGTTCTCCTGACCTCAGTGAGTGTCTTTATGAACATTACTTTGAACTCTTTATCAAGTAAGTCACTTTTCTCCGTTGCATTAAGGCTTTTTTCTCCACTTCTATCTTGTTCATTTGTGTGGAACATATCCCTTTGTTTCTTTATTTTCCCCGACTCTCTGTGCTGTCTTCTGTGCATTAGACAAAACAGCTGCCTCTCCCCGTCTTGAAGGAGTGGTCCAGCATAGGAGTTGAACCTTATTCTTCAGCTTGGCCTGAGCTCTTGGTTATCCCCCAAACTAGTGTGATTGTCTTAGCAAACTTCTTTGTTCTTAGTAGCTCCCAGTAGCTGAGGGTGTGCTTAGACTTGTCAGTGTCCCAAAGGGAGGATCTCAGTCAGCACCTAGATTCAGGCTGATTTGAAGTGGGACCTCCAGGCAGCAGCTTTTAAAGTACGGAATAGACCTTTCTCAGAGAAATATCGGGAAATGGGTGTTTCTGTCTCTCCCTTCTGCACTGAGCCCTGGAGGCACAGCCAGTTAAGTTTTTCTTTGTTTGCTACAGTCCCATTGAACCCACGAACACAAGCCGGCTGGCCACCAGAGCCAGGCTATCAAGGGATTTGTCCTTTGGTGGCAGCCACAATGGCTGGGGTGTCATGTGTACACGTGAGCTTCTTTCATGGACATGCTGGCAACTTGGAGTGGGGCAGAGGGAGAGTATGCAAACTGCTCCCACTTGAGGACATAATTGTGGGGGGTTGGAATTGGCCACCCCAAGCCATGGATGTTTTTCTCATTACCTGATGTGTAGGAGCCGCTCAGCTAGTTTCTGTATTTCTTTCAGAGGGAAGTGCTCCGCATGCAGCTGTAGATTTGGTGTGCCCATGGGAGGAGGTGAGTTCAGGATCTCCCTATATCACCATCTGGAACTGGAATCTTCTTGTACAATCTGTTCTGTGTTGTGACAGCTTCCTTTTTACTTGGTATGACAAGATGTTCCAGGCTCATCTTCTACATCTTTTGTTTTAGAACTGTTATCAGCCGTTACTTCAAGAAGCCTTGTTTTTCATTAATTTTTTTTTTCATTTTGTGTTTCATTGGGAAATGGTATTTCAAGATCACAATCTGGGTTTGACGGCTGTCTATTGCTACTTAGATGGTTATTGCTCATAAGCCTTTTCAGCAGACAGATCTAGGAATTACATCTATCTATCTGTCTATATAATATATGTTACATTTAAAATTTAGTATTTATAAAATTAGAATTTTTACTTAATCTCTTTATATCACTATATTTCCTGTCTTTCACGCTGAGTATCCTGATTCTCAAGGACACAGGGGATGATGGAGCTAGACTATCTCATATTTACACATTTGCTTTCTCCCACAACAATCTGAGAATAACAACACTAACACTACTAACACGATTACTGTAAATAGAGTCAAACATGTTTGCTTATGCTCTCCCCCGTCTTTCACCATGTTTTAATGATTGTATGTTATCTACCTTGTTAGAGCATATTGCCATTAAACACTAGAACCTTACCTTTTACCCTCATTTAGATTTAATTTTAAAGCAACTGTATATTTAATGCTCATGACCAATCTTTATGTCAATGTCTCTCCAATAATTTTGGTTGTCTGAGGCTTCTTTTCTAGAAGACATTGCTGGAAAGGCTCATGAGAAAATTATTCCTTGAGTTCTTGCATGTTTTGATGATAGTCTTTCTAACCTTTTATACTTAAAAGTTAGTTTTCTGGATATAAAATTCTTGGCTCATATTTTCTTTCATAGAATATCCTAAATTTACTTCTAGTATAAAATGTTGCTTTCAAAAGTGTGATGATAATCTAATCTAACTTCCTTACCCTCATAAATCAACTGCTCAATTTCCTAGATTTCCAAAGGAGTGTTAAATTTTTAGCTCATTATGAAAGAACAGGTCAAGTTTTGGTATGTTTTGTGGGCGTGTCTTTCTGAAGTGCTTTCACTGATCGAAGGGATGCTATTCTGCTGCTTGTTTTCCTTTGAGATCTTGTATAGGATTTAACCTCAAACATTGTTAGCTGCTTATTTTTATGTGAAATTTGTTTTCCTGAATGTTTTGAAGGAGGAGTGGTTCAGTCAAGTTTTTCTAACTTCACAGGGCTCTCCCTTCTGTTGTTATCATGTAGGACTGAAAAATAGGCAGCTGGCCTTCTGAAATTTCCTGGCTCATTTCTCCCTCCTAATTTTTTTTTTAAAGATTTTATTTTTTCTTTTTCTCCCCAAAGCCCCCCCGGTACATAGTTGCATATTTTTAGTTGTGGGTTCTTCCAGTTGTGGCATGTGGGACACCGCCCCAGCATGCCCTGAGGAGCAGTGCCATGTCTGTGCCTAGAATCCGAACCAGAGAAACCCTGGGCTGCCGAAGCGGAGCGTGAGAACTTAACCACTCAGCCATGGGCCGGCCCCGCTCCCTCCTAATTTTATTTGTGCCTTGTTTTTCCTTTGCTTCTCTTGTCCCTATCCTGCTCAATTTTTATTCAGTTTCCAGTAATATCTTTTTAGTGTGGAGTCCAGTTCTGGAAGAGAGTACTGGTTGGTCGGTTTTGAGAACACAAAGGGCCTGGATGGCTCCAGCTCTTTCAGACCTAAACATGGGTTCTTGCTCTTACTTGCTATTGAGTTGCACAAAATCCTTTCAGTTTTAGCTTTTGCTTTCAAACTGACCTGCTGAGCTCTATAGTGAATATCTGTGGTTAGTTTATGATTTGCTGTTCTCAGATCTGTAGGATGTCTCTTTTTTCCCCTCTGCTCCCTCCTGCAAAGATGCTAATACCATGCAGGTATTATGGATGAGAGCACAGTGCCATTCTGGTTCACCTGCCTGGAAGCTCTCTGAACACAGTCCTTCCTTTGGGTTTGTATGGAGGCCTCATTGCATAGGCATGATTGATTAAATCATTGGTCACTGGTGACTGACTCAACCTCCAGCCCCTCTCCCATCTCCAGAGGTCAGGGGGTGGATCTAAAAGTTCCAGTCCTCTCTTCACGGTTCGTTCCTCTGGCCACCAGCCCCAATCTTCAGGGCGTTTCCGAAAGTTACCTCATTAATATAAACTCAGTTGTGGTGGAAAGGGGCTTATTAAGAATTAGACACCCATTTCACCTTTATGGTTCTCATGTGTTTTTCGGGAACTGAGGACAAAAGACCAAATATTATAACAAAAGATGCTCCCATTGCTCTTACCGCTCAGAAAATTCTATGGGTTTTGTGAACTGAGAGCCAGGAATCATGGAAAAAGACAAAATATATATGAGAAGTATATTTTGAGGATCTGAATGACCAAAAATATATTTCTTATAAATCACAGTGTCATACTGAGATGCTGAGGCAGCCTGTTCCCGGGTGGCACAGGCTCCTCTGCCAGCCCACTTTGGCTTGAGGACCCTTGAAGGCCCTGCTGAACTTTCCGTGGACTGCACGGCCATCGTGGTCTAGGATGTTTCCACTTGAATTTCCTTTGTTTGGGTCCTCTTTCCTTCACCCCCGTCTGACGGCTGACCCAGCCTTCCGGCTCCCACTCCATTTTCTCCTACAGGTGTTTTCCTTAACACAATCCTTGCTTGTTTAATCCCATTATTGTGTCTACTTCTCAGAGGACCTGGACTAACACACAGAAATTGTAGTCTCATATGTTTAAATTATTTATCTTAGAATTTTGAAAAAAGCATACAATATGGTTAAGACTATGTACCAGGTAAGTAGTTTTCCCAGAAGAGCTGGTTCTGATGAGTGACTAACTGGTGTCAAACACAGGTCTGACTCCAGGCCGATGCTCAGCCCACACGTGCGGTTCATGCTTTGAACGGCATTGACTATCAGTACCACCTGGCTGGCATGGCGGCTCCGTGTTAACCAGGAGATGTATTTAAGGTAGGCAAGAGAAGTGGGGGCTGGCATCTGGATAGTCTGGGAGTGAGGCTAGGGCATTTAAGGAGTTGTCAGTCTTGGCTGAGAAGTGGCCTAGCATTTTACTAAAAGTAATGGCCTAGGTTTGTCAGTGG
The DNA here is from genome assembly GCF_041296265.1 of Equus caballus. Classification (NCBI taxonomy): domain Eukaryota; kingdom Metazoa; phylum Chordata; class Mammalia; order Perissodactyla; family Equidae; genus Equus; species Equus caballus. The sequence continues at coordinate 19,992,602 of NC_091710.1, read as the reverse complement.
CAAGGGAACTGGGGGTTTCAGAAGGCAGTTTGGCAATTCATGCACGCAAAAGTTTCCAAGGATTGCCTTTGACCCAGAAATCCCACTTCTGGAAATTTATGTTAAGAAAATAATTAAGAATATGCTCAGATATATTACTACAATAATGTTCAATGAACCACTATTTGAAATAATGCAAAGTTGGAAAAGATGCAAATGTTTAACAATAGAAGATTTGGTTAAATAAGTAATAATATGTCCGTCCAGTGTATAAAACCATTTACAATGATGTTACATGAATGGATCTGCTGATGCGAGAAGTGTTTACGATACACGTTTTTTAAACTCCACTGATGAATTAAAAAAAAATTTTTCACTTTGAAATAATTTCAAACTTACAGAAAAGTTACAGGAACAGTAAATATTTTTTTCCTTAACTATTTTAAAGTAAGTTGCCAACATAATGTCTCCTCATGCCTGCATACTTTTTACTGTGGTTGGATATAGGTCATTCTCCTATATAATCACAATACAACCATTAAAATCAAGAAATTAATGGGGCTGGCCCCGTGGCCGAGTGGTTAAGTTCGCACGCTCCGCTGCAGGCAGCCCAGTGTTTCGTTCGTTCGAATCCTGGGCGCGGACATGGCACTGCTCATCAAACCACGCTGAGGCGGCGTCCCACATGCCACAACTAGAAGAACCCACAACGAAGAATATACAACTGTGTACCGGGGGGCTTTGGGGAGAAAAAGGAAATAATAAAATCTTTAAAAAAAAAAAATCAAGAAATTAACATTGATATATGTCTTAGGATGCCAGAGAAACAGAACCAATGGGATGTATATATATGAATAGACAGAGATTTATTTTAGGGAATTGTCTCATGCAGTTGTTCAGGGTGGGCCATCAGCTGGAGACCCAGGGAAAAGTGGCAGTTTGAGGCGAAAGGCCATCTGCTGTCAGAATTCTCTTTTGTTCAGGGAAGGTCAGTCTTTGTTCTATGAAGGCCTTCAACTGATTGGATGAGGCCCACTGACATTATGGAGGATCATCTGTTTTATTCAAATTCCACTGATTTAAATGTTAATCTCATCCAAAAAATACCTTCACAGAAACAGCAAGAATAATGTTTGACTACATGTTTTGGCACCGTAGCCCAGCCAAGTTGACATATAAAATTAACCATCACAATATCCTACTACCATCTAATCTTCAGACATCAATCAAGTTTTTGTGATTGTCCCGGTAATGGTACTTTCTGGCAAAAGCATGCAGTCAGAACGATGCATTGCATTTAGCTGTCAGATCTCTTTAGTCTCCTGCAATCTGGAGTAGTTCCTAAGTCTGTCTTTGACCTCGTGATACTTTTGCAGATGTTTTGTAGAACGTTCCTCAATGTGGGTTTGCACGATTAGATTCAGGTCATGCATCTTTGGCAAGAAGATCTCAGAAGTGATGCTTCTCATTGCATTCCATGTCAGGCGGTACGGCATACAACTCCAATGTGTCTCATTGCTGGGTCACTTAATTAAGACGGAGTCTGTCAGTCTTCTCCACCATAAAGTTACTCTTTTTTCACTTTGTAATTATTAAGTGTTTTGTGGAGAGGTATGTTGAGATTATGCAAACTTGCATTCTCCATTAAACTCTCAACTTTATTTATTTATTTATATCTATCTGAACACATGGATTCCTATTTTATTCCTTGGATTATAATCTGTTACTGTCATTATTCATTTGATGTTCAATTTGTTCCATATTTGACCAGTGGGAACCTTGTCAAGCTTTTTTCTGTGTTCCTTTGACATGTCCCCATCATTCTTTGAGCTCTTCCTTACTTTCTGGCACAGCAAGGTATTCCAGGATCTTTGTGTCGACTCTGAGTTGAATGACAGCCCCCCCAAAGATCTGTCCATGTCCAAACCCCCAGAACCAGTGACTGTTAACTTATTTGGAAAATGGATCTTTGCAGATATAATTGCTCTAAGGATCTTGAGATAAGGAGATCGTCCTGGATTATCCAGCGGGTCTTAATCCAACAACAGCTGTCCTTATAGGAGACAGAAGAGGAAAAAGACATAGAGAAGGCCCCGTGAAGACAGAGGTGGAGGCTGGAGGGATGCCGCCCCAAGGAGTGCCCGGCGCCCCCAGGGCCGGAGAGGCAAGAATTCTCCCCCAGCGCATCGAGAGGGAGCCCAGCCCTGCCAATGCCTGATTTCTGACTTCCGCCTCCAGAACTGGGAGAGAATAAATTTCTGTTGTTTCAAGCTGCCAGGTTTGTGGTCATTTGTTACTGCAGTCTCAGAAACGAATATGATGTCCTTTCCTTGCTCTGCTTTTAGAATCAGCCATTTCTCAAGGAGCCTGGGGTCCTCTTAGTGTAGATGGATTTAGAAACCAAGATCCCGGGGCTGGGTGTGCTCATTGTGATTGGGAGGCCCCTGTTCCCAGACCTAGGGAACATATCAATTCACACACACATTCTCCAATCAATATATATGTTAAACCACAAATTCACACCGATATCTCCAATTTCAATCCACAACCACTCTACCCTTCTCCCTTCCCGTATCAGGACTTCTCTTCTCTAACAGTGCGAAGCCTGGTTCCCATTATCCTCAGTACACTGATCGATTAGCTTAATCCCCTGCATGCATGCGGACCGTCTCCCACCGTGCCTGCTGCCCTCCCCTCGCAGATGCCCTCCTCGCCCCGCGGGAGCCGGCTCCCTGGGAGGCGCCCTGTGCAGCAGGCTGGCCCTCATGCCGACTCCTCCGCACCCGCCTAGCTTCTGACGCTTCCCGTTGGGCTGCCAGTGTCACTCCCCACGCCCCCAACCTCTCCATGCCCTGTCATACTCTGAGGTCCTGCGCTGGACAGCCCTACTCCCCCCGCCCCCTCCCCCCCAACTCAACCACACTCATGCCTGTGCTGCTCAGCCCCACATAATGAATTAATGACTCATGGACCAAATTGTTTAATAGAGGAAAGAAGGGGAAAACGCAGTATACATTTTAAGTGAAAAAAAGTTATAAAATAACATGTTTGGGGATAAAATTTGTACATATGAAGAATAGAATCTAGACCCGCGTATGCCAAGATGATTCGCAGGAGCGGTCTCTGGCCCTTGTGTCACCGGGCCTCTTTTTGCCGGTCTCAATTTTCTTTCCCCCTCCTCCGGTTCCCCCAACTCTTCCTCCTCCTCCTTTAGGAGGGGAGGCTATGAGCATACACTCGTCCCTCGGTATCCGCGGGCGATTGGTTCCAGGACCCCCGCGGATACCAAAATCCACAAACGCACAAGCCCCTTTGTGCGCCCTCAGTACCCACGGTTCGCATCCGCAGATCCACCAACCGGGACGCAGAACCCGCGGATACGGAAGGCAGACGGTAATTTATTTTTGTAGTAAGAGAAATAACTGGAAACTATATTTTTAAATATTAAAAAAGTCCTACAGTTAAACTCAAAGTTTTTACTTTCTGTGTAGAGGGTAACTCAAAAAGTATGGTTCTTAGGATGACCTAAAGTTACTTTTTTAACTAAAAAATTTGTTTTGAAACCAGCCTATCCGGGTAATAATACTGCTATTTTATCTGCTAATTGCTTGAATCTGAGGATCTCTCTTTAAGATGCTATCTGATATCTCTGACGTTCCCAGCTGGTTTACTGATTCACTAAAAGGAAAATCGTTCATTTGTGCTGGGCATTGTGGAGAGTGGGGAAGAAAAAGAAAACAAGATCTCTGCTCTTTTTTACACTCTCAAACTCCAATAAAAAAATTGTTAACATTTCCAATTGCATCAAGTTTGGCGGACTTGAAACTAGCTCAAAACTGAAGCCAGCTAGTAGCAATCTATCTCTGTTTAAATTCCCACTGGCAGATATTGGTGGACTCTGTGGTTGACTGTAGTTGATCTGTTTCAGAAAGCTACATCCATGCTTTGTGATGTGTCCTAGGCCGCGTGCAGCCCTGTGTTACGCTAACCAGTTGCATACAGTTGTCCAAAGGTTTGTTTACCTGATTGAGTTACTTCTGGTAGAATGTCTCCTTTTACACGAGCTGTTGAAAGCAGACTCCATGGAGAAGGATCCGTCCTGTGAAGTCATACCCTTCCCTCCCTGGCGCCATCACCAGTGGGAGTTTTATTCCTTTGTGTTAGCGACTTTGGCCCCAGGAAGGTTTTTCTCACTCTGGCTGGTTCTGAGGAAGCTTGCCTGCGCCTCCTCAGGTTCCAGCTGCGGAGATTTCGGCCTGTTGCAAAATCTTTCAGATTACCGTGTAAAGGGAACCAAATGTGTAACCCTCTTTGGCTCTAGACATATTTTTCTAGTTCTTTTGTTTGGATTCATTTTCCTCCTTATGTCCACTGACATTATTTTAATAGGCCATTTTCGGGGAGATTAATTATACCCTTGGCACATCTGCTTTCCTATTTGAAAATTTTCTGTCTGTGACAGAATTGGAAAATAGTAGAAAACAGTTCATACAGCTGCCTTAGTTACCAAGACAACACAACGAAGAAATAACTGGCTACTTGGCTTTTTTCTCTTTTTCTGAACTACCTTCCAAGTACAGTAATCTCCATCCTAAAATCTATGCATCTGTTTGAGATGACTAGTTTGACATTACCAGTTCAGTGATTACTGAATTAATGTTTTAGCAAGAGTATTGTGTGCCCTGATTATAGTCTGAGAGCAAAGCAGCTTTTGTTTTTCCTTCAAGCTTTCTTTTAAATTATTTAAAAAATTATACAGGTAATACACTTACACATATTCAGTATAAGAATGTAAAACTTCATAGAAGAATATAGTGTGAAAAGTATAAGTCTCATTTTCCAGGACACTTATCTCAATCAATATCAACATATTGTAGTGAATATGGCTCAGTAAATTGGCTGGGAGTGAATTTAAGAACAGCAATGTCTTCAGATCGGTGAAAACTACATGTTAAAAATAAAACACTTTAAAACCCTTTAAAACTTACATGAGCAATGTGTGTTTCTTGTATGAAATTCAGAAAAAACAGACAAGCAATAAAAAATATATAAATTACCCACAATTCCACTACCCAGACGTCATCACCACTAATATTTAGTTTTCAGTGCTTTTCAAAAAGGGTCATTTTTATTTTAAGGTAATATATGTTCCTTAAATTAAAAAACCACTAGTCTTGGCGCTGGCCCCGTGGCCGAGTGGTTAAGTTCGCGCGCTCCGCTGCAGGCGGCCCAGCGTTTCGTTGGTTCGAATCCTGGGCGCGGATATGGCACTGCTCGTCAAACCACGCTGAGGCAGCATCCCACATGCCAGAACTAGAAGGACCCACAACGAAGAATATACAACTATGTACCGGGGGGCTTTGGGGAAAAAAAGGAAAAAAATAAAATCTTAAAAAAAAACCCCACTAGTCTCATTAATAATGATAATAAGAACAATAATAATGGCTACTGTTTCTTTTTTTTTTTTTTTTCCTGAGGAAGACTAGCCCTGAGCTAGCATCTGTGCCCATCTTCTTCTACTTTGTGCATGGGTTGCCGCCACAACGTGGTTGACGAGTGGTGTCGGTCAGTAGCGGCTGTTCTTGATTAAACACTTCCTATGTGCCAGCCCTGTGGTAAGAGCTAACATGCATGAAAACACAGCCATTTTTGGGGTAACATTTGTAATATTAATTTCTGATTTTTTTCCTTCTGTGTATAGGCATTTTTAAAAGTATGTAGTTATAATTATAGCATACAAACAGTTTTGAATTCTGGTGTTTCATAAAAGTTTTTAAGGCTATATATTCTTTGGTGTCACTCTTATAGCACGTTGTCAGATAGCTTTTTAAAGTATCCTTTTACTGGCTGTCTAACATTTTATTCAATGAATGTACATAACTCATTTAACCGTTTCCATATTGTTGGACATTTATTCTTTCTGCTGTTTCAAATAAAGTTGTTTATATATTATTTCTTAGAATGGGTTATTTGTTAGAATGGATCTATCAGAAGTGAAATTATTGACTCAAAGTAATGAATAGTGTTAGAGCGCTGGGATGGATTTTCAAATTACTTTACCCAAAGTTGTGCCAACTCACATTGCCACCATCATTATGTAACGGCACTGGAAATTATGTTTCCTGCTCTTTTCTAATTTGATAGAAGGAAAATGATCGTGTGTATTTAATTAGTTTCTCTCCGATTATGACTGAGTTTATTTACCCGTGTTTACTAGTATTATTTTCTTATTTTACAAATTGTTTATCTGTTGTGAGGTTGCATTTCGTCCTCAAAAATGTATGTCTTTTTAAATCACAAGAGTAATATATGCTGATTGTAAAACTAAAACCACACAGAACGCACGTCAAAGCAGAGACGTGCTCCTTCGCCGCCTCTCCTCCAGCACCCTCCCTCAGGGCCGGCTTGGTGTGCTCCTCTCCAGACATTCCCCCGAGATTCTGGAGTTGAGCTTTTTTTGGTGGTGGAGGTGGTGAGGGGGAGGAGTGTGATGTGAGTTCTCTATGAAGCGGAGATATTCACCTTTGTCTTTGGGATTTGCTGGAAATGTGTATATACATGTATATTTCTGTTCGTTAGCCTTTAATTTTGCCTTTGTCACTGTTGCAGTCAAATTTGTTGACCTTTTCCTTTGTGCTTTTTTTATTCTTTTCATCTTAAAAAGGTCTTTTCATTTAAAGACCCAATAAATACTAAGTTCTTTTTTCTGCTAGTTTTTATTATGGTTTTTATTTTGGTGTGTATCGTAAGGTGATGATCTAAATGTCATTTGTTTTTTCAAGAAATTAATTTTGGCATATATACTATGAGATGATGATCTAAATGCGATTTTTCCCCAAATTCTGAGCCAGGTGTCCCCAAGCCATGGGCTGCACAATCCTGGTCTTCCCGAATAATTCGCAGCCCTCCATTATCACGTTTTAAACTCTGAAGCATAAGAGAACCTCTTCCTGGTGTTTTCTTCTATTGATTTGCGTGTCGTTTAACGTTATTTTTAAAGGAGTTACATAAAAATAGGTGTCATACTTCAATAGGACTAGATTTCCCTCCATACAAAACACCGGAAAGATTCTGTGTGCATCCCTGGGCAGAGTACTTCCCCTCCCCGCTTGATTTTGCCTAATTAGAAAAAGAGCACTAGATATCTTTTAAGATGTATATTCCACATGGATTAAAATTTTTAAAAATAAGATTATCTATTTTCTTGTTATCAGTTGAGAGCCTGAGTTCTGCCCGGGTGTTCACCTTTTAGAGATGGGGGCAGGGGACGGGGGGCAGGGCAGAGAAAGTGCTGCAGGAAGGTGATTGTAATCCCATTTTACAGATGGAGAAACCAAGGCCTTGTCTGGAGTCTGTTTCATACACGTGGCTGAGTGCTGTTATTAAAGAAAGCCATTACATAAAGAAAGCTTTTTTCCCTTTATTTTTGTAAATGCCTCTTTTTAAGTATGAAAATTAGGTCTTCTTGTTTCCTAATTAAGAACCGCATTGTTTGTCTTTTAAAAATTGATAAATGCCTAAATGTTGCCATCTAAAGGCTCTAAAAGAATGGGGTATGATGGAGTATCTAGCTAAATCATGTAAGACCAGGGTTTAAGTACAGTCAACTGAGCTATGAGTGAGTATATTTTCAAATTTTGTTCTATCGATTAAAACCTTGATTCAAGGTTTCACCTTGATTTCGATCTTACCTGTTTGTGCAGTTGGCATCTCAATTTGTTCATTCTCTTTTTTTTGTGGTGTAAATATACATAATATAAAATTTACCATTTTAAGTGTGCAATTCAGTGGCGTTAAGTATATTCACAGTGTTGTGCAACCATATTTATTTCCAGAACTCTTTCATCAGCCCAAACAGAAACTCTGTACTTGTTAAACACGAACTCCCCCGCCCCCTCCTCCTAGCCCCAGTAACTGCTGTCCTACTTTCTGTCTCTGAATTTCTCTATTCTACAAATCTCACATCAGTGCAACCAGACAACATTTGCCCCTGAGTGTCTGGCTTATTTCACTTAGCATAATGTTTTCAAGGTTCATCCATGTAGTATCATATATCACAATTTCATTCTTTGTATGGCTGAGTAACATACCATTGTATGTATAGACGATGTTTACATTTTGTTTATCCATTCTTCTGTTGATGGACACAAAAGATGCTTCCACTCTTTGGCTGTTGTGAATAAAGCTGCGATGAACGTTGGTGTGCAGGCATCTATATCTGTTTGAGTCTCTGCTGTCAGTTCTTTTAGGTATATACCTAGGAATGGATTTGCTAAATCCCCGAATAACTCTATGTTTAATTTTTTGAGAAACTGCTAAAATGTTTTCCACAGCAGCTGCAGCATTTTAAATTCCCATCAACAATGCACAAGGGGTCTGGTTTCTCCATATCCTGGCCAATGTGTGTTATTTTCCTTTTTTAAATAATAGCCATTCTAACGGGTATGAAGTGGTATCTCATTGTGATTTTGCTTTGCATTTCCCTAATGACTAATGATGTTGACCATCTTTTTATTGGTGTATTGGCCATTATAGCTCTTCCTTCGAGAATGTCTGTTCAAGTCCTTTGCCCACCTGTAAAGTGAGTTGTTTTTTGCTGTTATGGAGGTGTAGGAGTTCTTCATATATTCTAGATATTAATCTCTTATCAGATATATGATTTGCAAATATTTTCTCTCATTCTGCGGGTTGTCTTTTTACTCTCAATAGTGTCCTTTGATGCACAAAAGTTTTAAATTTTGATGATGTCCAATTTATCTTTTTTCTTTTCTTGCCTGTGCTTTTGGTGTCATATCCAAGAAATCATGCCCAGATCCAAAGTTATGAGGATTTTCTCCTATGTTTGCTTCTAAAAGTCAGAGTTTTAGCTCTTACATTTAGGCCTTTGATTAAATTTTGATTAATATTGGAGTACATTTTTGCATACTGTATGAGGATATTCAGTTTGACCAGCGCTCTTTTTTGAAAAGACTGTTCTTTCCTCATTACATGGTCTTGGCCCCCTTGTCAAAAATCACTTGACCATATATATGGGAGTTTCTTCCTGGGCTCTCTGTTCTATTCCATTGCTCTCTACATCTGTCCTTATGCCAGTATCCTACTCTTTTGATTATTGAGGTTTTGCAGTAAGTTTTGAAATCAGGAAGTGTGAGAAATTCCAGCTGTGTTCTTTTCCTAAAGATTCTTTTGGCTATTTGGGGTCCCTTGAGATTCCATTTGAATTTTAAGTTAGATTTTTCTATTTCTGCAAAAAAATCACCATAATTTTGATAGGGATTGCATTGAACCTGCAGATCACTTTGGATAGTATTGTCATCTTAACAATATTAAAATTTCCATTCCAGTAGCACAGGATGTCTTTCTACTTATTTATGTGTTCTTTAATTTCTTTCAGGAATGTTTTGTAGTTTCAGCATATAAGTCTTTTGCCTCCTTACTTAAATTTATTCCTAAGTGTTTATTCTTTTTGATGCTATTGTAAATGGAATTGTTTTCTTAATTTCCTGTTCGGATTGTTCATTGCTCATGTATAGAAATTGAGCTGATCTTTGTGTGCTGATTTTGTATTTTGCAACTTTGTTGAATTCACTTATTCTAACAGTTTTTTGTGTGTGGAATCTTTAGAGTTTTCTACATATAAGATTATCTCATCTGTAAACAGATAATTTACTTCTTCCTTTTCAATTTGGATGTATTTTCTTTTTCTTGCCTAATTGCTCTGGTGAAGACTTCTAGTACTATGTTGAACAGAAGTGCAAAAGTTGGCATGCTTGTCTTGTTCCTGATCGGGGGAAAGCTTTCCATCTTTCATCATTGAGTGTGATGTTATCTGTGAGTTTTCTGTATATTGCCTTTATCATGTTGAAGAAATTTCCTTCTAGGACTTGGGTTTCTAGAATTTAATTTCTAGAAATTGGAAAGCATTCCAAAGAACCGAGAAAGCCAATACCCTCAAGGTGGATGGAAAAAGTCTTTTTGTTTTTGTAGAGTTCTCTAGTCAGTGGTATTTTTTCAAACCAGAGATGATGGCAGTACAAATTGGTACAACCCTTTGGTAAAGGAATTTGGCAATACATTCAAGAGCTCTAAAACTATTCATAACCTTGAGCCAATAATTTCATTTCTGATGAATCCATTCTGAGAAATAGATTTATCTTAAACATATAAAGAGCTTTATGTGAAAAAGTGGAAAGAAAAGTTTCTGCAGAGTTTTACAGTCCCATGACATAATTGGGAAAAGTTAAGTAAAAGCATGGATTTGTCCACAGCTATTGAAGATTAAAGTTGAAGTTTCGTTACCAGGACGTCATAGAGAAGTTCAGGTGCTTTCTCTCCACTATACATCCACGGCTCTTTTGTGAAGTGAAACATTTTTTAAAAAACCAAATTCAGTTATCACTAGTGTTTCCATGTGGTAATGTGGTCCACATTGTTTTGGTGGCTAAGATCTTACATTAAGGAATAAAATGGTTTTATTTGGCAAGATAGGAAAGCAAGATAGGAAAACGTTAACTCCAGTGCAGGGTATCTAAGTGTCGTTTGCATCAGGAATGCTTTAGAAGAGTGGCTCTGAATCACGGGAGATTTTGTCCCAAGGGACATGAGACATTGGGACATTGGCAATGTCTGGACACTTTTATTGTCATGACTTGGGGTGGGGGTAGTGGTGCTACTGACATCTAGTGGTAAAGGCCAGAGATGGAGCTAAACATCCTACACTGGCATAGGTCAGTTTCCCACAAACAGAAAGTTGTCCGGGCCAAATTGTTAATAGTGCTGAGGTTTTGAAACCAGCTCTAAAAAAAGTAATCAGTATGATTATACTATCACAGTCATTAGTTTACAAGGATAAGGAGATTAAAAGAAATAGATAGATTCTGACCATCCTAGTGCAATGCATGGGATAAAATCACAAATGTATTATATTTTAATTGCAAAGAAGGGAAGAGAGTCTGATATATGGATAATCATGTGCCAGAGACACATTCTATTCTCTACAAAGAATTCTTACAATTCAAAGTCTTCCATTAAATTATTCTAAGACTATAACAAGAAATTAGGACAAGTATGAAATAGTATAAATAAGTTAGCATCTATTCCCCAATGAATCTACATGAAAATATGTTATCATAGGAAGTGTTTTTAATACCTAATATTATTAAATAATATTTGATACATGCGAAAGGAGAATTTGAGAATTCACTATCTTGAGTCTTATCTTTATCATTCCTTTGCCTTTTAAAAACAGTGATATCATGTGCACGTATTCCTAGATTTACTTTTGGTTTTGCTTTTCTTTTCCTATATAAAAATGGTATCATAATGGAGGTATTTCTTCATGACCTGCTTTTTCCATTCAACATTATTTGTCTTATCACATTAGTTGTAATTCCTTCCTGTTACTGCTGTATAATAATTTTCTGAGTAATTATTCCAAAATTTATCCAGTCTCCTGTTGATAATCTACATTTGGGCTTGTTAGGGGCGAAAGTGTGATCCTCCAGACTCATATGCTGAAGCTCTAATCCCAGTCCCTCAGAATGTGACTGGATTTGGAGAGAGGGTCTTTAAAGAGCTTTAAAGTGATTAAGTTAAGATAAGTTCCTTAATTTGGGCCTCAGTCCTAGCTGACTGGTGTCCTTATAAGAAGAGGAAATTTGGACACGCAAAAGGACACCAGGGATGTGCACATACAGAGGAAAGACATGTAAGGACACTGCGGGACGCCGCCTGCAAGCCAAGAGGAGAGAGGCCTCAGCAGAAAGCAAAGCTGCTGGCTCCTTGATCTCTAACTTCCGGCCTCCAAAGCTGTAAGGAAACAAGTTCCTGTTGTTTATGCTGCCCAGGGTGTTTGTTATGACTACCCTATCAAACTAATATAGGATTGTTTCTAGTTTTTAATATTATAAACAATGCTGCTAAAAAATTCTTGTTTCTAGACATCTGCCCGTTTTTCACCGTCCACACTGGAGTGGACCTGCTGGGCTGGAGAGCGTGCATTTCTCACTTTGCTAAGATAATGCCAAACAGTTTCCCAAAACATGTCTAAGAATTCCCATGACTCCACAATCTCGACAATACTTGGTATTGTCAGACTTCTTAATTGCTGTTCTTCTTAAAGAAAATTTTTTTTGATCGAATTTTCTTCTTATTCTATTTTGCCTCTTCTACTGGTTTGGAAGTTATATATGTTATTTCTTTTATTTTTGTGGTTACATTTAGTATCTTACCATACATATTCAACCTAAAGTTAATTGGCATCTTTGTCTACCAGGGTCATAAAAGAGTTTAGAACATTTGCTTGTGATCACTCGTTCCCAGTTTACATGCTACTGTTGTCCGGCATTTCATCCTTCTTTTTTTCTAACCTATCAAATTAGACATTATTATTTTATACAGATAATATCTGCTTTAGGTACACACACACACACACACACGTTTACGAATTTCTTTGTTTCTTTGTCGTTCATTCCTTCTTACATCTCACAATTTGCTCCTGCAGCAGGTTTTTGTTTTTCCTCCCTTTCTGAAGCTCTTTGAGAAGTTCCTTTAATAAAAATGCACTGGACATAAACTCTCAGTTTTTGTTTATCTGAAAATGTCTTTATTTCGACTTTATTCTTGAAGTAGTTTTTCTGCGTTCATAATTCAAAGTCCATAGTAGTTTGCTCTCAGCATTTTTTCGGTATTATTTGGCAGTTGTCTGACTTCCATGTTGCAGGTGAGAGGTCTACTGTCCATCTAATTATCATTCTGTGGAGGTGATCTTGCCTTACTGGCTGCTTTAATAGGATCACCTTGTCCCTGGGTTTTCCCGGGACGGCCCAGTTTAAGTCTGTTGTTTTAGGATAATGATTAAGAATGCCCTCTTTGACTCCAAAAACGTGTCCCAGTTTGGACAAGAAATAATATGGTTACCATGGCATCCAAGATCCTTTTCTCTTTCATGTTCTTCAGTTTCACAAAACGTGCCCAGAATTAGATTTATTTCATTCACGCCACTTGGTACATGGCACGTTCTTTACTTTTCTGTCTCTCTTTGTAGCAATCTGTGCTCTCTCTCCTAACCTATCCTCAAGTTTGCCAATTCTCCTTTCAACTACATCTAATCTGCCATTTTCCCCATCCATTGAGAATTTAGTGTCAATAATTACATTTTAAATATCTGTTTGGCTCTTTTAAAAAATTGTTGGCTCATTCTATGTTTTGTTACTTTCTCATTGCTTATTTTTGTCCCTCTTTTATACAAGTTTTCCCCCTCTTGATACAAATTTAACTTGTATTTTGTATCTGATAATTTCGATACTAAAGTTCTTGGAGTTCTGAGTTTATTGTTTATTGTTTCTGGACTTTAGGTCATGGTGCTTCTTTCCTCATGTGTTTGGTGATCTTGCACTTGAACTCAGATTTGGTTGATTTTAATCAGTGGAATCCTGAGGGCCTAAATCCAGAAAGAATTTGTTTCACCTTCTGGTGTGTGCTAGAGGGTACTACTAAAGGGGTACCATTTAGCCCCCTTCAGAGGACCCAGCTTAATGTGAGACCCTGAGGTTCAGCTCCCAGTCCTTGTGGCAAGCTCAAGGATTGGGGGTTTTTCTGTTTCACTTTTCAGTTCTATCAGTGTTTGCCTCATGTGCATGGAACCTCTGTTGTTAAGCACATACAAGTTTAGGATTATTATGTCTTCTTGGTGAACCACCCATTTATCATTCTGTAATTCTCTTTTGTATCCCAACAAATATTTCTTGTTCTGAAGCCCACGTTGTCTAACATCAATATAGCCACTCCAACTTTCTTTTGGTTAGAGTTTGCATGGTGAACCTTTTTCCCACCCTTTTACTATTAACCTATCTGTGTCTTTATATTTAAAGTTGGTTCTTGTAGACAGCATATAATTGCCTTGCTTTTTTAAAAAATTATTCTAATCTAACAATTTGTCTTTTAATTGATGCTTATAGAGTTAATTTTATTGTATGGCATGTATACAAGAGGGGCCTAAAAATCCCAACTGAACATTTTCAGTAAAATTATTGATATAATAATTTATTAAAGCATTATTGATAAATAATTTATTAATAATTAGATGAATAAAAATTACTAAATTAATCCACAATATAAAAGTTCTAAATATTGCCTAGTATTATTTAGAAAAATAGCTAAAAATGTTTAAGGTTACCTAGATTCTGCCAAATGTACTTATTGAAAGTTGACTGTTTGCTGAACTCTGTATCGGGTGCCAGCCTAGCTGAAACAAAGAACACACTCTGTTGACTTGCATTCTTTCACCCTTTCTTTCCTGTTTTCATTCTGAAACAGTAGGTGGAAGCGGGAGTGACACAAGCAGTTTCTCAACAGCCCAGAACCTGCTTCGAGGATTATTTGTGACTAGCTTTTTAATTGCTTGTGGTAATGTTTGCCCCCAATTTTGCATGTAATTAGAAGCAGAATGTATTTTGAACAGAATTTTGGAGCTTGGCTGGAAGTTGTGAGTCAACACACCCCTTTTCTCCAATCTTTGAGCTCCCGGCCGGTGCTGCAGAGGGACAGCCACACCCACAGATGCCTGGTGTGGCTGAAATAGCCTCACCGACTTTGGAGCCTGAAGACTGTGTTCGAATCCTGGCTCAGCCATTGATTCACTGTGAGGCTTCTAAGTAGATTCAGCTTCCTAAGCACCACATGTGTAGTAGATGCTAATTCCTGACCCCTGTCCTATCACAGAATTTAGAAACCCAAGGATGACGTGAAACACTTTTTTAAAGATAGAAGGGATCCTAGAAGGTTATTTTCCAAGAAATTTTTTTTATAAAGATTGTTTTATTTTTTATTTTTCCTTCTCCCCAAAGCCCCCCAGTATATAGTTGCATACTTTAGTTGTGGGTCCTTCTAATTGCGGCATGTGTGACGCTGCCTCAGCATGGCCTAGATGAGTGGTGCCATGTCCGTGCCCAGGATCCGAACTGGCAAAACTCCGGGCCACCGAAGCAGAGCGCATGAACTTAACCACTCGGCCATGGGGCCGGCTCCTCCAAGAAATTTTTGTTATGGAAAATTTCAAACATTCTCCAAAGTAGAGAGAAGAGTATAATAAATGATCATGTTCTTATCACCAAAACAGTTTGCCAATCCTATTTTACCTACCTCCTAGCCCAACTGTTTTTCCTTTCTTTGTTTTCTGAAGCATTTTAAAGCAAATCATAGCTATCATTAAACCCATAAATACTTGAGTATGTAAGTAAATCTTCTAAAAATTACATCTGCGAACGCGGTCTTCGCACCACTCCCTCCACATTAGATTAGAGACTGAGAGGGGGAGGGCCTTGCCAAAGCGGGATGATCAGTGTCAGAACGGGAGCGAGAGCCTTAGAGCTCCTAATACTTAATCCTGGATTCTTTCCCCATAAGTTGTTGCCTCTGAAGATCACCTACTTACTAGCTAGAAAGAAAAAAACCTGCCACTAGATTTTCTCCCAGTATCTTACTCAGGAATCATCTTGGGAGATGTTACGAGTGTAAATTCCTCACCCCGAACCCTGGAGAATTGAATTCCTTAGGGCTTTGGAGGAGGTGGAGCCAGGAGCTTGCTGGAGCCAATTTATATTGGCTCTTGAGAACCAATCATTAAATTTTAAGGAATTTTATGAGCCAATGATTTAAAATCATTAAAAATTAAATTATATAAGCTTACAATTAAATAAATTATATTAAAAACAAAGATAATAAGTATTCAGAACTCATCACTTCCTGTGGACTTTACAGCGATCCATGCTCCTAAGGTTGCGTCCATTGTATCTTGGTGGAAGCACTGTGCAGTGGTGTCGACTGTGCCCACTGCACGTTCAGGGGCAGCTTGAAATTGGCCACGTGGGAGTGTTTACACCACGGAAATCGGCAAATACGAACCGGACTTGGTTTATTGTTTTGTTGATTGCCTAGCCTTAAGAAAGTGATGGAGAAAATGTTAATAATGCAGATTAAACTTAAAAGTATGTTATGTCTATGGCCATCACATTTCGCATAGTACAAAATATGAGAAAATATTCTTCCAATATCCAAAAACTATTATACAGTTCAGCAAAGACGTCTCTCACATCATTAATAAATGATGTTTCACTTTTGTTTTACTCATTAACGTAAATGAACATATCAACCAACATTCATGTCAGGGCTACACTTGTTCATCAATTGTAGCCATACGTTGGCTATAGATACAAGAGTTTGGCAAAATGAATTAGCATTCTGTGAGAGTCAATTAGGGCTATGAAATTTCTAATGAAGAACATTGTTGTATTATTAACTGTAAATTGTGTACTACCTATCCTTTTTATCAGCAAAATATGTAATATACTTATGTAGGTAGAGAATGCCTACATTGTTTGCTTTTTGGGTTTTTTTGGAGATCTAGTTGTTAAACATTTTCTCACATACCTCTGGTGCAAAACAGGAATCTACGTTTCACATGAGCATCCCAGGTATTCCTGTGCCTACTAAAATTAGAGAACCACTGTTTTAGCCATTGAGCAAAAAGGTCTGGAACATTTAATTTAGTCTCCAAAGGTTCTTCCTGATTCTTACTGAAAGCAAGACACAGGATGTGTTCTTTCAAACATAGAAGCCTATTTGAGACTTTCAAATTAATTTAAAAATAGTTTTATAGAGGTATAATAAATATACAATAAATGGTACATATTTGGAGTATACAATTTACTAAGTTTTGACATTACTAAGTTTTGGCAAAACCATCACTATAATCAAGCTTGTGAACATATCCATCAGCCCCAAAAGTTTTCTCCCGCCCTTTTGTAATTCTTCTCTTCTACCCGTTCCTGCCCACCCCGTACCCAAGCAACCACTGATTTTCTTTCTGTCACTATAGATTAGTTTGCATTGTCTAGAATTTTATTTAAATGAAATCATACAGTCTGTACTCTTTTTGTTTTGGCTTCTTTCACTCAGCATAATTGTTTTGAGATTCATCCGTGCTGTTAAGTGTCTGAACAGTTCATTCCTTTTTATTCTGAGTAGTACTTCATTGTATGGATTCAACAAAATTTCTTTATTCATTCAACTGTTGAGGGACATTTGGGTTCTTTCCAAATAACGCTGTGTGAACATTTGTGTATAAATCTTTAGACATATGATTCCTTTCCTTTTGAGCAAATATCTAGGAGTGAAATGGCTGGATCATATGATTGATAGATGCGTCAGTTTTTAAGAAACTGCCAAACTGTTTTCCAAAGTGGCAGGTGCCAATTTTTTTTCTTGTTTTTGGTAGTGAAAAAAGTATGAGTGGTTCTGACATTGGCTCAAGATTTTCATGTGAGCTCTCCAACCAAGCTTGTAATGCAACACCATTCAGAACACCATTCAGACTATACATATACATATGTTTTGGTGAGGAAGATTGTCCCTGAGCTAACATCTGTGCTAATGCTCCTCTTTTTACTTGAGGAAGATTGGCCCTGAGCCAACATCTGTGCCAATCTTCCTCTATTCTGTATGCGGGACCCTGCCACAGCATGGCTTGACCAGTGGTGTGTAGGTCTGCACCTGGGATCCAAACCTGCGAACCCTGGGCGGCCAAAGCAGAGAGCATGAACTTCACCACTATGCCACTAGGCTGGCCCCTCAAATTATGTTCTTTAAATGATTACTTTGCCTTTATTTAGTGGGAGTGGGAAGAAACTAGTTTATGGCAATAAACAATGTATAGCATTAGAGTCGCTTATTTAATTTACTTCATTGGCTGATGATAAATTTGTTTGAATGTATTTTCTATTTTTCTGCAGTTCTGGTTTGCACTTCCATTTCCTTTTGTGAGTATCCGAACCAGACAACATCTAAGGAGGTATATTAAAGGGTTTTAAATTTTGGATAATAAAGAACTCATTCACTTCAGTAAACATTATGCCATATGTGATTTTATTTCAGAATTTTGACTGAGGCAACTAATTGCTATCTAGTACATATACACTGACAACATACTCGACAGAGATGTGTGTGTGTGTGTTTATTTTCATACTCCAGAATTTCATCTATTTCAAAAGTGGAGAGACCAATTCCATTTACTCAGGCTAACTGGGACCATGGTTCTGATTTATTTTAGTGCTATGTTATTCTCCCCCTATAGATTGTTACTTCAAGGACCTGCCTGCCTGGCCTCTCAATTTATCTGGCTCTGAGTGGCCCCGTTAAAGAAAGTCTAAAAGCTAAGACTAGGCATGCTATTATTATATAAACAGACTTTGCGAAACCCCCAATAGCCACAGGTAATCTCCAGTTATTGTAACTAGCAATTCAGGGCTGCATTAGGGTTTCTGCAAGGAGATGACCACAGGGAACCCAGACGAGGAAACGTTTTCCTGTGCAAGTGTGACGGCATCCTAATCACTTCAAAATACGGTGTTATTTCCCAATTTTTCTCAGAGTGGGTTGCCTGGTGGCAGGACCAGAAAGGAGGGTGAGCCGAGCCACTGCTGAGTCCAGCTTGAGCCTCAGATAATCTCCCAGGAAGAGCTGGCCCCAGCAGCCTCTTCCTTCCCCGGGGAGAGAGGCAGCTCATGCAAATTACCCGAGTTAAGGGACAAACGCCCAATTCTCTTTTGATGAAATTCAACTGCAATATGGTATTGTTATTTTCTTATTTTGTCGGTAATGCCATATTACTCTGAAAAAAGAATGGAATTGTACATACAGCAATAAGCAATATTCCCCCCCGTCCTGGGCATTATTCTCAAATACATAGCAGAAGTTATGCAGAAGTGCTCAGAAAGCCTTGATCAGTGAGAGAGCAATTTGTCTCCCTCTGCCCCATCGAGATAAAGGCTCCATCTGGAAGGAAGCATTGTTTCTAGATCCTGGGACTGGGCATCTTCCAAGATGCTAGTGAAAAAGAAATTAGCAACGAGAAGTATCTGTCCTGTGAGAAGGAAAAGAAACAGAAAAGCTTCTCTGTTTCGTTAGGTTAACACTGTTAGCACAACTCTGGTCCTTGGCTTAATACATTGAGAATACATAAATGACGTTGACTATCTCCTCAATCAGAGTACAAAACATAGTGTCATGTGACTAAAGAATAAAGCAAGTGGCTGAAGAAGCAGTTCCACTAATTGAAGTCTCGTTAAACTTTCCGTTGCAATACTCGGCTTCACTTCCTAACCAGTCGCGTTCAGAACGGTGGAAGAGCACGTGCGGCGTGGTGGAAGAGCGCCCGGGCCGCGAGTCAGGGGGCTGGATCCCAATTCCGGATTCACCTTGTTCTCAGAGGGCAGTATTGGAGAGGTCAGTGCTTCCCAACTTTTCTACCACAAACAACCTATTTTATTATGTTTGCCCTGTAGGCACAATGTTTTTAGAGATTTTACCAGTTATCTAAACTCCTTTATCTCAGGCATAGACACAGGAACCCCAGGGGTGTGTCCAAGGGGAAAGGAAGCTGGTCTGGTGTGAATCCTGGCCCCACAGCTTGCTAGCTGTATGACCTTGGGAAAGCCACATAACCTCTCTGAGCCTCAGCTTCCTCAGAGGGTGTGGCAAGTATATAAATGTATATATGGCATAGAGCAGTGCCTGGAACATGGTAAAAGCCAAAGTCTTAACAATGACAATGATAATGACATTGAACTAACCAGATAGAAAAGCTGGGTCTTCTGAGAGTTGGCTAGCAGGCCCACCCACAGCGTCCAAAGGGATGCAGCAGACTTTGGTCTGAGTGACGTTGCTGTGCCTTTAAGGGGGTATGGGAGCGGGCAACAGGAGTTTGGTACAGAGACAGTACTGTTTTGCAGGTGCGGAGATCCAAGCCGTTTGTACTTGGGCTGTCAAGGTTGGAGCAGGGTTCAGTTGGGGAACAGCACTGCAGGTGCAGGAGGTGAAACTGGGAAAAAAAACATGAAGGCATCAAAGGTTAGACAGCTAGATTTCAAAGCAGAGGTTGTCCTTAGAGAACTCATCCAGAAAACTAAGCCCACTGCTTGTCAAAAGAAGGCGCTGAGCGGACAGGGTGCGGCTGGAGGCAGGCAGATACTCACGGTGGATACAGGCTGAGGGCAGCAAGACCAGTGGCACCCCCGCCCCACGGTAGGGCTGTGCATCCTAAAAGATGACAACTCAGGGCTCGAACCCGTCTGGGTCTTCAGATTAACGGTCTTGAGATCCTACAACAAAAATGACTTTTTCCACTTGTAGTGACATTATTTCTCTGTTTCACCTCTGATCCATCCAGATTTTAAACAAAAATTCACCATTATCGAAGGGATATAATAAATGTACCGTATTGCTTGAATTGCTGATATGGTTGTGATGCTAAAAAACATTCAGGATCGGTAATCATGCAGGCACCTGTGCACCGTTCACGGCTTCTGGCTGTTGTTTTCCAGACCAAGACTGATGACATGCTGGCTCCTCTGTGCACAGTGACAGGGGCGCCATTCACATCCCAGAAGGTCCTGGGATGTCATCAACAGCATTGTGAAATGTCATTGTACCTGCACAGATTTTATACGATTCCAGTGAAAAAACAGGGAAACTTTTCATATTGAGTTAGCCGATACTGTCCTATTGTGGATAAATATATCTTTTTCTCTTGGGTTTTTGAAGTGATGATAATGGCTCATCTACAGCTAAAGTAACTTCTTGACAAAACCAATGGATGCTACAGAAGTTTATGGTTTGTTTTTTTTTTAGGAACTTCTCCGCACGCTTCAGTATTTTTTGTTTAGAACTTTATGCTCTTAACAATCGCCCACCTTGTGAAGCTCCCTGGCTCTTAAGACACTTCATGGTTCTCTCGTCTTTCTCACCATTCCTTCCCGTTTCCTTTACAGAAGGTCTTTTCTTGTGCTGTCAATTTTAATGTTCCCAGGACTGTGCTCTGAGCCACCTTCTGTCACTTTATATATTTTCGCTAGTAGATCTTTTCATTCTCATGTAAATGATTATATTTTTTGACACAGAGGACTCCCCGTACTCTCTCTATCTCTGGCCTCGGCCTGTCCTGAGTTCTAGATCTCAAGATACCTGTAAGCGCAGGCATTTCTCACACTGATTTTCCTGTTGCCTCAAACCAACCCTAATTCATCCTCACATCCCGAGCCGGAGCCGGGGGCGTGTTGACCTCCCTTTTTGGGCCTCATGGAGGAGATGGGCTCTGAACAAAATTAGGGTTCTTGCCGCAAGCAAGAAAGGCTGTGGATTAGGCAGCCTATGGTGTCTGCTCATATACACACATTCCCATCCCACTACAATCCATGTAGTAGGTTCCTTGTCTGGCATTCAGAGTCCTCTATATCTAGACTTAGGCCACTTTTAGACTCTTACTTTCTCCCGAAATGTCCCCTGCGTTCTGGCCACGTGGATCACCATTTTCAGGACATGCACAGCACTTTCCCCTCTCTGCTTCACTGGTCAGGCATTATTTCTTGGATCCCACCCTCCTATTTGCTCTGCCTGTCAAAATCCTGCTCATCTTTCAAGACCTATCTGAAAAGCCACTTCTAACATGAAGCTGTCAATGGGCACGTGAGGAATCTCTCTTTCTTTGCCTCCTTGGAATTCCTATAATATTGTGCTCCATCTTTCCTACTAGATTTTAGGTCCCTTGAGGTTAAGGACTGTGCTTAGTCATTTGGTAGTTTCCACAGTGCCTGGCACACGCTAACTGCCTAACCTACTGCTGTTGCATGAATAATGATTTGGCTAAAATATTTTCTGGTTGTAGTTACAAAAAAGCCAAATATGTCTCAAATAGCAAGGGAAGCGATACTGCATCACCTCGTTTTAAGGCCTAGTCCCCCTCAGGCACAACAGACCCCTGGTATGCGCAGGTCTTAGACACATACGACAAAAGGAAAGGAAGCGCTCTTGTTTTTGAAACTGCTGAAGCTGGTAGCCACGTCACCATCTTTGCCTTTCTCTGTCGTTTTCATTTTGGGTGGGTGTCCCGCTTGTCTCTTCCCCTTTAGGCATTTCAGTAGGTTCTATGTTTGAACCTACTGATTTTAACTCTCCTCGCCCTTCCCATCCCCAGGCTGTTTTCTCTGTTCAGCATTAATATTTTATATAGTAGCTCTCCTGTTCTAACAGCCTTGAGCATACCTTTATACGTCCTATTTCTACTGTTGATAAATACAAAAAATCTTATCTTGCAATAATGTGTGTCATTGAAATGTTTCCTCTCATTAAAGGAGATCTTACCATGGTGTATGTTGATGTGTGAAGGGCACAGAGTAAGGCCTGGGAGTGGGCCAGGACTTGGCACATAGTGACTTAAACGACAAATGATCTAGTTTTTAAAGAAGATATAATAATGTTTGAGAAGAAACAACAATAACAATTTAAAATAGTCTGTCCATCAGAATTAAAAAATTAAATCTAGAGTGAAAGTTAGAGCCCCAGAGGGACTTGAGTTATCCAAGGGAAAGGTTGGAAAGCCAGTGCTCCCATTCCTAAAGACAGGCTGGGGGAGCTGGGTCTGTACATGGCTGAATTAGTGCAACTGCTGGGGAAATAAGACGCCGTTCTGAGCCCATCTGTGTTTAGGTCTCTGGGTTTTATGTCAGGTGGATGCAGACCAGATATGGGTTGGTCTCTGGTGTGTCCCCACTCTTGTTTCTCTGTAGTTCCCTCTGTACCCTTTTTGTTTTCTTCTACAGATGGGGTGGCAATGTTGAGTGCACAGAAGTGGAATGGAAAAGTCGACCTGTGAAGCCCTCGGTGTGCTCCATGACTTTTATGGGAGGTCTCTTACACGGTTGATAGCTCCAGTTACCTGTCATTTGGAGAAGAGAGGTTGGTAGGGGTGCCGTGAGGGGAGCACATCTTCTCCTTCTCGTCTTCCTCTCGGACTGACCTGGAGAGAAGTGGCACGGATGACGCAGAGTGTAAGACTGAAAATATTATGCGCCAACTCATTGATTTTGATGTGTATATTTAAAGATGTAAATGTGAAACATCCAAATGTGAAACATAAAGGCATCCCTTATTCAGTCAACAAATATTCACTGAGCCCCATTATGTCTAAGTTACAGTGCTTATGGAATGAGGGCTTGAACATGTGATATTTTTTTCTAGAAAAACAAAGCTTGCCTTTTTGGGTCAAACATCATTTGTTTTACTCATGTTAAATGGAAACCTATTTCGAAATATATTGCATGTTTTCAAGATTTCTGGAGTAGACTATATGGAATGTAACTGGCTCCCATCTCAGTGACTCACCGCTCAAGTGGTTCTGTCTGGCCAATCTTCATGCTTGAGTACAACAGACCCGCCTCTCCCATCTAATGAGCTATCTTTGACTACACAGCACATTTGCTGTGAGCTAAGAAATCAGATAACCCTGATTATTACGGCTATTTAAAGTAAGAGTCAACTCAACTTGAGTGACCGCCTGAGTGTGTCTCTTAGAAAGTTAAGTCATTGAGTTTTAATGAATGAGCTCTTTTGGTTCCTGGATGGCTCTGGGTCAGGGTTCTCAAAGATCCTGGTGAGACTGAGAGGCCTGCCCCTGAACCGTGTGAAATATTTCTGTACTAGAAATTTAATACTTATGTAGTATACACTTAAGCAAGTTATTAAACAAATTGCATATTATAATGTACATATTTTGCATTTTACAAATGTAAAAGTTTGACGCTTTATGTATTGTTTTAGAATATATTTTTACATGGACTTTTTCCTGCGAGGGGATAAAATCACTCTGGCATCATGACTTATTTCCAGAACTTTCTATATATTCCTCATGGTTACCACATTATGAGCATTATATTAAGCTACCTTTATAATGTGCTTGGAAATTCACATAACACATTCTGATTCTTAAATAATTATGTTTATGAAAAATGTTTAACAGCATAAGAACACTGTAGCTAAGAGCTAAAATTCATTTAGAAAACTTTTATTTTTCTTTGCAGTAAGCCTTAAAAGCTGGTTTTTAACATCCGGATTTGGTGTTCAACCTAGGTATTCTGGTTGTTTGGTCTCTGAAGTCTAAAGGGACCCATCCTCGTACTGGTTTCGCAGTCTCGAAACCAGTTGGGCATCATGATGGAACGGGAGCTGCGGAGGTGAGCTGGTGGGTCATTCCCCTCACACACCGCTGCTCTGCTAATCATGGACACTAAGTGTGGCTGATGCTGCTTCACAATAGCGGCCTGCAAAACGATAATCCGAATACTATCCACTAAATAATAACTGAAGTCACATCTACTTTCTGGGTAGTACATCAAGAAAAATGTATCTTTTCTCACATTATGATATGACTTAGTTTCATAACTTTTTCAACTGTCTTATGTTTCCATGTACTAATTATTGTCCAAATGTACCAAGAGGCACCAAACCCTTAGCCACATTGATATATGCTCTTGGATGTATGTTAGCTCTATAGTGAGACAGACTCGATATATATTGATGGATACTGATGTGATATATATTATGTACATTGCTATGCTGATATATTAGTATCCTAACTGAAAAAGTTTGGGAAATGGTCACTTCAGGTACCTTTACAAGTGTGTTATGAGCCCCTAAGGGACATGTGGTCAGTGCTGAAGTGATGGCCCTTTTCTCCTAGCTGACAGGAACAGAGACAACTGCAGCAAGGAGGGCTCCTCCTGCACGTTCCCCGAGCCAGTCCACATGAACCCAGAATCTGAGTCCAATGGTGTGTGAGTACGGCAGGCCCTACTCAAGTCCTTGGCGCATCTTCCAAAACAGATCCCGTGCTCGAACCCTATTATATAGACATTCTGGAGACATCGTTGAACAGAGAGATGGAGACACCTCAGGGGAGGAAAGAGAATCAAGGCTGTAACAACCCACCGATCAATACCTAGAGGTGTGGGGGTGTTTCAGTGACAGGTCGAAGGCTCTGAAGAGGTTACTTGGTTACTTAAAGAGTGCTCGATTATGCAGGCCCTAACCTTTACACACCTGTCACCAACTCCACCTCCATGTAGCCCCTCCATCTGTACATGGGGATTGTTGTACGATTTAATGTATGGAGGAGGTCTGGCCAATGACTTTCACCTACATATGTGTGGACGCTGGGTGAACTATTTATTTATGACTGCCATTACCATGCAACATATTGGGGCAGTAACAGGACAGACATTGTATTTTTCATTCATTTGGTAAACACCTGATTCTTCCCTCTTTCCCAAATCCCAGTTGAGCTGCTGTGGGAATCTCATGTCACAAGGGTGAGTAATTCACTCAGGGGTGTGGGGGTGGGGGCAGAGCCATCTGAGGTCCCAGGGCAGCCCGGGTTGGAAGGAGGGTGGACCCGGCAGGCTGGGGAGTCTCGCAGGAAGCAAGGCTTTCTTCAGGGGTGCTTTCTGCAGGTAAATAAGTGCGTGTTGGCTGCTTCAGGCAGTTTTCTCCAGGGCTACTATCCTGTACCCACATAAAGTCCCCGGGATGGGGACTTTGAGCATTCTGACGGCCAGGCAGCAGCAGGAGGACTGCACTGGGAGTCAGAGGACGGGTTTCCAGCCTCTGCACGTTGCATCTGTAGGTGGAGAGAAGATCTCTTTCAGCCTAAAGATAACTCCTCCTGAGTCTCCTTCTTTATACGGAGAATTGGGGCTCATAGTCTCCCCAAACTCCCTCTCCTCAGGGAAGCGCTGGAGCATTGAAAATAAAAGGCGACCTGCGCCCCCGGGGCTGTATGCCTGCGCGCGCGCTCGCGTGTGTGCGTGTTGGGGGGGGGCGGTGCTTTTATTACTACCCAGTACCCCACTTGCCCGCTTTCCATCCGCCCCCCTTCCTCTCCTAGGCCTCCCAGTGGCAGCCAGTAGTTCTCGCAGACATCACTTCCCCACAGTGGAAGTGATTCCCCACAGTGGTTGGTGGGGGCTCAGAACTAAAGCGGTTTTCGACCTTCGCTGTTGAGAAAAGCTCCGGTGAAGGCGTGTAACTGACCAGGGCAGCAAAGACCCCGATGCGGCATGAACTCTCCGAAGTGCAATTCGCAAAGTTTGGGCAGGTAAGTCGCCCGAGGAGACGGGGGCAGCCCAGTGAGGGCGCGGGAACAGAGCGGGCGGGGGGAGCAGGCCTGGGGAACTCGCTCCTGAAAGAGGAAGGTCCCCATACTTGTGGAACAGGCGCCCAACCCACTCTGTCCTGGGGCGCCGCCGCGCCAGTGTCCCAGCCCCTTCCCTCCACTCCGCCCGATCTCAGCGGCCGGTGCCGCCCGAACGGCCCACCTGCAGGGGCCCCCGCTCTCGGGCTTGCCGGTCACGGTGGCCAGTGCGGCCGAGGCGCCCCGCTCGGCCCGGCAGAGGCGCGGGGGGCGGGAAGCGGGGCGCGGCCGGCGGGACCCCCGCCGCTCCCACCGGCAGCCGGCGCCGGGACCTGGCCGCGCCTCAGCCCGCCCGCCGCTCCCCGCCCCCCGGGGCCCTGGAGGCTTGGCGCCGCCGGAGCGGGAGGTGGAGCCCAGCCCGCGGCGGCGGCGCAGGGCGCAAGTTGGGCGCGGCGGCGGCGGCGCGGGCAGCCCGGGGGCGCGTGGCGGTGAGTCGGCGCGGCGGGCGCGGCGCCGCGCGGGGGCGTCGTGCGGCTGCGGGCCGCGGGGCCGGGAGCTGGGCGGGCGCGCGCCGCGGGGCCGGGGGCCGGGGGCGCGGCGCCGCCAGGTGGACGCGCGAGCACGCGGGGAGGGCCGGCCGGCGCGCTGCGGTGCCTCTGGCTTCGCCGCGCTTTCTCGTGGCCTTCTGCTATGTGATTACTTTCCAGAACACCCACCAAAGAGCAGCCTTGACACGCAGCCGCATGACGACTTTGCTGTGTCGGGGTGTTATTTTGGCTGTGATGGAGAGGGTGCAGGGGGCGTGCCGAGGGGGGCGCGGCGGGCAGCGCTCTCCTGCCTGGCACCTGGGCGGTGGTGGCTGTGTCCGAGGGTCGCCGCGAGCGGAGGATGCCCGCAGGAAGTGTTTTGTGCGGTCAGCGGAGAGAAGCTGTCGGAGGGCATGGTTCGGGGTTAGGGGAGTTGAAGGGCGGGAAGGAGCAGGAAGGCTGTACAAAGAGGAGGCAAAGTTGTTGCTTCCGCGAGGCTTCCTGCACCTGCACTCCCGGCAATGATGTTGAAGTTATTTTTTCATCGATGAGCAAAGCAAGAGTGGGGGCAGAGGAGAAGATTTTAACAGCAGTGTACATGCTGAAACCGGAGCCTGGGAAATGCTAATAAATGATAGAGTGGTTATTTGGCAAACTTCTCTTTTATTCTGGTTTTAAAGCCAGGAGTAGTTTTTATTTAAATGTCACTAGATAGGTCTAGATAATAAAGATAATGAACTATTCTTTCACATCTTTTTACTAGAAATTTAAACAATTCTGGATTTCTTGGATTTTGTTAACATTGTTCATACAAGAAAGTTATAATTATCGTAGTGTGACTTGCAACATTGAGCATTAATAAGCCCTGCGCGGGGCTGTCATGTTGCTAATTGGAAGGAGAAAAGTCTTTCAAACTTGGAAATAGAAGCATAAAGCAAAAACGTAAAGACTTAGTCATCAAAACGTGACTTGAACGCGTGTAATAGTGCGTAATGGGGTATGGGATCTGTGTGGTCCTCCCAGCGAATGTCAGTTCCTGGAAAGCAAGAGACGGGCCATGCCCACTGCAGGAACCCAGTAAGTGTTTAATAATTCCTCTACATTGAACTACCATACTACGTGTGCTATAAATTACACAGTACTGAAATGCTTTAATTCTGTTCATCTTTGTGTTTCAAATCTCCTATGTCTGTTTGCAAACTGTACTAATGGGGTTCAAAGCAAAATCTCAAGCGTTGGGATTCACCCGTTTACCCTGTAGTGGAGCCAGCATTTGCTTTGCCATGTGGGACGCCTGGGCTCCAAGCAGCCTCTCCCATCTCTGGACTGTCTCACCTTGGCCCAGCCACTTACCCTTACCCTTTCCCAGCCTTGGTTTCCTACTCTGTAAAGTGCTAATAATATTCCTCACCTTCTGGAGATGTTAGGCAGAATGAAATAACGTTTAGGAACATATCCCAGTGCCTAGAGCACAGTAAATGCTTTGTAACTGTCATCTCTGGTCTTTTGTCTTCCTTTACTTTTAGGAATCCCTAACACTGACGTGTTTCAACATTTATTTTTTAATTTTTAAAATTTTTTAAAGATTTTATTTTTTTCCTTTTTCTCCCCAAGCCCCCCAGTACATAGTTGTATATTCTTCGTTGTGGGCCCTTCTAGTTGTGGTATGTGGGATGCCGCCTCAGCGTGGTTTGATGAGCAGTGCCATGTCCGCGCCCAGGATTCGAACCAACGAAACACTGGGCCGCCTACAGCGGAGCGTGTGAACTTAACCACTCAGCCACGGGTCCGGCCCCTGTTTCAACATTTTTTAAAATTTAAAATTCCTTCTATGCAATCTCACTTTTCATTCACTCCCTCATTCACCAATCATTTATTGAAGAGCCTCAGGCGCCGCCCTATGTGGGTGTTTGGAAATGAGCTGACCTGGGGTGGGGCGGACAGTCCTTCAGGTTTGTCCTGTTGGTGAGAACCCATCATCAGGTCATATGATGGTGAATTGTACTCCCCAATCTTCCTATTGCTCTAGCTCTGTCCTTACTGTAATGTTATTTTGTTGAAAAGAAATAACAAGAAACTCTGTGAGGGTGTCCATCTCTCCTGTTTACCAGCCCTGTGCCTGGCAGGGCGGAAGGGCTTAATGCACGTTTGCTGATTTGAAATATGGAATGTAATGAAGTTATTCTTCGGGTCGCATCCTTTTTTTTTAAAAAAAAAAAATATTCCTGATGGAAGGACCTTGGGATTCTCCATGATGGCTGTGCTGTCTCCTAGGGCTGCTAGAGGCTGTTATGGAAGGCAGCTCAGGTTGGCTTTATGACCTATTGATTTTGCCTCGTGATGAACAGTCTTACAAACGTCTAAAGCCAAGTTGGAGCAGCGGCTCCGCCACTAGGGGCCTCCTCTGCACAGCGTATCACCCCGGCTGCCATCTATTGCCATTATTCTGTCCTTTAAGGTAGCAACGCAATTTAACTTCCTGGGCTCTCAACATGGATACTTTATCGGAAAGGGTCAACCTTGTGTGAAAAGCATTACCAAAGGCCTAAAAAGAAGTGAAAATGATCTTAAATGATGGACTCGGTACCGTTTTAGAATGACTTTAGAGTTAAAGGCTTAAAGGAGGTTTAAGAATTGGGCTTTTTACTTTGCACATCCTTATATTCAAATATGTGACTTTTTAAAACTTTCTAAAAAATCAAATACATGATTTTGGTCTAGCATTTTCAAGTTCTTTTTTTTTTTTGATATGTCTTTGGTTGAGCTTATTTTTGTCTTTTAATGTATTTAAAGTTGCTTTATTTCCTGAATTAGTTATAGCAGTCACAACAATGTCAGTCATTTCTCAAGGAGCATTATTCAGCCACTAGAAGCTCCTGGTGTCTTTTGTTTTTTAAAAGGGCCACATTAAATTCCACCTTTAAAAAATATGCCCTAGTACGTTCCAAGGTGCATCAGTGAAAGGCACTTTTCCTCTGTGAATTTTTGAAAAGAGCTCTTATTTCTAAATTCTAACTTGGATGAAGTTAGTCAAGCTTGAGACTATTGAAGAACTGGAAGGAGTGCTGGTGTTTCTATTTGTCAGATATAATTTGGTATTTGATGGGAAAAATACTGACAGTATATGGAAGCAAGCATTATTTCTGAAAGTATTGCCATATTGTTTGCAAATGAATGGATATTATATTTTCAGATTTTCGGTGACATTTAATTACAGTGACAAACTAAACACCATTAAAGTAAAATTAACAGAGGATAGTTCAGCATACTGTAGGCCCTAAGTCTTACCAAGGGGTTTCTTCTCTTGGTTAGCAGGATGTCTCCGAGTTCAGAAAATTATTAGACATCTTATTCTGATTTTCATGTGGTGGGATTTTAAACCAAACCCATCTGATTTTTTGCTGTTTTTCTATCAAGGGCTGGAGGAGTATTCTTTAGGGAACCCAGTGAGAGGAATAACTTTTGTGTGAAGGTTGTAGGTAATTTTTGTTATTTCTCGCTGATTAAGCTGAATCTTTTGGGTTATTTTTAGGATTCTGAGTATATCAAAAAGTTACACAGATCCTGTTTGCGCAAACAAATGCTTCTCTAGAACTGCAGGAGTGTCGCTTTCTCCCTCAGACGTCCAGCTAGTGAAGGCCCTGGCGTCTCCCTGCCTCTCCTTCTCCCCAGAATGAAGCCGGGTCTGAGCGGAGCCCAGAGGCCTAGAGCTTTGTGCAGAGCTGGTGCTTTTCTTGGGCGGGAGCCCTGGAGCTGACTGAGACTGTGGGTGCGGAGGTGGAAGAGATGAATGAGTCTTTATCCCTGGGAGTCCTTTTCAGGAACCTGCACTGGGCAGGGGCCTCCTGCATGGACAGAAATGGCAACTGCTTGCTAGAATCTGCAATGCAGTGTTTTGAACCTGTCACTTACTGAGACATTACTTTGCTGCACAGATAATTTTTGTTGTTGTTTTTAGACAATAGAGAGTGTAACATTTGGTTATCCTGGGATCATGTCCGATACTTTGTTTGATTTTCATGCTCAGAGATTGTGATAGAGGAAAAGGGAAGCAGGAAACAGGGAGGAGGTAGATGGGAGTTGTCTGTTTATACCCAACCCTGGGGCTCCCCCAGGCACAGGGGCTCCCCCAGGCACAGGGGCACGAGCTGTGCAGCTTAATAGTAGTTGCTATTCCCTGGAGACTTGGGGTCTACTCATCTGTTCTGCTAATGAAATTACTAAAATGATGGTCTTCAACTTAGATCCTGAGTACTCTCTAAAGTGACTCTCTACTTCTGCCTCCCACTCGTCAGAAACTTGCTAAAGTTGATGTGTCAGTTAACATATGTCAACAGGGCTGCCCTTTTGTGTAGATCATCCTGTGCCGGGGTGCCCGGTGTGGTAAGCAGAGGGCTGACGGGGCTCCAGCCCTGTTTACCTCCTCCTGGGCACTCTTGTGTGGCACAATCTGTACAACTGCGTGTGATGTTCTCATGTGTCGAAGTGGTTAGAACACTGCCTGGCATGTAGTAAATGAGAGACACCTCACTGCTGGAGGTTATTATTGTTCTTATTATTGATGGCGTTGCTTTCAGAGTAGATCATTCTAGCAGTCACAATAATGTGGAACGGAAGACTCAGGTGACCTTAGTGCTTATTATAATGTTTGCAACGGCAGGTGATTCATTTCAGGTTTCTTGTTGCTCTTCCATTATAGTTCTTTTTTTTTTTTTTAAGATTTTATTTTTTCCTTTTTCTCCCCAAAGCCCCCTGGTACATAGTTGTGTATTCTTCGTTGTGGGTTCCTCTAGTTGTGGCATGTGGGACGCTGCCTCAGCGTGGTCTGACGAGCAGTGCCATGTCCGCGCCCAGGATTCGAACCGACGAAACACTGGGCCGCCTGCAGCGGAGCGCGCGAACTTAACCACTCGGCCACGGGGCCAGCCCCTCCATTATAGTTCTTGACGTGATAAAAATTGCTAACACTTAGGGAGCGCTTAACCACAGAGCAGCTGTTCTGCTAAGTGTGGGCCACGACTTATTCATTTAATCAGCACAGCCGTGTTAGGAAGCAGGCCCTGTTATTATCTGCATTTTACAGATGAGAAAACCAAGGCTTAGAGAGTGGAGTTACGTGCCCTGGGTCAGCTCATAGGTGGTGGACCCGGACCTTGAGTCCACGTCTGTCTGGCTCCAGGGTTTGAACTCATAACCTCTGTGCTGTCCTTTCCAGCATAAGTACTCATTGAATTGGCAACCTGGAAAATATCTTAGAGTTCTGAAGATTGACAAAACATGAAAACATTGATTTCTTAGATTATTGTATTTGTATCCACGTCTGGACATGATGGAGCAAGATGACAAATGAATTTTTATCAGTGAGTCTGCTTCAGCACTTTTTATTTATAGATTTTTATATGTAGCTTTTTCTAGTAGCTCAAAATACAATTCAATTTAGTCCAACTTATTTCTGTACATTTAACTTCTTATCAAGGCACTTTGCAGGTGTGTTATAAGCAGAATTTATGAATAAAACCAAGTGAGTGGGGTGCAGAATATTAAGGTGTAAAGGATGGAGTCAACCATTCATGCAACAAATTATTTATTGTTCATCTCTTATATTAAGGCACTCTGCTAGACACTATGGAGATCATAAAGATGTGGTAGAGAGGAAAGCATTTGAGCCTTTGGAGCTGAACAATCTTGGGGTTTGAATCCCAGCTCTACCACTTAAGGGGGGTCCTGGTCCCATCTTTGGACATCTCTGAGGCTTACTTTCCTTGTCTGCATAATGGGGATAGTAATACCTTATAGGCTGTTGCAAGAATTAAATGAGATGTAGAGGAAAAGCACCAAGCCACTGGAGGCAGGAGGTGTTAACCAATAGGGTCCCTTCCTCTCCTTTCTTCCTTTTTTTTTTAAACATTTTTTTGTTTTTTTTTAAGATTGGCACCTGAGCTAACAACTGTTGCCAATCTTTTTTTTCTTCTGCTTTTTCTCCCCAAATCCCCCGAGTACGTAGTTGCATATTTTATTTGTGAGTCCTTCTAGTTGTGGCATGTAGGATGCCACCTCAGCATGACCTGACGAGTGGTGCCATGTCCGCACCCAGGATTCGAACAGTGAACCCCTGGGCCGCCAAAGCGCAGCGCGCGAACTTAACCACTCAGCCACAGGGCTGGCCCCTACTTCCTTCCTATCTGTCTCTTCTCACCTGCTCCCCCCCCCCCATTTACAGAGTAGGGGGTGGTAGATATAAAGATATCTCAAATCCAAGATAGACTGTGATAAATTCATTTAAAATGTTTCTTTCCGCTTCTCCCTCTTGGGGGCTGGGACAGACATGGCAGTGGTGTTGGGGGATGTGTGAGCTGCTGCCACTGTAGGGCTCCTATCAGCCTAGGTTGTTACCCAGGCTGGCCAGAGGAGGATGAATTCCAGGAGGCAATGGCAGTTTGGAGCCCAGGAGAGGTGCCTATGGTGTAGAAAAAGGTTTGAGTCCAAGGAGTGAGGGTGAGGCTACTGGGGGAGTGGTCAAGAACTCAGGTCTCATGGAAACTGGAACAAGCCAGAAATGGAGTTTGAGGTGGGCTGAGTGGGAGGGGTGTGGGATCTAGGTGGAGAGCAAGGCAGGAATATGAGCAGCTTGTTCTTGAGGGGTGCCAGGTTGGGTCCCGTGGCTCAGATGCGCAGCTCTACGCTGGGTGGACTCTGCCGCAGAGCTCGCGAGAGGGCCGCAGCCCTTCTGCCTCCCCGAGTTGGTGTGTTGCCTCGTATATACTTCTGGCTCCCTGGTCTCCTGCTGCAGGGTTTGCCAAAGGCGGCACGTCCTCTCTCAGGAGGAGCTAAGTCAGAATTATTACTTGTTTTCATCTTCCCTTCTAGATCTTCAAGGGCAGCTGGTGTCACAGGAAGATAAGCCTTTTTTTCTTTTCCTCAGTTGGAGATTTGGTTAAATACACCCCGATGTGTTTCACGGTGAGGCGGGGAGCCAGGCCTGTGGGCCCCACCCAGGGTCCTGCTGGCCTTTCTGTGGTGTGGGCTGTGCTGTGAGGCCAGGGGGTGTTGTTAGAGTGATGCTCCTGGTGGTTTGGTGATAATGAGCTGCCTTGTTTGGTGTCCAGGGTCGATGCCGTGTGCGGTAGGAGGGAATGTGGGCTTCACAAAATCGGCACAGTTCGGGAGCGCCTGCCTCAGCCAGGAAGCTGGAGGCCTTGACTCATTATTTATTGTGCGTCGCCACATAGGCGTGAACCGGCTCTTCTGTGAATAAGCAAGCAGGACCTGCCCAGGTGCAAGAGAAGCTTGATTCAGGGTTTAAAAAAATGCAAAAAATTTAAAAAACAGTATTGAATTGGGGAACAGTTTGTTTAAAGCAAGTCACTGGAATTTTCCAAAGCCCATTTTATAGAATTAATAGAGTGTATTAAAATGAAATGAATGAGCAAACTTGAAAAAAGCAACAGAAAGGTAGCTTTGTAGGAAGAGAAATAGTCCTTGAAGTGAAAGTAAGGTGGTTCCTGTGGTTCCTGGGAGGATGAGTGGAGGGAATGTGTGGAGCGCTCTCGTAAGTGAGCAAACCCGGCGGCAGTGGGCTCAGGGGGCGCCGCCTGGAGGACGCGCTTGGGCGGCGGAGTCGCTGCCCCAGGTTCACAGCGCCCCTCTTCCTTCACTGTGGGCTGGCACATGGTACTTAAGTCTTGAGATCCCCATCTTCTCATCTGTAAAGTGAGGGTCATGTGCCTATGGAGACTTCCATCTAAAGCTTGTTCTTTGGGGCTGTTCCTTTTGTTTTTTCACTAAACTCATGACCCGTAGATTTCTGGGCCTGAATAAGAGGCGAGAGCCGAGTTTGAGGAGTTGTGATTTTTTTCCTGTATTTCCCCTCCAGATGGAAGTGTAGATAAGTTGCTGCAGAAGGAGACTTGGGGTTCGTGGAGAGGGGATTCCAGAACCAACCACTCTGTCGCCAGGAGCAAGTCCTTAATCCCTGAAGGAGGAGATTTAATCACCGAGGCTCAAGGGCCATTCATGTGTGGAGCAGTGAGGCTTGTGGACTGTGAATGGGTTCGTCAGTCCAAATGGTGGCCGAAGCCAAAATCTGACCATAAAACTGGTTACTCTGTTGGGTTAAGTAAGGTGATTTAACATCTTGGATCTTGGGTTGTCTCAAAAATTGTTTTTCTTTGTAGAGAGTATGCTATTCACTTAAGTAAGTAAAAATCCTGAGTGTTTTCTCTGAATATCCTTGGGCATACAGGAACATCTATGCGGCTTCTCTGGAATTACCTTTTTGTCTTCCTCTGAGAATGAGTCTGGACCAGTATCTGGGCCAGCCTTAGTGTGAATAACGGAGGCCGTGAGAACATCTCCTTAGACTCTTTATGCAGAATAGATGTCTTCATGTTCATGTTGTCAGGGAAATGGGACAGGAGAAGATGCAGCTTTTTGGTTTCTTTCTGCCTCAAGACAGTGGCCTCAGGAACCACCTGTGGAAATGGTTTGCTCACTGGCTACTAGCACTGTGATGTTTTTCCATCCTCTCACGGTGGTGAATTTTATTGGTGGCCACAGGGTGTCCAGTGAGTGTTTTCACTTTTCACCAGGGTGGGGAGGTGGAGGTGGGTACAGGTCCTCTGTGGACCGTCTAGTTGCCTGAAAGCCTGAGGGGGTTGTGGTTTCCACTTATGGAGATGGTCCAGCCTGGGGTGCAGGTGCATCGGAGGCACCAGCTTCTTTACACTTCTTTCCCTGGTCTCCATAAGTGACTGTTTGATTATTTTGGGGGCAAATGTCACGCCTATGTGAAATGGACAGGTATTACTGCTATTCTTAGTCACTTAGGAGTGAGAGTCGGAGAATGAATGGAGAAGCTTTGAATAAAGCTGGCTCTGTTCATTTATTTTATCTGTACGAGCTAGAAATCTTAGAAATGGCAAATTCGTGTGTTTGAAAGGGGCACTTGAGTCCTGGAGGATTTGTAGACTTGTCAACGACCTGGAGTTAGAAGTAATGGGAGGACCGTTGGTTAGTGAGAATACACCAGCAGAAATAATATTATCTCTGAGATCACCTGGTTTAACGTTAGTATTTTGCAGAAGAAAGAATAGCGTGTTTGAGATCATTTGGACTGTCTCCATATTTTTCAGATGAACAGAAAAAGGCCCAGAGAGGTGAAGTGTCTTATCTAAGATGACCCAGCTACTTAGTGGAATAACATTGTTAGGAATGGAACCCAGATCCCTTGTTTTCATCATGCTGCTGTTGCTGGGCTGTGGAATGTTCTTAAATACCGTGGCTGGCTGGCAGATTATTTTAGATGCCCTACAGTGATGCCGCCTACACAGCTGCCTGCTCTCAAGTTGTTTAGAGTCTGGTTATGGAGCTCCTGCTGTGTGCTTGACACTGTGCTCGGTGCTAGAGACAGGTGGATGAAAAGACAGGGCCTCTGACCTCAAGAAGATCACAGCAGAGTGAAATAGAAAGGAGGGAATCTATTATCAAGCTATGGCTTAATGACATGTGGAATATCTTCCCTGGGGACAGTAAGCTGTCAGTGCCTGCCTCAAGGCCAAAGGGATTGGTTTTTATTTCCTGTTGATTTTACAACATCAGAAACGTAAATAATGGCAATAAGTTTCATGAATCAAATTGACTCTAAATGGTCTCAGCTTCATCTGTTGCACATTACCTAGTGGATTAATATTTGAAATCCTTTGTTCTTTGCATTTCAAATCCATGATCTTTCTGGAAACTCTTGGTCAGAATAGTTCTGGAAGTTTGTTTAGGGACTTAAGTAAAAAATGAGATTGTTTATGCCCAAAGAGAGATAAGATGTGGAGATGGCTGTCGTTGCAGCTAAGTCAGGAGTTGAATAATTGATTTTTCAATTAAAATGAGGGCCATCTTTTTCTCCAAGGAATGCAGAAATAGCAGAAGGTTAGGAAGAAATTTATGTGCTAAACATGCTAAACACTATTTGGAGCACTTTATTTGTGGAATTTTCTGTGCCTGTGTGAGGAAGATTGGCCCTGAGCTAACATCTGTTGCCAATCTTCCTCTTTTTTTTTTCCTCCCCAAAGCCCCAGTACATAGTTGTATATCCTAGTTGTAGGTCATTCTAGTTCTTCTATGTGGGACACCACCACAGCATGGCTTGATGAGTGGTGTGTAGGTCCATGCCAAGGATCCAAACCTGTGAACCCTGGGCCGCTGAAGCGGAGCACGTGAACCCAACCACTTGACCACGGGGCTGGCCTTTTTGTGGAATTTTTGTAAACCCATACATAAATCTTTGAAGAACTGAGATTCATGTATATGAAATTCCTTGACTGGGTCAGATGACTATGACAGGCAGAACCCACATTTGGACAAAGGTCTGTTTGCCATTCAAGCTCCTACTCCCCGAACCGCTGTAGTGCCTTCATGGGGACCAAGTGTAATCCAGCATTATACGGCATTATACGGCGGCAGGCATTGTAGTGGCTTTTATGTCATCCTTGGACTGCAGACTCCTGGAACATGGGAAGCATAGTGTACCCAGTTTTTTGATATATTCCAAGGAGTCTAGCACAGTGTGTAGACACAATAGGTTCTCTATCAATATGTGTGGAATGAATGAATGCAACAATTTAATAGTCAACAGGGTTGGTGAGAAACCACGTTCTCAAAACGGTGAATTGCCTTCTAGGATCCCTGTTTTTGAGCATAAAGCTGACCTTGGAGAAACCGAACAGATAACCCACCCTTAGAAATCTCTCTCTATAATTTGCAGTTCATAAGCACGCCTGTTTTAAACTATATTCCTGCGTACTGTTTTCTTACTTTGTGTTTTCCTAAAAGCCACCTATAAACACATTATGTATTCATAATCTTGTGGCAGGCTGGGCGGATTTGATAGAGTCAGGAAGGCTTCCAACACATTAAGTGTTCTTGAACGTAATCAAAAGGAGGACTAATTATCTAGCTGAAATGATAAGAGAGATGTTGGCCATCTTGACTCACTGGGGTTGTGACAGCAGCGAAAGCGGTTAAGAAAAGACAGCTTTGAGAAAGAGCACAGGTGATCCATTTGAACCAAGTTTTTTATTAAATCTATGGTGTGCATGTAACTAGCGTCTGCTGAGCCAGAGGATGGGACTAAACGATGCATTGCGTGCCTGTGGTTGGAGTGGTCACGCGAGAGTACGTGGCTGGTGTTCGCAATTGGCGCCCGTGAGATTTCACATTTAATGATTGTGCCTTTCCTGTAGCCATCTGTCTCTCTCTTTAATAAGCAATATTCCTTGTCAGGCCTGATTTGTGTACATTGATTACACCATTATACTTGTTAAATATTAAAGGATTTTCCCCCTTGTGTGAAGTCTAATTAGGCGAAGTGTTCAGTGCGAACCTAGCATGATCGTTCAGAATAAGAGCCTGGTCATTACCTGTGACGTACCTCAGCTTCCTGGATCATTTGTCTTCCCCACCCCCCTTTCAGAGTCCACTGTACCAAATATAGTACATGTAAGTTTGAGGAAGAGTTCAGTACTCTTGGGCCATTAAGAAGGGTCATACTACAAAGAGTATGAACCCTTGTAAAAATGAATGGAGAAATTTCTTATCTATAGTTTGCATTTTTTATGAATCAGGCTTATGAGCAGATATATCTATTGAAATTAATTTTACTCAATTAAAGCATCTTAAAATAGCTTTAAAGGATGGAAATATAAGTTACGATGATGTTTGGAAGAAGAGAATGCCAATCAGTAAGAAGTCACATTTGATACATGCCACAATATTTAAAATAATGATTTTAAATATTGAACCGCTATCACCTGAAGCTCCATGTGGTGGTCCATTACCTACTTTCCAACTTATTTCTTCTGTACAATCTAACTCAAAAATTTATTTGCATCATTGATTTCACAGCAAGCATTTTATTAGTACAGGGCCAAAAATAAGATTACAAATCACTAGTATCTTTGATAAGTTATGTAGCATCATTTTGAGATAATTGCTGTAATGAATGTTGTCTTCTTTGAGGTGTTCATAGTACTTTTTTGTTTATTATTTAATTTTTTAAAAAATCTGCAATCTGCTGTGAGCGTGTACAAACACACGGGTATACGCATGCTCACGCGTGTAATCTGCAGCTGATTGGCATGAACCAAATTAGGAATAGGCCCAGTTTATTGCATGTTATTCTCAGGGAGAAAAGCTTGTAAGCCGTAAGTGCCATGTAATGTATGGTTATCAGGTTAATAGGTGTTTCCCTCTCCCTGGTCCCAGCAGCTCATCTTGGGGTTTTTGAGAGTGCCTTTATCCCTTTATAATTGCAAATAGCAACAGCGTTGCTTTCCATTTATGCATTGTGGAAAGCAGCCTGTGTATATTCTTAAAGTGAGAATTTATTTTGAATTGTTTTTGAATATGGTCAAATCAAAATGAGATTTGGCTCTGAATTAAAATATGGATGTGAAGATAAGAGAATGGAAGGGAATTTATAGATCATCTGGTCTAATTTTTCTGCCTCCCAAATGAGGAAGCTAAAGCTCAAAGAGGCAAAGTGGCTCAGCCAAGGTCACGTGGACATTAGCAGCAGAAATGGAGCTGGAGCTCTGCTCGTTCTACTGTACTTTCTTCAGGACAGTGGAGACCCTTGGCAACTGATGACATTTAGGCCAATTGCCAGTTCCCAGGCCCTATAATGTAACTTGCCTTGGGTAGGTTACCAATGTTAGAAAGGTTTTGGAGGAAAGATTGCTGCTTTACAACCTGCTGAAGACAGAGTTGGTATCATCTGACTCTATCTGGGGTTACAGAAGAATTTATATTTTATATTTGCTAATTGACACATTACCAGAAACTGAGAACTCAAAGCCACTGCCTGCCTTTGAGAATCTCAGAGTTCAGTAGGGAGTCAGGCAGGACAGCGGACAACTGTCCTGGGATTATCCAAGCGGAGGTTGCTGGGCCAGCCCAGGGCTCAGCTGGAGAGTTGGGTCCTCTGTTTCGGAAGCCCGGAGTCTGGCTGTTTTCAGCCTGCAATGACCATCATCCGGCCCTGAGTAAATCATCGAATCCACATGCCCCAGGGTTGAGGAGGACCCAGAAGGCACAGGGGGTAATTTACCTTGACAAGTAACTGTCATGGTGGTTACTAACAAGCATGGTGGTTAAGCCCATGGGGTCTGAGGTCCGACATATTTGAGTTAGACTGGCTGCCATGTACTAGCTCTGGAACTTAGGCAAATCACTTTACCATTGTGAGCAAAATGAGAATAATAGCAAACATTTGTAACTATATTTATAACTAACTATGTGACAGCTGGTGTCTCAGTGCTTTAGGTGTATTAACTCATCTAATCTTCACAGCAACCCTCTGAGGTAGGTACTGCCATTACTCCCACTTTACACATGGGGAAACTGAGGCCCAAGGAGGTTCAATGTATTGCTCAGCTGTCAAGGGCTAGAGGTAGGAGCGTCCAAGATGGTGGTGTAGGAACGCCCTGAACTCATTTCCTTTTATGAATCCCCCGAATCTACCTCTACATATAGAGCAATTCCTCCTGAAGAACTGAAGGCTGATTGAACAGCCTCTGCACAACAGATGATAGAGGGACCTGGGGAGACGAGTAGGAGAGACGGAGGCACGGTATCGACCAGAACCCCACCACCATTGCAGTGGCCTGCAGCAGGGAGGGATGTCACCGAGGGCCATGTGCAGGCTTGCCCACCCAAGGGCTCAGTGAAAAAATAGCAGCTTAAAGAACACCTAGACTATCTAGGAAAGAAATCTACTTACTAACCCTAGAGCATCTACCAAATGGGCGGGGAACTGCTGGAGCTCTGTGGGATCAGAGGTGCCAGCACCACTTTTTGCGTTCCCTCTCCACTGTGATAGTATGGGTGGAAGCACAGCCCAAACACTCTAGTGGGCTTGCTAAGGCTGCCCCAGGGTGTCCCGGGTCCCTGGTCCATACAAGCTCCAGCTGTCACCCCAAGGCAGCCCTGGCACAGTGACACAGGACCCTCTGGCTTACTTCTACACCAGCTCCAGCTGTCCTTCCAGGGTGGCCCTGGGACTCTATGGCACATGCCTGCTCCAGCTCCAGCCAGCTTCCCAAAGGCACCTGGCACACACAGTCTACACAGGGGGTGCTCCTACACAAAGCCTCTCCTTC
The DNA here is from genome assembly GCF_041296265.1 of Equus caballus. Taxonomy (NCBI): domain Eukaryota; kingdom Metazoa; phylum Chordata; class Mammalia; order Perissodactyla; family Equidae; genus Equus; species Equus caballus. The sequence continues at coordinate 19,951,929 of NC_091710.1, read as the reverse complement.
AAGACAGGGAGAGGTAGCTGTTTCACCTAATTCTCAGTAACAAACACAGAAAGCCAAACAAAATGAGGAGACAGAGGAATATGCTCCAAATGAAAGAATAAGATAAAGCCTCAGGAAAAAAGCCCTAATGAAATGGAGACAAATAATTTACCTGATAAAGAGCTCAAAGTAGTGGTCATAAAGGTGCTCACTGGACCCGAGAGAGGAATGGAGGAAGAGAGAACTTCAACAAGAGTTAGAAAATATAAGAAGAATTAATCAGAGCTGAAAAATACAATAACTATAATGAAAATCACACTAGAGGGAATCAATAGCAGATTAGATGATAAGAATAGATCAATAATCTGAAAGACAAAATAGTGGAAATCACCCAATCACAACAGTAAATAGAAAAACGAATTTAAAAAAATGAGGATAATTTAAGGGACCACTGAGACAGCATCAAGCATACTGACATTCACATTATAGGTGTCTGTAGAAAGAGAAAGGGGATGAACACTTATTTGAAGAAATAAAGGCTGAGAAAACTTCCCTAACCTGGAGAAGGAAACAGACATCCAGGTCCAGGAAGTTAGAGAGTCCCAAACAAGGTGAGCCCAAAGAGATCCACATCAAAAAGTATTATAATTCATATGGCAAAAGTTCAATATAAAGAGAGAATTGTAAAGGCAGCAAGAGAAAAACAAGTCACATACAAGGGAACCCCCATAAGACTATCAGCTAATTTTTCAGCAGAAGCTTTGCAGGCCAGAAGGGAGTGGCATGGTATATTTAAAGTGCTGAAAGGGTAGAACTTACTACCAAGAATACTCTGCCCAGCGAGGTTATCATTCAGAATTGATGGCGAGATAACAAGTTTCCCAGACGAGCATAAACTAAAGGAGTTCTTCACCACTAAACTGGCCTCACAAGAAATGTTAAAGGGTCTTCTTTAAGCAGGAAAGAAAAGGCCATAACTAGAAATAGGAAAGTATATGAAAGAAAAAAATCTCACTGGTAAAGGCAAATATTTACTAAAGGCAATAAAACAATCACTTAAAAAGCTAGTGTGAAGGGTAAAAGACAGAAGTAGTAAAGTCAACTATAACTTAAGTAGTTAAGGGATAACAAAATAAAAAGATGTAAAATATGACGTCAAAAACATAAAATGGGGGAAAGTAAAAAGGTAGTGCTCTTAGAATGTGTTCAAACTTAAGTGACATCCCCTTAAAATAGACTGTTAGATATATAGATCAATATATGAACCTCACGGTAACCACAAACCAAAGATTACAAGAGATACACAAAATATAGAGAGAAAGGAACTAA